>NW_026575120.1:30894063-31642068 GCF_905146905.1 Nyctereutes procyonoides
AGAATTAGTCACAGTAGCCAGTCCTAAGCCTGTTCAGCTATTTATTCTGCTTCACTCACTCTTCCTTGCAAAAAAGAAACCACAAAACAGATTTTTGCCCATGCCTTGGCCTCCTTCCTTCTGTTTCTTGACAGCCCATGCCTTGCCCTCCTTCCTTGTTTCTTGACAGCGGTGCTTCCTCATGTGGCTCTGCGAGGCGTGCCATGCCCCTCCTCTTGAGACCCTGGCCCTGTGAGGAGGCAATCATCTCCTGATCTATTGGCCTCACCGTACCTGAAGGAAAGCAAAATCCCAGGTATGTTTTTTTCTTTTCTTTTCTTTTTTAGATTTTATTTATTTATTCATGAGAGACACAGAGAGGGGCAGAGACACAGGCTGAAGGGGAGAAGCAGGCTCCCCGCAGGGAGCCCAGTGTGGGACTGAAATTCGGGGAGTCTGGGATCACGCCCTGAGCTAAAGGCTGAGCCACCTGGGCATCCCTGTTTTTTCATCTTTTTTGAGGATCTAATTGGCTTTATTAAGGGATTCAGGAATCAAGCAGCAGTTGAACAAAATGGAAGCTTTCTACAGGATGGAGGTGGGGCAAGGAAGTTATTAGCAAAAGAAAAGACAGGATTATCTGAAGGCAGGTCATCTCTGGGAGGGGCAGGAAACTGCAGAGTTTTTATCTTACAGTTTCCCTCACTAGTGCTGAGCAAGGAATTTCATGTTGACCCTTTCCCTCTTCCCAGGTATATTTTAAAACCAGCAGAGAGGGACGCCTGGGTGGCTCAGCGGTAGTCAGCCTCATGTTGTCCAGCCAGGACTTAGGCAGAGTGAAGAAACCTCCCCCCTTGTAAGTAGGGCCAGCCCTAACCCAGAGGCAGCCCATCCAGTCTTCTTCCTGAAATTTTAGCAACTAAAAGCATTCTGTTTACAATAAGAAAACCGTTTCCCCCCACACACACCCTGATTGGAATGTCCCTGAATAGGTTCATGTTGACCCTCCCCGAAATCAACCTGGATGCCATGCGACTCCCGCGGTTCTTTTGTCTTTAGGCAGTTTCTTTCCTTTTGCCTTTTAAAAGATCCCTGTAATTGCTAATCGGGGCTCTTTTCCTCCTCGGAGGCGGAGAGCCCGTTTGCGCAAACGTTCAATAAACCCTCTTGCTAATTGCATCTGCCTGTCTGGGGTCTGGGTCTCTGGGGCGTCCACCGGACCACGTTGGCACCCGTGAGCCAGGGTCCAACAAGAGGAGACCGGAACCTGGTCTTTCAGACATCCCCAGTTGTTTTGTAGCCAGAACCCTGGGCAGTGAAAGGGGAGGCATTGAGGTCTACCTCTTTGTGGACAAAGACCAGGCCCAAGAGTTCAGAGTCATAAGTTAACGACTAAAACAGACTGAAGAAGCTGGATAATTTGATTTAACCCAACTGATGTTAATGGAGGACCTACTGTGTGTGCCAAACACCATGTGATGGGAAATGGTGAACAATGGGGTTCAAAGGAGCCAAGGCATGAAAGACAGCATAGGCCATGCTAAGGATTACTTTTACTGTATCCTCAGGGCACAGGGCTCAGGAAGCATTGTAAGGAGGGGAATGACATGACTAGATTTATGTTAGCTTTAATTAATTAATCCAAATAGACTAATTCTTTTTTTTTAATTTTGTTTTTAATTTATTTATGATAGTCACACACACACACACACACACACACACACACACAGATAGAGAGGCAGAGACACAGGCAGAGGGAGAAGCAGGCTCCATGCACCGGGAGCCCGACGTGGGACTCGATCCCGGGTCTCCAGGATCGCACCCTGGGCCAAAGGCAGGCACTAAACCGCTGCACCACCCAGGGATCCCCAAATAGACTAATTCTTAAGTTTATCCAGACTGCTGTGCATAAAATGATAGGGATGCTGATGTAGAATTGAAAGAACAATGAAGTTGGCTTAGATGAAGTTCATAGATTTGCTACCGTTAGAGAGAATTGGACACACATGAGATGTATTTAAGAGGTGGATTTGTCAGAACATGGGAAGAATTGCATATGGCAGACCAAGCTCTGGTTTGGGTATTTGGTGGATGGTGATGTTGTTCACTGAGACGAGGAACGAGGATCAAGCAGTTTCCCTCCTTCTCTGGGCCTTAGTTTTTTTCTATAATTCTTTCCAACTTTCATAATCTGGCGTTCCACTTCCCAGAAAGAAAATTTCTCTGTGAGAAGATGGGGACAAAAAAGGGGGAAGTGATGTTTACACTACCAATGGGCTCTGAAGTCAGCCTTTGAACAGACTTTGCCAGGTTGGCATTTAGCAGAGGACTTGGGACGTGTAGTTATTTGGCCAGAAACTATCATGATGGCCGCCTGTGTGCTTCTCAGGAGAGGCTTCTCTCCTGTGTAGCCCAAGCTCCATTGCTACTGAGCCCCCTTGGAAGTGATCGAAGGGAAGATGAATACTCTGTGCATGAAGTATTTAGGTCAAACCCCTCTTTGGAGGGATTAATTGAGCAAAGAAAAGGCCAGAGTCCAGAACCACTGTTCTCTTCTCATAAAGCCAATCACAGGGGAATTCCACACATGCCAAGTTGTCTTAAGCTGCTTGAGCTATTATAATAAAAACACCATAGGCCAGTGGCTTTAACAACAAACATTTATTTTCCAAGGTTCTGGGGGCCAGGACGTCTAAGATCAAGGTGCCGACAGACTCAGTGTCTGGGAGAGTCTGCTTCCTGGTTTGTAGACAGCTATCTTCTGTGTCCTCACATGGCAAATGGGTCAAGAGTGATCTCTGGAGTCTCTTCTATAAGGGCATTAATTCCATAAATGAGGGCTCCACACTTATGGCCTAATCACCTCCCAAAGTCCCTTCTCCAAATACTGTTACACTGGGTAGGCTTTAATATGAATTTTGAGGAGACCAGTCTATAGCACAGATGATAGAAGGTGTCCAGTCCTGGGCTCCCACACTTCCAAGCAGCAACGGGTTCATAGAGAGGAGCTGGTGCTCACATCAGAATGGGGAGGACAGGTAGGAGCTGGGAGTGTCCTCAGACCTGGGTACCTCCTCAGCTCCACTGCAAATGAAGCCCTGGAGAGCAGAGGAGCTGTGAAGGAGCCCAGTGCCACACGCACCTGTATGAGTACAACATCGGGAATGGTAGAGTGGAGGGCCAACCATGTCTGGGCACCCTCCTCCATGACTGGACCCCAATTTGAGCGTGTAATGGAGGTGGTGTATGGGAAGGACAGATGCTGTCTCTGCTTCATCCGTGGCCTGACAATCACAGCTGCTACCACTGGAGATGATTTCTGGTGATACAGATGCTCAGCTCTCCTTCTACCTTAAGATGCTCATAACAAGTGTGAATTTCAATCCAACAATGCAGGTGGGACAAAAGTAAACATGTTTTTATTGTGAACCCCCATTCTACTGGGCTGGTGGACATTCAACCTTCTGGTTGGGACTCTCCTCCTTTTCTGGTGTTCGTGGCTAAATTTTGGAGCATGTGGGTGGTACACAGGCTTAAGAAGGCCCCATCTGGCCCTGAGTCACCTGTGCTCACAGGTGTCCCCTGAGATGTCCATTAGGTCTAGCCCCATGTTCATCAATGCGTGTGTGTCCCACTGAGAAGGCCTTGTCTTTCTGACCCATGGGCTGGCTTGACCACCTCTGATTCTCTGCTCCAGTGTCCATGGAGTGCCCTCTGTGGACCAATGGTCCTTCTCTGGGGTCTTGCTGGCCTCTTGCTAGTCTCCCCCAGGAAGTTGGGCACAGCCACCTCTTGCAGACCCCCCCAGTGCTCTTGCTTTTTCATTTCCCTTCATCAGTGACTCCCTCAGCTATTTGCATGTGAAATCCCTCCCTCTATAAATTGTGATTATTTTAGCCAGAAGAACTTAGGCTATTATTATTTCCAACATTATTTTTCCCTGGTGTCTTCCTAATGACTTTCTGTGTCCCCACAAAGAAGGGGGACACAGGCTCTGCCCCCACGCAGACTGTGCCTAGCAGAGTCACTCCCCAGGGTCACCAGTGAGAGCTAGCCGAGACTGGACAGTGGGCAAAGATCTCTCCTCCCTCCTCTTGGTACTGTGCTTACCCCTAATTAGAGAACTGAGTTCTCCCCAACTACAGGCCCAACAGAACTTGTCTTGAATTTGGATTAGCCTCTGAGTGTCTCACCCAAATGCGGATGCTTTCCCTGTAGACTTTGCAGCAGTAAACATACCTGCATCCTGCCCCTGATCTCCAGCCATGTCTGCTTCATCCTCAGTCATCACTCCATCCCGGGGCCTTAGCTGCCTGGCATGGTGGGGTGTATGTGGGGTCACCTGGGTCTAGTATCTTATTGGACCTTCGTGGCTCCTGCCCTCCTCCTTCTGATCTCCTGAGGCCTTCCCAAGCACACCTCACCTGCACACTTTGAGCTGAGAGTTCTGCGTTTATGGGTCAAGTCTCCCATGAAATGTCAGTAGATCCTTGAAGACAGCCAAAAAGGATACTTACAGGCTTTACATTCTAAAGAGTGGTCTTAGAGCTACACCTTGTTCACTCCAGCTTTGCTGTGGGTCCAGAAACCTGCCCTGAACTCAGTTTCTGCATTGAGCCCCCCTGACTGTTGGACTGGGGTCCCCCAGTCTTTCCTGCCTCAGGTAGAGATGCCCCTGCCTGATGGACATGACACCTGCCAAGTGCCAGCCGGGGCTGCTGTTCTTGTAAAAAAAAATCCCTCTGCTTTAGAGGCGGACCCCTGGCAGGTGCTTTCAGAACTGCCCATTCCCTCTCCAGGAAGAGGATCAGTTCTTTAAGATATTCCAAGTCTGGTAGAGGGAACCTCAAATCCACTCTCTATGCCCCTCTTTCTAGTATTCTCCTGTGAATCAGAAATGAATCCATGTCACCTGCTTTCTTCATCCTGCTGACGGCCCTGGATCTGCCCAAGCCATTTAGTATTCTGTGGGACCCCCCTCATGCAGCCCAGGAGGCCCCCCTGAACACCTACCTCAGAGAGGCTCTTGGTCTCCAGGATGCTGCCCAGCAACCCACAGCCTCATGAGTATGGCTCTCCCTCCTGGGTCTGTGATCAGTCCCCTCTGCCTGAAGAGTCGGCAAACCGGTGAGTCCCTTCTAGAGTGGCTTGCGACTAAGAATGCTAACTCAGTTTCTGGTTTACACCAATCAGGGACCCTGTGATTTCCCGGAACTTCAAATGGCTAGGCAGTAACAGGGTAAATCATGGGTTGCTCAGAAGGCCTCTAGAATATTGTCCTCTGGGTACATGGGTTGGTAGTCCCCAGGTTGGGTCCATCCCATGGAGGTGTCCAGTCTAGGCTCCTGGGACCCGCACTGCATATTCTTCCCTTGGCCCTGTTTGTCCAAGAAGGGCTTGGACACCGAAAGACAAAGATAAGCCGAAGGATTAGCAGAAGCATTTAGTTACAGAGGCGTGTAGAGAAAATGTTTTTTTGATGACTTCTGGTAACTAGCCCTGAAATCCTGCCTGTGGTCTATAGGAGTCAACTCAAAGAAAAGTTTGGAGTCTGTTGAGCTCTGAGAGGTAAAAGCAGGATCTAACTGAAGAGGAGGAAATAGGAGTCTTTAAAAAGCACTTAGTTTAAATGATTTATTTAAATCATACTTATGTTTTATAATTAAAGATGAAAATTCATATGCTGAAGACTTTCAAAGTTGAGTGACTAAAAGTCAAGTGTTTGTGCCGGTGTTCTAGAGCAGGAGTGAGAAAACTTGTTTTGCTTAGGGCCAGGTAGCAAATTGTTTTAGGCTTTGTGGGGCTGTCATAACTACTCAGCTCTGCTGTTGTGATACAAAAGCAGCTTTAGAGAGTATCTACGTGAATGGGCATGGATATGTTCCAATAAAACTCTATTTACACAAATAGGCAGTGGGCCAGACTTGGTCTGAGTCAGTTTGGCAACCCCCTCTTTCATAAACTGAGATTCAATTAAGCATGAGTATGGGAATTATTTAGACCATGAAGTCATCAATCAAGAGCTGTGATCCACTTGTGGTGGCTTTCCCATGCTGCACATAACAAAATTTGAAGTAAATAGTCTTGCATATCCAAGCCTAAAAGTCTAGAACTCCACAATTTCTGGTGAAAAAAAAATCAGGGCTCAATAAAGATGTAGAAAACCCACCCTCCACAGTGAAGTTTGGTTCTTGACCTTTCAGATCAGGAGCGTATGAAATGAGATATTCACTTGAGTAAAGCATCTCATCCACAGGTAACCTTGAAAATGCTTCCCCAGTGCTCTCTTGGGTTAATTTTGTCACATTTTAGGCAATCAATTCTGTTGTATAAAAATATGTTGAGGTTGTTAGCATTAGGGTAGATGTTTAAGTTATTTTTAATGCTCTTGAAATTTGATAATTGTTGTTAGTTGAAGATTTAGAAATTAGCAAACACTGTGCAAGTATTTTTAGAAAAAGAACTGGTCTATGGCTGGGGATTAAAATATTAAGTTTGTGGATTGATGTTTTGGTTGCAAACGACAGAAAGCCCAAATCGGATCGGCTGAAACCAAAAGAAAATTTGCCAGCAGAGGTGTGTAGCTTAGTATATAGATTCAATATCATTGGGGCCCAATCTCTCTCCATCTTAGCTCTGTTCTCCATGTTGGCTTCCTTTGCAGGCTCTATGACATCATGCAGAGCAGCATCCTCCAGGTTCAAGTCCAGTGAAAAAGAGAACATGTCTCTTCCCAAAGTCCCAGCAAATCTCATTGTCTATCATTGGCACTAGCTGGGTCCCATGCCCCTGGCTAGTCCAAGGCTGTGGCCAGGGGTTAGCAGGGCTTCCTCCTGGCCTTCACCCTCATCCAGGCAGCCACGGGGCAGAGGAAACTCTGCTTGAAGGTTTGTGGACTGCTTGCTGTGGATCACAATGGTTCTCTGAGGAAAACGAGGAAAGACTAGATGGGTTCTGAATGGCTAAACCAAGAGCTACACTTTTGGTTTTGTTTGACCTTCTCTTGAGGAAGTTTTGGCCTCCTTCATTCTTGGTGTCGGGTGTGATTAGCCTCACAGCCGTCTCTTGGCATATTCCCTCCTAAAATAACTGACTTCCAGTTTATCTGCAGTGGTGCAAATGTCCAGGTCAAGCCTTCCCGCATGGCCTACTCCACATATGAAGATGGTGCATCCAGGGGGCCACGTGCATTATATACGAAGAGGCCCAATGCCTTTCTCCTCCCAAAGTACCTGGAGCCTGAGGAGCTGCTTCAACTTTGGGATTAGATGTGTAGGTGTGAAAATATAATGTTAGAACTTTTATTCTTTCATGGGCCTGAGGAAAGATCAGTGGGTTCCCAGAGAGGCCCCATATTCTTAAATTTCTCTCATTGTTTGGGGCTAATTATGAGAGCTTGAAACACAGGGGTTATAAATAATCCCATGTAAATGTGCTGTGGGTGGAAAACCCCAAGCCGGTGTGTGTATGGGATGGCAGCATGATTGCAGTGGTGAGGGGGGACAAGGCCACCCGCTGGGGCAGCTGCAACTCTGGAAGGGTCGTGCAATACCACACTAGCTTTAGAGTAATTCATGGCAGCAGAAGCCAGGCCCAGGCAATGATGAGCGGAGGGACCATAGTCTGTAGAAGTGACTTCTGAGGGGTGGAAGGTAGAGGAGAAGGAGAAGTGATGGCTTGGCTCGTCATCTGAGCTGCTGAGGGAGGTAGGGGCTACAGGGACAGCAGCAGTGGCCCGCAAGCCAAAGGACTTATACAAGGAACCATGTGAGACAAAGAGTGTCAGGCCCAGAGGAGGGGACTTAAAGAGTGAGGAAGGTTCTGGCACATACTGATTAGGCAGCCAAACCAGGTGGGTAACCGTAGACCATCTTTCTGCTTTACCTCAATTGTGGAGCTAAGCATCTTACCTCACACCATAGGGGATATTCTTGTTTACACCTTAACAATCAGCAGGGGAGGCATAGCCAAGAAAGGCAGGACCTTCCATGTGGAGGAAGACAGAGACTTTGAGAAGTCACCTTCTTCCGTGTTATCCCAGAAGGTGACAGGGACAAGAGATGTCCGACACGAGCCCAAATTTGCCCATGTCTCCAGATCTGTGAGGGTAGGGGTTGTGGTGGGCAGCCCCCCACGCTGCCCCCCACTTGCCAGGCCTGCCTTCCTGGAGCAACGAGCCTGCACTGCTCGCTGCAGAGAGCCACATGAACGGTGGCCCTTGATCTCTGTCTCCACCTCATGACTCGCCCAGCTGGGAACTGCGCATCTAGTGTGTTCAGCAGAGGTGGGAGCCCATGCCGTCCCAAAGCTAAGCAGTCTCACCTTCACTCCTGAGGTGAACTCGAGGCCCCTGGGTGCCATTTGCAGAGGACCTACGTTTCTGCCTTCAGGGGTAGTGTGGGGAAGCCCCAATCTGTGGACGTGCTCTCTGGGCCATCTCCCCACGGGCCTCGTCAGACACCTTCAGACCCAGAGGTCATGTCTCCGTGAAGATCTCCTTGGCCCCTGTAGGCTGTGGGACCAGACTGTCTGGGCTCGACTCTCAGCTCCTACATGGGTTATGAACCTTGAGTGGAAAGCTTACCAGGCCCATCAACATCTCAATTTCTTAATCAGTGAAAGAAGAATGTGAGTGCTAATTTGTTGTGAATGTTGCACAAGGAAATACAAAAAAGGTGTAGCACAGTGTACGTGGCTAATTATTCACTAATGTCGGCTACTCATGGCTGGCTCTTCTGTCCTAGCCCAACTCAGTGCTGTCCCCTGCACCCACCCACCTGCCACCCCACTGGCTTGTCAAACATCTCGTTGTTGTGTTTTTCCTTGGATCATCATCCACTGATGTCTACGTGCATCCCACCATGCGTTTCCTGAACCTTGGGACCCAGTTCCACCCATTCCAGAACATTCTGCGACCAGGAGTAGCTGGTACTTGGCTTGCTTTGGACTTCACGGAGGGGAAGTTTATTCAGAGTATCTGAGGAGGGTCCTGTGCAGAGTAAGAGCAAGAGTACACCCTCCCGGATCTCTCTTTCTGAAGAGTGGGCTATTAGATATTTCTGGGTGTTAGGAATATAGACACGTAAGGTTTAGAGGCATTCTCTTCTCAGATAGATAGAGGCTATCTATCTATCTATCTATCTATCTATCTATCTATCTATCTATCTAAGAAGCCATTGATAGGCTGTGCTCTATCAGTGTACCTTGGCAGTATCTCCCAGATTAACAGGAATGCCCTTTGTCTTATGATGACTACATTATTGCATCTCAGAGGCCAGGCTGGTTGGACTATTTCTTCAGCTCAACTAGTCATTAATAATCAACTTTAAGAGACTGCTAAGCCTGTGCTTTCAGCCCAGAGCCTCACCCTCATCACCACTCCTCCTCTCCAGCCTCCCGGAATCAGGCTTTCAGAAAGTACTCCCATGCCACTCCCAAAAGGCTGTACCTGATTCGTTCCCCTAGTGTCATAGAGGATCATTAACCTCTCCACACTCCTTCACACTTATTAATTATGAAACATTTGCTGCACCTGAGTGCACCTTGGTCTCCATGATGATTGGAGGGGGCAAGAGAAGTCTGGAAGCCCCACCCCTCCCAGAGCCAGCCCAGGATCCTTGTCTTTCTCTCCATTTTGGCAGGCCGTGAGACGTCAATCTCTTTCGACCGGAGCGGGTTCCCTTCGCTTCTATCTTGAGACGAGGCCAAAACGGGCAGACCCTGGGTTGCCATGAGCTTAACCATCACCAGCTGTGAGCACCCCGACCCTCTGGTGAGTGCTGCTAAAAGAGAGGGAAAAACGAGTGGGGACGGGAGCAGAATGGAAGAAAGGCCTGGAGGGGGCCCCAGCCTGGAGTCCCAGAGCCCTAATTGATTCATGCTCAGGATGGTGGCTCACGTTCTAGAGACTTAAAGTGGTTAGATAGGTGTGCAGCTGCCCCCACAACCTCCATCATGAGGGCAAAAACTCCTCCAGGGGCACTAACCTTGATGGGCAAATCCTAAAGCAACGGGGAAGAGTTGGAAGATCCTCTTTGGTTTAACCTTTATTCACAGGTCGGTCGCTGCTGAATCCAAATCTCTGAGTATCTGTTTTCCAAGTTTCTCAGTGTTAACATTTCTTTGATCAGAAGGACTTTCTGAAACAAAGCAAAAGGAAAGAGAGAGGGCATCTGAGAAAGAGAGCGAGCTAATATTTACCAACCAGCCAATTCACCCCTGGCATTTCATGTGCTTTATTTCCTTCTTTCCAAGCCAATGACACAGGTGCTTCTGTTCTCAGATGGGGAAGCTGAGGCCCAGAGAAGTAAAGTGACAGTCACCCCTCTGGAGGCATCTCGGGGCCGGTCTGTGAGCCCTGGCCCCACCACCTTCGCAACCTATTTCTGAGCGCTGTAATGCAGCACAGTGGACTGACTGGGGCCCTTCTGGTGCTTGCCAATGGCCACCATGGGGGGGGAAGAGCTCCTCAGCACCAGGCTGGGGCTGCAGCCCTGGCGGGTGTGTGTGTGTGGGGGGGTGGCACCCTCCTCCCTGGGGTTCTCAGATTTCCCTCCGGCCCGGGCGGCCAGCCCCTGCCCACCGTTGCCCAGCCTTCTGGGGAAGAGATGGAGGCTGGCCCTCTTTTCCAGGAAATTGTGGGAGGCCCTGCAGAGATGTCTCTTCTTCCTTCTCCAGAATTCTTTCCGCCCTACTGTCATGAAATGAAACAAAACAGAAGAAAGCAAAAGTCTTGGGAAATCCTTGGGGGACTCCCACGTTTTGGTTTACCTGCAGCGCCCTGGAGAGTGTTGGGTCTGGGCCTGGACCCACCCTCCTTCAGTGGTCGGTCTTCTCTTCATTTCCAGGGCCCACTTCCCTGAGATGTTTTTGGCTTTGCATGCATTTTGCTCTGCCAGGAACTTGGAGAAGTATTAGCAAGGGGAAGATAGCTTCCTGGCCCTTATGGCCTAGCTGGGGGAGAGCAGGGCATGCAGGAATGTTCTGGTACAAGAGAGAAAACATGAATTCCGTAACAGGACACAGAGTGCTGGGAGTTACTGGGGAAGAAAAGCATATGGGTGTGGGAGGTCAGGGGAGATGGTGGGGAGGAGGCTCTGAGCTTGGGGAGCCGCAAGAGGGTAGGGGAAGCAGGGGGCTCGAGTGGGGGCCGCAGGGGGAGCTGAGGCACCGACCCAGGATAATGAAGGCTGCATTTGGAGAAACCTGGACCACCCCATTGCCTAGAGCCAGGTTGGTGGGGGTGTTAGGAAACAAACCCAGAGGGCCAGGTGGGGGGCTGGAGGCTGGGTGGGATGCGAGTGCAGTCAGAAGGGCAGGGGTCCTCTTCCCCCCAGGACCCACCCTCCCGAGGTTGCCGTCACTGCACCAGAGCCACCTCCTGTCAGCCCCAGGCAGGTGGGCACTGTAGCCGTTGATATTTGCCTGCCGCATCCATCCATTCGGTCGGTCTACACCCAACACAAGTGTCGGCTGCTCTAGCAGCTGGGACTACACAGGCGGGTAAGGCATGATTAACGCATTCACGGAACTCCCAGCCCAACCCAAGAGGTGGAGAAGGGAACTGTCCGTTATAACAAAAAGGCTGTGAGGAGAGCTTTGGCAGACGTAAACACAGGGCCAGTGGGAGCTGTACCATTCTGGGCCCAGGAGCCCCATTTACCGGTCTGGGAGGGAAATCTGCCCATCTTCTGACCTTGGAGTTGGCCCCCACCCCTCCTGCCCAAGGTTGCTTGTCTGCAAAGGGCTTCAGGCCAAGCAGCCACTCCCCTTGCAGGGCTCCAGACTTCACATGCAGGCCCACCTAGATGTACAGTTCAGAAAATCACTGGCGTTTTGAGTCTGGACCTAAGAATCCCAGACTGGCCAGCTGTTAACCCTGTCCTATTGCCTCTTCCCCCTGGCAGGCCATTCGCCTATCCAGGTGAAATCAGGAAATCCATTGATTCCTCTTAAAATGCCTAAGTGTGTCTTCTCTTGTTCCCAGCAGAGAGGTGACGATGTGCTCAACTGTGACAACGAAGGCCAAGGCAGGAAGAAGGATGGGCAGTCCAGGAGCCCTAGCAGCAGCCAGCTGATCTATAGCATCCTGGATATCCCACCATGGTATCTCTGCATCCTCATGGGGATCCAGGTAATGCCACCCAGCGAGCACTGGGTCCGAAGACACTAGACTGCCTCAAAAGTAACACTGATCACACCCAGGCCAAATTAGTCAAGATTCCCCAACTTTGGTTACTCATATTCTTGTCTTCCATGTAGTTGACCTACAGGGGAACTCAAAGCTCCATGTGTCTCTTTTTCTCAGGGGTGTGGAGGTGAGGGTGGTAGGACTTAGCAGAAGATTCTCTCTCATGCTAAGCTGATGGGTCATATCAAGGAACCTGACTGCATCATTTTCATGATACCAGTTTCAATTTATTTGATTTGCAACAACTAAAAAAATGTGATAACCAGTGCTTGGGGGGAATTTGGGGAAACAAGGACTGTCAAACACTTTGGTTGGAACATTTTTTTTTAATAAATTAATTTTTATTGGTGTTCAATTTACCAACATACAGAATAACACCCAGTGCTCATCCCGTCAAGTGTCCCCCTCCGTGCCCGTCACCCATTCACCCCCACCCCCCACCCTCCTCCCCTTCCACCACCCCTAGTTCATTTCCCAGAGTTAGGAGTCTCTATGTTCTGTCTCCCTTTCTGATATCTCCCACACATTTCTTCTCCCTTCCCTTATATTCCCCTTCACTATTATTCATATTTCCCAAATGAATGAGAACATACACTGTTTGTCCTTCTCCAATTGACTTACTTCACTCAGCATAATACCCTCCAGTTCCATCCACGTTGAAGCAAATGGTGGGTATTTGTCGTTTCTAATGGCTGAGTATTAAACTCAACACCAAAGAAACAAACAATCCAATCATGAAATGGGCAAAAGACATGAAGAGAAATCTCACAGAGGAAGACATAGACATGGCCAACACGCACATGAGAAAATGCTCGGCATCACTTGCCATCAGGGAAATACAAATCAAAACCACAATGAGATACCACCTCACACCAGTGAGAATGGGGAAAATTAATAAGGCAGGAAACAACAAATGTTGGAGAAGATGCGGAGAAAAGGGAACCCTCTTACACTGTTGGTGGGAATGTGAACTGGTGCAGCCACTCTGGAAAACTGTGTGGAGGTTCCTCAAAGAGTTAAAAATAGACCTGCCCTACGACCCAGCAATTACACTGTTAGGGATTTACCCCAAAGATTCAGATGCAATGAAACGCCAGGGCACCTGCACCCCGATGTTTCTAGCAGCCATGTCCACAATAGCCAAACTGTGGAAGGAGCCTTGGTGCCCATCGAAAGATGAATGGTTGGAACATTTTTTGATGCAACCTTTCTGGATGGCCTTTGGTAGTTTCCATCAACATGTAAATCACAGGCCCTTTAGCCCAGTCCCCAGTGCTTAAGAATTTCTCTGTGGATACACTGGCAAGGACTGAAGATGCACAACATCTCAACAGTACCAAGATGTTCTTGTAAGATCATTGGCGATAGTAACGTCAAACCACACAACAAATTAGCAAAACGGTAAATACAATCCAAATATCCTTCAAAGTGAACTGGTTAAACAAGTTGTAACACAACCCAACAGATGACTTTTGTGTGCAGCTGTTCAAAAGAGAAAAAAAAAACACATTTATCTTGCTGTTGGGGAATATTCCCCAATGGATAGTAAGCGAAAGAAGCAAAGTAAATAACTGTGTATATACTGTTATCTTTTGTGTTAAAAAACAGAGAGAGGGAGAGATAGAAGTAATTTGTGGTTTTGAAGGATTCATAAGAAACTAATTGAGGTATTTAGCTTTGGAAAAAAGAACCAGGAAAGGGAAGGTGGCTTTCCACTTTCACTTTCAATTTTGTAACTTTTTGTGACATGAATTTTCCAGACTCATAGATGTGCTTCTTTTCATTTTACAAACTCAACATGGGCTATCAGAGATGGGACACACTTTTTATTTACTTCTTAGCGCTTTCCTATGAAGTAAGAAAAGCCAGTGTCATACTACTTAAAAATATTATTATGAACCAATAAAATGGATAATATGAATAACATAGATCTATCTTCACTGACTCAGAAAACCGTAAGGACCTATTTTTGAATTTAAGAAAGCCAAATGCTGCTGTCAAGTTTTCCCAACACCATTTGTTGAAGAGACTATTTTTCTCCCAGTGGATATCCTTTCCAGCTTGCCAAAGATTAAGTGATATATAGTTGTGGGTTTATTTCTGGGTTTTCTATTCTGTTCCATTGATCCATATGTCTATTTTTGTGCCAGTACCACACTGTTTTGATTACTACACTTTGTCATATAAGTTGAAGTCTGGAAGCAAAGCTTAGAGCTTTGCTTTTCTTTCTTCTTTCTTCTTGGTTTTTTTGTTGGTTTGTTTTTGTTTTTGTTTTTTTGTTTTTTTTGTTTTTTGTTGTTGTTGTTTGGAGTGGGAGGAGGAAGGGGCAGAGAGAGAGGGAGAGAGACTCTTACCAGACTCCACACGCTGTGCAGAGCCTGAACCCAGGGCTCGATTTCATGTCCCTGAGATCATGAGCTGAACCAAAATCCAGAAGCAGACATTTAACTGACTGAGCCACCCAGGCATGCCCCTCCAGAATTGCTTTGCATTTTCAAGATTGCTTTGGCTATTCGGGGTCTTTTGTAGGTCCATACAAATGTTAGGATTGGTTGTTCTAGTTCTGTGAAAAACACTGTTGGCATTTTGATGGAGATTGCGTTAAGTGTGCAAATTGCTTTGGGTAGTATAGACATTTCACTGATACCTGTTCTTCTGATTCATGAGCATGGAACATAGAATGTCCTTCCATTTCTTTGTGTCCTCTTCATTTTCTTTCATCATTGTTTTATAGTTTTCAGAGTATAAGTCTTTCACCTCTTTGGTTAGATTTATTCCTAGGCATCTTATTACTTTTGGTGCATCTGTAAATGAGATTGTTTTTCTTAGTTTCTCTTGCTGCTTCTTGACTATTGGTGTATAGACATGCAACAGATTTCTGTACATTGATTTTGTATCCTGCGACTTTACTGAATTTGTTTATCAGTTCTAGCAGTTTTTTGGTGGAGTCTTTCAGCTTTTCTATATATGATGTCATATCATCTGCAAATAGCGAAAGTTTACTACTTCCTTACCAATTAGGATGCCATTTATTTCTTGTCTGATTGCTGTCGCTAGGACTTCCAGTACTATGGTGAATGAAACGGTGAGATTAGACATCCTTGTCCTGGTCCTGACCTTATGGGAAAAGCTCTCTATTTTTCCCTACTGAGGATGATATTAAGTGTGGGTTTTTCATCTATGGCCTTTATTATGTTGAGGTATGTTCCCTCCAACTCTACTTCATTGAGCGCTTTTATCACAGATGGAAGCTATACTTTGTTAAATGCTTTTTCTGCATCTATTGAAATGATCAGATAGTTCTTATCCTCTCTTACTGATGTAACGTATCACACTGATGGATTTGGAAATACTGAACCACCCTTGCAACCCAGGAGTAAGTCCCACTTGATCACAGTGAATGATTTTTAGACTATATTGTTGAATTCAGTGTCCTAGTATGTTATTGAGGGTTTTTGCATCCATATTCATCAGGGATGTTGGCCTGTAGTTCTTTTTAATGAAGTTTTTATCTGGTTTTGGTATCCGGATAATGCTGGCCCCATAGAAAGAATTTAGAAGTTTTCCTTCCTTTTCTGATTTTTGGAATAGTTATAGAATAACAGGTATTAACTCTTCTTTACATGTTTGTTCAAATTCACCTGGGAAGCCATCTGGTCCTGGACTTTTGTTTGTTGGGAGTTTTTTGCTTACTGATTCAATTTCTTTGCTGGTTATCAGTCTGCTCAAATTTTCTATTTCTTCCAGTTTCAGTTGTGGTATTTTGTGTTTCTAGGAATTTATCCATTTCTTCCAGGTTGTTCATTTTGTTGGCATATAGTTTTTCATAATATTCTGTTGCAATTGTTTATATTTCTATAGTGTTGGTAGCTATTTGTCCTCCCTCATTTATGATTTTATTTATTAGGGACCTTTCTCTTTTCTTTTTGATCAATATGGCCTGAGGTTTATCAGTTTCATTGATTTTTTTTCTTTTTCTTTTTTTTTTTTTTCAAAGAATCAGTTCCTGGTTTCATTGACCTATTGTGTGTGTGTGTGTTTTATTTATTTATTTTTTTGTGTCTGTGTGTGTGTTTTAAAGTTTTTCATTTATTTCTGCTCTAATCTTTATTATTGAAATTTTTTCCCTGCTGGTTTGAGGTTTTGCTTGCTGTTCTTTTTCTAGCTCCATTAGGGGTACGGTTAGATTATTTATTTGAGACTTTTCCTGCTTCTTGAAATAGGCATGTATTTGGTATAAACTTCCCCCTTAGAATTACTTTTACTGAATCTCAGAGGTTTGGACTGTGGTGTTTTCATTTTCATTTGTTTCCATGTACTTCTTTTTTCTTCTTTTACTTCCTGGTTGACCCATTCACTGTTTAGTAGTAATGTTATTTAATATCCGTGTATTATCGTTCCAGTTTTTTTTTGTTTGTTTGTTTGTTTGTTTTTGTGGTTGACTTCTAGTTTCATAGTACTGTGATCAGAAAAGATGCATGGTAGGACTCTGGTCTTCTTGAATTTGTTGAGGCTTGTTTTGTGGGCCTATTCTGTTATGTGATCTAATTCTGGAGAATTTTCCTTGTGCACTTGAAAAGAATGTGTATTCTGCTGTTTTAAGATGGTATGTTCTGAATATATCCGTTAAATCCATCTGGTCCCTTGTCATTGAAAGCCATTGTTTCCTTGTTGATTTACTTTTTAGATGATCTGTCTGTGGATGTAATTGGGGTGTTAAAGTCCCCTACTATTATTGTATTACTATTGATTAGGTTCCTCTATTGTTATTAACTGTTTATATATATTTGGGTGCATAAATATTTACAATCATTATATCTTCTTGTTAGACTGTTCTTTTTATTATTATATAGTGTCCTTCTTTGTCTCTTGTTACAGTCTTTGTTTTGAAGTTTATTTCATCTGAAATAAGTAGTACTACTTAGCTTCTTTTTTAAAAAAAAAAGATTTATTTATTTTAGAGAGAGCGCAAGCAGAGAGAAGGGCAAAGGGAGACAATCCTCAAGCAGACTCCTCACTGAGTGTGGAGCCTGATGAGAGGCTTGATCTCACAACTCTGAGATCATGACCTAAGCCAAAGCCAAGAGTCACATGCTTAACTGACCGAGCCACCCAGGTGCCCCCCCACCTCAGCTTTCTTTTGACATCCATTTGCATGATAGATATTTCTCTATTCCCTCACTTTCAATCTGCAGGTGTCTTTAGATCTAAAATGAGTCACTTTTTAAGCAACATTTAGGTGAGTCTTTTTTTTTAAATTCATTCTGACACCCTATGTCTTTTAAGTGTTTATTCCATTTACAAAATAAGTATTGATAGATATGTATTTATTGCCATTTTATTACTTGTTTTGTCATTGTTTCTGAAGACTTTCCTCTGATCCTTTCTCTCTGCCATAATTTGCTGATTTTCCTTAGTGAAATATTCCAATTTATTTCTCTTTATTCTTTGCATGCTTGTTAGTGGTTTTGATATATAGTTACCATTAAGTTTGTATATAACCTGTTCTGCAAATAGCAGTCTATATTAAGTTGATGGTCATTTAAGTTTTGAACCCGTCTTTTCTCCATGTTTTAGGCATACGTTATTATATTTTATATATATTTTGTGTGTGTGAGTTCCCTGACTGATTTTTTATGGAAATACTCATTATTACTGCTTTTGGTTTCCTGCCTTTATACTTTCACTTTTGATCTCTCCTTTCCACTCAAAGCATCCCCTTTAATATTTCTTGCAGAGCTGTCTCGTCATCACAAACTCCTTTCATTTGTTTGTCTGGGAAACGCTTTATCTCTCCTTGTATTCTGAATGATCGGCTTGCTGGATAGAGTATTCTTGGCTGCAGATTTTTCCTGTTCGGCACTTTGAAGATATCATGCCACTCCCTTCTGGCTTCCAAGATTTTGTTGAGAAATCTCCTGCTAGCCTTATGGATTTTCCCTTGTAAGTTAAAGACTTATTTTGTCTGGCTGCTTTTAAGATTTTTTTCTTTATCCCTATATTTTACAAGTTTAATTATACTATGCCTTGGTGTGGGTCTGCTTTTGTTGATATTGTAGGAGTTCTTTGAGCCTCTTGGATTTGGATGCCTGTTTCCTTTCTCAGATTAGGAATATTTTCAACTATTATTTCTTCAAATATATTTTCTGCCCCCTTTTCTCTTTCTTCTTCTGGAACATCTATAATATGAATATTATTATGTTTGATGGAGTTACTGAGTTCCCTAAGTCCATTCTTGTTTTGTGTAATTATTTTTTTCTCTTTTGTTCAGCTTGATTGCTTTCCATGACTCTGTCTTCGAGGTCACTCATTTTTTCCTCTCCTTCTTCTATTCTGTTATTCATCCCATCAAATGTGCTCCTCATTGTTTACTGAGCCCTTTATCTTAGCTGTGTTCTTCCTTAGCTCTGTGTTAAGGATCTCACTCATCTCTTCCACCCCTTTCTAAAGTATAGTGAGTATCCTTACGATCATTGCTTTAAATTCTCTATCAGGCATGTTACTTATATCTGTTTTACGTCGGTCTCTGGCTGTGGCCTTGTCCTATTCCTTCACTTGGGATAAATTTCTCTGTCTCCTCATTTTGTCTGCCTCTCTGTGTCTGTCTCTCTGTGGTAAGAAAGTCAGCTATGACTTTTGCTCTTGACAGTAGTGCCTTTATGAAGTGGAGGTCCTTAGTGCCCTGCCATGCAGTGTGCCCTGTTCGCCAGGACCTGGCACTTCAAGGGAGTCTCCTGTGTTGCTAATGCCCTGCTGTTGTGTCTGAGTCACTGTTCCTTTCAGTGCAGTCATCTACACTGCCCTCTGCCTGTTGTAGGCTGTGCTTGCTCTCCATGGTGTTAGTGGGACCCAGGCAGGCCAGTTCTAAGGGGGTATGGGAGCAGGGCAGCAGTGTTAGCAACATAGGCATTGAACCACTAGTCCTAGGCCAGAACCCCCAAAGTGTCTAGGTGACTACAGCTGGAGGCTGTGAGCTAGGCAACTGGAGCTGTGAGGCTGGGCTCCATGCAGTGGCTGGGTGGGCGGCACTCTGTTTATTCTGAAGCCCACCTCTTTGCTTCCCATCATGTCCCCCTGTTTTGTGTTCCTGCCTGGGTTTCTTACCTAAGATATCAGTTTCTAGTGTTAGGATTCTGCACTTGAATCCCAGACCCTCAGTCTGGGTCTGTATTTTGCTCCCTGGTCTCTTTGTTTCCATGGCTCATCTGGATGCCTGCCTCTTACTTCTGTTTAGGCTCCTCTGAGACCAGAGGTAGCGTTTTTCCCTCTGGCAGGGCAACGCCAATGGAAATGAGGGTGGAACAGGCAGTCACAGCATGTACTTGCCACCTGTCCACTCTCTCTGCTCTGCCCACAGCACTTCCTCACGGCTCTGGGGGGCCTCGTAGCCATACCACTCATCTTGGCCAAGGACCTGTGTCTGCAGCATGACCCACTGACTCAGAGCTACCTCATCAGCACGATTTTCTTCGTCTCTGGCATCTGCACTCTCCTGCAAGTGTTTTTTGGAGTCAGGTAGGTAAAACTCTTTTCCTTGGATTCAGACTTTTCCATGCAGGAGTACCAGCCAGATTTGCTTGGCTTGCAGCTGGACAGGTGGTTAGGCAGCTGGTGTAAACTATGTGGAAACGTGGGACTCCGAATCAGAGCCTAGTTTACTGTCAATATCAGCTAGGATTCACAATCAAAGTTACATAAATCCAGATTAGCTCAGGCAATAATGTGTTCTTTATTAATGTGCAAGATCAGGGCAAGAGAAAGGCAAGGTGCATCATGCATCAGGAACGTGTTGAGCCAGGGACTCAGATGCCACTGGGACTTTTTCTTCTCTTGCTTCTACAAAGGCCTTCTCCTGATGTTTGTGAAATGCAAGGCAAGAATACAAATGGATCCCCACACACTGGATGTCTAAATATTGGAGATTTATAAATGAAACTTACAGACTCTTAAATATGTTCTGATCATTCTACCTGGAAGGCTAGGTTTGAATTTAGAATTCTCTCACTGTTCAAGGTTATGTTTTGGAACCCACTCAAGGAGGGCTGACCCATAGCCTGTGGCCTTCTGCTTCTCTTCCCACCTCAAACTTTGCTCCAGATCACAAATGGTCTTACATACATGAATGTGGATACCCCAGCCTGCATATCCAAGCTCCGCACCCACCTGCCCACACACACACACACACACACACACACACCACACACCAGATTCCCCACATAGTTGATACTTGGCCATCCTCAGGCCTATGTGTGTGCACCTGCATCATGGTCTGCCTTTAGCAGGGCACACCTGGGGAAGAGATCCAAGGAGCCTCTGGAAAAGGCCCAGGGCCATTTGGGCAGAGAATTCATGGCCCTCAAAGGGGAGAGGCACACAGACTTGAGGTGGACATACCATACCCTCTTTGGCCCCACAGACTCCTTCCCCAGAGAAAGCAGAGAGGAGCCCTCTGGAGCCCCAGCCTAGGGGTGGGGGGCTCTCCTTGCCTCGTCTGAAGATGGCGCTGTTTCTTCATCACACTGCTGGTGGCTGTGCTTCATTGTCACAGATGGACTTCCACGCAGGAGTGCAGACAGGCTGCTGGCAGTCCGCACACTTCTCTCCCAAAGCAGGTGCATACCGCTCTGGCTGCTCTTGCATTTTAAAATTCCAGGGAAGAGCTCTAATTGGTACAACATGTGCCAAATGCCCAGCTCCCACCCATCAGGGCAGCAAGTACGGCAACTCCCATTCAGGAAAGTTTCCCAAAGAAGCAGGTGTCCTCTTTAAGGAAAAAGAGCATAGAAGTAGGAAGACAAAATCATGTATGAAAGAGAATATTCTTAACTTGGTAAAAAAAAAACCTCAACAAATTACAAATTAAAAAAAAAAAAAGAAATAAACACCACAAGATGCCACAAATTCCAAAGTATAGCATGCCATTTTTATTATTTCACTTTCTCACAGCCCCCTGTCATACTTCTCCCCCCACATTTTATGCTTGCAGACTCTTTTTCTTTAAGTGAAGGTTGGGTACTCTTTGATCACCTCTTCATTTTATAAAGAGAAGGAAAAATAATTCAGTCACTTTTCTATCATTGGTTAGTCCAAATTTATTTGTTAATTACTGCTAGTTGAGCTACATCATCATGCCGTCACACACAGACTGTAACACTGCTATCGATTCGTGCCCTGCAAACAGGAATTCTCTTGTACTTGATTTCTATCAAAAAATTTTTGAATGCATGCTGTATTTATAAGTGTATCATGTGCATTATTAATTATATTCTTGATAGGAGACAACTTCCATCTTGCCTGCATATCCTAAGAACCAAATCTTCTCTGGCAATTTTGTGTATCTGATGATTGTCAGATCATCCACAGACTTGCTTCTGGCCCCATACATTTCAAAACTTGTTTCACATCCATCCACCCACATATGTCAATGCCAGGTGCTATAGGACACATTGATAACATAATGTGACCTTGGGTTCTGCACCTTCACGTCACCAAGTAGAGTGAGCTGGCACAGGGGCGGGGGCGGGTGGGAGGAGAAGACACAGTAATGACCCCAAGGTGGCTAGCAGTAAATTAATTATGTGGTTTAGTGCCTCAAACCACATAAGTACATACTACCACTTTCAACTAAGTTTCTCCTGACTCAGCTTCTCCTTAGCCAGATCCTGAGAGTGCTAATGGCCTTTCTAATGCCACTGATGCAAGATTTAGAGCCTGTAAGGTGGCAGTGCAAAGAGACCAGAGTGGTAGCCAAATGTGGCTGAAACTATTTACTTTTGCAAAGTTGACAAAAGCATATGGCTAGTGAACACATTGCAGGGACCCCTCCCTGGGCTTTAGGAGGAGCCAGGCAGGTGAGGGTCCCTTCACCATCAATCTCCTTTTGACCTAACCTGTGCCAGGCCTATGCTCAGCCCTGTGGTTGTGAAGGGAAATGGAAAACATTTCCTACAGTGTGCTTCCACCTGACCTGTCTTGACAGAAAATGACTTGACAGGAAAAATTAATATCCACTTATTCTCTGTCAATTATCTGAATAAAACCACACAGGTATAGACTAATATGCAGCTGGACACTTTTTTCCAGATAGGCTGACAGTAGACAGCATTTGGAGGAGTACATTCACTCCTGGCGTGGCCTTTTGCCTGAATCAAATCAAAGGCAAATCAAAGTGCTTCCTTTGCAAGTCATTTCCAGGTGATATGCCAAGGCTTAAGTTCTTGCCATCTCTGCTGAGGAGTGGGAGACTCATGCCCACGGTTTTGGTGGGTTGGTTCCCTGCCCTCTCTTTCTTCTGTCACCATCTCTGTGAGCCAATATCTCTTCCAAATTCCCCACCAAGGATTCAGAGTACAGGGTTTGCTCTGGTCTGTCAGAACCTTAAAATCCAGAGCCCCCATTTTCCTGGATTGGCCCTAGAAATGCAAGATGCTGCAGTAGCATTAGGGAGGCCTTGCCATAACCTGCTTGGGTACCCAGAGATCCCTCATCTGTCCCAGCCCCACGGGGAGTTACAAACACAAAGCCCCTAAACCTGCTTTGCTTTGCTTCTGCCCTCTTGACATCCAGATATACCACTGGAACTCTGGCTGGAGCAGGAACAGTGGTGGCTTTTGAGGTAGAAGTGTGACCTGACAATCTTCACATCAGAGGAGTCCCAAAGATGGGGCTGGTGCTTCTGCTTCCTCTGGGTTTAAGTTGAATAGCTATCCATAGGGAAGGGACAGGATGGCATTTCCTACAATGTGGCAGGTCCTTACCTGCTTGATGTAGGGAGTTCAGTAAAAAGATGAGCAAAATGTTCTTTGTCCAGTAGTGAAGTAGTTGGGACTCAGAGAGCTCAGGATTTCTTACAACACAGTGACCCTTTTAAACTCCAGAAGAAATCATTAGTCCCATCTTACATTCCTGAGGTTCTGCTCCCCATTCTGATCTATTGCAAAGAAAAGTCCCTGTGACATTATCCTTTGCCCACTCATTGGATTGACTCAGGAAGGGAGCATCAAAATGATGACATGGGAAAGATTGGATGCCAGCAGCTGACCTTCCAGATGCATCTGTCCCCAACTGTTGACCATTTACCCATTCCCTCCCCCTCTTACTCACAGGCTTCTCGAATTGCACATGTCCCAACCCCAGACCTTCTCAGGGGAATCGTCCTTTCCAGGTTCCTGAGCTCATAAGGCATATTGCTCTACCTAGTGGAGATGTAATACTCCCTCTCCTTTCTACCTTGGACAATATTTGCATTATTTTCTCCTGGAGTCCTCATGTTTCTATGAAGTGGAACAGTTTTTTAATTTTTCCAAAGCCTTGAAAATTAAATTAGATAATGCACAAATGTACCTCAGTGCCAGGTACAGAAAATTTATTTTTCACATCAAGAAATGGATTGTACTGTACAGAAAATTTTGCACCCTCCCTCCCTTTTTTTAATAATTAAAGAAATTTAGTTAATAAAAATAGTCCTCCTCTCTCTTTTTAAACATATAGGATGCACCATAATATTTTTCCATTTCAACAAATGCACTTCTGTAATAGTACTTTTTAAAAAATGATCACTTAGCATTTCATATTCTAGATTATATAATTATATTCTGATTTATTTCCTATTAAAAGACATTTAAGTTGTTTCAAGTTTTTCATTCTCATAATAGCAGCCGATGTAATTTATAATTATAAGAGGTATAAATTATATATATCTCTGATAATCCTATAACAAGATCACGCCCGTAACCCCCGCAACAACTACCAAAAACCGTAACATAGTTGTAGTCTACCATACAACATGCACGGATACACAAAACATGACCTAACCTCCCTAACCACCTTAAAACTCCCATAAACACTCACCCCCCTCCATTCCCCCCCATAAACACCAACACCCCAACCCCAAACACCACACCACACACACCACAACCATCCCACACACAAAGAAACACACAACACACCAACCCCTAAACACCCCAACTTTATCAAACCCATACCAACAAACACAAAAACAAAACGAAAACCCAAAACCAAAACCAACCCATACCCATACAACCAAAACACCCATTCTCCCCGACCCCAAAAAACCATCAAAAAACTCCCCCACACCTTTCCACAAAACCACACCCACCCCAAAATGCCCACAGTTCCACTGCGCTCCGCAGACCCGACCCTTGCCAGCCAATACCCCACCAAGTGAGGACTGACTGTATGAAGGTTCCAGCCTTGGACAAATTCTAAGATCGTGCAACTTTTGTCACTTCACCTGCTTTAATCTTTGTTTCCCCAATCCATTTCTCTGTGAACAGCATTAAAGCCCTAAAAACAAAAAAGGACCAGCGTGTCTTGGGGGCAGAACAAGGGAGAACTGGCTCCCATTCCACCACTGGTTTCTGGCAGGGGCCTGGTTTGTGGTCAAAGGTATACTCAGGGTAGTGACCACTGGTGGGTTTAAAGAATATAGACAAACAGGCTTCTACTTCCCACCAGAAATCTTCCTCCCTTTTTTTTTTCTAGACAGAGGCAAATATTTCATTCATGTAAGCTGATTATGTACGTACTACCTTCCAAATCTCTAGTTAACACACTTCAATTTTAGTATTACTAATCAATGTGATACAAATGACTGAGATCTCCTTTTCTTCCACAGCCTTTTACCACTTACAAGCTCACTCTAACTCTCATCACATACATGCAGACTTCCCATCCTCTTGTTCTCCTATACTCCCAGCATAGATCAATATTTTGTGTTATAATTAACGACTGTGATGTTATTTGGAGCTGAATCACAAAGTTATTTTCCTGCCCAGATTTTTGTTTTCCCTGGAGTTTACATCTTTCTTATTTCTAATATACATAATTTTCTATGTACTTATTTCTAATTCAATTCTATGCTCTTTGTTTATTGTCTAATTTCTTCTTAATAATTTCATTCATGGGGCATCTGGGTGGCTCATTCAGTTAAGCATCCAACACTTGATTTCAGCTCAGGTCATGATCTCAGAGTCATGAGATCAAGCCCCACTCCACATTCATGACTGCTTAAGATTATCTCTCTCCCTCTCCCTCTGCTGCTCCCTTCCTCCCCTCTTCATGTTCTCTCTCCCTTAAAAAATTAATTAATTGATTAATCAATTAATTAATTTTGTTCACATCAGCTTCAGCTTGATGAACTGTCTACTGGAGCTCTCTGCCTTGCTGCAATTTGGAATGGTTGCTCTATATGCCTGGTATCCATTATATTTATCATCCTGAGATGCCTCTTCATTCCTATCCTGGGAATTCCCTTCATGTCAGTTCTCAAGTCTAGGTCTCTTGTTCTCATATCTTTCTCTTTTCTGGAGGAACACAATAATCCAGTACTTCCAGAGAGAGAGAGAGAGAGAGAGAGAGAGAGAGAGAACAAAAGAGATAAATTTTGTAAGACTTTGTATATGTGAAAGTGTGTGGATTCTACCCTCATACCTGATGGATAGCTTAGCTGGGTATAGGAATATAGATTGGAAATAATTTTCTTTCAGAATTTTGAAAGCACTGTTCCATTGTTTTGTAACTTTCAATGTGATTTTAAGAAGGCCAAAACTTTATGTAATCTCCTTCCCTTTCCCCACCCCAGAAGCTGGCAAGGACTGCTTTATAATCGCAGTGTTGTAAATTTTTAGTTATGTGTTGTGGCCTGAGTTTATTTTCATCCATCATACTGTGTACTGAATATGTCTTTTTAATAGGCAAATGGTCATCCTTCAGTTTCTTTGAGTTTCTTTCTCAAACTCCTTTTATTCACATGCTCGATTTCCTGGAGTGGTTCTCTAATTCTCTTACCTTTTCTTTCCTATTTACAACGCTTTGTATTTTTGCTCTTTTGCAGGGAGGAAAACACATCACCTTTATCTTCCAAAACTTCAACTGAATTTATTTCTACTATAATACTTTAAGAGCTTTCTTGTTCTCTGAATATTCTTGTTTTATGCATCCTATTCGTGCTTTATGAATGCAAGATCTTACTTGCCAAAGATATAAATGAGAGTATGTTTTAAAATTATCATCTCCCAGGGTGCAAATGGCTCAGTCAGTTAATTGCATTCGGCTCAGGTCATGATCTCATGGTCCTGGGATTGAATCCCACATCAGGCTCTCTGCTCATGGGAGGCTGCTTCTCCCTCTCTGCTCTGCTTGTGCTCTTTCTTGCTCTCTCTCAAATAAATAAATAAAATCTTTTTAAAAAATGATAATCTCCCTACAGTACAAGCTACTTTCATCTGTTTCTTTATTTGGGTCTCTGTCATCTATAGTCCTGTGGTTGTCTGGTGATCCTTGTATATTTAAGGTAGGATCTCAAATGTTTGACTGGTAGTCTGGTCCTGAGACTGCATCTCGTTCACTTTGGACTTCATTGCAGCATGATATGCAGGAGTGCCATATAACCCAACTGCAAGGGTCACAATTCACATTGTAGTCTTAATATGGTGTCATGAATTTCAGATATCTTTATGCTTTCTCTAGCATACCTGGGGAAGCCTGAATTTCAGCATCTTTATGCTTTTCCTATCAGGTTGTCCTATCCTCCAGAAAAAGACCTTCCAGTCTCTTGCCTGAAGAGTAAAGACCTGGCTGGAAGTGTGCTAGAAGCTCAGTTGGAAAGTGAGCTGGATGTTTTAGTGTTCAGTGTGCATATATTAAATGACTCACCCCAGTGTTCAGTATGATATCTGCACGTCAACTGTGCCAATTTCCCTGCAGTATGCAGACCCCGTGTTTTGTCTTTTCTACAGGATAAACTCTGTCTTTGGCCAAGGTGAGGGAAGGACAGTCCCTTGACTGTTTCTAAAAAAGACATTAAGCCTGTTTCAGCTCCACATTTAGTCCTGCTTCAAGAACCAATTCCTGATATGTTGTGAGTTTTTCAGTGTAATGCCATTTACCTATTGCTAGCATAGAATACTGATTCCCCAGGCTGGTCAGATCAGTTACCACTGTCCATCTCTGCTCTTTAGCTTTCAAAGTTTTGTTGCAATTGTCTCTTGCTAAGATCTTTTTATCTTGTGATTTATTCTTCT
This sequence comes from Nyctereutes procyonoides, assembly GCF_905146905.1. Classification (NCBI taxonomy): domain Eukaryota; kingdom Metazoa; phylum Chordata; class Mammalia; order Carnivora; family Canidae; genus Nyctereutes; species Nyctereutes procyonoides. Next base: position 30,921,277 of record NW_026575120.1, read on the forward strand.
AAAATATATTTTAGTGTCATTTTAGTGGAGTTTCAAGAGGGAGCAAGTGTATAATTTGGCATTTTTAACCAGAAGTCAATTTTTTTCCTTTGCACAAAACTCAATACATATTAAAAATATCAAATCTTTGTATTTATTAATTGCCATAAACATTTTTAGTGTGTTTTTAGTTTTGAGCATTTTTGCAGTATCAAAGTTTTTATATTTCTATGGTAAAATTTGTTAATTTTTTTCCCTTGCTATTTCTTTTTTTTCCCTTGCTATTTCTTGATCTACTTTTAGACTTATAGAAATCCTTTCTATATCCAATAGATAAGATAAATGATCATCTTTTTTAAAAAATACTTGTATGGTGTTGTTTAGATTTTTAAATTTAACTCTTGAATTAATTTTGGGATTTATTTAGGTGTATTGTATGAAGTGAGGCCTCAAATATATTTTTTTCTCCCTGAAAGCCAATTATCTCAGTATCATTTATTGAATAAATAGGAATCAAGACTGTATTCATCACATATTAAGTTCATATATATTATTTACTCATGGGAGACAGAGAGAGAGGCAGAGACATAGGCAGAGGGAGAAGCAGGCTCCCTGCAGGGATCCTGATTTGGGACTTGATCCTAGGACCCCAGGATCACAACCTGTGCCAAAGGCAGATGCTCAACCACTGAACAACCCAGGTGCCCCTGTAAATGCTAAAGTTAATACATAGTGTGTTGGAACATGTGGGACATTGTCAGAGAAACTCTTTCAAATCAAATGTAACAAAAACAAAAATTACCAGGGAGGAGACATCTGAAATAGATTGAACAGCAATACAAGAGCAGTAAGCTTCACAGTGATCAGTAGATCCAATAGAAGCAAATCCATCCCAGCGGACACGTGTTGTGACATCACATGAAGAGTGCTATGCCTTAGACATTAACCTTTAAATGTTAACGCAAGCAACATTTTGCGTTGAGAGATAGTGTCTACCTTAAGAATTGGAATAGAAGAAATAATGAAGAGGAATGGAGTGAAAACTTTGGAGCTCTGTGCAGGTGGCTGTGTACTACCTGCAGGGCTGATTACGTGCCATGGGGCAAGGGGTAACTAAGGCAAAGATGCAGCCTTGGACCAGCCCAAGCACATGGATTCCAACAACACAAAAGAAAACAAGGGATGTAGAAAACAAATCTTAGAGAACCCACCTGCAAGAGATGGGAATGCCAGACAACAGTTTTTTTTTTTTTTTAAAGCCCAATATAACAGCTGTAAGAGAAAACACAAAAGAAAATGTTATAATGTACACCACCTGCTCAGGAAGTACCCACACTTTTCAGAGGGAATAATAAAGTAACGATCATTACTGCTATTTGGTGAGTGCCAAATATGCCCCAGGCATTGGGCTACACATTTATACATATTTAATCTTCATGGCTACTCTCTGGGGAAAGTGCTATTATTTTGTTATATCAAAGAGGACACTGAGGCTTGCAAAAGTTGGGTGACGTGCTTAGGTCACACAACTGATAGGAGGTAGAGCCAGATTTAAATTTGCCATGCTCTTAATCAGTGTCATAGGGCAGTGAGGAACCTGGATGATGAGGGAGGAGACCCTAGCCCTCCTCCTGGTTAACTCTATGACCTTGGGCCCAGATCCCCCATCTATAAAAATAACAGGGCAAGCTGGATATGTTTCAAGAAGCTCTTCTCACTCTAAAATGTTGAGTTGGTTTCAAATCAACAGTCCATAAGTTATAAGAGAGACATTTAAGTCAGAAGGCACATGTAGAACAGTAGTGAATCATACTCATGTGCAGATTTAAAAAATCCAGGCTTGCCATCATTGTAGCAGATAAATTAATCATGAAATTTAAAAGAACGCTGAAATATACATCAAGGTCACCATAGAAAGTAAGACATACATAGAACAATGAAAGCCTAGAATAGTACTGAGTGCACATACCCTATACACATACTGCAGATGTTCATAAAGGAAGAATTAGTAGAAATGGAAGGAGTATATGTAGATCAGTCTCAATCTCTCTCTCTCTCTCTCTTTCTCATCTGTCTACCAAAAGGATACTAATAAGTAGTTATACCTGGGGCCTTTGGGTGGCTTGGTTGATGAAGCGTGGGACTCTCCGTTTTGGCTTGGGTCGTGGTCTCAGGGTAGTGGGATCCAGGCCTGCAACACTCTGCGTTCAGCTTGGAGTCTGCTGGAGATCTCTCCCACCCCCTCCCCTTCTGTTCCTCGTCCTGCTCATGCTCATACACTCTTTCTTTAAAATAATAAAATCTCGAAGAAAAAAAAAAAGAAGCTATACCTAACAAAATGGGGGTGGAGTGGGACAGGAAGGAATAGAAAATGGGATTTGAAGGTATAAGTATAAAATAATAAGGGAATAATTTATAGATACGTTGTGTGAACCTGAAGGTAGAGCATGATCATACCCTGAAGCAAATAAATGCAAAAGAAAATTCATCTTGCTCTTGAACATAAAAGATATGTTGCAATTACAAACAAAGGCAGAAATTCCATGTATCATATTATCCCAATGACATGTCATCATCTCGAAAGACAATAACACGAGCAGAATTAGAAAGGAACGCAGCTATTTAAAATTTTGAAATATTCTCTTAAATAATTTCTCACTTAAGGGATGAATTCCTGCATGCAGCAGCAGAAGGCATTTTTTTTAATAAAAAGGAAGCTCGCTACCGTAAGAATTGTTACAAATATATTTTGACAGTATCCAAATTCCATGTAATGAGTAGATGGTTTGTAGAAAAGGAGAAAACAGACATTAAATCACACGAATGAGTGCACATCTCTCATAGCTTAATGAAATGCAAATTAACATTTGTTAGGACTTCATTACATGCCTATTAAACTTAAGAAAACCAAATGATAAACCCAATGTTGGCAGGTTTTTGTGTGGTTCCCGGCTCAGCACTGGAGGGATGAGAATGAAAAATAATGAATGCCAGCCCTGCCCTTCTGGAACCCAGTAAAATGGACATGGCTGACATGGTGGACTTTGTAGGCACCACCAGAAGGTGTTTAAAGTGATCCTTGAGAGTAAGTTACTGGCAGCGGTTAGTTTGTTAGTACGAGGGCTGAGACATATGTCGCTAGAAGATAAGTGGGAGTTTTGTCTCACTCATCATGGTGTCCTCAATACCATGGCAGCCAGTGCCTACCACATGGCAGATCCTTAATAAATATTTGGTGAATGAGTGAAATGTACATATGGAATTATAGCAAAAAATTAAGACACAAGTTCTGTATTAGGTAACTCTGGTTGTATCCATACACAAAGGTTTATATGTTACTTTTTAAAACTCAAGGGGGTTTTGTAAAGATATAAGTAGAGCATGTCTCCCTTCTCTGTTTCAAGATATTTAGATTTCATAGTTTTTAAATTAAAAAAAGTATTCACGCATACCCCTACCACCACCTGTGTATTCCCGCCTTGTGTGGGCAATGGATTCTGTTCTACTTTGAAGCCTTATGGGTCTAGATTTATGGTCTAGATCAGTTGTTCTCAACCGTGGCTGCACAGTAGAATCACCTGGAGCTCTAAGTGCACCCCATACCTGGGCGCACTCCTAGAGAAGCCCACTGATTTGTCTGAAGGTGATGCCCAGGCATCATCCATTCTCATGTCCAGCCAGGGTGCAAAGGCCAATTAGGCAGCAAACTCTTGCATCAACTTCATATTTTCATTATATGGAATGTACTCAGTCTCCCGAGAATAATCCTTTGAGCAATTTTTATGAAATTCTGAGTACAAAAATACCCTTCTAGAATTGTTAAGAAAATGTATTGGAACTAGGTGGATCACAGTGGCAAGTGTAATCAGGATGCTGAGGTGCCTCTGGGCCACCCTTCCCCAAATGTTAGTGTCATAGGTGGGCAGACAAGGCCAAGCCTTGATAGTCTGTGATCTGATAAGAGAGGGTCATTGGAGGTTGACTTATCAGGCTGCATTTACCTCAAAGGGAAGAAAGTTCTCAAAGTTCTCACAGATGCCAGAGTGAGAAGCCAGGCAGGAGTAAGAAGGATCTGGATGGAAGGCACTTGGCCTGATAATTGACCTAAAAACTGTTCTCTCCTTGTGATAAAAAGGAGGCTTGAAGGTACAGGTCTGGGGGTGCTGATCATTTTTGAAGACCCAAAGGAATCTGGCAGCCCAGATTTTAGGCTGTGCATCTCTTGGGGCGGGGGGGAGACCTCCACACAGGAACTGTCCTTTTATCCTGGGCTCTGGGGAAGATTCTCTGGGACCAGAGTAGATGATGGCACACACTCTATATGCTTGCTGAGCTCTGTGCTGTCTCCAAGTCATTTCTCAGGGCTTCCCAGGTTTACATATCCTAGACTGGCGTTAGGCCTGCTTGTCTCCCCCCAAACACCCCTCGTACCTGTCCAAAGTCTGGCAGGGCTCCTGCGTCTGATGGGAGCATGGCAGGAACTCCCTGTAGGGTGAGACCAGCTGGGTCATGTATTGCCTCTAAATCAAGCTAGGGCTTGGAATGAAAGAACCTCCCCTGAGCCCGGTTTCAGACCCCTGCTAATGAATCTCCCAGGTAACTGCATCCTCTTCTCCCTCCTCCAGGCTGCCCATTCTCCAGGGAGGGACATTTGCTTTTGTGGCACCCTCCCTGTCCATGCTGTCCCTTCCTGCTTGGAAGTGCCCTGAATGGACATTCAATGCCAGTCTGGTGAACACCAGCTCTCCCGAGTTCACTGAAGAATGGCAGAAGAGGATCCGAGAGGTGAGAGGGCCCAAGGGGTGGAGGGGGTAGTGTACACTACTACTACTATGACTACTACTACTACAACTACTACTACTACCACTACTACTTTACATATGTTTGATAATCCTGTCCCTACTCTATTTTTTTCTCCCCTCCTTCCAAAGTCTGCACTTGTAGCTTTGTAAATGAATTTTTTCACTTAAATTCAACACATATAGAAAATAACTCTCAAAGCTGAACTTGCTCATGTTACCAGCACCTGGATCAAGAAACAGAACATTAGCAACACCCCAGAAGCCTCGTCGTGTCTCCTCCCAGTCCCCTCTCCTCTGGGGATAACCGCTGACCTGATTCCTAACACCATAGATGCGCTTCGCCTGGTTTTGAACTTTATATAGAGAACCACACAGCACGTACTAGTTTGTATCTGCCTTCTTCATTCAACATGAGTTTTCTAAGTCTTCCACATTGTCATATGTAGGGGTAGATTCTTCATTCTCTTTTCACTGCGTAGTGTTCCATTATATAATTACACAGTAATTTACTTCTCTGCTTACTTATTCTGCTGTTGCCTAAACTCTGTTTAAGGGTAGCTTCAGTTATGGGCTGTTATAGATAGTGTTGCTAGGGATGTTTGTGTACTTGGTTTTAAGCAAACATATATATATATATATATATATATATATATATATATATACATATATATATATATATATTATTTTTTCATTGAAAATACATGTAGGAGTGGGACTACTGAGTCACAGGGCATGTGTACCAGTCAGGGATCTCCAAAGAAATAGCAGCAATGGGATATATAGAGACACAGACAAGAGGGGGTGTATTGTAGGAATTGGCTCATGTGGCATTGGAAACCAAGAAGTTCTTGAGCTGTTTGCTAAATGCTGGTGGGCAGTCTGGGTTGCCAGTCTTTTTTATAGTAGTCTGGGCCCAGACTTCAGATTAGGCAAAGCTCAAACCAGAAACACTGTCCATTCTAGTTTTTAAAAATATTAAATCCTTGCAGACTCTGGGAAATGTCCAGCATAGGCAGCCTGCCACCCCTGTGATGGGCCGTATACCCTTGTATCTCCCACCAAAAGCACATGTGCGCATCGTGCAATCTGGACTGTCCAGGGCAAAATAAGTGACCAGATGAGGATGGGGATTATGTTGTCTGTGAGCTCGCATGCGCCTGGTATCAACTCATGGACCCTAGTGACTACATTCAGGTCATACTTCCTCCCTCTCTTTAAGACTTAGGGGCATCGCCACAAATCACAACTATTTGAGATTTAACTAAAAACTCCTGTCCCACAGAAGGCAAAATTTCATTAGAGCCCTATTGTCCTCTTCCTAGACCAAACTGCTGATCATTGGCCACCGCCCAAGGACCCGTGGAATTATACGGGGGTAACCCCGGGCATTTATGTGTGCATAGTCAGCCATCTCATGCATGACTCGGCGCATTGGCTGGATTTAGATCTGCTTTACTTCTTCCATCAAGGTTTCTCTGGGGAAGCATCATATGCTCTTCCAGCATCAACCTCCCTCAGTTGGGCAAGCAGCACCTTTAGCCAAGCTCCAACCACTGCTTTCTGAATCCAGGGACTCACATGGTGAAACTCAAATCTTTGTTGCCAGCGTTAGGTCATCTTGTGAGGTAGTGTCTGGCCCAGGGGAGGTGGGGACTGTCACTTGCCTATGAATCCTATGAACTCCTCCTGTGTCCCTGCCTTTTCTCTGCCTGACTACAATTCTTTCCCTTAATCAGCAGATTTTGTTGATCTGTCCTTCTTTACTTGAATGTCTTTCTGGTCTCACGCAAGAACATGATTGGGGTCTCTGATCCTGGAGTTACTGGGTGCTACTCACTAGTGGTCTAATTCAGTGCAGACTAGTTAGTGATGGTCTGTCAAAGGGAAAGGGGTGGAGTAGCTGCTCCGGAGCTACTCACTAGTGGTCTAATTCAGTGCAGACTAGTTAGTGATGGTCTGTCAAAGGGAAAGGGGTGGAGTAGCTGCTCCGGAGCACAGCCTCAGCAGAGCCGGAGCACTGGCTTCCACCAGGGTGGGTCCTCATTCGGCACAGACTCTACCACCTTCGCTTCCTATAAATCAGGGAGCGGGGCTGCGAAGGCCATGACCTGTGAGTTTCAGCCCAACCCTCTGCTGTTCTTCTTCCTTTTCTAAAGCAGCCTTTTTACACATACCTATGCTGGGACAGGCCAAAAGTGCGTATACTTCTGAAATCTGATCCATCTGCTTCCTTTTTGTCTCAGAGTGGACCCCATGTTAACCAGGCTCTTTAATCATTAAAGAACAATACCATATAGCTCTAAACTAAGACATTCCTAAGAATGTCACTTGTCAAGCTGGCGGGCCCTGGATTTTTGCCAGGTAGAGTGGCCGATCTCGGGATGCTGTGTGTTGTACCACCTTCTCCAAATGAAGCTGTACTTCAGGGAAGCCTAGTTTCACTATACCATCAACAGAATGAATCACAGAACACATGTGGCTTGTGGGTGTTTGTTTATTTGTTTGTTTCTGCTGTCCCCCAGGGAGCCTATATTTGGCTTCATTAAATCCAAATTTTCTCAGACATCAGAAAAGACAAATACCCACCATTTGCTTCAACGTGGATGGAACTGGAGGGTATTATGCTGAGTGAAATAAGTCAATCGGAGAAGGGCAATCATCATATGGTTTCACTCATGTGTAATATAAGAAATAGTGAACAGGATTATAAGGGAAAGGAGGGGAACTGGGTGGGGAAAAATTAGAGAGGGAGACCAACCATGAGAGACTTGTAACTCTGGGAAACATACAAAGGGTTGCAGAAGGGGAGGTGGTTGGGATGGCATAACTGGGTGACAGGCACTAAGGAGGGCACTTGATGGGATGAGCACTGGGTACTCAACATATATTATATGTTGGCAAATTGAATTTAAATTAAAAATGTAAAAATAAAAAAAATAAATCCAAATTAAAATCAAGCAAAACACAAGAAGTAGGGTTTCTTTACCTGGCTCTGCTAGATGCCAGGGCAGGATTTCCCTTCCACGCAGACCTGCTGAGCACTGGAATTTCTTCTGCAAGAATCTCTTGCTTTCCTACTATCCAAGAAGAAAGATCTGATAAGTTAGTTTGTCTCTTCTCCTACCGAAGCATTTTGGCTCAAATCTTTCCTGTGTCCTAATGAAGCACCTGCCTCCAGCAATACCATGGCACAACTCACCAACCTTCACCGTGTTCAGAACCAGTTACCTTGTGTTTTGAGGACACTGGGCAAGAGTTACGGAAAATAATTTCCCTAGGGCTCGAACAAGTATTAATAGTGAGGGAGGTGTTTAGGGATATGGGTCATGCTGTACCTGCATTAAACATGGGATCCCAAATGTCAGAGACACCGTATTTTCTTTGATACCTTTATTGTTTATTTTTGTGTTTATGATATATGGAGTCCTTTCAAAGCAGGAGTATGAAAACTACGGATCAAATCCAGCCTGGGGTCTGTTTTTTTTTTTTTTTTTTTTTTTTAACTGCTCACAAACTAAGAATGGTTTTTAAGTTTCAAAGGCTGTTCTTAAAAAGAATATGCGATAGAAACCACACATAGCTCACAAAACCTAAAGTAGTTACCATCTGGCTTTTTACAGGAAAAGTTTACCAACTCCTGCTTTGAGACCCAGGGCCCAGGGTAGGGATTCCTTTGTCCCTAAGACAATAGTCTCCACTATTTTTCCCCACATAGCCTCCAAGAGTCTAACACAGTGAGCCAAACCCAGAACCTTATCTATGATAGTTGAGCTCCACCTGCTGGACCAAAGTTCTTCACCAGTGCTGTAAGCAAGAGAAAGTTCTTTCAAATTACAACTTCATTTCATTAATTATATTGATTGGTTGATTTCTCCAAGCCATCATTAATTAGATTGATTGGTTGATTTCTCCAAGCCAGCCTATGGGAATTTAAGGTAGATACCCCGTGTTTATCTGAGTTATATTTGTCCACATACATGTCAGGGATTGAAATCACTGGTGGCCAGCACACCAACTGTATGTCACTATACTAGCCACCAGTGAAAGTGACACAAATATAGGACCAATAGGAAGGTTTTTACTTGCTAGGCTATAAGTAATGGAGAAGTGAAAGTGAATGGTGGTTCTATTTTAAGGACATGGTGGTAGCAGAAAAAATAAAAAACCAGGAAGGGAAGGCAAGTTCAGTTTTCAACACCTTGGACCAATTATGTCCTTAGATATAAGTGAAATGATATAAAGGATCATATAAAGCAATGATATAAAGGATGAGAAGGAGGGATTAAGATTATTTTATTACTACAAGGTACTCACCCTATTCATGAACTGGCAGTGTTCTTTGAAAGTGGACTTGGTATGTTGTAAACTCTAGGGTAATTCAAAAAAGTGAAAGAAAAGAAAGTAAAAGAAAGAAGAAAGAAAGAAAAAGAAAGAAAGAAAGAAAGAAAGAAAGAAAGAAAGAAGAAAGAAAGAAAGAAAAACATGTCAAGAATGGAAAACAATGGAACCATATGAAACGGTCAATTAAAACCACAAAAAGAGAGACACCTGGGTGGCTCAGGACATGATCCCGGGGTCCTGGGATTGAGTCCCACGTCGGACTCCCTGCAGGGAGCCTGCTTCTCCCTCTGCCTGTGTCTCTGCCTCTCTCTCTCTGTCTCTCATGAATAAATAAAATAAAACCACAACGAGAGTGGAAGACAAAAATAGGGACAAAGAACAAGGTCAACAAATAGAAAACAGTAATAGGCATAGTTGGTATCAACCCAATTATCACTAAGTGGTATCAGTAATCACTTTGAGGGCAGCCCCAGTGGCGCAGCGGTTTGGCGCCGCCTACAGCCTGAGGTGTGATCCTGGAGACCCAGGATCGAGTCCCACGTCAGTCTCCGTGCATGGAGCCTGCTTCTCCCTCTGCCTGTGTTCTGCCCCCCCACCCCCGTGTGTGTGTGTCTCTATGAATAAATAAATAAAATCCTTAAAAAAATAATCACTTTGAATGTCAGTGGATTAAATGTACCAATTAAATGACAGAGAATGCAATCTAACTATGTCATCTATAAGAAACCTACCTTAAATATATAGACATGTAGAGATCGAAAGTAAATGGATGGCAAAAAAATATATCATGCTAACACTAATCAAAACAAAGTAGAAGTTGCCCTACTACTTTCAGAAAGAGCATATCTTATTTATTTATTTTTAAGATTTTATTTATTTTTTCATGAGAGACACAGAGAGAGGCAGAGACACAGGCAGAGGGGGAAGCAGGCTCCCTGCAGGAAGCCCGATGGGGGACTCGATCCTGGGACTCCAGGATCACGCCACCCAGGCATCCCAAGAGCAGACTTTAAAACAAGGAAAGTTACGAAGGATAAAGCAGAATGTATAACATCCAAACCAAAAGAGGAAAAGTTAGACGTTAAGCAAATTGCATGGGTCCAGTGGATCAGGGGTTGGCAAACTATATAGTCCATGGACCAGATCTGGCCTGCTGCTCGTTTTGATATAGCTCACAAGGTAAGAATGATTTTCCATTTTAAATGGTTGAAAAAGAAGAGTACTACTCACGATGTGTCAGAATTATGTGAAATGCTAATTTCAGTATCTACTCGTGAAATTTCGGAGGAGCACAGCTAGGCTCATTTGTTCACATCTCGTCTGGAAAAGTTTTGACAGAGGCCATATGGCCCATCAAGCCTGAAATAGTCACTATCTGGTCCTTTACAGAAAAAAAAATGCCAACCCTTGCAAGAGAAAGTGGGAGCACGCCAATATGAAGTAGCAAGAGATTTAACCCGCTACGGAGTGATGGTAGTCGTCCTCCTCCTCTCCATGACCAATACACACTTCTGAAGGCAATTTCCTGAAAACCTTCAAATGAAGTGCAAATGTCCACCAGGGAATTGGAAATCCAGAGCTGGAGAGAGGACCCAGAGCAGGCCTCTCCTTGCCTCGGTTCCCCTGGAGTTTAGCTTTGACTCTGCACTGTGGAATTGTGGGTCGGGGCAGGCAGAGAGGCGGGCTGCCTCAGCTAGGTCTGCGGTGCTGGCTGGCTGGGCTGAGGCCCACGGTCTCTGCCGGCCCCAAGGCGCCTGAGCTGTTCCTTCCCTCCCCAGCTGCAGGGCGCCATCATGGTCGCTTCCTGTGTCCAGATGCTGGTGGGATTCTCTGGCCTCATTGGGTTTCTCATGCGCTTCATCGGCCCCCTGACCATCACTCCGACCATCACCTTGGTGGCCCTGCCTCTCTTTGATTCCGCGGGCGACAGTGCTGGGGTCCACTGGGGGGTCGCTGCCACGTAAGTACTCTCTGAGGACGGAGTAGCATCTCGGTTCCTTCTGGAGGGAGATAATTCAGCAAGAATAACGTGCTCAGGGTTCTAGCTAACTCGTGTGGTTTACAGATACTTTCATGAACATTATGATGCCTTGACAAGCAATGGAAGGGCTGCCATTCATTATCACCACTACTGAGTACATTGTGAGTCCTCAAAGCCCAGGAGTTAACCACAGGCAGAGCGTGAGAAAACTTAGCGCAGAGCTCACCGAGTATTGCTGCTGGTGGTCGTCCGCCTGCTGGGTTTCCGCGGAGCTAATGGTTGTCAACCTCCGGCACCCGGGAAGGGATGCAAAGCCATGGCCCCAGCTCTCAGTGATCTCACAGTGTAGGAGGGGGCTGAGCCTTGGTCCCAGGAGCTATGACACCAGGAGACGGTGACGAGAATCAGAGGATGCTCAAGTGTATGTTTGGGGCAGGGGGCTGATTACAGCCAACTGGGAGGCTCTGGAATTCTTTATGGGAAAAAGAGGCCTTGGGCATTTCCACAGAGCTTTGAAGGGACTTGGGGATGGCCCTGGGCACGCTCATCTGTGCCGCTGTGAGGGGCTGACCACAGGGACCTGCAGAATGACCTGGGACGGAAGACAGTCTCCGACTCTGGCCTCACCGACTCCACCTGCAGGACCATTGCCATGTTGCCCACTTTTATTTTATTTTATTTTTAAAGATTTTATTTATTCATGAGACACACACACACACACACACAGAGGCAGAGACACAGGCAGAGGGAGAAGCAGGCTCCACACAAGGAGCCTGATGTGGGACTCGATCCTGGGTCTTCAGGATCACACCCTGGGCTGCAGGCAGTGCTAAAGCGCTGTGCCATGGGGCAGCTTCTCTTCCATCCTGGCCAACCTCTTGGATGGTGGTCCCTCCCAAAAGGGACTGTCTGAGGCGGCCGTTAGACGGGAGACCTGCCCCTTGGCCGACCCTGATGCCCGTGCAGGTTCTCTTCCCTGGAAAAAAATTTACGCTTACAAATCTAGTCAGCTCTGATTGCATCTCCACCATTGAGATGGCATCTCTTTTCAGGGTACCTTCCTCTTACCTTTTAAAAAATGAACGTATTCAGTTTTTGTATATTGGATAGTTTTTTCCCTAAAAACTGTTATTGGATTAAGAACATTAAATATTTATGGAACTAGTAATACTGCATTTAAAATCTAAGAGAATTACTTTAGTAAGAGTTACCTTCATTCTAGAAAGGTTTTTGTTTTGGCCTCAGAGCATTTTTGATGAGTATGGGTCTAATATATTGTTTGCTTGTTTGTTTGTTTTTAATGAAATCAAGCGTTTTAATTTCAGTGGTGGGAGATGTCCTGACCACAACAGCCGAGCGCAGAGCATTTAAGTTTCCTTAAGATGTTTAAGTCATCTTGAAACATATATGGAGAAAAGTTCTTTAAACGGAGACAAAAATCACATAGTTGAGCAAAACACCTGTGTGCTTTCGCATCTATTTAGAAGTCTATTTCTTACCAATAAACAATGCATTTTGAAAATTAAGAAATAAAAAAATCATCCCCCAACCCCACCCCAGGGAATGAGGGTCCCCTTCCCCGTATTTCTCTCCAGCCCCCAGCAGCTCTGAAAGGGAACAGCCCACCTTTTCAGGGATGGGGCCTGCCTCATGGGAACTCTGCTGGTGTGGCCCCTGCAGCCTGTCCCCTGAGATGTGTGGGGGCTCGGCTTCCTGGACACTTGCTCAGGACAAGCGCCAGCTTGCCGGGCTGGGTGTGGCTTGTTTCTGTTTCAGGACCATCTTCCTCATCGTGCTGTTTTCTCAGTACCTAAAAAACGTCGGCATACCTGTGCCCGTTTATGGAGGGAAGAAGTGTCATACGTCTAAATTCCACCTGTTTCAGGTCTTCCCGGTAAGAAGCACTCCCTGCCCTCTTCCATTCTTAGTGGACTCGCCTGGAGAGTGAGGGGCAGCCTCTGGCACTCCCAGAAGGTTCTCCAGAGCCAATGCTTCCGTGGGCAGGGGCCTCTCCTCTCTGGCCTCCATTCTGCGCTGTAGAAGGAGGCTGGGAGGAGGCCTCGTGGGAAGGCTCCCTGGCTGCCGGTGGCATGCCGTCCCCATCATTCCACAGATCTTCTCTCCCTGGAGCAGGTCGCTGCTCTAGGTCACTGCTCTGGGCACCAGTGTGGGACAGCCTTGTCACACAACTGGGGCCGTCCCCATAGCAAGGCTCACGGCTAATTATACAAAGCTAAGGACCAAGTTGCGCAGATCTGGATCTCGGGGGGCTCGTGGGCAATCCAGATCCCTCACGATGAGGCTGGTACTTCACTTTCAGACGCCCCTCTGCTGGATTTGCATCACGGTGTTAAGTCCGTGTGGCTACCAGCCACACAATGTGTTTTCAGGTGGGATTTAACTGTGGACTACATTTCACGTTGTAAAAAGATACTTCCACATTTCACTGACCTCTCCCCGCGCTGCGGGCTGGTGGCTCAACCATTCTGGGTGTATAAGCATCACTTGGGGACATTGAGAGAAATCTACCTTTCTGGGGCTCCGCTGCCAGAGGTTAAATATCAGAGCAGTGATTGTGATTCCACTGTACAGACGAGGAAACTGAGGCTGGGGGAGTTTGACCCAAAGTCACATGACCAGCACGGTGGAAAGGGAGACAGACAGTAGTCCTTCTGACCCAGGCTGTGCCTATTGTGCTAGACCTTTCTGCCTCTGTTTAACACAAGGTTTTTCCATAGTTTATTGTCTGCATTTCTTCAATGTGCTAATTGGGCCACCAATTGTTGTCCTTGGAAGGGCCAGTGGCCCAGCATTTCCTCATTTCTGGGAGCTTCCCTGACCTCCTTCTCTGGCCCAGCACCTCTGGGAGGTGTTGGCAGGAGCTGGGGCTCTAGGCCGGGTAGTGAAGGGGTTCCCTCTGCAGGTGCTGCTGGCGCTCTGCCTCTCGTGGCTTCTCTGCTTTGTGCTCACAATCACCAATGCCCTTCCCACTGCCCCCACGGCCTATGGGCATCTGAGCCGCACCGACACCAAAGGCAATGTCCTGAGCCAGGCTCCCTGGTTTCGCTTCCCTTACCCAGGTAATGAGAAGACAGGGCCCTTTTTGGCCTGGGACATGTATTCCCCAGGACTGTCTGTGGGGTCCAGGGCACTGAATGAACAGGGCCAGGGGATGGATCTCCTCCCAAAGACCAGACAAGGAGAAGCAGGCCCTAGGGGGTCCACATGCGCCCCCCCCCCTCACCCCAGGAGAAGGAGGAGACCCTTGTGTTGTCCTAAGAATCCTCTGGGGGCGTTGACCCGCAGGCTCCCAGTCCTGGACCTTCCTCTCATCCCTCTCATCCCCAATGGCCCGAGAGTGGGCAGATGAGAGAGGTCTTAGCCTCCTAGCCAGACCCCCAGACCCAAGGGTCTCCTGGGGACCCTTCCTGGGTTAGCCGATTCTACCCAGGGGAGCTTCAGGCTGAATTAGAACACTTCTGGGCAGATGAGGTCAAGGCCATTCCTTGGCTCTTGGCTCACTGCTGTTTGCCCTTCCCAGTGCTTCTCACCTCGGGTGGATTAATAACCAGGGTCCAGGCAGGGCTGGCCCGGCCCCCAGCCCGGGAGCTCGTGCCGCCCTGGGTAAGAATCTCTGCTTCCACGGGGCGTCTGTCCTTGCGAACGGTGACCTCGGGTGTGTGACCTGACTTGCCCTCAGGGGGTAACGGCAGCGCGGGAGCCCAAGCCACAGACCCTGCACGCTTGTGGGATTGGGAGACACAGTGCCTGGTCTTTAAAGCCTTCCCAGGACCCCTCCGGCAAAGGAATTATTTGGGGTTCAGCAACCCAGTGGCTTCTGGATGAACATTCCCTCTGCACTGCTCTTTCAGGACAGTGGGGCGTCCCCACCATCAGCCTGGCTGGGGTCTTTGGGATCATCGCAGGGGTGATCTCCTCCATGGTGGAGTCAGTAGGCGACTACTACGCCTGTGCCCGGCTGGTGGGGGCCCCCCCCCCTCCGAGGCATGCTGTCAACCGTGGCATTGGCATCGAGGGCCTTGGCTGTCTGCTGGCAGGGGCCTGGGGTACCGGGAATGGCACCACCTCCTACAGCGAGAACATCGGGGCGCTGGGCATCACCAGGGTAAGGCCACGGACGCCGACCTCGGGCCGGGCACCCGCATCTGTCACCAAGCCCTTAGCCCCTTACTATTGCTGCAACAGACCAACACGCACTTCTGGCCTCACACGGCTCAGATGTGTTGTTCCCTTGATCTGGACACGGGTCTCGGGAGCTAAAATAAACATGTTGCCTGGGCTGTGTTTCCCTTTAGCTCGGATTGGGGCCTTTGTTTCTTGTTCCTTATGAGGATTATAAACAAACCCCAAAACCTTATTTTGATGTGATAAGTTCTTACCACGTGTCTTGTCATGGAGACGTTTAAATAAATCAGCTCCTAGGCTGGAAAGGGAAATAAGCAAGGGTGGACTCTGCTACTTTGCCGCGGTATTAATGGACTTCAGTTGTTGACACTAGAGTATTTTTTTTAAGATTTATTTATTTATTTATGAGAGAGACAGAGACAGAGAGAGAGAGAGAGAGAGAGAGAGAGAGAGAGAGAGGCAGAGACACAGGCAGAGGGAGAAGCAGGCTCCATGCAGGGAGCCCGATGTGGGATTCGATCCCGGGTCTCCAGGATCGCGCCCTGGGCCAAAGACAGGTGCCAAACCACTGAACCACCCAGGGATCCCCTAGAGTATCTTTTTAAAAATACTTTATTTTTTTATTTTTTTAAAGATTTTATTTATTTATTCATGATAGATATATATATAGAGAGAGGCAAAGACACAGGCAGAAGGAGAAGCAGGCTCCACGCAGGGAGCCTGACACGGGACTCGATCCCGGGACTCCAGGGTCACACCCCGGGCCAAAGGCAGGTGTTAAACCACTGAGCCCCCCAGAGATCCCCTAAAAATACCTTAAAAAGTACTTCTGGGTGCTTGGGGGGCTTAGTTGGTGAAGCGTCTGCCTTGGGCTCAGGTCATGATCTCAGGGTCCTGGGATTGAGCCCCGCATGGGGTTCCCTGCCCAGCGGGGCGTCTGCTTCTCCCTCTCCCTTTGCCTCTCCCCATGCTCGTGCTCTCTCTCTCTCTCCTCCCCCCCCCATAAATAAATAAATTAGGACACCCGGGTGGCTCAGCAGTTTGACGCCCACCTTCAGCCCAGGGTGTGATCCTGGAGACCTGGGATCGAGTCCCACGTCGGGCTCCCTGTGTGGAGCCTGCTTCTCTCTCTGCCTCTCTCTCTGTATCTCTCATTAATAAATAAATAAAATCTTAAAAAAATAAATAAAATCTTTTAAAAATCTTAAAAAATACTTTTAATTGTGGTTAAAGACACACAACATAAAAACTGAAACCTAATACCAATTAAGCAATTCCTTACTCCCCTCCCTCCCCAGCACTTGCCAGTCAGCATCCTAGTGTCTGTTCCCTCTCATTTGACTACACTGGGTACTTCACACAAGTGCAGTCATACAGTATTTGTCTTTTTGCAACTGGTTTATCCCACTTAGCACAATGTCCAGGACCATCCCCAGACAGTCCAATAATATTCCATTCCATATATTTGTTGTTTATAAACAAAATACCACATTTTTTTATGCCTTGTCTTTGGATTTTATCCCAGCTCCTCTCTGTGGCCCCTGAAGCCCTTTATGATGGGGCCCTTGGCTTGCTCTTCATCTACCTTCCATGTGTCTCTCCATCTGCCTACACTCCAGACACACGGATTTTCCTTCCCATCTCCTCCCGCACAGCTTTACCAAGGTATACTTGACACGCAGCATTGTGTAGGCCTAAGCTGTACGGTGTGTTTATTTGATTCACTCCCATTTGGCAGTGTGATGATCACCGTGAGCTAACACTCCCATCACGCCACATAATTACCATTTCTGTTTTTTTGCAGTGAGAACATTTAAGATCTTACTCTGCTGGTTTCAAGTGTGTAATTCGACATTGTTAACTATAATCACAATATCATACAGTAGATCCCCAGAACTTACTCATCTTCTAACTGCAGTTTGTACTCTTTGAGGAACATCTCCCCATTTTTTTCACCCTGAGGACTCTGGTAACCACCACTCTACTCTAATTCTGTGAATTTAGCTTTTTAACTTTTTTAAAAAAATCTATTTTATTTTATTTCTGTAAGAGAGAGCACACATGCGTGAGCAGGGCTGGGGAGGGCAGAAGGAGTGAGAGAATCTTAAGCAGACTCCATGCCCAGCGTGGAGCCTGATGTGGGACTCGATTTCAGGACCCTGAGATCATGACCTGAGCCAAAATCAAGAGTTGGACACTTAACCAACTGAGCCACCCAGGTGCCCTGATTTTAGCTTTTTTAGACTCCACACATGAAGGTACCATATGATATTTGTCTGTCTCTGACACATTTCACTTAGCATAATGTCTTCAAGTTCTATCCATGTTGTTGCAAATGGAAAGATTTCATTTTTTATGGCTGAGTAACATTCCATTGTTTGTGTGTGTGTGTGTGTGTGTGTATCTCAGATTTCTTTATCCACTCATCCATCATTTAGGTTGTTTCCATGTCTTGGCTATTGTAAATAATGCTGCAATGAACATGGGTTACAGATGCCTTTCCAAGTTAGTGTTTTGGTTTCTTTGCATAAATACAAGAGCAACTGCTGGATCATATGGTAATTCTATTTTTAATTTTTTTAGAAAAAGCTATGCTGTTTTCCACGGTGGCTGTGCCAGTTGACGTTCCTATCACCAGCACACAAAGATTCTCTTTTCTGCACATCTCTACTAACACTTGTTTTTTTTTTTTTTATGATGACTGAATCTGACAGGATGTGATATCTCATTGTAGTTTTGATTTGCATTTTGCTGCTGCTGAATGATGTTGAATATCTTTTCATGTGTCTGTTGGACATCTGGATGTCTTCTTTGGAGAAATATCTATTCAGTTCCTCTGCCCATTTTTTTGATCATTACTGTGGTTGTTGCTGTTATCTGAGTTGCATAAATTCTTTATACATTTTGGATATCAACCTCTTGTCAGATAGATGGTTTGCAAATATTTTATCCTTTGTATCCTTTGTATTTTGTCAGTTGTCTCCCTTTACTCCATAGAAGCTTTTTAGTTTGATGTAGTCTCATTTGTTTACTTTGGCTTTTATTGTTTATACTTTTGGTGTCATATCCAAAAAAACTGCGAAGACCAATGTCAAGGGTTTTCCCCCTATGTTTTCTTTCTTTCTTTTCTTTTAAAGAATTTTAAAATCTTTTTTAAATCACCCCAATGCAGGACTCGATCCCAGGACCCCAGGGTCATGCCCTGAGCCAAAGGCAGACACTCAGCCACTGAGCCACACCAGCATTCCCCCTCAACCACCATGTGTTCTTCTAGGACTTTCATGGTTTCAGGTCTTACAATTAAGTCTTTAATCCATATTGAGTTAAATTTTTGAGTGGTGAAAGGTAGAGGTTCAACTTCGCTCTTCTGTATGTGGTTCTCTGGGCTTCCCAACCCCATTTACTGAGGAGACTATTCTTTGCCCCGTTGAATATGCTTGGCTTCCCTGTCAAATGTTAACTGACATGGGTTCATTTTTGGGCTCTCAATTCTGTTCTATTGGTCTGTGTGCCTATTTTTATGACAGAACCATACCTTTTTAATTACCAGAACTTTGTAGTATCATTTGAAATCAAGAAGTGTGATGGCTTCAGTTTTACTCTTCTTTCTCGAGATTGCTTTGGCTATTTGGGGTCTTTTGTATTTACACACAAATTTTAGGGGTTTTTTTTTCTATTTCTGTGGAAAATGCCATTGGAATTTTGTTAGGGATTGCATTGAATCTATGGATGGCTTTAGGTAGTATGGACATTTCAACAACATTAAATCTTATCCATGAACACATGATATCTTTTATTTTCTTTTTCTTTCTCTTTTTACTTTTATTTATTCATGAGAGACACACAGAGAGAGGCAGAGACACAGGCAGAGGGAGAAACAAGCTCCATGCAGGGAGCCCAATGTGGGACTCGATCCCGGGACTCCAGGATCACGCCCTGGACCTAAGGCAGATGCTCAACCCCTGAGCCACCCGGGCTTCCCACATGATATCTTTTCATTTGTTTGTGTCCTCTTCAATTTCCCTGAATGAATTTAAATTCATTCTTAAATTTTTCATTGTTTTTGATGATATTGTGAATGGATTGTTTTCTTTTTGTATTTTTCAGATATTTTGTTGTTAGTTTATAGAAATGCAACTGAATTCAATGTGTTGATTTTTCTATTCTGTGACTTTACTGGTCCACTGATTGAGTCCAATAGCTTCTTGGGTGAGTCTTTAGGGTTTTCTATATAAGATCATATCATCTCTGCTGTCATATATGGCCTTCACTGTGTTGAAGTATGCTCCTTCTATGCCTGATTTGTTGAGAGCTTTTATTATGAAAAGATGTTGTATTTTTGTCTAATGCTTTTTCATCATCTATTGAGACGATTGTGTGGTTTTTAATCTTTCATTTTATCTATGTGATATACCACACTTATTTGTATATGTTGAAGCTTCCTTGTCCCAGGGATAAATCCCACCTGCTCACGGTGTATGATCTTTCTGATGTGCTGTTGAATTTGGTTTCCTAATATTTTACTTTTAACTTCTGTATTCATCAGGGACATTGGTCTGTAGTTTCATTTCTTATAATGTCCTTGTCTGGCTTTGGTATCAAGGTAATGCTGGCCTTGTAAAATGAGTTTGTGAAGTATTGTTACTTCCATTTGGCAACTTTGGAGGCTGATATTTGGTGAGGTTAAGTAACGTGCCCAAAGTCACACAGCTAGTTAGAGGCAGAGCTGGGGTCGGCCCTCAAATGCCTATTCTTTTTTTTTTTTTTTAATTTTTATTTATTTATGAGAGAGAGAGAGAGAGAGGCAGAGACGCAGGCAGAGGGAGAAGCAGGCTCCATGCACCGGGAGCCCGACGTGGGATTCGATCCCGGGTCTCCAGGATCGCGCCCTGGGCCAAAGGCAGGCGCCAAACCGCTGCGCCACCCAGGGATCCCTCAAATGCCTATTCTTAAGCATTGGGCCACTGCCTCCTAAGAGACACTTCTTGCCACTCTGGAAAGGCTTCTTAGAGAAGGAACATTTGAGTCTGGAGTCTAAGGTAGGGATAGAGCTGTGAGTGAAGAGATGGGGCCGAGGCCAGGACACAAGGTTACACCCTCATCCATTCCCAAGCCCCATGTGGGAGCAGAGGGGGTGCATTTTGGGGTCACTTTTACTGCTCTTACAAGCCCCCTTGGAGTGTTGTTTGTGGAACAAGGCAGAGGCCTGGCTGGTGCTAAGCTCCTCATCCCTCATCCCCCTGAGCACTGCAGGTGGGGAGCAGGATGGTGATGGTCGCTGCTGGCTGCTTGCTGCTCCTGATGGGCGTATTTGGGAAGATTGGAGCTGCCTTTGCCACCATCCCCACGCCTGTGATCGGAGGCATGTTCCTGGTGATGTTTGGGGTCATCACTGCTGTGGGGATTTCCAACCTGCAGGTGAGGCGAGGCACCCTTAGGAGAACAGTCAGAGCCAGTGCATCTCTTGAAAGGAGCCCCCAGGGATTGAGATGGAGGGAATAGGGCTGGAGGAGGGGAGGAGGAGAAGGAATCCTTGGTCCCAGAAACCACAGTGGCTTCCAAGCATCCTGACTTCTGAAAAACAGAAACTGCATCCGTTTGAGTTGGCTTGTCCAAACCATTGAGCTCCCAGAGGCAAGTGGGAATGCAGCCCTGGCATGCCCACTGAGTGTGGTGCTCTGAAGCCAGCCTCCCTCCCCATCTCTGGTGTCAGTGGGAGGGGAGGAGGCATTTGGAGGGGAGTTAGATTGCTATGTGGTAAAGATGCTGATGTCTCTGGGCTGCCCTGGGGGGCCTCTCTCCTGCAGTACGTGGACATGAACTCATCCAGGAACCTCTTTATCTTTGGCTTCTCCATCTACTGTGGGCTTGCCATTCCCAACTGGGTGAACAAGAACCCTGAGAGGCTCCAGACAGGTGATTCTCTGTCTTCTAAACTGTGACCACCCCAGGGGCAGAGCCAGTGGGGGCCTTGGTCCCTGGGACTTCCTGTTGCATTTGTCTTCCTTCTAGGGATTCTCCAACTGGACCAGGTCATCCAGGTGCTGCTGACCACAGGCATGTTTGTTGGTGGATTTCTGGGCTTTTTCCTGGACAACACCATCCCTGGTAGGGCTCACCTGCTCTCTGTAAGCTCGCAGTTTGGGTAGATGGTCAGCATTTGGGCCACCCACATTGCTCCTCTAACCCTTAGTACCATGTCGGGCTGACCACAGCATATCCTGAGCAGGCCCTGGGTCTGGGTGGGATGTACAGGCCCGGGTTAGCTTTCTAGGGCTGCAATAACAAAATACCACCAATGGGTTTAAACAATTAAAGGGTATTTTCTCATAGTCTGGAGGCTAGAAGACTGGGATCAGGGTGTTGGCAGGGTTGGTTTCTCCAGAGGCCTCTCTCCTTGGCTTGCAGATGGCCGTCTTCTTGCTATGACCTCACATGCCCTTTCTTCTGTGTGGGCACATCCCTGGGGTCTCTCTGTGTGTCCTAATCCTTTCATAGAAGGACAGCGGTCAGATTAGATTTGGGACCACCCTAAAGACCTCATCTTGGACAGAATCACTTCTTTCAAGGTCCTATCTCCAAATATATTTGTGTTCTGAGGTAGGGGCGTTAGGGCTTCAAAATACTATTGGGGGTGGGGGGGACTCAGTTCAGCTGTAACAGGTCCCGAAGGTGAGAAACACACCAGAAGCAAAAAGAAAAACAGCTAAGTGCCCAAAGTCTAGTTGGAGAGAACACATGTTTTCTTTCCCTTCCCTTCCCTTCCCTTCCCTTCCCTTCCCTTCCCTTCCCTTCCCTTCCCTTCCCTTCCCTTCCCTTCCCTTCCCCTTCCCTTCCCTTCCCCTCCCTCCCTTCCCCTTCCCTTCCCTTCCCTTCCCTTCCCTTCCCTTCCCTTCCCTTCCCTCTCCCTCCCCTTCCCTTCCCTTCCCTTCCCTTCTTTTTCCTTTCCTTCCCTTCCCTTCCCTTTCCTTTCTTCTTTCCCTTCCCTTCCCCTTTCCCTTCTTTCTCTGTCTCTTCCTTCCTTCCTTCTCTTTCTATAAAGACCTATCAAACACTTGCACACTTACTGTGTCCCAGGTGCTATGTCCTGAGAATGCAAAAAGCAGAAAGACACGCCTACCACCTTCCAGAAGCTCACAGGCTAATGGGGGTGGGGTGGGGTGGGGGAGAACAATGAGAATGGAGGGTAACAGTGTCCCAAGGTCCAAGACTGAGTCTCTGGGTGCTGAGGATGTCTGGCGAGGCGTGCAGGGCCGCCGTCACGCATGGCTTTCTTTCTTTTTTCTTTTTTTTTTTTTAAGATTTTATTCATTCATGTGAGACACACAGAGAGAGGGGAGGGCAGAGACACAGGCAGAGGGAGGAGAAGCAGGCTCCATGCAGGGAGCCCGATGCGGGACTCGGGACTCGATCCAGGGTCTCCAGGATCACGCCCTGGGCTGAAGGCGGCGCTAAACCGCGGAGCCCCCCGGGCTGCCCACGGATGGCTTTCAATGCTCCCTTCTTGGACCTTCCACGGCCTCTCGAGAGGACCTTTAGGATAGCACCTGCCTCGTGGCCCTCTATTGGCCACATCTGTTCTCTGGGCCAAGTGTCAGGTGCACTCGCATTCTAGAAACTAAGCGTGGACAGACCGGCTGGTTGAAGGGGAGGGAGGGAGGGAGGGAGGGAGGGAGGGGGTGCCCCGCGGCGCTGGGAGCTCGGGGACGTCCCAGCGCCCCCAGATGTGACAGCTGGGCGCGGGGCAGGCGGGGCCCCGGCGGGTGGGTGGGGGTGCCGAGAGGGCGCCAGTGCCCGCCGCGCCCCGACCGGCCGCCTCCCCGCAGGAAGCCCGGAGGAGAGAGGCCTGCGGGCGTGGCACCAGGTCCAGGAGCCCCAGGAGACCGCGGCGACCCTGCAGGTGTACGGCCTCCCCTGCCTGCCCTGCGGCCCGGCCGCCCGCCCCCGCCTCCGGCACCTCCCGTTCTGGCCGCGGCTGGAGGCTGGGGAAGCGCCGCCGGCGGGGAGCCAGCTGGCCGGCCTGTGCCCCGATCCCCGCGGAGACACCCCGGAGGCTGCCGGGGCCACCAGGCTGTGAGGAGCGCGGCGCCCTTGCCCCCCGGTCCGCGCACGCGGCCGCCGGCGGGCTCCCGTCCCTCCAGCAAAACCCAGTCCCAGCGTCTCAGCGCCGAGGCGGGAGCCGCGGTGGGCGCCCAAGCCCCGCAGAGCCCACGGCTGGGTGGTCCTGGGGCGCCGGGAGCAGGAGGAGGCCTGCGGGGCGGGGGCCTTGGCCGCAGGAGCAGCTCCCCTCCGCCCCCGTCCCGCTGGCTCGGCCAGGAGGTGAGGAGCTCGCCCCCGTTGCCCCCGCACCCTCTCTCAGCTCCTGCTGCTCCAGCCCCGCATCCTGGCTCGGGCGCCCTAATGGACCCTTCCCGCGTCGCCCCCTGCTGGACCTTCCCGGATCGCCCCCTGCTGGACCCTTCCCGCGTCGCCCCCTGCTGGACCTTCCCGCGTCGCCCCCTGCTGGACCTTCCCGCGTCGCCCCCTGCTGGACCTTCCCGCGTCGCCCCCTGCTGGACCTTCCCGGATCGCCCCCTGCTGGACCTTCCCGCGTCGCCCCCTGCTGGACCTTCCCGCGTCGCCCCCTGCTGGACCTTCCCGCGTCGCCCCCTGCTGGACCCTTCCCGCGTCGCCCCCTGCTGGACCTTCCCGGATCGCCCCCTGCTGGACCTTCCTGCGTCGTGCTCGGATGGACCTTCCCGCGTCGCGGTCGCATGGACTGTTCCTGAATTGCACTTTCTCAGAAGCGGGTGCGCCGGCTCTGCCGTAGGCTCTGGCTTGCTCAGGTCGGCTCCCCGGAGGGTCAGAACTCCCTCAACCTACTGGCCTCCTTGGGCCCTTATTTTAACCGGCCCCCCACCTGCAGCATTAACGCCCGCCTGAGGGTCCAGCTGGCTGGGGCGCAGGCTTCAGGGTTGCAGCCTCGGTGATGAATGCCTACACCCCCGCCCCCTTGTACCCATCCTGGGGGGTCTGTTGTGCTGACAGGTGCAGTTCTGGCCGATACGGGAGGATGTCGTCAGTCAGGTCGCAGGAGGACCAGCAGAGGCCCAGGTGGGGGGGGGGGGACAGCCAGCAGCTCGGGGGACTTTAATACATCCACCCAGTGAGCCCTGCGGGGTGGGCCGCAGGGGCTGTCAGGGGGGCGGAGTGCAGGTGGGGACACTCCTAGCACGTGGCTGTGGGCGAGAGGACACGGCGTTGGTTCCACGGAGGCCACTCTGACCAGGCCCCCCTGCGCCCACGCTCCAGGACTACCTGGGCCTGGGTGCGGCCAGAGCCAGGTTCCTCGAGGGCCTGCTACGCGCGGGCACGTCTGTAAAGTCTGACTCGTGCTTTCCCACACGCTGGCTTGTTTCTGACTGTGGCCTGGCCGGGGCTGGTGGTGAGCACCGGGCGTCTGGGCGTTGAGGCCACCAGGGCGCCTCTTTCCCTTCCTTCCTTCCCAGCACAGGTGTGGGCACCCCCGAGGAGAAAGCCCTTCCGCCCTACGCCCACCCCACCCCCCACCCCGGTTTGGTTGTTTATAAACAGTCAAGCTGTGGCTACAGTCCTTGCCTAGCAGCCCTGGGGGGTCCCTGGGGTGGGCCTGTGCGGGGTGCAGGCACAGGGTGGGCGCTGGGGCCGAGAGCAGGTGGGTGCCTGCGCCTGGGTCCTAACACTTAGCCTGCCTCGGCTTCTTCCGGGGAGGCCTTCGGGGAGGCGGTGGCCGTCATTGTGATGAGGGACTGGAAGGCCAGGGAGCCCGGCCTCCGCACACTCGTGGGTGTGTCAGAGTCCCCTAGAGAAACAGAGCCCCTAGGATGCAGGACGTGCGTGTGCGCATGTGCATGTCCACATGACAGACGCACCTGCACACTACATACATGTGCGGACACACACACAAGATTTTAAGGAACGGGCGCGTGTGATTGTAGAAGCTGCAATGTCTGAACTCTGCAGGGTCAGCTGACAGACCGGGCAGGTGAAGGTGGTCACAGGTGACCTCGCGGGAGGTCAGTTTTCTGTTCTATTCAGTCCTTCACCTGGTCGGATGAAGCTGGCCCCTATTCTGGAGGGTAATTCCTCCATATTTACTCAACGTCTACTGGTTTAAATGTTCATCTCATCTAAAGATACCTTTAAAGAAGCATGGAGAATAGTGTTTGACCAAATAAATACCTGGGTCAAGTGGACACATAGCATCTACTGTCACACCCTGTGTGCCTGCCTAGGAACCTCGCCAGAAAGCACTCAGAGCACCATGCAGCCTGGCTTGAGCTCCATGTAGGGGCCTTAATCAGCAGTGGAAGCAGATGAAGCTGGTTCTACCCTGACGTCCTGTGGCTCCGAGGTGGGCAGCACCATTCCTGGGCTCCCAGAGCCTGCAGGTTCAGTGCGTGGCCTCCAGAACTCTCCAGAGCCCTCCAGAACTATGCCCTGAGCCCAAAGTGTGCTGCAAGTACCTAATGTCATGGTGCCTCTGGGACAGCTCCTGCCTGTCCTTTCTGGAAAGGCCCGTGGCCAGGGCTTCAGCCAGGCTGCATCCAGGGACCCCCTGAATAGGAGCAGAGGAGGAGCGGTGTGTGCCTTGCAGCAGCCAGGCTAACTACTTGCACCAGACAACCCTGAAACATGCACGCAGGGCCACACTGCTTTCAAAGACTTTATAATAATCAGAAACTGGAACCTTCCAAATGCTCTGGGACAGCCACTCTCAAACGTCCGGGGAGGCGGCAGCAGGAACAGCCTCGGCTGCCGGCATGAATGCCCACCTCGTTGTTCATGCCCTCCCCTCCCAGCCCTGCCGTATCACAGATCTTCATCGTCAAAGGTCTCCATGCACCTCAGCATTATCATCTCATCGTCAATGGGGAGGTCTGGTTCCTGCAAAACACAGGGGGGAAGAGTGTCGATGCCGGGCCCCAGGCAGATGGAAGGAAGGCCCCAGCATCTCCCTCAGGGTCTACCCCCATCTCTTGCTACACCTTCTCCAGCTCCCAGCCAGGAAGTAAGGGCTATGGGGGGGGGTCCCACTTCCATCTCACTCAACTCCACACTCCATGATCTTCAGAAAGGGTTTTCCTGCACACAACAGAACTGGTTTTTGGGGTGTTTCCAGGATCCCATAAGAGAGTGAGGAGGCCTCTCAAAGCTTTATCCAAATGCCCATCCATGGAGGACAGTGAATTACACCACCATGCACCCACCCAGTGGTTACCATGCAGCTGTTGGAAATAAAAGGAATAAAAGGTCGTCCTCTGTGGGACATACTATTTAAAAAGAAAAGAGGGGGAGCCTGGGTGGTTCAGTCTGGTTGGCATCCAGCTCGTAGTTTCCACTCAGGTCATGATCTCAGCATCTGGAGATGGAGCCTGCGTTCAGTGGGGAGTCTACTTGAGATTCTCTTTGTCCCTCCCCTCCTCCCACTCATGTGCTCTCTCTTTCTAGCTCTCTCAAATTAAAATATATATATATATTACAACACAATGGATAGCATAGTTCCTCACTTGTGTTTGAAAGAATATATAAATATATGTAGGATATCTCTAGAGAGCGGCATTTTATTTATTTATTCATGAGAGACATAGAGACAGAGAGAGAGAGAGAGGCAGAGACACAGGCAGAGGGAGAGTCAGGCTCCGTGCAGGGAGCCCGACGTGGGACTTGATCCCGGGACTCCAGAATCACACCCTGGGCCGAAGGCTCAGGTGCTAAACCACTGAGCCACCCAGGGATCCCCAACTGCTTACTTTTTTTTTTTTTTAAAGAAACAGCTGTATCTTTGCTGAATTAGTGGGGAAAATCCTTGGCTATGAATCTGAAAGGGCCTGTCCCCTTGGTGGCTCAGGCATAACTTCCCTTTCCTCCAGAAGTTTCTGGAATGTACCTTCTAATCAAGACACAGTCAGCTCTTGGGAAGCAGAAATGACTCCCTTCAAACGCCGACAGCAAACATTAGCCCAGAGTCTCAGAAGACAACAGAACGGCTGGGCCTCTTGGAAAGGGGCCGAGCGGTCACACAACATTGACAGATGCAGGCCAAGGGTCAGGCCCCTGGGACCTGCTGGCCACTCGGGGGGCTCCTCATCTCAGGCTGCCCTCCATTTCCCTGGATGTCTTCCAACCCCCAGAGTGTATCAGGCTGATGCCCACTGGCCTCAGAGCAGGCCAAGAGAATGAGGCGCTGGGGCCTCCAGTGGGGGGGTTCAACACTCCTTCCTGCCAGCCTAAGGGAGGCGAGCCGAGGTCTCCTCCACTCTGCTCTGTCCTACCTGTTTTAACTGAGTGTTAACACAGCAAAGGCCTTTAAAAAACTCGATGATCTGCATGTAGAGCTGAAACTTCTCCTCCGGATATTCTGGGTTGCAGTTGGCAAACACCGAGCTGACAACAGAAAGGAGAAGAAACAGTATTTAGATTCCTCATCTGTGGCCTCTGCTGGCACCTGCTAAGATACCTGGATCACGGTGTGAATCAAGCACCAGTAAGCACCCAGGTGAATTCCGGGAGGCCTGTGTTGCTCCGCCGTCATGTGTGGAGCCCACGGGAAAAGTGTGGTCACCCTCGGGAGACTGGCTTCCGTGCCCTAATTTAGCATTCTGAGCGGTGGCCTCTGGAAGAAGGAGCACAGGTGCCTCTCTCCCTCGGGGCCACCCTCGTATAGCTGCATCTGGTCCCCCACAGCTGCCCAGGAGCTTGGGGGGCACAGGCCACACCTGAGGTCGGGCTCTGGGATGCCTTCCCTCTGCAGGAGGGGAGCACGGAGCACAAGGTGTCCTGAAGGGAGGCAGCCTGTTTTGCAAACTCCTTCCCATTGCCTTCCTGGGATGGGGGCGGCGGTGGGGGGTGCAGCCCAACGACTTCAGAAGCCTTGAGAGGTGGGATGCCTGGGGGGCTCAGTGGTGAAGCGTCTGCCTTCAGCTCAGGGCATGACCCCGGGGTCCTGAGATCAAGTCCCACATCGGGCTCCCTGCACGGAGCCTGCTTCTCCCTCTGCCTGAGTCTCTGCCTCTCTCTCTCTTTGTGTCTCTCATGAATAAATAAAATATTTAAAATAAGAGCCTCAAGAGGTGCTGGGTCAGCCTATGTGTTGACCTCACACCCTCTCAGGGCGAGACCCCACTAGTTGTGAAGGAACCCTCTGGAAGTGATCCCTGCCTTTTCCAAGGATAGCAGAAAACATTTTTTAATAGACTGTTTTCCGGTTCTCCCAGTAGAGTAAAGAGTTCCAGATACTGCTTGGCAAGAACATTCTGGCACAAACTGGTCCTCACAGCCTGAGCCTGGCTCAGAAATAGGAAAAGTCTGCCTCCAGCCTGTTTCAGCAAAACCAAACTCCATGCACAGCTGAGAAGAGCTTGTGTCACCCCTAAAAAGCACTTTGGCGAATTTGGACAAGTGTGTGGAGGCCGGTGAGCAGGGACGGGCTGGCCGCGCCGCCTGGGGAGGGAGGGAGGGAGGATACTCGCTGGCACACGAGGCAGCAGTCGCCTCCCACCCGAAGCAGGAAAACGGAATGTTCCGGGCTTCTTTTTAGCCTTTGGAAGGGCCTGGGCCCTGTTAAGACCACAGCTTTTCAAACTTAGCATGAAATCTCGATGCTAAGCTAGCTCTCTTTGCGAAGGTGCCCCCCCCCCCCTCCGTGCTGCAGGTTGAATCAAGCTGCTCGTTCTGGAATCTCCCCAGATCCTGCTTTGTGTTTTCTCACTTCATGGGCCACCGGCTGTCCCCTCCTCCCTTCTCTCCGCGCAGCAGCCCGGAAAGCCGCTGCTCCCCCCATGCTCAGACGCCTCCTGCGCAGGGACAGGCCGGTTCCACGTGGCCACAGGTTCTCGATGCCCTGGAGCCGCCCGCCTCTCAGGCCGACACCGCTGCAAGCCGCCCCCGGCCCCCTCCCTCGGGGAAGACAGCGCGGTGGGGACAACCCGCGGCCACCCAGCCCTGGGCCGGGGCGCCAGCGGCGCCATCCGATCCCAGGCCCAGCCCCAGGAGCCACAGACCAGAGTGGGTCTTTAAGGACTGCGCGGAATTGGCTCCCTCGGGGGCCGCAGGGGAGCGGCTCCTAAACACGCTGCACACACGGGGCCCTGCCCCCTCCTCACCTAGAGCTAGAAGTACTTGGAGCCTCGCTTTTGTCCAGGAAGCTCGCCACATCGAAGGCATCTTCAAAGAGTATCTGAAGGAAGGCACAGAGCACGGTGTGTCAGAAAGAACTACAGCTGGGCGCTTGCTCTGGGCGGCTGGCGGCGGGGAGGCTCCCTCCTCACCCCTCAGTCCCAAAGGGTGGGTGTGGGAAGGCTGGGGCCCAAATGCAGGGTCGCGGCCTGGTGAGCTTCCTGGGAGGTGCCTGTAAGCGCTTGCCACCCAGAGCGGGGTGGGGGGGGCAGTAAGCACCAAAGACTGTGGTTGTCCGTCTTTCTCTTTTTTTCTTTCTTTCTTTAGAGAGAGAGGGGGCGATGAGCAGGGCAGGGGTGGGGAGGGACAGAGGGAGAGGAGAGAGCATCCCACGCAGCCTCCAGCCTCCGTGCCCAGCACACAGCCCGACACAGCGCTCAGTCTCGCGACCCTGAGATCACTACCCCAGCCGCAACCAAGTCAAACACCTAAGCGACTGAAGCACCCAGGCACCCCTGGGTCTTCTTCTAGAAGGTGAGAGCTCAGGCACGAGATGCAGCAGCCAGAGCCAGGCTTCCATTTACGCTGGAAGAGGACTCATCTACACCTCCCCAGGCGCGGAGGCTCTTGGCACCCAGGGTTCGCGTCAGGACGGCGGGGTAGGAGGTTGGCGGTTCTGGGGCTGAGGCTGCAGGGGAGCCAGCTCCCGGTCGTGCTGCTCACGAAGCCGTGTGACCTCAGACAAGCGGCCTCATTTCTCCAGGCCTCCTCTTACACAAAGGGAATCACGACCGGGCCTACCTATAGGGATGTTGCAGGAATTAAATGAGATGAGGTACGTGAAGTACCCAGCACATAGTAACGCCTCCAGTATGTTAGCTCTTATTGAATATTACCTGCTTTATAGAAGAAACACATGTTCATTGCAGAAATTTTGGAAAACAGAAACAGATAAAATAATAAAAATCACTGAGAAACGGTTTTACCCAGAGAGATCCAGTGTTGACATATTGACCTAGTTCCCTCCGGTCATTTCCTGTATTTCCAATCTTGCCATCATTTAGATAGTTTTTCAGTCCTGTTTTAACTTTTGAAGACTATTACACACTCTGCAAGACCGTCATCTACAACGAGTAATGTAGGATTTAGCAAGTACGGGTGCGGGATGCTTTGTTACATTTGAATTTTTAGATAAAGAATGAATAATTTCGTAGCGCAAGAAGGGCCCAAATATTGCATGGGGTGTTCTCATCTTAAAATTTTCACTGGGCATGCATCACTGTGTCTGACAGCTGAGAAGAGGAGAGGGAGCTCTCGGGCCCTGGGTTGGCAGGCTCTGGCAGGGTCCGCAGGGTCCCTCTTGTCCCCTCACCTGGGACACACTGCTCTTTCTCTGGAGGTCTGCTGTCCTTCCTGTCTTCTAACAATTTGCTTCCCCTGAACTGTATGGGACTCTGGCCATGTGGATGGCCGTTCTCGCGATCTTCTGGATCTTTTTTTTTTTTTTTTTTTTAAAGAAGTAGAGTCACCAGCAGAGAGAAGCAGGCTCCCTGCATGGAGCCCGATATGGGACTCAATCCCAGGACCCCGGGATCACAACCTGAGCCAAAGGCAGATGCTCAACCACTGAGCCACCCAGATGCCCCGATCTTCTGGATCTTCTGGACATTTTACGGTGTCCTTCTTTGTAATATTCCTTTGCTCATCTCAAGGAGGATCTGGAAAGAGGTCACTGAAAGGACCAGCCCAGAAGCCCATCCATCCACTCTGTGTTCTTTCCCAGCAGGCCCGCAGCCAGGTCCTAGGCCTTACCCAGTGAGGTTCTGGGCCACACAGTGTCCTCATCTATGCACAGCGCCCTCGCAGCTAGCCTGGGCAGGGGGGTGGGGGCACTGCCAGGCTCTGTGGTGGTCTGGAGCACCCAGCACACTTACCGGCCTCCCAGGCACACCTGACCCTACTACACCCCCGCCCCCCACCGGCTGGCCCCACACACAGTCGTTCTGCCGAAGAACCTCTCCAGGTGGACCAGGAGCAATAGGATAGGTCTCACTGTAACTGACTTAGGAGCCAAAGTGGGGTAACGGTGGCTCTGTCCCTGCCCTGGGCAGAACTGTTCTCCGTTCCGCTCATCGTGGCACCAACCCCGGCTGGCCCAGGCCTGGGGACTGGGTGTGGTAAAGCCCTGAGCTGGGCACCGCTGATGGATCTGCTGCCAGCCCCCCCCCCCCCAACTCCAGAAGAATACGAGCCCTCAGCCCTTCCCGAGAAAGGTAAGAGAAGCTGCGTGCACAATCTGGGGTCATTATTGGATTCTGGCTTGGGTCTGCTCTTTCTTGAGGAAAGGTTCATGCTGCAAACGTGCACACACACACACACACACACACACACACACAGTTTACAGTTTGACAGGCTTGTCCACACGTTTGGCATGTATTTTCCTTTTGCCTGCTCTGTGTGAGACCCCAGGGCCAGGCACTTCTGGACACCTAGGCTGGCTGACGCATGGTCTCTTCCGCGGCTGGTGTCCTGGCCCTGCTCCGGCCACGACGGAGGAGAACACGTCCTCTCATTGTGGGCCCAATATTAGTGGACAAACAGATGAGAAGTCAAAGGCTGGTGGAGTGACAGGTGACCGTTGCGTTTCTGCACTGGGCGTTCCCTCCAATAATGCCCTCGTGCATCAGTTACCCCAGGGCATCTGTTAAAAATGCAAGGGCTGCAGATCCCCGGAGGGGTGGGCATCCAGTGGTTTAGTGTCTCCTTCAGCCCAGGGCGTGATCCTGGAGACCCGGGATCAAGTCCCACGTCGGGCTCACTGCATGGAGCCTGCTTCTCCCTCTGCCTGTGTCTCTGCCCCCCCCCCTCTCTCTCTCTGTCTCTCATGAGTAAATAAATAAAATCTTTTAAAAAATGCAGGGACTCTGATTCAGTGGGTCCAAGGTGTTTGCAGGTACCTGCCTCCTTAGGAAACTGCATTTGCGAAGGACCAGGGCAGCTCCCCGGTCATGTGGGGAGAGGAGGTGAGATGCCAACTTGACGATGAGGCACCGCAGGGAGAGGGGAAGAACCAAGTCCGTGGTGACATCACCGAGACAGTGGGAAGCCCTCCTGACCCTGGGACCTCCCTGACTGTCTGCAGTACATGTCCCCATGGTTTCATGAGCAAGTAACTTGCATTAAAAAAAAGAAAAAATCCCAACTGATACAACCTTCTGAGCCTTCTCTTCTCTAATCCCTACGGAAAGGTCAGGAAGCAGGAGGAAAGAAACACCATCCCGTGGTTGTGGAGCTTATGTGGGATAAATCAGAAACCCACTGTGTGAGTCTGAATCGAACCCCTCCCTCAAACCTGGTGAGTGACCTCAGGCAGATGTCGGGTTCTGCAGCGTGGACACCAGCTCCCCGGCGAAGCCCTCCACCCACCGCAGGAGGGTGCGCTCACCTCCTCCGGGGTAGAGACGAGCGAGCAGCTGGCTCCTTGGCTGTCAACCCCACTGTCCTTCGTGCTGCCCTCGGTGCAGGCCGGCTCCGGACAGGCACCCGCAAGGCTCGAGAGGGTGCTGTGCCTCTGTGCCCAGGCCTGCAGGAGGCTGGCCTTCATCTCTTCAGAAAGGCTCTGCCACAGGTGGGAGATGGCCGCAGAGACGATGGGGAGCATCACCTCCTGGGAGGAGACAACCCCGTTCCCGATCAGGAGGTCCATCGTCTGCTTGTAGAAGTTGAGGTACCTGGAACAGAAACGGTAGACCTGAGGCTGGAAGCTGGCGGACCACGGCCCCTCCGGGAACCGGTTCCTCAGGACGCTGCAGCCCTGTGGTGTCCAGGGGCTTGGCCTTCCCAGTCTGCGTGGCCTAGATGCTCAGAGAGCAGAAGCCAGCGCGGAGGACGTGGATCTCCGCCCTGGGGTCCTTCCCCATGTCTCCCTGCCGTCCCCAAGAGCCTCTCCCCGAAGGCGAGACGGCGAGGAGCATCGCCTGCTCAGCGCCACTCCCCACGAGTGTGCGGACAGGCCAGGAGGCTTGCTGACTCGGGGCCTGACAGTCAGGCTCAGCGGTGGAGCGAGCCTCCTTCTATTGGGCCGATACCTCCAGCGGCCACCGTGGCTGCCATGGGCTTGAGTCTGCGGAAGGGCAGGGAGTGGCAGTGGGGGGTTTGAGCCAGGTGTTCACTGTATTTCTTACTATAAGACCAGTAACACAGCTGCTGCTGCTGGTGGTGGTGGTGGGTATATGGTGTTTGGTCCTTGTAATCCCATCAACAGCCCCCACAGTCACCCCAAATAAATACCCAGTCTGAGTCAGCTCAGTGTATGTGCTGTGCAATGCAGCTCTAAGGCTCTCTCTCTAGCCCACCCTGAACCCCTCCCGTATGGAAATTCTGGAGCTTCCCAGATTTGGGGCCTGGTCTGAGTGTGCACAAAGGATACCGCGTGCCGCAGACAGAGCCTCTGTTCCCTTCCCCACAGCCTGTGCCCGAAGCCACCCCTCTCAGCTGTTCACACCGTTCAAATTCCATGAGGTCTGGCAACAAGGTGATTGGGGAGTGCAAGAGCACCACTTTTTTCTCTTCCTCCTCCTCCTCCTCCTCCTCCTCCTCCTCCTCTTCTTCCTCCTCTTCCTCCTCGTCTTGGTCCTCCTCCTCCTCTTCCTCCTCTTCCTCCCCCTCAGCATCCTTCCCGACTGCCTCAGTTGGGCACCAGGTGGCAGAGCCTTTCTGATGAACCTTATTTGAGACCAGGCTGGTGAGAAAACAGAAACAAGAGAACGACAAACTAATGTCCCTCATCAACAGTGACACTGAGACTCTGAACACAATTTTAGTCTGTGTGTGTGGTCACATCATGACCCAGGAATGCAGGATGGCTGGTTCAAACGTGGAAAGTCAATCAATGGAACTCACTGTATCAACAGACTAAAGAAGAAAAGCCATATGATCCCCTCAACAGATGCAGAAAAGCAGTTGGCAAAATTCAACATCCGCTCATGACAAAAACTCTTAGCGAACCAGGAATAGAAGGGAACTTAACCTGATAAAAGGCATCTACAGGGGAATCCCTGGGTGGCTCAGCGGTTTAGCACCTGCGTTCGGCTCATGGCATGATCCTGGAGTCCCAGGTTTGAGTCCCGCTTCGGGCTCCCTGCATGGAGCCTGCTTCTCCCTCTGCCTGTGTCGCTACCTCTCTCTCTCTGTGTGTGTCTCATGAATAAATAAATAAAATCTTCCATAAAGGGGGGGGCACCTACAAAAATCTACAGCTAACGTCAAACTTAAGAGTAAAAGATTAGCTATTTCTCTGCTAAGATCAGAGATAAGACAAGGATGTTCCCTCTTACCATTTCTATCTAAAATCATACTGAAGATTCTAGGCATCCAATAAGGTGAACAAAAGCAGTAAAAGATATAGAGGTTGGAAAGGAAGAAGTAAAACTGATTCTGTTTGCAGACAGCACTGTAATCTATGTAAAAAATCCTGAAGAATCTACGAATATGACTAGAACTGAGAAAGGTGTTTAGCAAGGTGGCCAGATACAAGGTCAACATACGAAAACCAACAGTATTTCTATATACTAGCAAAGAACAATTGGAAAGGGAAATTTTATAAAGTACCATGTACAATAGCACCCCAAAACACAAAATACTTAGGTTTAACCCAAAAGCTCCACCTAAAAAAGAAAAAAATGGAAGAGTTAGACTTTATCAAGATTTTAAAATTCTGCTCTTTGAAAGGCGGTTTTAAGGGAGTGGAACAAGGACGCCTGGCAGCGCTGTTGGTTAACCGTCCTACTCTCGGTTTTGGCTCAGGTTGTGATCTGGCGTAGTGAGGTCCAGCCCTGCCTCACTCTGCGAGATGTCCACTTCAGAATCTCTCTCCAGATTTCTCTGTCCCACCCCCGTGCCATCTCTCTCTCAAATAAATAAATCTTTTTTTTTTTTTAGAGTAGAACAACATGACACAAGTTGGAAAACTGGGATTTGTACCCCAGAACCTCTTCATCCTGATAGTAGTAATCCCTAGGCGGTATCATGTTGAGTTTAAAAACAAGTGCACCAGAAGAAAACATAGGAGGATTCCTTTTTTTTTCTTTTTTCTTTTTTTTAAATTTCAGAGCAGAGGAGGCCTTGTATTCTTGCAAACCTAAGTAACGATAGCAGATTGACAGGTTAGACTTCATTTTTCTGTGGCCAAGACAACAACAACAAAACACAAAAACATCAAAAGCAAAATAATAAAGCAAATGACCAAGGGATATTTATTTGCAAGTCATATCCTAAAAGAGAGCTAACTTCTCAGTATAGAGAGCTTCTACAACTATGTAAGGAAAACACCACCAACCCAAGAGGAAAATGGGCAAAGAATAGTCACAAAAATTCCCGGGAAGGGAAATACAAATGATCTTGAACAAAGGCACTGAATTTCACTCGTAATTAATCATAATAAAATAATTATAAAATATAATTAATCTATTCCTGAGCTCAGAACCACACTTTAATTGCTGCAGGTTTATAATGTGTCTAATGAAAAGTCCCAATTATTATCATTTTAAAAGAAATTTAGTCATTCTCATGTGGGCACACGATAGAGGTATTGATAAGATTTTAGTATGGGACTAAGTGTGAATCTCAAATTGGTAAGAAAAGGATGGCTTATGTGATGAATGGGGTTGGGGTCAGAGGCTAATCATATAGGAAACACCAACGTGATTGTCTATCTCGCTGAGACCTTCCCTCCTTGCTGATTGTGAGGTGGTTCTTGGGGATCTTACCTGGGATTTCCAGAGTACATGCTGGCATACTCCGCCTTGACTTCCTCTAAGCTGTTTGCGTTCCCATCCTCCAGGTTGAAGGATTCTGTTGGGGAGGTGAAGGCCGGAGTCTCAAAGGAGGAAGTCTGGCCTTTGTCGAGTCTCTGCTGCCCTTCTGATCTAGGTGGACCATGAGTGGGTCCCTGACCCCGTCCAGGTTTGGTGTTAGGGAGTCAAGGGCCCAGTTTCACCTCTCCTTCTAGGGGTGAGGGGACAAGCTCCTTGCATTGGCCCCGTCTCAGGACGCCTGGGTGGAGCAGCCATTGAGCGTTTGCCTTTGGCTCAGGGCAGGATCCCGGGATCTGGGATCTGGGATCAAGTCCCACATGGGACTCTTAATAAAATCTTTTTTATAAAATAAAATAAAATCTAAATAAAACCTAAAAAAAAATAAATAAAAGAACTGGCCCTTCTTAATCAAGACACCAAAATATCCCTTTTAAGGTTTAGTTTCCACCACATGCCCAGGCAACCACCTCTCCCAAACTGAGTGCCAAGAAAGGGAGCCATGCCTGCCTTTGCTTTTGAGTGTGACAAACCCCAGTCGGCTTCCTCTCTGGTCTCTCAAGATGGGATCAGGTGCCTGATGGTGTCTGTCTATCTGTCCAGATGTAAAGTCCCTGAGTGCAGGGGCATGAACCCTACTGGACCGGCGCAGATGTAGGGCCTGGCACACGCTGGGCATGCAGTATTTGTTCACTTGGCTGAACCCAATCCCTCTGTTTTCTTTTTCCTTTCTTTTTTTTTTTTTAAGATTGTATTTATTTATTCATGAGAGACAGAGAGAGAGAGGCAGAGACACAGGCAGAGGGAGAAACAGGCTCCCTGTAAGGAGTCTGATCAATCCCAGGACACCAGGGTCACACCCTGAGCCAAAGGCAGACACTCAACCACTGAGCTACCCAAGCACCCCTAATCCCTCTTTATCAATGGAAAAACGAACCAGTCTTTCCCTGGGAAGGAGATGGGGGTGGCAGATGGGGATCTATTACCTTTCAGCTTCAGCAGATTATCCAAGGTTTGTTCCAACTCCTGAATGTGATTCTTGGCCTTATTCAAAACCTGCCACTGGGGACAGAGATGGGCAATGCTGAAAAGCCAGCTTTCCACCGCAGAGACCGGGGTTTTTCCGCCACGGGAGTCCATTCCCCGGTCTGAGGCCATACTCCCTCAGATGCAAAGTCACCTTCCTTGACATTTGTCGATCAAAATGGTGGGAAGTTTGTTCTGATACGCAGGCGGCATGAAGTTTCATTTGTATTCTGGAAATGGTTCTCACAGAAATTTTCAAATATTTTGGAACAAGCCGTGTTGGGCAAACTACTAGGGCTTCAGAAGGGAACAGCTACATACACTCCTTGAAAGTGGAATCAACGTGAGAGAAGAGCAGCCCCAGGCTGGCCCCAAGACCCCAGGATTAACTTTGCTCAGTTGTCACAACGAGCAACCGGCTGCTTATGTGCTATGCTAGGTGCTATGCTGACCACGGTGGTTATCTGCGAAATGCGTCCGCTCTGGGTGACCCGAAAGCTCCTCAAATGCTCCGTCCACTCGGACTCTGAATGTCCTGTTGCTGCAGGACTAAGTCACGAGCACTGCCCTCCCCCCTCCTTCTTTCCTTCCTTCTCCCCCGTATTCCATACAGAGTCAAATGGTAACTGCAGGATTGTTCAAAAACAAGAAATGCTAAATGTTGTTTATTACGCAGGCACCTGATACCTGTCCGGAGCTACAGCCGCTCATTGGGCACAGGTAACAGGCAGAGACAGGTGTTAAGCCCCCGGGGCTGGGGGGCTCACAGCAGGTAGAATGGCCCAGCTTTCCAGCAGGAAAGACAAGACAAGCTTGGAAACCAACTACACGTAATACAAGCTGGAATCCAGTAAGCGCTGAAGGGCCTGGGAGCAAAGGGCCATGGGAACACATGGGGGGGGGGCTGATTCCAGCGGGAGGTGCCAAGAAGATGCGGAGCTCAATCGGGATGAGGTGAGGTCATTCCAGCCATCTGGTCCTGAGTGAGCCACTGTGTTGGCTCAGTGGGGACAGAGCCAGGGAAACCAGGTGCGGTTCAAGGAAATTCTCTTTCTGGAATTTTTTTTTTTTTTTTTTTGGCATGCTGATTAGGGCCTTCGTTCTGGGTCAGATTATATCTCCCTGAAAAAGATATGTTGAAGTTCTAAGCCCCAGAACCTGTGAAGGTGACCCTGTTTGGAAATTGGCCCTTCGTAAAGAAAGGCAATCAAGCTAAAATGGGGTCCTTAGAGTAGGCCCTAATCCAACAGGACTGGTGCCCTTATGAGGTGGGGACATTTGGATGCAGAGACAAACACACACAGAGGCAGGACAAGGTGGAGACATGGGGAGAAGGCGGCCACGTGACCACCGTGAGGCTTCTCTAAGGCAAGGAACACCGAGGAATTGCCGGCCGAGGCTTCTCCCCTGGAGCTTTCCGAGGGAGCGTGGCCCTGTGGATGTCGTGATTTTGGACTTGGAGCCTCCAGACGTCCAGCACGGTAATTTTCTGTTGT
Organism: Nyctereutes procyonoides; assembly: GCF_905146905.1. Classification (NCBI taxonomy): domain Eukaryota; kingdom Metazoa; phylum Chordata; class Mammalia; order Carnivora; family Canidae; genus Nyctereutes; species Nyctereutes procyonoides. The sequence continues at coordinate 30,959,996 of NW_026575120.1, forward strand.
TTCGAGCCACCCAGTGCCTGGGGTTTTGCTGTGACCGCCCTCGGACACCGAAAGGACTCTGGGCCACCATGACTCCCGCAGAACAGAGCGTGGCCTCAGGGATGCCACGAATGCAAAATTCTGAGTTTTGCCCGCATCAGGACAGAGACAGGAGGTGGCCGGAGAGGCCTGCTCCACCCGCTGTCTCCTGGCTGTGCCATTGCGGGCACATGGGCTTAGCTTCCTGGCCCCTCGGCTTCCTCCTCTGTAAAGGGAGGCGCTCTGAATGGAACCGTGGGGACTCGGGGAGCGAATACACTGGAAGCAACAGCAACACTTGAGCCACTGTGACAGCGCCCCATCTTTCCACGCAGTGACCTTGTTGGAACGCCACCAAGGCTTCTGAGGGCACTGTTACTATTGTCCCTGTTTAACAGACATGGTGACCGAAGCCCGGCCGGTAGCATGTCTCACGTGACGGAGGCCAACCCACCAGGCTCTCAGGCACCACGTCGTGAGGTGCAGACTTTGGGGGGTGCAAGACAGTTTTCCTCTACATTTACTTCCTTTCCTTCCTTCTCGCTCTGGTTTGCCGCCAGTCCGCGCGCACTTCCCCACTGGCCAATGACAGGGACTTTGAGGTTGCCAGTGTACCCCTGGAACAGCAGAAGCCTGCGCACCCAGGGGACAGGATGCAGGGCAGGCTCTTTGCCCTGAGCCCCTGAGGCTGGCTCGGTGGATGCTGGAGGAAGAGCCCTCCCACCCCTCTCGCCTTCCACACCCTTCTACAGGAGCAGGTGGGGTCTCCACTCTGATTCTTTCAGCTAAGAAACTCGCAGCTCTACATGGCACCTTGCACAAAGGTGCTCGGAGGCACAGCTCAATCGAGACACATTCACACGTTCCACACGAGTGAGAGCGTATATGATAATTGTCTTGTTCTGATGGGCTTATTTAGCTTAGCACAATACCCTCCAGTTCCATCCACGTTGTTGCAAATGGCAAGATTTCTTTCTTTTCTTTCTTTATTTCTTTCTTTCTTTCTTTCTTTCTTTCTTTCTTTCTTTCTTTTTTTTTTTTTGATGATGACTGAATAGTAGCAAAACAGAGGAGCATAGGGAAAAGGGGGAAAAAATCAAGACAAAATCGGAGAGGAAGACAAACCACAGGAGACTCTTAATCATGAGAAACAAACTGAGGGCTGCTGGAGGGAAGCGGAGCGGGGTGGAGGGGGTAACCGGGTGATGGGCATTAAGGCGGGCACGTGATGCCATGAGCCCTTGGGTGATATACAAGACTGATGAGTCACTGACCTCTGTCTCCGAAACCAGTAATACGGTACGTGTTAATTAGTTGAATTTAAATTAAAAATAATAATAAAACAGAATAAATAAAATACAATGACAGCTTGGCAGAGGCTCTGGCTCTGTGCCCGCTGAGGAGCAGCTCTGCGTGCTCAGTGAGTCAGAGGGAGTCCTGTGTTAGCTCTGTTGGCAGGAGGCTGGGGGCTCATGGTCCCTGTCCTCCTTAAGTGTCGCTTCGCTGAAAGCACCAGACCAGGGGAGAAAACCTACTGGCTAAAAACAGTCACAGGGCAACGGGCTGGACTCTGGAAAGAGTGCCAGGTCTGGAGCCGGGAACGGAGGCCCTCCTCCCAGTCCTGCCACCACCACCCAGGCTGACAGGTCCTTTCTGGCCCGTCCTCTGTTTCAAGAAGCTGGGGAGGGGGAAGGGGAAGGTGTCAGGGCCCCATCCCTACTGGAGGCCTCCTATAATGCTCCTGTAGCGACAGGAGCTCTGCTCTTTCCAGCACCACCCCAAGTGCCCCGACCCTTCCTCCACGCTCTGCTAGGGGCATGAATAGGCAATAAGGAGGCCACAGAAGGAGAGAGGTGAAATCAAGGGCAGGAAAAGGTGAATGCTTACCTGGAGAGCTCTGTTGCCTTGGGAGAGGACCAAGTTGCACACATGTGCATGTGTATGTGCGTACGAGTGTGCGCGCGTGTGTGTGTGTTAGGGTGGAGATGCAGGGTCCGGGAGCAGCTGCTGGAGGCTCACCCCCATCCGCACGTGGGACCCCTACAGGAGCCGTGGGCTAACCAGGTCCTAGTACTTCCCTCCGAGCCAGGCTGGTCTGCCACAGGTCGGGAACGGCCAGCTCATGCTTTCCCCCCGGGTGGCCACAAACAGTGCACCCTGATGCCCACATCGGATCCCAAACCTCACCCAGGCTGTAGGCCTCCACGTGGGAGCAGTAGGAGTGGGAGCCCCTGGCCGGTTCCCCACCCGCCTCACAGTCCCTAGACATGTAGAGACACTCCCTCCCACCCCCAGGTCCCCATACCTTTGAGGCTGTGAGATCAGAGTGGGAGTAAACGGTCTTCCTGAGGTCACTGAACAGCCCTGCCAGGGTGGCTCGGTGGCGGGCTTGGGAAAGGCGTCGACGGGCCACCCGCGGTTCCAGCTCCCGCAGCTGTGTCAGCAGCCGGGGTGTCAGTCTGCCACTGGGGTTACTGCCTTCTGTGGGGGTCGCCATTCTCAGCTGCAGCGTAATATTATGCCTTTTGGGGGGCCCTAAGTAATAAAGATACAATACTTTAGAAAGAGGAAGGCAGAGTGAAGTGGAAAGGAAGGGGGTACCACTCCCAAGCAACGGGTCCCAAACCAATGAACATGATCAATAACAGACATGCAATAAATAAGAGATGACGCAAAATCTGTTCTATAAACCAGACGCCTAAAAACATTAACCACTCCTATTTGACTTACCAGCGGAAGGGCACTGCTGCTTTGCACCAGAAAGTTTCTAGAACACTGCAGGTAGTCACTAGACACTTGTTAATTGACGGGCTGCAGCCAAGGAGAGCAAGCTAGAGCCCAAGATCTCATTCCTCACCGCCTGTTAGAAGCTGGACAGCCACGTGTCCCACTCTTTGCAGGCTTTCCCACCAGGACAACGCACCCCTCTTTGATCTGGACGCTGGTCACACAGGTATATGCAAAAAGAGGTTGGGCAAGTTGTGTTCCTTAGATTCATGGACCTCTTCACATAGAATATCATATATATGGACATATATGGGTATGCATAGTATCTCAAAAAGAAGAAATGCACCCCTCTACCTGTGAAAGCAAAAAGTCACATAATGACAGAGAAGTGGAAGCACGTTTGCCTTGTCCTGCTTCTAGTGGGTTCCGTGGACGATCATTGTGTTGTCTCTTGTCACATGTGAGTTTACAGACCGGAAGTCCTTCCCCAGGACAGGCGATTCTGGGACTGATACGTAACGGTTGTTGTTGTTTTTTTTTTTTAAGATTTCATTTATTTATTCATGAGAGGCACAGAGAGAGAGAGGCAGAGACACAGGCAGAGGGAGAAGCAGGCTCCCTGCAGGGAGCCTGACGTGGGACTCGATCCCGGGACTCCAGGATCACGCCCTGGGCTGAAGGGCCACCGGGCTGCCCAATACATAACAGTTTTAATAGAAGACTAGGGACCAAGGTCTCTTGCCTGAGCCATGGACCCCTCCTTCAGGTGCTCACCCCGGCACGCAGAGGACAGCCGGCTCTTCGGACAGAGGAGCTGCATCTTCATCATCTCTGCGGCCCCAGTAGGGGCTCAGTTCTGGGGTTTTGAGTGAATTAGAATGGGAGCCCTCTGCTGGGGACGAGGGCTGCACAGGGACAGGGTGTGGCCTCGGCACCCCCTGGGGGCACTGTAGAACATCTACATGCCCAGGCCCCACCGCAACAGCACTGGATCCGAATCTACAGGTGGGAGGCTGGGCCCTGGCATCCGAGGGGCAGCCTGCGCCCCCGGCGACGCTGACACGGTCACGGTTTGAGCCACCACTAGGGCACATGCAGCGACGCCTTCCTCAAGGAGGCTTGAGGAAGCTTTCCTGCCACGTTCTGGCCGGACAGTCAGCCACAGGGATAGTAAAGCCAGCCAGGCAGTGTGGACTTGCCCACCAACAATGTAATTTCCATCAGTGGGTGTATTTTCCCTCGCTTTGCTTCTCAGAACAACGGTGGGAAGATGGTAAGTGGGTCCCTGCTCTGACCCCCGAAGACCACGTATGACCAGGAATGCCACCAGCAGCACGCGGAGGACGGCCACGGAATCGGCCCAGGCCCCTCCAGCCCAACGGCTGGGCGAAAAACTAAGTGTAGCTGGACCCTGGCAAGTCTTCAACAGGAGGCAAAGTGAAACAAGGAAGGTTTCAAACTGCTTGGAGTAAAATGAGACCCTTTTGACTCTAAGAATATAGGTTTTCTTTATTTGCTTAAATTCAGGAGAAATGAACGTCTCTGGACACTGGGAAATTTAAGTCAATGAATGGAGGTCAAAACCCCAGGGTTCTTTCAGGATCTAGAATTCTGTAAGAGCCTCAGAATACTGATACCAAAGGCCCCTAGGCTTGTGGGGAAGCTGGAGCTCCCGTGGTGCCAGTGTTGGTATTTTGGGTTTTGTCCCAGGGCTCCACCTAAACACGCTCCCCACAATACCCGGATGGCTGTGTGGCTTCAGTCATGGGGTAAGAGTGCAGCCCGCTGCCTCTCCCATTGGGGACAGGCCCTCCCGTGGCTTCTCTCCCCGGGGACAGCCTCCCTGTCTGCCACTGGGGGTAAAGGCGGTCCCAGAGCACCCAGGTCACCTGTGGGCCTCATCCCACCTGCTGCAGGTGCCCCGGGTTCAGGGCTCTGAGATACCTTCCGTCTTGAGGCAGGAGGGGGGCATGCATAGGGATGATGGCAAAGAGCCTTCTCTCAAGCCCAGCAGATATTAAACCTGGTAAGGCCTCGTGCAATTGCAAATGTCCTCCTCCTAAGTGCCGCATCCTGCTCTCGCTAGGAAAGATTTGCTATGGTCTCCAGGTACGCCTGGTGACTTGCGCTGTGGACCTGACGGGAACTGAGGTGGGTAATTTTTCAGACAGAGCTTTTTGTTGCCTCATACAGGTGGGTCTGTCTGGACTTTTTTTTTTTTAAAGATTTTATTTATTTATTAGAGACAGAGAGAGAGAGAGAGAGAGAGAGAGAGAGAGGCAGAGACACAGGCAGAGGGACAAGCAGGCTCCCTGCAGGGAGCCCAACGCGGGACTCGATCCCAGGTCTCCAGGATCACGCCCTGGGCCAAAGGCAGGAGCCAAACCGCTGCGCCACCCGGGCTGCTCGAGTCTGTCCTGACTGCACCTGTGACCTGAGTCAAGGGCTGGTGCGCCCAGAACGAGTGGCACAGAAGTCACAGTCCTGGTGAGGAGGGGAGGCAGGAGTCTCCTCCCGCCTTTTCCCTGGGCTCTTCTGCTAGGAAAGGGAGAACTGACTAAAAATGAGATTGAGAAGGGATCTTTTATTTAAAACAGAACAGGGGCAGCCCGAGTGGCCCAGCGGTTTAGCGCCACCTTCGGCCCAGGGCGTGATCCTGGGGACCCGGGATCAAGTCCCACATCGGGCTCCCTGCGTGGAGCCTGCTTCTCCCTCTGCCTGTGTCTCTGCCCCTCTCTCTCTGTGTGTTTCTCATGAAAAAATAAATAAAATCTTTAAAAATAAATAAATAAATAAATAATAAAACAGAACAAAACCAAACCTCTCCTCCTACGTGTCCTGTGCAGATACCAAGCATATTGAGGACACCGCACCAGCCGTGTAGGGAATTAGAGCAGTATAGACAGTAGAGTCTGAGACTTGGTCCCCCAGGCCTGGAAATCTACATTTTAAGAGCAGTCCCTTCCCTCACTAACAGCAACAGAAACATTTGCCCTCCTGCCACCACCTTCTCTTCTGTGGCCCGCTGCCTGTCCCCCCAACCTGGGACATTGGCCCTCTCTGTTCCCTGCCCCAGTCTTTACCTATGGAGAGTCAGCTTGTCCTTCAATTCCTAGCGTAGATGCCACTTCCTCTAAGAAGCCGCCCAGCCCTGTCCACACCGGTTTCTAACTTAATCTTGTCTTGCCAACAAATCAGTAAGATCCTTGGTCAGGATTCACGTACTGAGCGTCTAAAGTGTCCGTCCCCGGGGGAGTCAGAACAGGGTAACAGCGGGGATGGTATTAAGGAACCAGGGATGGTACCCGGGCAGCGGATGAACTGGTGAAGGGAAAGGCGGGCTGGAGTTAGGACTGGCTCAAGACCTGGGTTGTAACTCCAGCACCATGGTCACCAGCCAGGTGACCTTGCATGAGCCAAGAAGCCCGAGGCCTTAGTTCCTTTATCTGTAGAAAGGAGGGGAGAAGGTCCCTCACTAGGTTACAGTCTACACTCTTCCGCCTCTCTAAGGTCATGGTCACGATGCTGTGACTATCGGGAGCAGAGGCGCGCAGCACCAGCCACTCGCATCCCAGCAGAAGCAGAGCACACAGTGGTGTGGGGAGCTGCATCTGAAGGAATTCTGGCCACTGCAGCCCCAGGGACAAATGTTTACTGGCACTTTTTCTGTGCAAACTCCATTCATTCTGCAGGAAACTGGGGCCACAGACACTAGGCATTTCAGAATGGCCACAGCTCCGATACACATTCTCTTTTAAACGCTTGCCAGTGTGTTCAGACCCATTCATCAGGTCAACGTGCTAAGCACACTCTTCAGTCTGACAACTTCAGAGGACAGCTTCATCGACATATTTTTCTAGAAAGGCATGGTGAGGAGTCATACTGTCAGACCTTATTTTTATTATTTCTCACCTATAAAGCAAAGTCTCCTTTCATTACCAAATATTTTCCTATTAAAACACCACTTAATACCCACTGGGAGCTGACATTTTTACAAACTCCGTAGACGAAATTAAAAGAAAAGAAAATAGGGACGCCTGGGTGGCTCATTGGTTGAGGGTCAGCCTTCCCTCAGGGCGTGATCCCAGGATCCGGGATCCAGTCCCGCCTCGGGCACCCTGCATGGAGCCTGCTTCTCCCTCTGCCTGAGTCTCTGCCTCTCTCTCCCTGTCTCTCATGAATAAACACATAAAATCTTAGGAAAAAAATATGACCTCCCCCTGTCTGAGATTCAGAAATTTTCACCATTTTTAAGCATCACTCCACAAAACATTTGAGTGAGGTTCTCATCAGCAAACCCTAGACAAACATACACAGCACCCCGGATGAGGACAGCCGGGGGCTCAGTGGATTAGCCCCACCTTCGGCCCAGGGCATGATCCTGGGGTCCTGGCATCGAGTCCCACCTCCGGCTCCCTGCGTGGAGCCTGCTTCTCCCTCTGCCTGTGTCTCTGCCCCTCTTTGTGTGTCTCTCATGAATAAATAAAATCTAAAAAAAAACTCACCAAACACCCCTGATGAGGTCTGCAACCCCAGGCAGCTTCCTTTGATTCCCTGCCCGGATCAGATCATGTCAAGGAAGACCCAGAAGCATCCTCAGACCGAGGGAGTCCATGGGGTGACACATGCCCCGGCGCCCGGCCGGGACCCCCGCCGGGATGGATGGCGGGGCGGGGGCGCCCTTCCCGCGGTGCACGGCAGCCCTGACCTGGTCACTGGCCTGGAGCCACCACACAGCACCGCGCGGGGCTCCGGCTCCTGCCCCCGCCTCCTGGAGACGGACTGGCGCGCGGCTGCAGGGACCAATCACGGCGTGTCCCCCGCCGCCCCGGCCAATCAGGATGCTCGCCGGCGGGCCAATGAGGGGGCGGGCAGGGGAGGAAACAATGTAACCAGTGGCCCGAGGACACACGGGGACACTCGAGGGGCAGGCTGAACTTCTCACCTCGCCAGGTGGCTCCTTCTCACGCGGGGACAGAGAGGGCGGGGGGGGGGCACCGCCTCTGCCCCCCCCCCGGGTTTCCCACACGGCCTGTGTGCGCCCACGGAGGACTAAATGGGGGTCGGTCCCCTGGCTGGTTCCACTCACGCTCACATGGGTTTATGACATCCACCTTCCAGAGTCATCTTGAGGCTTACAGGAAACACCGCGAATGAAGGGTCCAGAGGACCAGGGGCTCCCCACCTCATGGGAAAGGACGCAGACTCGTGAGTGGGAAGGGAACAGACGTGCACAGCGGGAAGGGGGCCAGGGGAAGGATGTTTCAAAGAAGGGAAGAAGGGGGGCGCCTGGGTGGTGCAGCGGGTTAAGCTGCTGCCTTTGGCTCAGGCCATGACCCCAGGGTCCTGGGATCGAGTCCCCAACTGGGCTCTCTGCTCAGCGGGGGGCCTGCTTCTCCCTCCCCCTCTGCCCTTGCTTGCGCTTGCTTTTCTGCTCTTTCACAAATAAAAATCTTTTAAGAAAGAGAAAGAAAGAAAATAAAGAAAAAATGAGAAAGAAAAAGAGAAAAAAAGAAAGAAAAGAAAGAAAGAAAGAAAGAAAAGAAAAGAAAAGAGAAAAGAAAAGAAAAGAAAGAAGAAATTGGGGACAGGGCATGAGAGGGCTTGCACAGAAGAACCCTTTAAAAACTCAGATTAAAATAGCAAGAGGGAAAAAAGGACTCACTCTTGGGGACAGGAGGAAGCAGCTCCTCTTCCAGTTTAGGGGAAAATTTTCCCCCCCAAACAGAGATGTACTCTGGTCTTTGGGCCTCTTTTTGCCTGATCCTATGCACCCAGGAATGTTTCCTGATGGCCCCGATGGCATCGTGAGGCCCCACCCGGCGCCCCCTTGCTGCTCCCCGAGGGCGGGTGAACTACTTGCCCTGGGGCAGGGGTTGCCCAGGGGTCACGCACCCAGCAAAAGCATCGCGGGCTTGGGGGCCCCTGGATTTGGATTCTAACCCAGGAGCACCCTGGCGGTGACTGTGAGGACGGGAAGTGGGCCCTACCTAAGCCACCCCCAGGGCCCCGGCATGCGACCGCCAGCGACCGCCGCTCCTGAAATTCAGCTCTGGTGGGTGGCACACCGTCTTTGAAAGGGTTTTGGTGGAGCATTAAGTTATGTGTTATGTCTAAAGAACCTAACACACAGAAAGCACCTGGTGAGGATCCATTATCCTCCTCTTCAGCGTAAATCTAAAATGTTCATTTCCACCCGAATTCCGCTCAGGCTGAGGCCCTGTCCCTTCGGGCTCTCGGGCGGCCTTTGACGCAGGGTCTGCGAGGGCCCCTGAGGAGCTGCTGGGCCCCTGTCGCCCACTCCCTGGTGTCTCTCCCCTGGCCCTGCCCTGGCCTCCCACTGCAGCCACCCGCAGTGCTGCCGGGCCCGGGAGCAGGCGGGAGGCCTGCGGCCTCGCCTTGGCACCGAGACCACACAGAGAGGTTCAGAAGCCCACCTGCCCCGGGGTTTCATCCAGTCACCCCCCACCTCACCCCTCAGCCACCACCACACAGACCTGCCTCCCTGGATGTGCCTCACTGGGGCACGGATCTGCCCCCAGAGGAAGCAGTCTGGGGGCCAGGGGGCGTTCCTGGGCGAACTGCTTACCTGCAGCCGCCTGACTTCTTTATTGCAAATGGAGATCTCTGTGTCAGTCAGCCTCCTCCACAGCTGTGAGGAGGGAGGCTCTGCTCCTGAACCCTGGTACCTCCGGGTGGCTCCCTTGGGCTTCTGGTACAGAGTTCCCCCCGGCAACATCCAGACTCTCTCACCTTTTGACCCTGACCCCTCCCTCCCAGTAGCACAGATCCTGCCCTGAAAGATCCCCTCTTACACAGTAGCATAGATCCTGCCCTGGAATATCGCCCCACCCCCGCATAGATCCTGCCCGGAGTTGGGGAGGGGCACTCCCTCCTCCTGGATTCAGCTCAGCACAGGTCCACCAGCAAGCCTCTAAGGTCCCTGCAGTCGTGCCAACCCAGTGTGGCCACCTCTGTTCTGTGCCCCTGGGCCCTGACTTTCTAGTTGGAAGAACAACCTTTTGTGCTTGTTCCCCATGGTCGGTTTATATCCCCTTGGTGTGATAAACGGCGGGGCCTCGGACCCTAGCCTCTTATCCTTCAAATGACATGAGAGTGATGGACTGTGTGTTGCGTGTCCACTGTGTTCCTAATCCTGATGGGCGAGCCTGTGAAGAGTCTTATCTCCATTTTAGAGATGGCGAAGTCAGACTCCAGGAAGGGCAGTGATTCGCCTAAGGTCTAAACATCTAAGGTTCTTTTGGGTTCTTTGTTCTGTATGCCTTTTAGGGTGACGTTTAGTGAGATGAATATCAACTACCTTACACAAGAGATAAATTGACGTGATTTTATAAGTTTCAGAACAAAACCTGGCAGCTTTGCACTGAGGTCTGTGGACAGTGGCTCTTAGGGAGGGAGGAGAATGCAGAGGTCAACAGAGGGGCAAACTTTCTGACTCCAGGTAGGGGCTCTCCTTTTTGCTAGAAGAAGCATGGAAGGCGAGGCGATCCCGGATGGGCTCTTAGCTACTATCTCCTTTGCGTATTGCCAGACTTTGGCTTCCAAGAGAGCCTGTGGATACAGTATGCTCCTTCATGGGAGCAGGTATTGCTGGGTCAGCGTGCCTCAGCACCTTCTCTGGTAAGAGGGTAGATAAAGGATTCTCAGGACATGTCCTAGAGTGAGAATTCTCCTGACTTCCAGAGTAAAATTCCCAAAGGCTCAGAGTCTGTCATCATGACTCAACACCAACTTTCAAGGGACCTCCGTCTGGGGTTTCTGTTTTAAGGGTTTAATATACATGAAAATGTTTTGACATGTAGAAAGACCCACACAAATACTGATAAAGAAAGTTGAGGTTTGAAACTATAAAATTCCTCAGAGAAGATGTATGGGGGAAAACCTTCATAACATTGGTTTTGGCAATAAAAATAAGATAAAAACAGAGATGGAGGCAAACCATAACATGCTTTTTTTTAAAGATTTTATTTATTTATTTATTTATTCATGAGACACACACAGAGAGCAGAGACACAGGCACAGGGAGAAGCAGTCTCCGCAGGAAGCCTGATGTAGGACTCGATCCCGGGACCCAGGGATCACGACCTGAGCGGAAGGCAAATGCTCAACCACTGAGCCATCCAGATGCTCCAAACCATCATATTCTTCAGATTCATAGGAAACAAACTGAGGGGTTCATAGGAAACAAACTGAGGGTTGCTGGAGGGAAGGGGTGGGGGGATGGGGTAACTGGGTGATGGGCATTAAGGAGGGCACATGATGGATCGAGCACTGGGTGTTGTATGCAAATGATGAATCACTGAAATAGAACAGGGCAGGGGGAGGGGCAGAGGGAGAGAGAGAGGGAGAGAACCCCAACCCGACTCCATGCAGAGCACAGAGCCCAACACAGGGGGCTTGACCTCACCACCCGGAGAGCATGACTTGGGCCGAAATCAAGAGTTGGACCTTAACTAACTGGGCCATTCTGTCGCCCCAAAACTAAACTTTTTATTTTGAGGTCATTTGTGGATACGTAAACAGTTGTAAGAAATAATACAGAGATACAGAGAGATCCACATACCAAGTTTTCCCCAATGGTTGCATTTTGCAAAACTATAGAACAGTATCGCAGCCAGGATATTGAAATTTATAATCTAGTAATAATATTCAGCGATCCCTCGCTTACTTGTACACATTTGTGCATGCGTGCATGTGTGTGTGTGTCGTTCTCTATGGTTTTATCACACATGTAGGTTCACACCCCAATGAGCATGGTGAAGATGCAGAACAGAACACACCATCACCACAATGAGTCCTTATTTTACTCTCCTATAATCACACCCGCTACCTCACCGATGTGCCAACTCATCCCTGACCCCTGGCAGCCATTAGTCTGGTCTCCAAATTCTCTAAATTTTGTCTTTCCTGAAGCATTATACAAATGGAATCATATCTTTGGTATGTGTGTTACCCCGGAGATTGGCTTTTTTCGCCAGCATCATTTCTTTGAGATCCATCCGGGTTGTGTGTGTCATACTAATTCATTTCTCTTTAGTCTATATGTGGCTGAAGCAAGCTCCTGATGCATTTCTCTTTATTCCTGAATAGGATTCCCTGGTATGAATGGACCACAATTTGTTTAACCAGAGCAGGTGAGGTAGGATGGCTCTGTTCTGGGTCCCAGGATCGCCTGTGGGCCTTATTTATTTTGGCTTCTATCAAAAAGAGTCAAAGGACATTTGAATGGTTTCCAGTTTTTGATTATTATGAATAAAGCTGCTATGATTTTTCATGTACAAGTTGTCATGTGAAGGCAGGTTTTCATTTCTCTGGGATAAATGCTCAACAGTACAATTACTGAGTCCTATAGTAATTGCAGGCTTAATTTATAAGAAATTTCCAGAGGTTTTTTTTTTTTTCTGCAGTGTGAATCTTACATCTTTAACATGCAGTGTGACAATTTCTCTACTTAGTCTTTGAAAAAAACATGATTTTTAACAATTATATAATATGGCATGGGATAGATGTAGTATAACTTATTTAAGCTTTTCCCGAATGTTGAAGATTTTGATTGTTTCACATTGTTTTTTTTTCCCTGTGGAAATTATTAATAGACTCCTGCACATGGAGTTGGTGTGAAAAACAGGCCAGCTGGACCTGGTTCTCGTGGTGGCCAGGGGTGAGCAGGTTCTGAAAGATGGATTCATGGTAACTTGGCTGCACAGGGCCTGAGGGAGACATTTCAGTGCCACATTTTTCATTGTTCAATGAGAAACACAACTGTCACATGGACAGGGAGGGTTCATGGCAGCATTGAAATAAATAACAACCTCTTCCAACTGCGTTGGAAGGCTGTTGTAATCGGGAATTCCCTTTTAGCTTGCCAGGAGAAAGACACTAGAATGCCATAAATATCCATGTAGCCAAGTGCCAGGAGAATCAGATAGTCCCTTGATGATCTTAGAACCAGGAAAAGGGGAGTGGGGTGCTTTTAATGGCCCAGTTGGGGCTGGTCTATGGCTTCCTTGTCTTGGGAAGGACAGAGGACAGATCACAGGGCATTATCTGTTGGCTGAGCTGGATATAAGGGCTTTGATTGGCTCTGCCCACAGTCAGTCTCTCGATTTCTGTGTTTAAAACCTCTTCTGACTGGGGACGCCTGGATGGCTCAGTCAGTTGAGCATCTGCCTTCAGTTTGGGTCGTGGGCCCGGGGTCCTGGAATTGAGCCCTGCATCAGGGAGCCTGCTTCTCCCCCTGCTCGTGTGCATTCTCTCTGTGTCAAATAGATAAAAAATAAATAAAAACTCTTTAAAAATGACAAATGAAACCTCTTCTGACTGACACCATATTTATTTTGTGAGTTGATGACCTTCAACCAAATCCTGTGAGCCTAGGAGCTTTTCCCTGCCCACGGATTTTGCGTTTTTGGTATCTGATCCTTTGAGTGGGTTTTGCAGTTTGCCACTCAGTGAGAGATGCAATTTCCTCATTTAGGTGTTGGGTGATAGAGCCTCTGAGTACTTACAACTTCCACTAGTGTAAATAACTGTTGTTACAAATAATTCACACTCTTGCAGATAATCTCTATTGGACACGAATCTTGCCATTTTTTTTTTTAATTTATTTATGACAGTCAGAGAGAGAGAGAGAGAGAGGCAGAGACACAAGCAGGCTCCATGCACCGGGAGCCCAACGTGGGATTCGATCCCGGGTCTCCAGGATCGCGCCCTGGGCCAAAGGCAGGCGCCAAACCGCTGCGCCACCCAGGGATCCCGAATCTTGCCATTTTTAAATTATTTCTTGAAGGGGAATTTTAGAAGTAGAATCATTGGGTTCCAGAGTAAGGACATTCTGGGGGCTTGATCATTTTTAAATTAATTCCTGGAAAATAGCTCATTCTGAAGCTTTCTGAGAATGCCCCTTTCATTTTATTTTTATCAATATTGGACAATACTTTTTAAAAAATGCAATTTTGAGGGGATGCCTGGGTGGCTCAGTGGTTGAGCATCTGCCTTTGGCTCAGGGCGTGATCCCAGGGTTCCAGAATCAAGCCCCACATGGGGCTCCGTGCATGGAGCCTGCTTCTCCCTCTGCCTCTGTCTCTGCCTCTCTGTGTGTGTGTCTCTTGTGAATAAACAAATAAAATCTTTAAAAAAAAAATTTTAAAATGCAATTTTGATAGGTGGAAAGGGCATTTATTTTAATGTGTATGTCATTAATTTTCTATGAGTTAAACACTAACAGGTAAATAGGCTGCCTTCTAAGGCAAGGTTGAGGGGCATCAGTAGGGAACGTGTGAATCACTACATGGGTCATGGCGGGCCTCTTTCAGTTTTCAGAAGTGCTCATGGATTTTATAGCACTGGCCACAGGTAGAAAAGATTTTTCTGTCTTTGGCACTGGCGATGGATGCTTTGTATTGTACATGGAGCCTAAATTCCAGGCAGTACAGTCACCTGGCCTTTATTTCCTCACTAATTCAACAAACAGATACTGAGCAACTACTTTCAAAGGACTGTGCTCATCACTGGAGACACTAGGATGAGCAAGACACACTCTGCTCTCAGGAGTTTACAACCAAGTTGATAAGACAGGCAGATGGCCACCAAGCAATGTGATAACCACATGCAGGGTACTATGCTGTGGGGACAGTGCTACCAGATGGGGAAGGACCAAGGATAACGGGGCTAAGTCTAAAAGGATGATAGGAGTTCAAGTGAACAATCATGGGCAGAGTCAGGATTGGGTGAAAAGGAATCTCAGAAAGTGTGCGGTACACAAAGGGCACCCCAGAGCCTCAGGATTAGAAAGGCAGATGGTAAAATTCTAGGGTAACCCCAGAATTTAGGATAGCTTAGGAACTCTTGCTCTCTGACCTGCTATCTTTGGCTACCTGGGGTTAAACTGATTGATCTGTGCCCCAGGAGAATGCTCCAGCTACCAAAGAGAGCTTGTGTGGTTAGTTGGAATTCTAAGACTCTTCAGGAGGAGGGATAAATCATCTTCATTCACCCAAGTGACTGTCTCACAAGTTGACTGATGGAACGATGCTGCTGTGAAGCTCTTGGCAGAGCGCTGGTGGACTTGGAATCAGAAACGTAAACTTGAGACGTTGAATAAAATTCTTTAGTCCTCCTGAACTTCAGTTTTCGATTTCTAAAATAAGGAAAAGAAAATTTTAAAAACAAGAAAAAGATTTATTTAGGGAGCACATGGAGACGGGGGGAGGATGCGCATGCGCATACACATGTACAAGTGGGTTGGGAGGAGGGGAATGAATTCTCAAGTGGACTCCCCATGGCAGTGGGAGCCCACTATAGGGCTCCATCCCAGGACCTGAGATCATGACCTGAGCAGAAATCAAGAGTCAACCACTTACCTCGACTGAACCACCGAGGTGCCCCTAAAATGAGGCAAAGAAAACTTTATAGGGCTGCAAGTTCATATGAAATAAGGTATGTCAAAGTGTTTTGCAGGTGCAGACATTGTTGATATTACTCTGAAGCTTCACCTAGTCACTGACATGTGGAATCTCTGTTGATTGATAGCTGACCCCTCTGCCCTCTGCTACCACAAAGTGATTCTCAATCATGTGTCCCCAGGAGTCACCTAGAGTTTGCTCTGAATGCACATTCCCAGGTACCGCCCCAGACAGTTCTGACTGAGTAGGTCTGAGTTGGTCCCGAGACTTTGTAATTTAACAAGGCTCTGAGGTCATTCTGAGGTGGGTGGTAACAGAATCACACTTTGGAGAAGCAGAGGCTGACACCTACCGTCTGATATCAGTCCTAGAGCCTTATCTACCATTGTGACCTCCATAAATGCTTCTGAACAGAACGAGTACAGTGAAGCTTGAGACGCCTGCAGGTATTTACACAGGAGCTCAGGGGAAAGGGCTGGGCTGGACGTAAGCTTTAGGAGCCCTCAGTGTACAGATAATAGTTGAAGCTTCCACGGGAGGAAGGGGCAGCCGTGCTCTGGGGATTTAGTATTATTTCCTGTTTCTGAGTCTCTGTTTGTTTTAGCTTCCACCAAAAGCAGCGTGTTGGGAAGTCCCACAGTCTCCTCTCCCTGAGTTCTCTGTGCTCACGAATGGCATTATCATCCACCCAGATGCCCAAGCTGGAAAGCTGCCGATCACCTATCACGCAAGGTCCTTACTCACCTTCACCAGTCACCAAGCCCTGGTGCTGGTTGCACTTCTCTGGAATTCTCAAATCCTCCCCCTGCTCTTTATCCCCACCGCTACAGGTCTGGTCTCATCCCTTGCTGGGAATGCCACAGCCTACTCTCTGGCCTCCATCCTCCGTCCAGCCCTGCCCCCATCCAATCCAGCCTCTACTCTGCAACCAGAGTGTGTGTGCTTCAGTTGTCTGGCTTCTTCTTCAGCCCCCTAGGAGCTAGTCCTGAGGGCAGAGCCCCTGGTCTTGCTTATTTTCATGTTCCTGACACCTGCCTGGCATCGAGTAGAGGAGCTCATGAAATGTTTCCTGTCCCCCCAGTGCTATGTTCATTGTCCTCCCTTCTTGTCCAACTCAAAGGCAAAGAAGGATGATTGGACTGGAAGAAAAAATAATTCGTGGTTGACCTTGTGGGTACCCACATAATTTTCTTTGTATAATGGAACTGCTGTAGACCCCTGACAGCACCTCCTTAAAGGAACCCCAGGCTACTTTTGTAGCAGCCGTAAGCAGTAAAAGATTAATCGGATCAACTAACTGGAGCTAATGAGTGAGCTGGAGAATCTAGTGCCCTCTCCAGTTACATAAAGACAACTCAGCTGAACGTCTCCAAAAATCTTTAAAGAGTGAGCAAAAGGGTATGGAGAGAAGATGGGAAGGAGGGATGCTTTGGATGGGGAACCGGCTGGTCAGAAGCCCACAGAGCCTACACATAGGACTGATCCAAGGGTTTATATTCCCTCTAGCAGGACTATCCTGCTTGAAGGTAGCTGGGCCCTCACTGAAACTGCCCTCATTCATACATTCAACAAATATTTACTGGGCATCTACTATAAGGCAGTCACTGTTCTTGGTCCTGAGGACATAGTAGCAAACAATTCAAACATCTCTACTTTCATTTAGCTTGTATCTTAGCCTAGAGGGGAGATAGACAATAAATAAGTAAAATATCTAGTTTGTCAGACGGTGATAAATTATGCTAAGGAGAAAGATACAGCAGGACAAGGAGGGTAAGAATTCTGGAGGTGAAGGTACTGCTTTTTTTGTACACGATGGTCAAAGACTACCTTTCTGGGGTGGCATTAGCACAAACACGTGATGCCTCCTTCATGAGCTGTCCATGTGGGCACCTGGGAGAAGACATTCCTGAGAGAGGAAAGAGCTTGTGCTAAGGCCCAGAGGAGCTGCCTTTCACTGACCAGGAAACCAATCTTGGCTGATTTGATAGATGATGGAGGTGGGAGCTGTGGCTGTGCACTTCAGGTAGCCTTAGGAAAATCTAATTAGCAACATTCCTGTTGGCAAAGGTCTTGGCCGTTGCTCCGTTTTGGGATTTCGAAGCTCTCTTTTGACAATCTGAGATCCCAAAGCAGGATTTTGGTCTGGTCATTCCAGGAGTCACAGAGGTAACTCTCTTTCTCTGCCCTGTGGGGCAAGGCTGTTTGCCTGGGGGGATACTGACACCTGTGAAGACAGCTAAAGCAGGCAGAGGGTGAAACTCGGCTTCCTGCGGCTTGCTCCCTGTTATCTTTGCGGGCTCTCTAGTGCAGATCAGAGCCTCTGTGGCATTAAATTCCTATTTACTTGGTTTGGGGGTCTGGACAAAGTGGCAGTAATGATTCTGAGTTATACTTTGATAAACAAAAACTCATACCATTAGAGGAAAGAAGGGAACAAATACTGCATTTTAATGACGGGCTATTCATTGTGCAAAGCTTTTTACATATGTCATCTTACTAAATTTTCATTACTCTGCAAGGTAGGTGTCATTGCCACTATTGTATGGAGGAGAAACGGAAGGCTCAAAGAGCCTGGTTATTTCCCTGCTTACAAACATGTTCATAAATATATAAAATTAGTTTGTAAATAGTTCAAACAAAAGTAAAAAAAAAAAAACAAAACAAAGCGAAAGTACCTCATAGCCTCAACTCTTGGAGAAAACAACCCTAAGCAGTGAGTATATAATATTGTTTTAAAATGTACAAACATATGCATGTGTTATCCTCGTCCCCCCCTCTTTTTTTTAAAAGCAAGAAATTAGGGGCGCCTGGGTGGCTCAGTGGTTGAGCGTCTGCCTTCAGCTCAGGTCGTGATCCTGGGGGCCTGGGATGGTTTAAGCATCAGCCTCCCTGCAGGGAGCCTGCTTCTCCTTCTGCCTGTGTCTCTGCCTCGGTCTCTCATGAATAAGTAAATAAAATCCTAAAAAAACCAAACCAAAACAAAACCCACAAGACATTGGGTCCATAGTAGGGAGACTGTTCTGAAATTTGCTTTCTCTTTTATCTCGGCTCTCTTGCCGAAGTAGTTGATTAGTTTTATTCCTGAAAGCAAGGCTTTTCTCGGGAACTCTGATGACACCTGCTTGTGCGCCTGCATGCGAGGCCCTTTACCTCTGGGGCTCCAGTTTCCCTTATTTGTAAAAACGAGGCCAGGGCATAGAGCAACCGGCGACGGAATGCCACCGAGCAGGGCACCGCAGCCCCCGCCCGCCTCGTGACTATCTGGGATGTTCTCCAAGGCCCAGCCCTACTAGACGGGGCCGGCAGCCGCTACTCGCAATAACTCAGATCACAAGGCGGGCGCGGGCGACGCGAAAAGACCGGGCTTTTGCGCAAAAGGTTTCGCAGCCGCTCCTCCCGCAGGGTGGTGCGGACGCAAGCGGCTGGCCCAGGGCCGGGGCCAGGGCTGGGGGCGGGGGTGGGGTGTCAGGGCTGGGCGGGGCCAGGGCTAGGGCTAGGCGGGGCCGAGGCCAGGGGCTGGGCAGGGCCAGGGCTGGGGGCGGGGCCAGGGCTGGAGGGGGCGGGGTCAGGGCTGGGGCCAGGGCTAGGGCCAGGGCGGGGCGGGGCCAGGGCTGGTGGGGGCGGGGCCAGGGCTGGGGAGGGGGGCCAGGGCTAGGACTGGTCGGGGCCAGGCGGGGCGGGGCCAGGGCTGGGGCTGGGCGGGGCCAGGGCTGGGGCTGGAGGCGGGGCCGCAGGCGCGCGGCGCGCGAAGCGTGCGCGCTGGTAGGCGGGCGGCGGCGTGACGTGCTTGGCGCCGGCGCCCGGGCCCGCCCCTCGCGGCCCAGGCCCCGCCCCTCCCGTCCCCGCCCGCCGCGGCCGCTCAGGGCGCCGGCGCAGCGATGGCGGAGGCGGTGGAGCGCACGGATGAGCTGGTCCGGGAGTACCTGCTCTTCCGCGGCTTCACGCACACGCTGCGGCAGCTGGACGCCGAGATCAAGGCGGACAAGGAGAAAGGGTTCCGGGTGAGGGCGGCGCGGGCAGAGGCGGCCCCGAGGGAGCCGGGCGCGGGCCCCCCTCCCCCAGCACTGCCCTCCGGGGCGGGAGCGGCGCTGTCACGGCGCCGGGGGGACCGTCGGCAGCCGCGCGTCCGGGGCCCTCGCTGGACGCAGGGCGGACTGAGGCCCTGCGAGGGGCCGTGACTTGCCAGAGGGTGCCCGGCGAGCCCGCAGCCTCGCGAGGCTGGAGCCCAGCTGCCCTGACTCCTGGTCCAGCTCTCGGTCCTGCACGCTGCCGCCTCCAGGCAGGTGCTGGCCAATTGGCCTGGATGGAGATGGAGGTTTTAGGAGCTACGGTTGGGTCGACCGTTGAGTTTGGGCAACAGAAATATTCAAATAAGTTGGCTTCCGATGGCCCTGGGGGCAAAGGGCTGTGCAGCCCAAAATGTTAGCTGGGTTCCGATGTCTTTTTGTGTTTGTTTTAAAATGGCTTTGCAGGTGACTTACTGGCCTCCTCAGTTGGGGAAGCCGGTGAACATTTTAAAACCTTGTATTTCCCCTGTTCAAACATGATTTTCTGGAATTAAAAAAATTGTTTATTCATGAGAGACACACACACACACACAGAGAGAGAGGGAGAGAGGGAGAAGGAGAAGCAGGCTCCATGCAGGGAGCCCGACGTGGGACTCCATCCTGGGACCCCGGGGTCACCGCCTGGGCGGAAGGCAGGCACTAAACCGCTGAGCCCCGCGGGCTGCCCTAGAAGTTCTTGGAATTTACCTGTGTGTGACTTGTGTGTTTTTGCTGACTCTTGGTTGGTGTTGGCGGGTGAAGTGAGAGAGGCAGTGAGCTAGTAGCAGCAAGAGCCCTGGGCAAGTTAGGGGACCTGGGTCCTTGTCTTGCCAAAGTTAGTGGAACTTAGAGGCAAAAAGCAAGTATTTTCAGCTGTCCAAGCCTCCGTGCCCCCCCCCCACCTCCAATGGGGGTGTTGGATTGGTATCTAAAACCTTCTCCTCCAGACTGTGTAACTCTGGTGTGATTTTTTTCACATGGAGGTGACTTCTTTGGCTGACATCTGAGCAGCTGCCAGGACGGGGGTGGTGCTTCCATGACTTGAATCAGCGCATCTGTCCGTGATTCTAGGACTCCTGGAATGGTGGAGTTGTGTGTGGGGGGGTGACTACAGAGATTGTCTCTCTCTCTTTGTGTTTTTTGAAATCGTAGGCACCTGAGAGCAGAGAATCAAAGTGACATTGTCGAGTTGGTTGAGTAAACCAGACACAGGTCTGAGACCTAGACTCAGGTCTCCTGCTTTGTGCTTTTACATGGGAAATTTCCGTGCTTGCTAAAGGGTCGAACCACAGATCTAACATCAGAAAATAACTCTAACTACCACATGCCTATGTTTTGAACACTTTAGATTGCTAACTTTAAAAAATAATAACATTCAGAAGCCACAGCAAGAGGAAAAAGCTGTATGAGCTTTGCGAAATGATGGGAACATTGCCTTTTGTCCATCACCAGCTCCTCCATCCCATCTTTCTCCACCAGGTGGACAAGATTGTGGACCAGCTGCAGCAGTTAATGCAGGTGTATGACTTGGCCGCGCTTCGGGATTATTGGAGCTACCTGGAGCGGCGGCTCTTCAGCCGCTTGGAGGATATATACAGACCCACCATCAACAAGCTGAAAACCAGTCTGTTCCGCTTTTATCTCGTCTACACCATCCAGGTGCTTGTTAGCTCACAGACTCCTTGGAGAGAGTTCTTTGACCCCAAAATAGATTTCCTTTTTAATTTCTAGGGAGGACTCTCTATGTTCCTCTGGGAAAGGGTGGAACAGTCACAGTGCAAATTATTTTTGACTGTTTTCTTACTTTTCCCCCTCCTTCTCACCTCTAGATCATCTGGCTTGTCTTCCTCATTCCTATTTCCTCTCGTTTTAAGCACATAAGCCTGGGTGGTGTTTCAACGAATAGAAGTAGCTGGGTTAGTTTGAGTAATAAAGCTTATAGCTGACCTGGGCAAATAAGCCACTTAGATTATTTGAAAATCAACTAGGAATTTTTAGGATGGCCTTTATCTTCAGGACTTCAGTTTAAACCAGCTTCTTGGAAATTACAAGGAATTTGAGAAAAGAGTGATGTCCTTTATGGCATTTGTAGATTATATTTGGCCTCTTACCTGACAGGCTGGCATCCAGAGGCTCTCTGTTGTGCAGTAATGAAGAATCTTACTTCTGGACTTCTGTGTCTGTGTCCCCCCCACCCCACCTCCTCTTTATCTTGGCAGACAAACAGAAATGACAAAGCTCAAGAGTTCTTTGCAAAGCAGGCCACAGAGCTCCAGAACCAGGCTGAGTGGAAGGATTGGTTTGTCCTGCCCTTCCTCCCATCCCCAGACACCAACCCCACCTTTGCTACCTACTTCTCTCGACAGTGGGCCGATACGTTCATTGTGTCCCTGCACAACTTCCTGAGCGTACTGTTTCAGTGCATGCATATCCTCTCCACTGCCCGGGGCTATGGGCCGAGTCTGCTGCTTGCTCTTGAGGCGATTGTTTCTTCTCCAAAATGCCCATGGACCGTTGTCATGTGTTCTGTGAGGGGGATGGACAGATTGTGGTTATTTTTGCCAGCTGGCCAGGAAATCCTACATCTTTGTTGTGACGCTGCCGAAGTAATAGCTGACATGCATGAGCCGGGACGGTAGTAGCAGTGGGGTACAAGTGCTTGGCTCTGCCGGGAGCCCTCAAGTAGTGCTGGGCAGGTACAGGGGGTCGAGAGGTGGCTGCTGCTCGTTGCAGCTGGCCAGCCTTGAGAATACCCTCTCTGTGCATGCCCAGTGCCCTCCTCCCCGGTCCCCCACCCCAGGTTATTCCTTGGCTTTCTTGAGATTAGATAGCAGGTCAGAATATTTCTTGGGCCACAGCTTCCTTCCTGTGTTACCGTTTGGGTCACTCT
This sequence comes from Nyctereutes procyonoides, assembly GCF_905146905.1. Lineage (NCBI taxonomy): Eukaryota > Metazoa > Chordata > Mammalia > Carnivora > Canidae > Nyctereutes > Nyctereutes procyonoides. The sequence goes on from NW_026575120.1 coordinate 30,982,102, forward strand.
GACAGTGACCTCAGTGTTCCTCAACTTGCCAGAAAATGGAGCAGCTTTAAGAATATGTGTATGGCTATTTAAGAGAAGGAGAATGTACGTAATTTGTAGCCTACCATGTTGACCATTTTGTCATGGAAAGCTGGCATTCATGAGGCCCAGGACATCCCCCAAGGCTTATGCTCTTTAGTCTGGAGTTCTAGAGGAGGAGAAGGGAATTGGGTTTGAATGGATCTGCCTGGTGAGTCACTGATAAATTGGGTGTTGTACAGGCCCCCCCACCACGGGTGGCCATTTTGGCCTCTGGGAGGGACATCTGTGGAGGTAGGAAGGGTGCCCTTTCCTTTTGTGTTGTGGGTCTGAGTGGGATTTCCACTCTGGCCAGGTATAAGAGCCCCTCCTCCCCACCCCTCCACTGCTTTTTATCCTGAGGGCTTTCAGGCTAAACTAGCAGTGGGCTTAGGCCAGTGGTGGTTATGACTGACCATATGGACCCTCTAAGGAAATTGGAAACGTCAGTGAAGGTCTTTTCAGTGCAAAATAGTGCCCTGCAAACTAGGTCACACACACATTTGAGCCCCAGTTCCCTTCCCTAGGACTGGAGCCCTACCTGATTTGTGCCTGACTGAAGCTGTTTAAGGTGGAAAGGCTGACTCCCTGACCCAGAATGTGGGTATTCATAGCATGTATGAGATTGTCCAGTCTGCCAGAAGCTCTCTGCTCAGTCTACACCTTTGCTAGGGAGAGGTGCAGTCTGGAGAGGGGAAGGCCAGGAGACTGAGCCTTCTGCCCAGATAGTAGACCGGCAGGCCCTTGGTGTCACTCCTGAGTGTCTGCACTGACCTGGCTACAGTTTGTGTTGGCTGCAAAACCCACTGAGTGCTAACTCTTTGCTGCTGGTGTTGGGGAGAAAATGCTCAGGTCTAGATTTACATCCTCTCTCTGGGCTGACCAGCCAGATTGTCATGTGTGTCCATGAGTCTGTCCGGAGAAAGTCAGGCCAGATCCAGCGCCAAGGGAGAGACTCTTCCAGACGGGTGTGGAGAGCCCGCAGGATGAAGTCTGTCCTCTGCGCCCTATGACTTAGGCTCAAGGGTTTTGCTGCTGGGTCAAGAGTGTGGGAAGGGCTTTTAAATCATTTCCCAGGCAGGCTTTTTCTTTAACTTTGTGCACCAGTTCCCGTGATCCTGAACTTTGATGCAGAATGCCAGAGGACCAACCAGGTTCAAGAAGAAAACGAAGTTCTTCGGCAGAAGGTTTGTTCTGAACACTCTTGCTTCTTGGGTGGGAAGAACTTCCGCTTTTCACATGTGAAATTAGGTAGTGGTGGTGGAGGGTTGGTTAAAAATAGGAAAGCACTAATCTCAGATGCAAGTGAGTCACCAGCAAGTCAGTACTGGCGATTTGGGGGCTGTCACAGTCTCTGAAAACCAGACGCCAGCTTCATGTTTAGCAGGAACAGCACAGTAATGGCAGTGAAGTTTGAGAGGAGGAAGACTGTGTGCTTTCCTGTCTCTTTCATACCCCAGTCCCTTTCCAAATATATCCACATCTCTGTTGCTTACAACCCAGATATAATTTTGTTATTCTGCTCAGCTCCATGACCCTCTAGTCGGGGAAAATGAGAGTCAGGGGACCCACATTTGCCTTTACATGTCTCTGTCGTTGACATTGAGGCCGCTGCAGGTCATATATTTGGAAAAAGGGAGATCAAAAGCTGTTTGCATTTTGGGTGCGGATATATTTTTATTTCAGGCATGAGGTCAAAAATGCTGAACTTTATTTAAAAATAATTTTCCATGAGAGTCCCAGGGCCTGATTTTGTCGATTCCATAGGGTGGAGGACCGGGTAGAGCTGTTTTTCTCAATGAATTCAGGAAGAAGCAAGTCAAATGAGGAAAAGCAAAAAAGTGGGATTTGTGTTAGTCTCTCACCTCACTGTAGTCCAGGGACAGCTGCCACTGGCCTGTTTACCCACTCCATGGGGAGCAGAGGCTGAGGCCGGCTCCCCAAGGCGCAGACCCAGGGGCCCCTAGAGCCGGCGAGGTTGGGTATTGGAGGTGATGTGTCTCCTTAGCAGAGGGAAGGTGAGAAGATGAGGTGAGGCCGCCATCTCATTCGCAACCCGCCCCCCCCCCCAGCTCTTTGCCTTGCAAGCTGAAATCCACCGCCTGAAGAAAGAGGAGCTGCAGCCAGAGGAGGAGGAGGCCTTGGTCCAACACAAATTGCCTCCTTACGTCTCCAACATGGACCGCCTGGGGGACTCGGAACTGTGAGTGTGTGCGGGCTTCAGGGCATGAGGGGGGCATGTGAGGGCAGCCCCTCCTCTCATCTGTTCCGCGTCGTCTCCCCCTGACCCTGCTGACATGGAATTGCCAGGGAGCCTCCTTGGCCCTTGCTGTTCCCATCTAAGGTTTCTGAGCAAGGTGCTGGGCCTCTGAACCTGCCCCAAGGGAGGAGGGGCCCTGCACGACCAGATGTGCACATCTGAGTAATAAACACAGATGCCCTCGTAAAGCCCCGGGTAGTCTGTGTTGAGAGCGGTGCCTCATGGATGAAAAGGTTGGCACCCAGCAGGTTGGATGCAGTCTGGTGGAAGTGTGCTCCTACCCGAGGGTCCAAAGAGGTAGGCAATTGGGGAGAGAGGCCACCTTAAAACACAGCCGGTTAAAGCGGAGGCCCCAGCCGATGGTAGTGATGGTAGCAGTTGAGACTGAGGCACAGAGTGGCCCCGCAGCTAGTGGCAGGTGAGGCAGGATGCCAAGGCAGGCCGGCAGAGTCCGGACCTAGGTGGGGTCGCGTGCGCTACCAGGTGAAACAGCTCTGGTTTCCGAGCTAGCATGGTAGGGGGCGGGGGCGGGGGCAGGGATCAAAAGCGAGCCAGACCCGTAACTTAAAAAATCTTGGCTTAAACTGTAAAAACAAACAGGTGCAGTTAATTTTATGATGAATTTGCTAGAGCACAGTGTATCCAAAATACCATTTCTGCCCGTGACGACTATAAACCAAGTATTCCTGAGATCTTGTGACCATTTTTGTGCTGAGGCTTGGCTTCCGGTGTGGGTCTTACGCCGCTGGCGTGCCTGGCTTCGGACCAGCCCATTTCAGGTGCTCAGCGGCACGTGTGGCCAGTGGCTCTTGGACGGCAGAGAGCCGCAGGCCTTACCGTGGTGCAGAGATGCTCCCTGTGGTAGAAGAAACAGTGCCAGGGGTAATGCTTGCCCCAACGTGGGGGCCTGGACCCGGAGCCCAGGGGGCCCGTGCTCTGGGTTCCCTCACGTCCCCCTCCAGCCCCGTGACCTTGTGTGTCTGCTTGTCCAGGGCCATGGTGTGCAGCCAGCGGAACACGTCCCTGTCCCAGTCGCCTCGAGTGGGTTTCCTGTCCTCGCTGCTGCCTCAGAGTAAGAAGAGCCCCTCAAGGTTATCGCCTGCGCAGGGCGCGTCCCAGGCTCTGAGCTCGGCCAAGAAGGAGCCCTTCAGTGGTCAGGTGAGCGCAAGGCCTGCCTTTTAACTCCTGCCAAGAGGCCCCTGACATCCGACTGTACTTTCAACCTATGTGGAGTCAAGCGAGGTCTCGTTTGTTCTCTCCTTAGGACTGCTCTCTCTGGTGTCCTGATGAGATCCTAAGTTCACATCTCACTCCCTTTCTTCCTTCCTCCCTGCCTTTCCCTCACACATAAGTGATGGTGCTGCAGGGGGAGGGCAAAGCTAAGAGTAGAGTGGAGGCAGTGAGGAGGAAATCCACTTCCCACAGCCTTCACCCACCCTGCTGGCCAGCGCTGCAGGTGTCGTGGGCACCCTGAGATGGTAGGCAGGTGGGTGCTGCTGGCCAGGGGTGGAGCCGGGTCTCAGACTTCGTCTAGCTTGGAGGGACCTCTCACCTGGCCCCTTGCCACTACATTGCCTGCACTCCTGGGTCCTGCCTTTAAGCCTGTGACCCCCTGCAGGGGAGCGGGTGCTTGGCAGGGAGAAGTGAGCTTTGACTCTCTTCCCTTTTTCTCATTAAATTCCTGTGAACTCGTGAGAGCTTGTGATGGGGAGTTGGTGGCTGGAGGGTGAATTCAGGCCACTGTGGAAGTTTGAATGTCTGGTGATCTAAAGCAGTGTGTAGAGGAGGAGTAAATTAGAGTGACTTCTAAATCAATGTGTTGCTTGTACAAGTTGGTATTCACTGATTCCTCAAAGGACTTTGGCTGTTCTTCACTTTTATGGAAGCTCGTAAGAGAATTTCTTTTATGCCAGGTCATGTCCAAAACGGCCGTGGGTCCCACTGAGTGGTTTTCCTGGCAGAGATGGTCAGAACTCACTGCTGTGGGCAACGCTTTCCAGAGTGAAAGTTTAACAGGCCCACAGTTACACTTTGCTGCTTGGTCAGGGAGCTTTTTTCTTTTAATGTGTTTTTTACGAGCTACAGATAAAGTAAGTCATCATAATCGCTGCCCTCCTCTCTTACCACCCTTGGCCTGAGAAGAGCTGCAAGTGATGCAGAAGTTTGGGGCTGCTCCCTGCCGCAGGGAAGCGGGGGGGCTGCCCAAGGGGTGGCAGGGCTTTTAGCACAGCCCGTGCTATTTTGCTGTTGAAGTGCAGGTGCTGAGCAGGACGCTGGGGAGTAGAGTGCAGGCTTCGGAGTCAGGCCGTGTACTTTCAGCCCCGGGTCCTTGTTTATCATCCTTGCTCAGATTGCTTTAAAGTCACCCTGATTTACTTGGGATGATACTAACATTTATTGCCCAGGAGAAGTTCCTGAACTGCTGTAAGAGCCGTTGGTATACGCATGCCTGACAGACTGTACACGCCCAGTACGTGGTAGCAGTGCTGGTCGCATTTGGGAAGGTACTGGCCTACCGGAGTCCTCGACTCAGCTCTGAAACTCGAGGTGCCAGCAACGCAGTATGACTGTCCCCTGGCATTCATGAGGTCCCAGGGCAGTCCCAAACCAAACCTGGTGATTGCCATGGCAGTTTTTCTGAATCCCGAACATGAAAATTCGAATTCCAGTTCTGTGGAATGTGGCTGAGTAAGTTATATTGTTTGCATTGCAGATCTCTGTCACAGTTGAATATTTTATAAGTGTAATAGTTGATGTTTGGGGTGCTAAGTCTCTTGAAAAAAAATGCAGGAAATGCTGAAATTCAATTTCATTGACTTAAAGAAAACACGAGATGGGTTCTTTGGGGTTAAGCCTGTAGCTTTGTTCTTTATGTGTCCGGGAACTAAATGTTACGTAGTGAGATTTGCATGAGATTGGAAATTTTCTGTGCAGTTCATGTTCATGGGATGAGGGTTAGAATGTAATTCGCAGCAAGCAATTGTCTCTAAAATCTGTTCCAACAGAACTTGGGTCACCGTGAGGTATGTTAACAGAGCAAAGGTAGCTCTCTTTCCATTTCATGAATGGGGGTGATAGATATCTGCCATCTGAAAAATCCAATGTTTAGGTCACTTGTGGTTTTTTTTTTTTTTAATTTTTTTTTTTAATTTTTATTTATTTATGATAGTCACAGAGAGAGAGAGAGGCGCAGAGACATAGGCAGAGGGAGAAGAAGGCTCCATGCACCGGGAGCCCGATATGGGATTCGATCCCGGGTCTCCAGGATCGCGCCCTGGGCCAAAGGCAGGCGCCAAACCACTGCGCCACCCAGGGATCCCGGTCACTTGTGGTTTTATTTGTTAATTAGACTCAGCCTTGATACTTCAATTCTGAAAATAACTAGTATATTTGAGGTTGAGGAAAATCAGAGCATTTCAGAGTTACAGGAAGCTTAAAGGTTATCTGCCCCCCCCCTCCTGTTGGGTAGAGGAGCACGTCCTCTGATTGATTGCTTCCTGTGATGTGGAGCTCACTACTTGTTAATATGGGGATAGTTGCCTCTTAGCTATTTGTAGAAACCTCTAAAAGTTTTACTTGCTGATCGTAGCTTTGCCCTTTGAGCTACTTGGACACTTCCTATCTTGCCATGCTGAGCACTCTCTGTCCATTCTTCCCTCTCCTCTCCAGTGTTTTCCTGTATGACATGACCTAGACCTCTCACCATCCTGCCTCCCTCCTCTGGGGGACATTCTAAGTTTTTAATTCTTCTGTTATAATTAATACACCAAATTTGAGTGTATTAAAATTTGAGTGCTCTCTTACCAATATCAAATACAGTTAGTTGTATGATCGCTTCTTATGACTTTAATGATACATTGCTTTTATTTTTTAATTTATTTTTTATTTTTTTGATACATTGCTTTTAACTTAGTAGAAAATGACATTTGCTTTTTAATGAGCCACCTTGCTTTGTTAGCGCATATGAAGCACACAGTCTTTTTTTCACTTTTGACTCAATGGATCTCTCTTTCTCATTTTAAGATTTTATTTATTCATGAGAGACACACACACAGAGAGGCAGAGACATAGGCTGAGGGAGAAGCAGGCTGCCTGCGAGGAGCCTGATATATAGAACTCAATCCCAGGACCCTGGGGTCACACCCTGAGCCAAAGGCAGATGCTTGACCACTGAGCCACCCAGGTGTCCCTCTCTTTCTTTCTTTATTTTTTAAAGATTTTATTTGGCAGTCCAGGTGGCTGAGAGAGAGAGAGAGAGAGAGAGAGAGAGAGAGAGGCAGAGACAGACTGAGGGAGCCCAACGTGGAACTCGATTCCGGGTCTCCAGGACCAGGCCCTGGGCTGAAGGTGGCGCTAAACCGCTGAGCCACCGGGGCTGCCCCTCTCTTTATTTTTAATGAGTAAGCAAACAAAAAAAAAACATAAGGTTTATTACATTACATTATTGCTATTACATTAGCAATAAATAAAATAATCAGGCCATCCTGTTTTAAATCTGATTTATGTATAGCATGGACATTTCAATCACATGAGCATCTTGCCCACTTGTGATGGATCATTGTAACCTGGTCATTACTACTGAAACGTTCATGGTATTGTACACGGCACAATATATGGTGATGTACACTCTGGGCTTTATAGACATCTGGAGGCAAAATTTAAGAAACAAATGGAAGTAACTCGAAGACCACAGCTCCTGAGCTATTCTAGGATCTCTGTTACAGTAGTGCCTGAGGGCACCTGCACTGCTGGCTCACCCAGCCTCCACTTTTTCTCGGTCTTTCCCTCCAGCCTTATAATGCCACTCCTTCCACTCCCACTCAGGAAGCTATGGGGTTGCCAGGTATTATAGAGATAACCTCTAATTGGCTGTAAAGAAAGCAAACTTCTGCATTTGTAACTCTTATTAGTATCAAATTACTTCATAGCTACTGAGACATCAGTGGTAAGAACAGCTGCCCTTGGGGCTGTTTCCATGGATTTTAATGGGACAGAGGAAATGGGAGCCCTCTTCCATGCCTTTTGTTGTATAATTTTACGTGTGATGAGGGCCTGTCCTCTGGGTAGCTTTGTATTACTTCAGGTGAGACCAGATTACTGGGACTTGTTTCCTGCCTCTTTTGGATGACCACCTGGTAAAGAATATAATTTGGACCACTTGGAATGTTTTATGAATCTGGTAGTTAAGACTTTTATGAGGTTTGCTTTCAAAACTGTAAATTACCAGTATTATCACAGTAAACATTTATTTAGGTTATGTACAGTTGTAGCTAGACACACGTTTACCTTAATCTATTAAAGTGTTCTATGAAGTGCTGCATTCACCAGTTTTTAGCACATTGTTTTGTTGTTCAACATTCTTTAGTAAATAATGAGATGCAGTTGAAGGAGAAGCTCTCTGAAAGTGGATCTGATAGGTCACGTGTAGGTAGGTCCCTAGCTCTCTTGGCATAAACTACCGTCATTATAAAGACAGTTTTTCAGTTCATTGTGGTGCCTTCTTTTAACACTGTTTGAATTTTCCTTTTGGAGGATGGTCCAGCCCTTACCTGACCACCTACTGGACAACTTCCTTCTCATCTTGACTTGGAGGGAACCCACCTGCCTTTGTACTTTTTTGTGTTATATTTCCTGTCCTGGCCAAGAAAGTGCTACAGGGGACTTTTGTGTCAGAGGAATTGGAAGTCCATCCCAAGCCTCTCTCCTCCATAGGTATAGAAGACACACCATGTCTTAAGTGTAGTGGTGAGCAGGAGAATTAGAGTGCCACAGAGCACCTGTCTGCCCTCTGTAGCATTCCCCACCTTAGGGCTCCAGGCTGGATCCCCTGTGGTCTACGTACTTCCAGGGTGTGAATGCAATATCATGTAGGTTCTTTTCCCTTTTCTTCTCAAGGGTCCAGTGTAAAAATTTCTGGGTCACGCTGATAAATCTGTCACAACTGCATAATAGTTGGTCCAGGCTTTTTGAGACTTTCTCACTTGTCTGGATTATTATTTTGGAAAATAACTGTCAAACCAGGAAGTGATCTTCTTTCTTTCCCCAACTGTGTATGTAGCTGGTTGTAGAGTTGCCATGGCCATGTTTAATCAGAAAACATGGCCTCTACCACCGTTTTGTTTGTTTTTTGTTTTTGTTTTTTTTATTTTGTCTTTTTTATTAGAATGTGAGGGCTTTTAAAGAGATTTTTTGGAATTCTTTCCTTTCCTTTTTTTTTTTTTTTGAGTCCTCTGCTGGTTAAGGTTTGTCTGTTTCATTTTTTTAAAAACTGGCTGTTAATCCTAGTGGTCATTTATATTGTCTCTTTAGTCTCTATTTCATTAATTTTCATTCTGATCCTTGTTATTTACATTTTTTCTAAATTTGGGCTTCATTTGTTTTTCTAGTTCCTTGAGGAGGTTGTTCATGTGAGCTCTTTTTTGTTTCTTTATGCAGGCATTTATTGCTATGAATATTCCTCTTAGAACTGCACCTGCTGCATCTCATGAGTTTTGGTGTGTTGTGTTTACATTTTCATTTGTCTCAAGGTATTTTTTGGTACTCTTTTTTGATTTCTGCTTTGATCCATTGGTTGTTCAGAAACATGTTATTTAACCTCCACATATTTGTGAATGTTTAAATTTTCTTCTTTTAATTGATTTGTAGTTTGGTATAATTGTGATGCTTGATATGATTTCAGTCTTACCAAATTTATTAAGACTTGTTTTGTGGCCTAACATATGATCTATCCTGGAAATGTTCCATGTGCTTTGAGCAGAATGTGTATGCTGCTGCTTTTGGATGGAGTGTTTTGTATTTGTTCTTTAGGTCCATCTAGTCTAAAGTGTAGTTCAAGTGCAGTAGTTCCTTGATTTTCTGTCTGGATGGTCTCTTTATTGTTGAAAGTGGGGTATTGCAGTCCCTAAGTATTATGGCATTGCTGCCTATTTCTCCTTGGTATTTGCTGTGTGTATTTGGGTGCTCCTATGTCTGGTGCATAAATACTTAAAAGTGTCATATCCTCTTATTGGATGGACCCCTTCATCATCACCTAATGACTTTGTTTCTTATTGCAGTCTTTGGCTTAAAGTCTATTTTGTCTGATACGAGTATAGCTACCCTTGTGGAAGTCTTTAGTCTGATTTGCCCCCGTGATCAGAGATATGGGGAGGAATCCATAAATTCATATATAATCAGGGCTGGCACTCTGGGATTGCAACCCAGGGAGTGAGCACTACCTCCGTGGGGATCATGTGAGGTATGCCATGGTTTCAGGACTTCCTTGTATATCTTGACCACCTCTTCTGGGTAAGTAAGAGAAGTCTTTTTCCACTTTCTAAAACTCTGGAACCTCTTCAGTGTTCCATGAACCATGGGTTACTTACTTCTCAAAAATGGCCGGAAGTGCTGTGAGAAGGGCCTTGTCCTTGTTATGTGATTTAGCTCTGGGAACCTGACATTTCTTCTTATCTTTTCTATTCGCTGTCACTTTCTTCTCTTTGTTCTTTTCATGCTACTGCTTTTATGAGGTTTCTCAGAGCGTGGAGTTTGCTGTCAGATTTGGGTGGGAATTCGACTTCTGTCCAGTGGTCCCTATGGGAGCAGTAACTTGACCTAAGCCTCACTTCTTCCTATTAAAACAATGTCCTCATCTTTATTTTAAGGGCACATTTGTAAAGTTCTTAGCGTGGTGCCTTGCATGTGGTCAGCATTCAATGAATAATATATTTTGGTGCTGTTATTGTTGTTGGTTTTCTTTCTAAGGTTATCTTGGCCAGGAATCCTACTTCTCCTAAGATAAGCCAGAATGTGGAGCATCAAATACTTTGCCTAGAAGAAACCTCTGATACAAGCATAAGTCGATACCCCGGAGAGCACCTCAGTCAGAAAAACAAATAACCCTGAAGGTCAGCTAGTTAGGCTCTATGTGAACTCAAGAGTCCTTTAAAATTTCCTTTTGAACTCGTCCCATGGTTTCAGGGTCCAAAGGAATCTGTTAATCATTTTAAGTTGTTTTGTGTTAACGTAAAAAATAATAAGTAGAAGTAGAAAGCGAGCAGACTTTGGTTGAGTTTATTCTCTTGATTTACGTCTTACATGCTGATGACTTGCCAAGAGATTGGCCTCAGACCTGAGTGGCTGTTGGCATATGTATTCCTTTGCTAAGAGTATAAAATAAGGTGGGGAGAGGGAAGCAGTGTTGGCCATCACAGTCTGTGGGAATAAGGTTGGAAACAGCCCAGTGAGATAATCTGGAAAGGATGAGGTGACCTCTCCTTTTCAAAAGGCTCTGGGGGTGCCAGGATGACTTAGTTGAGTGTCCGACTCTTGGTTTTGGCTCAGGTCATGATCTTGGGGTCACGGGATTGAGCCCTGAGTTGGGCTCTGTGCCCAGTAGGGAGTCTGCTTGGGGTTCTCTCTCTCTCTCTCTCTCTGCCCTACCTCCTGCTCGCTCGCTCTCATGAATAAATAAATCTTTAAAATTTTTTAAAAATGGCTCTAGATTAAGAGTCTTTTCTCCATGGAAGTGGGGTGGGGATTTTATTCATCTGCTGTAACCTTGGCCTACTTTATCACTCTTGTCGTGAAAAGGGGCCAGAAGATGCCAATTTCTTTCCTGCCCATTGTATCTTGCTCAAAGGTCCTTGAGTTTCCAGCAGTTTCTGTTAATGATTTCTGGTTGCCTAGTAACCATTTCCAAATACTTCAGTTTTGGGGCGCCTGGGTGGCTCTGACAGTTAAGCATCTGCTTTTGGCCCAAGTCATGATCACAGGGTCTTGGGATTGAGCCCCACATTGGGTCCCTGCTCCCCGGGGAGCCTGTTTCTCCCTCTGCCCTCCACTCATGTTTGCTTGCTTGCTTGCTCTCTCTGTCTCAAATACATAAAATCTTGAAAAAAAAAAAAAAAGACAAATACCTCAGTACTTGTTAAACTAAGCTGGCTTAGTCATACACTTGGCCTAAAATAGGAGAGGGTATTGTGTTCCTTTTGCCTCCAGAGAGGTGATTGTATGTTGCATAAACTTTTTTTTTGTATTGCCCAAATATATAGTTGGTTGTAGATGTTTCTGACACCTAGCCTAGGGCCTGACCCTCCCCCCCCTCCCCCCCCAGTCATGCTTGGTAAGTGCTGGTCTTCTCCTCCTTACCTGGAGTTAATTGTCCTAGCTAGATAAAGGAGGTATATGTGTCTGCCTGTAGGTGAAGTATAAGGCCGGCTGAGGAGTGCTGGTGACCTGCCTCTTAAAACAGGGGAGTGGACAACAGAAAGGAGGGGGTCCAGACTGCTTAGGTCCCTTCTTGACTTTGCCCCTAGGCTGAGATGGTAATGTTCTGACTACCTCTCTACACAGCTGGGCATGAACCTTACCCAGGGAGCTGTAGGGTAAGGAAGCTGCCCCCCGGCTTCCGCTTCCTCCACCCCCCCATTCCCCCCACCCCCGGCAGAGGTGTCATGATGTGGGCTCAGGCAGGAAGTGACTCTTTACAACCCCGTATCTCACCCTGTAGCCTGCCAAGGGAAAGGATGCAGCATGTGGGCCCAAGGACGGGAAGAGCCTCTTCAGTGGGTTGGCCTCTGGGGAGTCCAGCTGGTCACAGCACCGGCAGCGGCGTCTGCAGGATCACGGCAAAGAGAGAAAGGAGCTTTTCTCTATGACTTTGCAGGTATGGCTCGGTCTTGGCATTGTGCGGGTGCCTGCAAGGACAGCTGTGTGGCTGCTGTGGAAATAGGTGGGGTTGGTACAGCACCTGCTCTTACCTCCTTATTTCTGCATGATAATATTAGCGTGTCAGATTCTGGGAGGCTTGGCAGGAGAGCCCCGTTTCCCCTGCTTTAACCCAGATCACCCAGCCTTGCTCTTTCCCAGGACCCCTTTGTCCTGCATCCCCTGCTGGAGATGCTACCCTGACATGCAAGGCTGGGCTGTGGTCCTAGCCCTTGCCTCGCTAAGCCCTGGGACTCACATCACCACTGAAAATGGGTCGGGGTCTACTCTTCCTGGCAGTAAAGCTGCTTTTCTTTCTGTCACGTACTCAGGATTGAAGGGAAGCACCCAAGGGATTTACTGGCTTTGCCATCTTGTTGGTCATTTATCCCCTACTTGGGGCTACGTTGCCTCTTTCAGAAGCACTGCTGCCAGTTACCAGCCCTGTGCTGGTTGTAGTTTGATGGCATAGGCCTTAAGGTTCTGATCTTGAATTGTCCTCTTCTGACAGTAGGATTAGGGACACGCCTGCCCCCAGCCACTCCCAGAGGGCACCTGTCTGAGCTTGGAGGTCTCTCCCTCTGTTACATTTCTTTTGCTGTAGAACTGTGCTTTCTGCAACCCTGAGAGCACTTAGAAGAGCCTTGGGAGCCACACGGGGTGGTGGAGGTTGCCCTGGCTGATGCCCCCTAGCCTGGGTTATATCTGGGTGAATGGGTAGTAGCCATGGTGGTCAACGTTCAGTGCACCAGGGAGGCAGAGACCAGGGCGGCTGTGTTCTCACCAAGCGGCAGGGTGTGGGAGGTACCCTCTGGTGCCCGGCCTTGTTCTGGCTCTGCTCTCCTGGGGTCTCTATCGCTCTGTCTCGCTGGTCGCCCCAGTCTCTTGGCAACCCCTTCCCAGGTGGAGGTGCTGGTTGGTATGGTGAGATGCTGGCCGGGGGCTAGGTTTACCTCTGACTGACCTGGCTTCCCATCCAAATCTACCCCTTGCCGGCTCTTGACCTTGGGCAAGTTATTTAACTTTCTGCATTCAGACTTAGTTTCCACAGTTATAAAATTGGGTTAGTAGTAGGACCTCAGAAGGTTTGGGGCAGGATTAAATGAGGGAAACAAACGTAGTCGCAAATACCTATTCACCCAGGTACAACCTGGCACTTACTAGGTGCTCACTGATTTTTATTGTTGGCCTGTCCTGAGTCATGTCAGCTGTGATAGGGAGAGGATGCCCATGGCCCACTACTCCCTTAGCAGGGCCTGTGAGAAGGGGAAGGGCTCTAGAGACAGGCCACTGGCAGAGCAGGAACCTGCCTCTCCGACAAACCGGGTACTTCCTTCTAGACCCTGTACCCCCTGAGGGCCTCCCGTAGCATGCTGTGGCCTGGCATCCTAGCTGTCCTGTAGCGGGTCCCCGGATGTGAAAGGCTGGACCCAAGCCAACTGACTTGTCCCCGCTTGGCTTGTCACAGAGTGCAGAGAAGAAGCCCGAGGCTAGTGGCCCAGAGGCCGAGCCCTTCCCAGAGCTCCACGTGGAGGCGCTGGAGACGCTGACGCGGGCTTCTGCAGCAGGTCCCGAGGGCGGAGGGGTCCGCCCTGAGCAGCCATTCATTGTGCTGGGGCAGGAGGAGTACGGGGAACACCACTCCTCCATCATGCACTGCAGGTGGGCTTGGGTCTGTGGGGGGAGGCCTGGGCAGGGAACACGCTCCCCAGGAAGCCTGGCTTATCAGGCTGTGCATGTGAAGGTGTGGTGGGCAGGACGCACACCTGGTGGGATGGTCCCTGCTGGACCACAGCCATCCCTCTAGCATCAGAGGAGGGTTGGATAGCTGCTCTTGGCCCAGGTAACCTCTCTGTCCTTTACAACTGTGGGTTTCTGAGTTTTAGGAACAAGTTACCTTTTATTTGAACTCTCTAAGACTTAATTTTAATTTACTTTATGTTGCTTTACTTGTAGCTAAATATTTATCGTGTACAAGCTTCTAGTCACATGTGGGAAAAGCATGACCTTTATGAGGAACCCTCATGGACTGTGGTTTTCAGAGAGTGGTTGGGCTCCCTCTCCTGGCGCAGATCGTCTGGAGCTGCGGCACAGGAGGCACCAGGGGCCCAGGAATGGGGCTGGTGCACCTTGCTTGCTGCTCTGTCCCTGTTGCTTATTACCATAGGGCTCAGCACACAATAGGATCCCTGTAAGTAGTTCTCGGACAAGTGAATGGATGAATGCTTCTAGAAATAGTTTTCACCCATCCTTGGAGTGTAGGCAGTTTGAGAAATCGTTGAGTCAGCAAAGCAATCCTGTGGGTGCTCGCTGGAGAGGATGGTGGGATCAGGCAAGGATGGTAAGAGCCTCCTCCTCTCTTCTGTCTTAGAGTGGACTGCTCGGGGAGGAGGGTCGCCAGCTTAGACGTGGACGGGGTCATCAAAGTGTGGTCTTTCAACCCCATCATGCAGACCAAAGCGTCCTCCATTTCCAAGTCGCCGCTCCTGTCTCTAGAGTGGGCCACCAAGCGAGACAGGCTGGTGAGTGACACCCATCTTGCTGCCGTCTGAGTGGGGAGCTCCCAAGGCCGTCCCCCAGCATCTGGCAGCACAGGCTGACCCGAGGCAGCCAAACCAAACCCTCCCTTTTCTCTAACTGGGGGTGGGGAGGCACATGCACCCAGACTGTCTCTGCAGGATTGTATTTGGGGGGCAGGGGTGGTGGTTATTGGGTTAACAGGAATTGAAATCAGATGGTAGTGGGACCTGGAAAACACTCCTGTCTGGCGGTGGGGTGCTCTGCCTGGGGGAGACACCGACTTGCCTCCTGTTCTCTGTCAGCTCCTGTCATCTCTCCAGTTTCTGACAGCCCGCCACCCGTGTTCTCAGCTGCCCCTGCTCCTGCCCAGACCCATCCCTGTGTGGCAGGCTCCCGGAGAAGCTGGTGGGGCTGGTGGCCTATGGGGGCCCCTCAGGTCCTCTAAGTGCCATTAATACAGTGTTCTCTTTCCTCCTGGACTTTACTACTTGAGAAAGAATTTGTAGTTAATGAGGTAAATTTGATTTATAGAGGTGGTTTTTTTTTTTTAAGATTTTATTTATTTACTCATGAGGGACAGAGAGAGAGGCAAAGACACAGGCAGAGGGAGAAGCAGGCCCCATGCAGGGAGCCCCGCATGGGACTCGATCCCAGGTCTCCAGGATCACACCCTAGGCTGAAGGTGGCGCTAAACCGCCGAGCCACCCGGGCTGCCCGAGTTTTCTTTCATTATATTCTATTTCGAGGACATCATACCAGGCAGCCCAAGAGGCAAACCTTATTGGTTTTTAAAAAGTTTTTGATAACCTGCAGGAATTACCCTATGGAACTAGGATCTCCGAGCTTACTCTGTACAAGTATTAGCCTGCCAGGGTTAATTTGAGGTCAGAATGTAGTCGGCTAGATGGTGAGCGAGAAGGGAGGACGGGAACAGCCAGGATTTAAAACTGGCAGAAATGGAGGGAAGGTCGAGCGCCTCATTTAATCAGCCGGCACATTTCCAGGTGTATCTCCGGCGATACCTCTCTCCTAGTCCATAGATTTCCTTTTGAAGTTTCGCTTCTGTGCAAGGTCACCTGTGATGTCTTCACAGTAACTTTTAAATGAGGTCCATTTTAGCCAGATTTCCTGAGTGTGTTGGAGGCCTGCCTGCAGAGCCCACAGGCTGCGATGCTGTCCTCACCTCACAGGAGTGGGCCTGCCCCTCCCCCACGGTCCTCCCTGATGGGCATGAGCCCCATGCTCTTCCTCGCATCTCCCGCCCCTTCTCATTCCAGCTCTTGTTGGGCAGCGGTGTGGGGACGGTGCGTCTCTACGACACGGAAGCCAAGAAGAATCTCTGCGAGATCAACATCAACGATGACATGCCTAGGTGAGCAGTCGCCACTGCCCACACTCGCCATGCTCCGTGGGGCCTGGGTCTTGCTGGGCCTTCGGCCCCGGCCCCTGGGGGCTAGGGGCGGCCCCCCTCAGAGCCGAAGCCTGAGGGTCAGGCAGAGTGCTGACCCAGCCCCACGTGTATTGCAGAATCCTGTCGCTTGCGTGCAGCCCCAGCGGCGCCTCTTTCGTCTGTTCGGCCGCAGCCCCGAGCCTCGCTTCCCAGATGGACTTCTCGGCTCTGGATATCGGCAGCAAGGGTACTAATCAGGTTCCTGGCAAGCTGCTACTGTGGGACACGAAAACCATGAAGCAGCAGGTGCAGGCTCTGCCCCTGTGGGTCTCCCCATGGGTCCGTGCGGGGTCACACTCCTGGGGTAGCTGTGTGTTTGCATCCCTGACTTCTCCCGAGCTTCATCCTCTCCTTGCTCTGGGCTCCTCAGATTCCAACTGGTGAGGCAGGTTCAAAGTTGACGTGTTGGGAAAGTAGTAACACGCCAGATTGAGACCTGTGCCCCGAGCTTAGATGTCACACACAGTCCATCAGAGGGCCCTTGTGGTGTCTTTAGCATTTTTAAATTTCATTTCGTTTATATTGAAAGGCTCTAAAGAAATTTACTGGAGGAGTTCTGGTTCACATCAAAATTGGGAGGAGCGTACAGAGATCTCCCATTTACCTCCTTAGGCCTTGGCCACTGCCAGGCTTTATACCATCTCCATAGCTTTGCTTTTTCCATCATTTCACATAGTTGGAATCTCATAGCATGGTCAGATTGGCTTCTTTCACTTGGTATTATGCAATCCAGTGGCTCATTTTTTTTTTTTGGAGACAAGTGGAGTCTCTTTCTGACTCCCCGTTAACCTAGTATTGCATGGAAATGCCAGCAGCAGCTGGAACTGATGCGGACATGTGCATGTTCTTGAGAATTGACAGCCACATAGAAGCCACATAGAAGCTGGCTTGTGAGACATATGGCCCACCTTCCTCAGGAGCCAAGGACTACCCACCTGCCGTAGCAGGAGCTTGCTGCTGGGACCCTAAGCCCCGAGAAAGAGGGATGATGTGTGAGCTCACACATGTAAAAGGCAGCAATGTTTCTTATTAAAATCAGTCTGGGCATGCAAACATGGCGTGGTTCTTGCCTTGAACAACAGCTTCCCAAGGTCACTGGATGGCACGAAGGGTGCCCATCCTACAGCCGGGCTGTGGCACAAGCGTTCAGTTGGCACCTCCCCACATCCGCCTCTAGAGATGGTGTGCATTCCCACCTCGGGGTGTCCCCTGGGCACAGGGATCGGTGCCACACTGGAATTCTCAACCACCGTGCCCTGCCACGTCTCATCTTCTCCCGAGGATTCCTCGTCTTGGCAAACGTGCCCCACTGAGAAACTGGGTGTCTTTCTGGAGCCAGCCTTCTCCCTCACCCTGCAGAGTCCCTGAGCAGACCTCGTCAGCTCCACCTGCAAGATGTTTCCATTCCGCCCACTGCTCTGCACTTGCAGGAACCCGCCCTCGACTGGCTCTCTAGTGCCCCTCTCTGGACACCGCATGACCTCCTGCCATGGCTCCCCGACCCGCTGGAGGGAGTGGCAGGCTCTTGGCATGTCCCACTGCTCCCTGTCCTTCTGGATTTCCCATCCACACCACCGTGGGCCCTGCAAGATCTGCCCCCCACTACGCCAGCCTTGCGGTGTGTCCCGCGGCTGCAGGTCTTCCCTGAGTGCTGTCCTCTCCCTGGAGACTTCTCATCCCCACCCCATCTGGCACACCTTTGTCCTCCACCTCTCAAGTGTTTTCCCTTGTACAGCCCAGGTTAGTTAGATCCTTCTTAATCTTTCTCTTTTCCTCAAAGGCACTTATAGTTTCATGTTTACTTGTGATCTTTAAAGTTTTGATGAGATACGAGTACATACAAAGGAGTGTTGCAGTCAAAGGTGTGCAGTTATAATGAGAAGCTGTAACACAAGCAACTTTGTATCGTTGCAGTTTGAAAGTAGAACCTTCCAGTGCTTTTCATGCTCTTGTGCGCTCTCCTCAATCTTAGTCCCTTCCGTTTGCAGACAGAACTTGTCTTGAATATTGGGCGGTGGTTCTCTAACAGTTTGAGATTTAGTCGGTTTTTATTTTTTTATTTTTTCGCTAGCTCCAGTTCTCCCTGGACCCAGAGCCCATTGCCATCAACTGCACAGCCTTCAATCACAACGGAAACCTGCTGGTCACAGGGGCGGCTGATGGCGTCATCCGGCTGTTTGGTACGCAGCAGGCGTGCTCGTGGAGGTCTGGCCCCCTCCTTCAGTGTCCCACAGAAGGAGTCTTGCACAAAAATGCAAGAAGACTAGAAGCTACTGCAGAAGTCCCAATTTGGGATGCTCGAAGTAGAGCTTAACTTTGGTCCAAGCCTGCTCCTTTCAAGACCTCTGTGATCGTTCACCTTGCACGTGGTCAGTGTGGTGGGGCTTAGCAGTCCTTGAGTCTGGAGCTGTTTGATCCGAGTCCTACGTGAGATCCAGGAGGACACATGAGTAATGCCGTGCTGTCTGCCTGGTGTGGCTAGTTTGTTCTCCTGGTAAAAGCACCAGAACAGTGTGCTTTTGAGTTATCCGGCACACTGTCTCAGGAGCCCTGTGCAGGCCTGCCCCCAGGAGAAGCAGAGTCTGGGAGGGAACTAGGGACCGTGTCTAGCAGACCCCCCAGGCGCCCTGGGGGTACCTTACAGAGGCTGCCTTGGAAGGATTTGTTTGTCTCCCTAGACTTGCGGGCTGCCCAGATGAGCTCAGGCTCCCCCGGGGATTCCTGAACCTCATTTTCAACCCAGGGAAGAAAGCTTCATTTTAGATATGTTAAATTGATGATGATGAATACACTGGAGGAGAGAATGAGCAAACTGAAAGACCTTTTGGGCAAGGGTCAGCTCTGTGATAGCTGTAGGTCCCAGGAGGCCCTTGGCCCCACAACCATTCCTGCCTTTGGGCATAGGGCAAGAGGCGCTTCCTGTTGTGGGTGGATGCCTCCCCAGGGTCTGGATGGGGTTCTTAGTGTTCTCTCCTTGCCTCAGATATGCAGCAGCATGAGTGCGCCATGAGCTGGAAGGCCCACTGTGGGGAGGTCTACTCTGTGGAGTTCAGTTACGATGAGAATACCGTGTACAGCATCGGTGAGGATGGGAAGGTATGTGGGAGCAGGATTTTGATCGGAAACTCCTCTTCCTCTGGCTCAGGCATCTGAGATTCCAGAGAGCACCAGAATGGCACGAGGGGCTGAGATTAATCCTGGCCGTACCCTTTACTAGCTCCGTGACCTCGGGCCCCTCTCTGCCTTAGCGTGTCATCAGTATGTTAGGGGTAGTGATAGTAACCAATCTCTGGTGAGGTTTGAACAAGTGTAGTGGGAATTGGCAATCAGAAAAGGGGAGAACCCAGCCTTCCTCCTTGTTGTAGCAGAAGTGACTCTTCCCACTCTAGGTGGATCAGTGGGGTCCAGATTAGGGCCCAGGTTGTGCCCACCTAGGTCATCGGGTGGTCACAGTGTGACATGTAGACATGCTTCCTCGAGACAGTGTGTATAGGCCAGGGAGGAGTCAAGAAATGTAAAAAGGAAGTCAGGAGATAAAAAGTGAAGGTAAGTGCCCCCTTATGTGTTCTTTCTGGAAGGACACATTAGGATTTCTGGAAAGGAAGCTGCGGTTGGGAGGCAGGCAGGCCGAGGTGGGAGGAAAACTTGTTTTTCCCGTATACCCCCCTGTACTTTGGATTTTACACCATGTACCTGTATTATTCATTGAAAACTGTAATTACAAAGTGAATTCTTCATTTGAAAACTATGGGAAAGAATTTTTAAATTAAAGCTTAACTTCCTATTTGAGTAGGATTCTCAGTTAAGAGGTTGTCACACAGGCAGCCGGTCCATGGTGTAGACGAAAGGATTATGTACACTACAGTACATGAAGCCAGTTTGTAACCATACTGCTCATGTTCAGTGGATTACACTGCTGAGATGGGGAGGATATTTGGAATTTATCTTCTCTTTGCTTCTAAGTCAGAAAAATCCACTTGGGTTCTAACCCTAGAAACAACAACAACAACAACAGTAACAATCCCTTGGAGCATTCCCCCTGCTTGAGCGATGGGAATCCAAACATGGGTAGTTGCCTGCCCGCTTCTTCTCCGGGAGTCAGGCCAGAGAGAAAGTTCAGGCTCTGCTGTGAAGTTGCGGACTCTTTCTAAGATGTTCTTCTCTAGAAAATTGTTTAACTTGTTTTAGGGAAAGACAGACTGGGGAGTTGTCCCACTAGCTTTCCTTGTGGCCTGTAGACCCACCCCCTCTACCCTGGGATCCGTCCTTCCCCCCACCCCCAGGCCTGGCCCTGGAGAGCCGTGGCCAGCTCCCGCTGAAAGAGCGTTCAGGTTGTGTTTTGTGGTTGCAGTTCATCCAGTGGAACATCCACAAGAGTGGCCTGAAGGTGTCTGAGTACGGCCTCCCCGCCGACGCCACGGGCCCCTTTGTGCTGTCTGGCTACAGTGGCTACAAGCAGGTTCAAGTGCCCCGGGGCCGACTCTTCGCCTTTGACTCGGAGGGAAATTACATGCTGACGTGTTCGGCCACAGGGGGCGTCATCTACAAGGTATGGGGGTGAATGGGGCTGTCATGGTGGGCAGGGGGCTTCCTCCCTGGAGGTCTGGGCCCAGCTGAGTGCAGGGAAGCCCCTGATCCAGGATGGATAGCGCCTGGGGCCCCCTGGCTACAGGCCTGGCAGGCCCCCCGCTCGGGATGGGGACATGGCATGGCATGCTCGTCCTTTTCTTTGTCCATCTGCTGTCCTTTGACAAGATTCTGGCCCTTTTCTGCTTTTGTTCCTTGGGAATAATACCTGTTAGAGAAAGTGTGAAAAAGTAGGGAGAGGCATTGGGAAGTGTGTTGGGTTGGGGCGGGGAGCACGACGCACATGGGGAGGTGGTCTGCTTTGTGACTCATCTGGTATAGATATATTAGTTTATCGGAGGTGCCGTGGGTTACGGACATTCCAGTCCATGGCCAAGGCGAAATTCGGGGCTGTGGTTTATCACACCATGATGTCATTGTCCACTTTGGTTTTGTCCCTCAGTTGATGTGCTTGCTTTAATTCTCACATCCGAGCTTCTCTGATTCGTGTACTTTTCTGGTACAGTTGTCTGAAATTCTAAACCTCTTCTGTTTTATTGGTATTGTCAAACAGACCAGTGAGGAGGATTTGAGTTGTAGTCTAAGCATATGTTTGTTGTTTTTTTTTTAAGATTTTATTTGAGAGCAAGAGAGGGTGATGAGCAGTGGGTGAGGGAGAAGCAGATTTCATGCTGAGCAGGAAGTCCAGCTCAGGGCTCCATCCCAGGACCCTGGGATCATGACCTGAGCTGAAGGCAGATGCTTCACCGGCTGAGCTGCCCAGGCGCCTCTCGGCATATTTGTTTGGTAACCATGCCAACCTGTTCTTAGCCTCAGTGGTAACTCTGCCTACTGGTAGTATTCAGTGTGTAAGTACAGAGCCACAGGTATAGTGTTCTCTGGTTGGGGGCTCTCCACGTCCCCATTGCCATGGGTCATCTGTCTGTGGACAGCCCATGCTGTGGATGGCAGTTGTGTGCAGGCATCGGCCTAAGCCCTGTGGGTGGACGCAGGGGAGACCGTGTGATCCTGCTTTCGTGGGGCTCACGCTTATAACACCCACATCCTAGACAGGGCAGGGTACTGAGCCCAGGAAGCTGGGCAGGGGCTGAGTGCTGAGGGGAGACCCCTGCAGGGCGGTGGGGGGTGGGCCGTGGTCTGTGAATGTGAGGCCTTTGGAGGAGGTGGAGGAGTTGTTGGGAGGACAGGGAGTGAGGCAGGCCTTGGGGCCGGCCCCACAGGGACAGAGGCAAGTGAGAGCACTGGAGTTGGGGGAGGCGGAGGGGAGTGCAGAGGAGGTGGCATCAGGAGCCCTCTAGACCATTGATCCGGAGCACGGCCCCAGGTAATCTGGGTTTACCATCAGTGAGGCTCCTCTTTTCCACAGATGATGTGTTGAGTGGCTCTTGCCTTCTTAAAATTAGCTCTGTAATTTCTTGTAATTGCTGTTAGAAGATGCTGTACAAAGCTTTTGGTTTGCAAGCCTAACTGTATTTTATTGGCTAAAAACTGAGTTTCAGTTATGCTATACTTTGTGTATGGTTTTATGTGTGTTGTATGGATGTTTGTGTATTTTTAATCATGAGCCTTTGTCACTTGTGTTTTGTCCCAGTCAGCCTTTGTCATTTGTTCCCGTTAGCCTTTGTCATTTGTCTGGAATGCCTCCCCCTTTCCTGTTCTCTTGCGGCTGGGTAGGGATGAGAAGGTTCTGGAATTCTGCTTGAGCCAGGGTGGCTACTGTGGGCTCATGATTTGCAGTCAGGTTGCAGGATTTCCCTCTGTATAATTTTTGAAATGCTAGATACGGGGTCTACTTACTTAAGGAATATAATGAATTTTTGATCCTATTTTTACAGACTTTAAACAAGCTATGATTTTTAAATTACAAAGGCCAACGACTTCCGGTTCTTCCTCATGGGTGTTGTCTGTAGCTGGATTGGTCATTATGCATGCTCCTGGCTCCCCCTTCCTTGATACCTTCCGACTCCTCATGCTGTAGGCTGAGTCCTGGTGGCTGGTGCTAGTGGGAGAGAGGCTGGGCTCCTCCGGGGTCCTCAGGGCCCTTCCTGGGTGCCGCTGTGCTGGGTCCCGCGGCGGATGACCTGCAGCTTGCACTCCTGGGGGAAGCAAATGGGAAACCAACCAGCAGAAACCCGATCTCATGCTGGGGAGCAGGGAGCCATGTAGGGAAACAACTGGGTGTAGGTCGGGGTGGGCGCAGAAGGCACCGGCCCACAGCGAGTTAAAGGTGGCAGAGGAAATTCTCTTGTCTTTTCAGGTGTGTGATATGGTTTTCCACCTAAGACAAAGGAGTAACTATAATGGCCGTGTTTGTGACACCTCCTCTCTCCTGTCTTGCAGCTGGGCGGGGATGAGAAGGTTCTGGAGAGCTGCGTGAGCCTGGGCGGCCACCGAGCCCCTGTGGTCACCGTGGCTTGGAGCACGGCCATGGACTGCGGGACGTGCCTCACTGCCTCCATGGATGGCAAGATCAAGCTGACCACTCTCCTGGCTCATAAACTCTGAGGGGACCCACCCTGAGGGACACCACGGAAGCAGTATTATCCTGAGGGGAGTGGAGAAACAGGACAGGAAGACAGGGGACTCTGCTTCCCACCCCTGGCCAGTGTGGGGACTCCTCAGGGAAAGATTGTCCTGGGAATCAGGCACTGCTGGGCTGCAGTGAGCACACGGGATCCACATGGAGTGGTGGCACATTGTGTCCTAGAGACCAGCATGCTGGGTAGTGCAAGAGGCATGCTCCAGGCGGTGGGGAGGAAAGTTCAGGAAGCAGGAGATGCAGTGTGATGGCTGCCCTTTTGGGCCAGGAGGGGCTGACAGGGACTGTGTATATATTTGCTCATTTTTCATCTTTTTTTTAAAAAAAGAATGCTCTCGCGGTCAGCTGGTATGTCTTTCTGGAACATGTGTGTGCAGCAGAGCGTCTCCCTTCACCCTTTGCCCTTGGAGAGGCAGGTGTTGCCAGAGGCAGCCAGTCGGCTTTGAGCCTAGGCCTCCCGTGCCAGCCGTGCCAGCTGTGCCAGCTGTGGGGCTGAGCCGTGTGGCAGGTTTGCTTGTTGCTTTGCTGTAGAGCTAAGATGGCCCATCTCACTCCGCTGGCGAGATGATGGTTATGCTGTCGCTGTTTCTTTGGGCTCCAGTCAGGGAGGCCATAGCGTTCCTTTTCTTTCCTGCATTGCTGAAGCTTCTTGGGATGAGGTTAGGGTCTGAGGCTCTGGTCTTGCCTGCTCCACGTGGGTGTCCCCTCCCTCCGCCACTGGGGTTCCTCTCTGTCACCTTCACATCCTTGAGGCGGACGGGAGCTGGCCACCAGTGCCGTGTGCTGATGGTTGGCGAGAGGACTGGGGCCAGGGGGCCAAGCTTGCTTGGCCATCTGAGGTGGGGGGCGGTGGGGCTCTCCGGCTGCAGATGCGGGACAGAGATGGCCTTGGTGCCCAGACATTTGGGCAGTCGTCGTCAGGCCTCTGGGCTCCAGCCCAGTTCTGGTGGTGCAGGTCTGGAGTGGGGGTGCTCCCAGTTACCTACTTGTGGAAAATCATGAAGTCGGTCCTCAGGCCTCAGCTCCCGTCTGCTGGGATCTGGGAGGAAAAGTAGGTATTGAGGTGACCCAGCTATGAGAGAACACCAGAGGCTGGTAAGTAACTCCTTGCACATTTTTACTTGTTTCTGCCTTGGTAACCCTCTCTTCAAGTGAGGAAAACCAAGACGTCTCCATTCACAGTTTTCCTTGTCTTCCGCAGTGAAACAGCAAAGTATCTCCCCTAGTGATTCAATAGGACATTTAAGGAGCCGTCGTCACGTGTTTCATTTGTGTGACAGAATTCACTGTTTAGCCTCAAAGTTTTGTTTCAGTTTTCTCTTCTTGCCCCTTCTCTCTTCTCAATATGGTCTCCACAGCTACCGAGATGTCTAAGGATCACAGAGAAACAAAGAACACTTGAAAAGCTGTGTCTTCTCTCTCTTCCTTTATGGTCTGGGCTGAACACCCATCACCTCCCTTTTGTTTTGACCTTGGCTTGAGATTGAGGGGCTCCACGGCCCTGCCTAAAGACACAAAACCACAACACTGCCCCAAAACACAGAAACCCCCAAACCCCGGGAACCTCTGATCTTTTGAAATTGGCAAAAGGAGGTGGCCAGACCTGCCCCTGTCTGCCTGTCTCTCCTCAGCCTTCACTCCATCTTGAGTGCCGCCTGATGCTCCCCCCTTTGTCACCTGTCCCCCCTCCAGGAGGAGCTCTCGACCTCCAGGAGAACACATCAAGACTTAGACTTCCCTGTCCTTCACAAGAGCTGGCCGGGGCACCTGCCCGGGACCCCAGCAAGACTCCTCCCACTTCTTTTGGGCAAGGGCAGCTCAAGGGGAAGCCATCAAGCCAGTGCAGCCTCAGGTGCCAAGCCCATGGGCTGGGTGTGGGTGTGCCTACGGTCCTCTGGCCACAGCTGCCTGAGAGCCCGGCCTGGGGGCCCCCTCACCAGCCCCCCCACCTGTCTGTGCTTTCTGTGCTTGCCGGCTCCACTGTGCTTGGGAGCATGGCTTTCAAAGCACTTCAGCACTTGACACTGTGTGCGTCCCACAGCCCGGGGTTCCTACCCCTGCGTGGGCTTCTCTCCCTGCAGCTACTCAGGTACGAAGGCTTCCCGTTCCTCCTCTCTCCTGGGAAGAGGTTTTAGGCAGACATGTAGAGGAGGAGGGATTCCACTAAGAAAAAGCGTCTTCTGTTCCTTTATTCACAAAACAAAATGCTGCTTCCTGGGTTAGACTTGGGTTTGTCCCGGCTCAGCTTGGGAGCAGAGGCCCCTGGGGTACTGCCCTCCTGAAAAGATGAAGCGGAGTCCAGGTTCAGCCTGCAGCTAGACGACCCCGGGCACCGCGGCTTGGCCCTGTGACTTGAAACCACTGATCTCATGAAGCCTCGACTGGGCTAAACCTTCCCGGCCCAGTGGGTGAAAGTGCTGCACATACAGTGGGAGGAGAGCATCTGGTCAGGGTCTGCAAGCCCCCCTGTTGTGCGCCTCCAGCTGCTGGAGGGTCATTATCCCCGTGGCTGATGTGTGTGTTAGAGATCACATTTCAAGTGGCTGGTCTCACATTTGGGGGCCGGACGGTCGGTTCTGATCATACTTTCACCTCCAAGTGCAGCAGGGGAAGGTTGACCTGTGACGGCTTGTGCTCGCATGTCTTGTCAAGGCCGTGCCCTGGGGGCTCCTTTGCCTCTAAGCTGAGTGTGGGTCTTAAACTGGATGTGAACTCCACGCGTCCACTGCAGGTCCCGGCGTCAGGCTGAACTTGACCGCAAAGCACCAAGGACGAGGACGCCTGGGGAGCTTTGTGGAGCCGCCGAGGGAACACCTGCGCCGATCTGAATGTTCAGTGTCAGTGGCAACTACTTTTAAGATAGCAAATCTAAGCAGAGGCTTTCGTTTCTTTTACTGCACCCAAAGGGCTTACCCTGGGCCCTCTCTCCCTGGGATGTGTACCCCCAGCAGGGAGAGTCAGACTTGGTCCCTGTGGGAATCCCGAGCTTTTTTTTTTCCTTTTTTTAAAATGCAGACCCTCCTCCTCTCCCCCTAATTTCCTCGGGGGTGGGGGTCGACTCGGGGGTGGGGGCGGCCCAGGAGTTGACACTCCAGTAAAGTCTGGCTGGCAAACCTCAAATGGAGCCATGTTTGGGGACTGTAAAAAATATTCCACTAAATAGAACATTATTCTTGACACTTGTTGAAAACATCAAGGCAGGCTCTTTTCAGGGTCAGATACCACAGGTTCCTGGTCGGGGAGAGCCATGGGGCTTCACTGTGAACGCAGCAGGGAGAAGGGGGTTGCCTGGTCAAGGGCGGGGGCGGCTCTGGTTCCACTCTGCTCCGGGAGGCCTGCTGAAGGCCCCCTGGGTGACCACGCGCGCCCTGGAAGGCGGGGAGTTAGGAGAGCCGCCCAGGTGTGAGGGCGCTCGGGATTGGGGGCTGGGGTCCCGGTCCAACGGCTGGACGCTCCCTGCTGCGCCGCGGCCCGGAGGGGCGGGGAGTCCCAGGGCCGGGCCCAGCGGGGAGCTCAGAGGAGCCCCAGTAGGGTCCGCCCGAGACGCAGGGAGTCCGGGGCAGGGCGGGGCGGCTGCCTGCGGGCGGCGAGCGGGTCCCCGCGCGGGTGAAGGGGGGCCGGAAGTGGGGCGCGCGGGGGCGGGGGGGGCGCGGGCGCGCGGGCGGCGGGGGCGCGGGGGGGGCCGCGGGTGTGGCGGGGGCGCGCGGGCGGGTGTGGCGGGGGCGCGGGGGCGGCGGGGGCGCGGGGGCGGGTGTGGCGGGGGCGCGCGGGCGGCAGGGGCGCGGGTGCGGGTGTGGCGGGGGCGCGCGGGCGGCGGGGGCGCGCGCAGGGCCGGCCGGGTCCCCGCCGCCCGGAAGCCCGGAGGCCCCGGAAGCCCGGGGGCGGGGAGGCCGAGCCCGAGGAGCGCGCGGTCCCCGAGCCTGGCCCGGGAGCCCTCCCTCCGCCCGCCCGCCCGCCCGCCCGGTGGAGGTCGAGGTGCCCGCGCGTCCCCTCCGCTCCCGGCCCCGGCTTGGCGGGCGGCGCGGGTCCGCGGGGATCGGGGCGCGGGCTCGCTCCGCCTCTGCCGCTGGAGCCCGGCGGCCGACCGGCGGGGTGAGGCCGGGGTGAGGCCGGGGTCAGGCCGGGGTCAGGCCGGCCGAGCGAGCGGCTGCGGGCCCCGCGGGCTGCGCCCAACCTCCTGGCGACCTTGCGCACTTCGCAGCCCCTGACGGGTACCCCGCCTTCCAGGTGAGCGATAAATGATGACGACTTGGAGAGGGCTCCCGGCCCGGCCCGTCTCGGCTGACCTCTGCCCCGGCGCGGTCCTGGGCGGAGCCCACGGCGGGGACTGAGGGGGGGTGGGGAAGGAGAGGCTGCAGGCAGTGCGGGGGGGGGGGGGGGGGGCTGGGCTTGGGGGTGCCCCGGGGCCACTCCAGGCCTCCCCAGGCCCCACCCCCTCCCCGGCCCTCCTCCCTGCCCCCGTCCCCGCCCCCTCCCGTCCCTGCCACCCCTCCCCCATCCCTTTTGCCCCTCCCCCATCCCTGCCCCTCTCCCGGATCCCTGTCCCCCTCCCCATCCCTGCTGCCGGCTAGAATCTGGCCTGTCAGAAGAATCTTTTGGATTAAGGGAGTGTGGGTGAATTAAAGTGGTCCTGGGGTTCCCTGTAACTGCACCAAGGTCGAGGAAATGAGAGGTCTGGAGTTGGGGAGGTGAGGGAGAGAGGATGGAAGATACCTTAAGGGTGGGGCAGGCTGGGCACCCCGGGGACAGCCAGCATCTGGGCCCTGCTCTTTGCCCAGCTAACCTCTGGCCTGTCCTGACCAGTAATTACAGTTGATGGCTGGGAGTACTCTGACTTACTAGAATTCCCTAAACTTTGTTCTTTGTAGGAATTAAGGTATGACTCCCATGCAGGACAAACCTGGAATTCCTGGTATGATGAGAATGGGGTTTGCTGTCCTGATTTAGAAAAGCAAGTCGTTAAGCCTGGGCTCTGACTTCAGGAAAGAAAAGAGATGGAAGCTGTAAAATCCGGGGATAAGAAGAGGGTCCTTCCCGCATGGATGACAACCCAGGAGACCCCCAAGCCAAAGAGGGCAGTGCAGGGAGCTGCTGCAGCAAGGTGGGGCAACTTCTGGTTGGGGACCTGGGGAAACAGGAGGAGGGGGGGTTTTGTGGGCATCATACTTGCTGGGGCTGAACCTTCCGGTGCTGGGGGAGCAGGAGGTGGTGGGTGTTCCAGGGTCCCAGGCCCCAGCTGCCTCCACAGGGTGCTGGTGCAGCTCCCCAGCCAGGCCTCAGGTGTCAGCTCCCAGGCAGCGCTCCCCTTCTGGCTAATGCACAGTAGCCAAACTCTCAGACACCAGTTGTCCAAGATGCCGGTGTCTTCATTTGCAGTAAGCATTGTGACCGTTAAGTGGTCAAGTTCAGTGGACCAGGGGCCAGTCTGCCTGCAGGAAGATCAGGAACAGATGAGCAGCAGTCGCTGGAGCAGCATGAAATCAGCTGAATGATGGTGGTTTGGGGGAGTCCTCAGGCCACCCGGGAGGGAGCGTCCCTGCATCCTCCTAGGCTCGGCACTCAGTGCTCCCCTCCCTGGCTCTTTTTACTGACCCACCTCCCTTCAGACCTGCTGGGTCCTGCTTTATAGTGGCCACGGGTGCAGGTGGGTTTTGGTCATGACTCGGCCTGATAACCTGTCATATGACCCGCTGGAGTCCGTTGTGTGGGGGCAGGGGCTCCAAGGAGTAGCCCTCATGCCCTGTTCCAGTGGCGGCAGGTGGGAGTTCCCCGGGCTGGGACTCTTGCTCTCCTTCTCTTCCCCCTTGTGAGACCTGAGACCCGTCTGTCCCCATCTGAGCACCATGCCTTCCTTTCAGACTGTCTGCAGTGAGGACTGCGTACTGCATGAGTGAGGCCGAGATGGTAGACGTTGCTCTGGGGATCCTGATTGAGGTAAAGTCCACTGTGGCTCTTAGTCATGACCAGAAACTGCACTGGGCCCTCGGTTAATGGCACCAAAAGAGACGCCCTGCGTTCTCAGGTGGCCTCGGGGAACCCCGTCCCCTGTCATCCCATGTCTTCCACCTGTCCCGTGTCTAGCACATCTCTCACGGTCACACTCCCCTTGGCCTCTCCCTGTGTGAGATGTGACTCAGTGTTTGGGCGGGACACCTGGGGCGGGAGTGGCTGTGGGAGGGAGGGCAGCTGTCCCTGGTGTGACTGGGCTGGTAGCTGGAGGCGATGGGGAGCCTTTAGATGCTTATGTTCTTGGCGGGGTCTCAGTTGGGTGAGGTGACTCCTTAGCCGAATGCCCCCACCCAGGTCTTCTGGCTCCTGAAGCGAATAGTGGTTGTACCACCATAGTGTTGTGTGTATGTTGACTGGGTACTTCTGTATATATTGGCTCACTGAATCCTTGCCGTCACCTGGAGATGGTTATTTCAGATATTATCCCCATTTTACAGATAAAGGAATTGAGGCCCAGGCCTTTTCCCTTAGTGACACAGCCAGCAAGTGACAGAGCCAAGGCCCGCACTCAAGTTTTGTGTCCCGTCCTCCTTCCTGTCACCCCTGCCTTTCCAGATACAGTTTTCCTAGTGTTCTTTTCCACCCTGGTATTCCTCAGGGGCGGAGAGGGGAGGGGACGGGGAGGCTCTGATTTAGGAGCGCCGCTTGACCTGGGCACACGCTGGCTTCACAGTGGCTTCTGCACATGCTCTGCTTCGCCGATGATGGATAAACCCACACGTTCCTTCGGGAAATAACACAATGTCTGTTTTCCCTGTTGTCTCTCCTACTCTACAGGCCCGGAAACAGGAAGAGCCCTGGGAGTCAGCGACTCCGGCTGGTGCCGATAAGCCAGAGCTGTTCCCAGCCCACTTAGCATGGGCCCCGAGTTCCCCTGGGAGTAGAAGTGAGGATGAAGACAATGGGAAGGAGGCCCCTACTCAGGGCCTCAGCCC
Organism: Nyctereutes procyonoides; assembly: GCF_905146905.1. Lineage (NCBI taxonomy): Eukaryota > Metazoa > Chordata > Mammalia > Carnivora > Canidae > Nyctereutes > Nyctereutes procyonoides. The sequence goes on from NW_026575120.1 coordinate 31,012,146, forward strand.
CCAGCAGGGACCCGTGGGGCCTGACTCTGCGTGCCGCTCGAGCCCTGACCAGGACGAGGACGAGGACATGCTGAAGTACGTCAGGGAAATATTTTTCAGCTAAAGGACACACTTCCCAAGACTTTCTGCTGGGGTCTGAGGGAAGCCGGCTCCTTGGCCCTGCCTGCCGGGGCCTCCCTCCCCTGACCTTCTTGGAAGGTTGGCCCCAGATGCCCTGAGCCCTGGGCGCTGTCCTGTTGGGATGCGCTTCCCCTGGACTCTCTGTACTGCGCCTCCTCCACCTGGAGGGTCAGCCCCAGGGAAAAGGCGGACATGGGGTCAAACCCACTGGAACCAAGGGGTTAATTTACTAATTTTGAAAGGAGGGAGAGTATGGTGGTGAAGTTCACTGGAATTCCTACCACTTAAGGAGGAGGCCTATTTTAGACCTAGTTTCCATGACTCGAGCGGCCCTGGAGGCAGCTGCCCACCCGGCGCCACTATGCTCTGCTCTGCCTGGGGCCCTGAGTGGAAGGCCTCCGGCCCGTGCCCCCACTTCCTTCCCTGGCTGGCTCCGCCTTGGTCCCTGGGCAGTCGTGAAGCCCGAGTGGGGCTGCAGCCCACGGGAAACTCTTAAGGACGAGACACCCAGAGTCCATATTTCTGTCTTTATTCAGTGTGGCTTTTGACAGGCGTGGGACGAGGCAGTCCTTTGCTGTGCGGGGTCATCAATGCGCTGCGTGGAGAAATACAAACAGTTCCCCAAGGCCAAGGTTGTGTTTCTGTCCTTTCCAGTTCTGGTTGGAGAAGGGAAGGGATGCGGCCTCGGTGTGCACTGGGACTGTTCTGCTCGCCTGGGTCACGTGCTAGGAGGGAGTTGCCCCCCGACCCCCTGATTTGTCTGGTTTCAGGTCCAGGAGACCCTCAAAGCCACCAAGGCCTCAATTTGTGCCCATGGCTTGTGTCTTGAGTGAATCCCTCAAGGGGTCACCCCTGGGCCCATCCCATGACACCCACCATGGAGAGGGGGAGCTTGCTCACCAGGGCCCAAGGGAGACGCCAAGGCACTCTTGGCCCTCTCTCTTGTTCTCTCTCTCTCAGAATGTTCCCCATTTGTAGCCATGAATCCTCACTGGGTTCCACTTCGACATTTGGCAGATTATCCCGGAAATCAGGCCTTGTGACAGGAATCTCCTGTCATTCTGAGGATGACGTAAGAACGGCCTGCTCAGATCAGTGCATTGAAGCAGGAGTTCTTGTGACTGCGAGCTACGCGGGTTTAGGGTGTCCTTGTGAGCCCTAGAAGCCCCGTAGGACGGACAACCCTGCACTCAGGTTGTCCTGCCATTGCTGCCTCCTGGCTTTCTTGACCCGGGGTACCCCACCTTCACCCTGGAGGGGCCCCGTCTGCTAGAGCTTGAGATCGGCATTTGCTATGAAACAGGCTGAGAAGACATACCAGCCCCTCGGTTTTCTGGCACCTTCTCTGAGCGAGGTTCAGACTGAACTCTGGCAATCATGTTTTTGACAGAACTAGCAGCTGTCAAGCTTGCTCTTGTCCTCTGCTCTCCGAGGGAACACAACCGTGGCCATCAGCAGGAGGACGAGCAAGGCCTGGGCAGCACCCAGAGCCAGGAACCCAGGCCCCAGGAGGGAGAGCCTGACCCACTTCCACGTATAGGCGAGGAAGAGGCCCAGGCCACTGGCCAGCAGCGCAGAGGCCATGGCCAGGAAGCCCACCGCCAGCTGCCATTCTCCATCGTTACCGTTGCACCAGGCCAGGAACAGAGGCAGGGGGACAAAGAGAGAGAAGACCAAGGCCCCATATGCACCCAGCCTGGCCAGGGCCAGGCCAGCCCGTGGCACGCCCAGGGCCTCCAGCTCGGGGAACTGGTGACACTGGAGGGAGCCGGTGCCCTCGTTCCACAGGCAGAAGTTGTAGAAGCCGATTCTGAGGTTGGGCAAGTCCGTGAGGTTGCCGGCCTTCCAGAGGAGAGCGTAGAACAGCAGGGAGATGACCACCACGGTGACTAACATGATGCCCAGGAAGAGCAGCTGGTTGCCCCGCCTGGGCCTCGGGAGGGCCATTTCCTCCTGCCCTGTGCTCCGCTGCCTCCTGGGGACCTGCGGGAAGTCACATCAGTGAGCACCCCGGCTCTCCCCCAGCCTCCTCACAAGCTCAGGTTCTCCCTTCTGGAATTCCAGGAGCCTGTGGACCGCCCTCCCAGGTGCAGGGAGCAGGGAATCCGGGAAAGTGAGGCCTCCGCTGCCCAGCCCGGGGCAGATGGGGGTGCCCGTGGCTAACCCCTGCCCTCTGAACAAAGGCCTCGCTGCCCTTTCCACCGCAGGCCCCTGCAAACGTCCATGAGGGAGTCTCTAAGGTCCTTCTGAGGATGGGCTTGTCAGGGGTGAAGGAGGAGCCTCTTGGTCCCTGGGGGCCAGGAGCTGGGGGACAGCCGAAGGCACAGGGGTCCCCAGTTCTCAGGGCCACAGCCATGCCCCCCAGGGGCTGTGAGAACCACCATCAATGGGACCCAGGCAGTCAAATCAGAACTTCTAGGGTTGGGGCCAGGCCCTGGTGGTTCTAGAAGCTCAGAAGCTCATGCTCACAGGAGCTGGGGTTGAGGAGCTCTGCAGACTGCTCTCTGAGCTCACCTGCCCTGCTCTGGGAGTCAGGACTCGCTCAAGACAAGACGCCACCTGGTCATGAAATCACACAGTCATACTCCTTTCTTAAGTGTCTGTGACTTATTTTTCCCCCCTGAGGACAACGGTAATTATCCGGATCTCGGAAAATAATTTTTAAAAGAAAAAATACAAAAAAAGAGCCTCTTATCCCACCACATACATAAAACCACTATTAATTCCCTACCGGTAGTTTTTTTCCTATGTGCTGATATTTTTGTTAAATAATTATAGGGTTGACCACAACGATTTTCTCACTGAATATTCTGAAATATTCTCAAAGCTGTTAAATGGTCTTCAAAAACATTAATGGCCGCATAATAGCTCATGAGCACATGATTGACTTGTTTCCGTTCTTCACCATTATAAACGACAGTCCTGCCCTACGGTTCTGACTTTGCCTTAGGCCAGGTGTCCATGAGTACAGTCACTGAGTCTAAGATAGAAATATTTTTTTAGTGATTTTACTGCATATTGCCCAATCGGTCTGCAGAAAACTTAACTGTAGCCCCTCTCATATAGCATACACCTTCCTCATCAAACCTGAAAAATCTTTTCACTCCATTTTTACTCCTAGGACGTCCCTAAATTGGCCCCTACAACAGTCGTCTGCATATTTGTAAAATATGGAGTAAAACAGCCACCGACATTCTGGAGTGCTCAGGAACTCCCGGCTGCCAGCCTCACTAGACACCAGGTGCAGGGGACAAAATCCAGAGTGGGGTCCTGGCGTGGGGTGAGCGGGGCGGGGGGGAGACTCCCTCGGAAGGGACCCCGGGAAGGAGCAGCCCCCTCCCTGTCCCTCAGCTGCCTGGAAGGAAGGGGCATCTGGCCACATCCCTCATTTGTTCTGCAGAAACAGAAAGTGCCCAGGCGGGGAAGAACACTCGTGAGGGGCAGGATGTGGGCCGCCGGGGCCACCAAGCCAGAGGCTGCAGACGGCAGGGGACAGCTCCCGAGGCTGGCAAGCCCACGGCGTGGCTGGGAGACCCATCCTTGCTTCATAGCTGGACAGTTTGGATTGTCCTCCCCTGGTGGCAGGGAGAGGGGAGCAGCCTGGGGCCTAACAGGGCCACTGGTTTCATTCACAAGGAACTGTCAACCTGGTCACCGCCCAGAGTAACACCATCACACAGAGGACAATCCTTCACCCTTCAGCAGGTGGCTCGTCAGAGACCTGAGTAAGTGCAAACAATGAGATTTCTCAGTAACTCCTTAGGCAGAGAGCTGGGGATGCTGCCTGGGGGCCAGGCCGGAGCCCCCTTAGGAGGTTTCGGATTCATGAGGATGTGGACACATGGGGACACAGGCTGTGACGACCAGGGCCCACGGCTTCTTCAGGGGAGCTGGGCAGGGAGGCCCTGCAGTGGAAGTGTGAGGGGCCTGTCCCTCCCCCCCCCACTCACTGCCCCCTTTGGAGGCCTGAATTAATGAAACCCAGGAGGCCTGAGGCCCTGTCTGAATGTAGCCGGGAGGTTCTTGGAGTGCTGGTGCCGCACAGCAAGGCCTCCCAGGTCCTCAGGGGTCTTCAGTGTCCCCCGGGCCCCCGCAGGGAGGGGTTTGTATGGTTCTGCATATTTAACCAACACCTGTAAGAACCTGTATCTGTGGTTTTTAGTGGATTTAGGTATCAGGGTGTGGAACAGGTTTCCAGGCTGGAACCCCCGATTGAACAAGGGTTCGATAGGAACGAGGTTTGACTAGCCTCCGCTGCTTATGCCCGACCGAGCAGGAGTGGGGCTGGCTTCCTAGGAACGTTCCCTCTCATCGCCCCTGTTCCAGGCCTATTCCACCTGGGTTCCAAAACTCGCTATATTAAGCACTTTTGACTTGAAGACAGAGCCCCCCCACCCCCACCCCCACCCCATGCAAAAGGCTTGGGGCCCCAGAGGGGGGATGGTGGCAGCTGCCTCTGGGCCTCCAGGCGCCTGGCCTTTGTCTGGGGTTTCCTCTCTTTCTCCCAGCTGCCCTTTAGGAGGTCTTCAGTGGAGGCTGCACTAAAGAAAGATGGAGCTGGGAACCCCGGGGGTAGGGAGCGGCGCAGGGGGAGGAGGAGGTCGCCCCTAGTGTCCCTTCTCCTGGGTCCTTACAGGCATAGAGTTCAGGATCAGCTCCTGGGGTCTGGAGCTTGCAGTCAAGGCCACCTGGCGCCACTTGCACCTGCTCCCTGTGCTGCACCCCTGCTCTGTTCAGCGGCGAGGTGCGGGCGGCCGCATCCCCGAGCCTGCTCCCCAGCCCACCCACTGTGGGGTCCCACCTGCTGTCTGCCTCCAATGCTGCTGACCTCCCCCAACCCCCTCTGCCATCCACCTTATCCCCAGGATGGTGCCTGAGACACACTAGGAACTTTTTTTGAATGAATGAGCTTGGGAGGGAGGGCGGGAGGGAAGGAAGGAAATGCCCTGTGGCATCCTGTAGTCAGTCACTCCTGGCTCCTTGTCACACACCCACCCTGACAAGCCAGCAAAGCTGTGGCTGCGGACCCCTGGAGAGACTTGGGACCATTGGACAGGGCTGGAGGCCAGTCGTGGCTCCTTTGTCTAAACATTTGGAAGCAAACGGGTGTTTGGCTGGAAAGCCCCATGGCGCTCTTCTCTGCTGCCCTCAGGGCCTGGCCCTGGCTCTTGTGGCTTTGAACAATCCTAGTAATCCTGTTCTGGCCACTGGGAGCTTTCCAATCCTTGGGACGGTAACCGGGAAGGCTGTTCAATCACTGCTGCTATTTTTTAGCTGAACTTTTTTCCGGTTTATAATAAGGCAGTAGATGCTGATTGTAAAAAAACAAACAAACAAAAAAAAAACAGAAAAATTTGTGAATGACTAAAAATGTCTATAACTTTGAGTGGCGGTAGGAATCACCACTGCAGACATCACACTTCCTTCCATAGCGTTGTTTGACGCAGCCGGGCTCACAGAAGTCTGTGTTTGCATCCCACTCCACAGGTGCCCAATGCACGCGGTCCGCTGTCCGACCTTATTCGGCAAGACTAGAAGTAACTGCGCTGGACATTGTGGATCCTCATTTCTTGCTGGATGTTGTGGATCCTCATTTCTTGCCACTGACGCTTGCTTCTCAGGATGCCTGAGGGGCCCTCACACTGCCGGGTCACGGAATCCCAGGGCACTTTCCAAGCTGTCCTAGTATGCTTGTTCCCCTGCTCGCTGCCTCCCTCTGTGACCCTCGTACACACGCATCCATCACACGCCCATGCGCGAATTCTCGTCCATCACAGTGCAGATCATGGCCTTCCTTCCATGCTACCCTTTCTTCGTGTCCTAGTGACTGGGACTCCCACAAAACCCTTCTCCTCTACTCCGTCTTCTGTAAGAACAACCAAGCCAACCCCCAACCCCCGTCGGTCCATTCTTTTCGATTTGTTCTTCCTGCCCTGGGTCTGATGACATCCAGCACCCAGAGGGTCTCCAGAGCCTGAGCTTGGGTCTCTTGCCAGGTTCCTCATTCATCCCTGCATGCCCCTGTCACGTGCCGTGCCCTGCGGTGGCCTCGCAGAGCACCCCTGCACCTCTTCAGGCCAGACGGTGGCTCGTCCACCAGATGCAGGGCTTCTAGTCCCCTTGGAACGTGTTGCCGAGCTCTGTGTGCAGCCCTGGTTAGCACCTCAACCTTAACAGGCCCAGCGGCCAGCACCACTGGGGCCCCCTTCCTGATCTCTCTCCACAGCTCTTTTGCCACCTACCGTCCTTAGCCTTTCCTTGTCCCCCCTCACTAGTCCCAGTGGGGTGGAGGCAAGGAATTTGATCCGCTGGCCATTCCTAGGTGTCTGTGGCCGGCTGGCCGTTTATCTACCAGAAATCTATCTTTTACTGCTCTGGCCCGAGCACCAGGCACCCGGTAGGCACTCGAGGTCTCTTCAGTGACACGTGGATGACCGGATGGATGTTGCCAATGGCACACAGACTTGCTCAGACTCCTCCCCATGTTTTATTTTTTTCCCCACCTACATCTCTGTCCTGGTGGTCGTCCTCCTTCTGGCCCCTCATTCTTCCATGTGATGGGAGCCCTCTACAAGATGCTCCTCTCTCTCGGATGTGTCACCTGAGCCGCACAGTGAGAGCACACGAGGTACGGGGCCCTTGGAGGCCAAGGGCTTGGCCATGAGCCGTTGCCACCAGGGCCTACAGGGCTGCCTGGTGGAGGCGAGATCGTATCATTTTGGTGTCGGAACAGAAGCTTGGAAGAGAAAATAGGTGGGTCCCTAGATTGCTGTCAGTTCTAAGTTCACATCCGGGGGCCTTTTCATTAATGGCTTCGGACAGCTGGAGGGGGCAGCAGTGGGAGGGCAGGAGGGCGAGCTTCAGGAATTCTCTGGGCAGTGGAAGGCCTTGAGCACCAGCTCTAACCGGATGGCAGGCTCATTCATAGTTGACACCAGGCCGTAGCCCTCCTGGGCGTTCCTTGAGAGCCGGGCCTGGGCTGGGCCTGTACTAGGTGCCGCCTCCTTAGGTTCTTAGGGTTCTCATCTCTGTTTTCCAGAGGAGCACACAGGGAAGGTCCCCAAGCCCCCGGGCCAGTGGACAGTGACACCCGTCTGGCAGGAGGCCGTAACGACTACGGACCTGTGTCCATGGAGCCGCCAGCAGGCCTGCCAGGCACTGCCATCCGGAGACATGTGGAATCGGGGCTCTGGGTTCAAGTCCCAGGTCTGCCCTTTACCTGCTGCGGTCCTTCACTTCCCAGGGCCCAGCATTGTCAGCGTAAAGCGAGTCCACTGGAACTGGTTCTGGAGGCGTCCTAGGAACTGAGTGAGATGATGGTGTGTGGCCCGGGGAGCGGTATCTAGGAAGCACTAGCTCCGTCACTGTCATCACCGAGAGGAAACTGGAAGTCAGAGAAGGGAAGGCCAGGGCTGGGGCCGTGGGGTCCGCATGGGCCTCGGAGCGCCCCCCCCCCCACCCACTGCATCCCTTCTGGAAGGCGCTGCGGGCCTGTGCCTGGGGTGGGAGCGGGAATCCTGTCCCTACGTGGGATTGGGGTGAAAAGGAAGGTGGGGGCAGGTGGAGGAAGGGAGCTGGGAGTGCAGCAGGAGCAGAGAGAGGGGGAGGACCTGCAGGGGGAATAGAGCCAGAGGACGGGTGGGACAGGGTTGGGCGGGCTGAGCACTGTGCGGTGAGCAGAGGCCGAGGCCGGGTTCCTCTCCCTGGCCGGACACAGGAGCAGTGTGGTCATGGTCTGGGTGTGGCTCTGACACAAATAAAAGGGAAGAAGAAGGGGAAATGTGTCATATTTCCTTTGGCTGAAATATGAGCCCGGGTTCCTACTGTTCAGAGGGGGCGGGGGCAGCGCCCGGGTTCGAGGCCCCAGGCCAGCCTCCCACGCAGGCTGATTTGACTTACTCAATTCTGCACGTAAACAATAGCAGCTTCACCGGCAGAAACACTAGGACACCACGAGGCTGCCCGCCACCCCCCCCCCACCCCGTAGGGTCAAAATCATGGGCCCCTAGAGCCCCATGACACCGAGAGGGGGCCTGTCTCAGTGGCTCTGTTGATGTTCATTTGCTTTCTGCTCATTTGTTTTGCCAGGTACCAGCCCTCGCAAGCAGGTGATCCAGCTGCAGGCAGGGCTGGAAAATAATTCAGAGGGAGACACGGTTCTTCTCCCTGAGTCCATGCCTGCACCTCGGACCCCTCCCATCTGGTCCTTGTGGTGGGGCTCCCCTGCTAGTCTAGTTGGCGGGAGGCCGAGGTTGGGGTTCACAGGACCCGATGCACAGTCTGGAGGCAAGTAGTCCTGGAGACTAGGGCTGCTCATGGTCCTCCTGCCCGGCCGGCCCTCTCCCCGACTCCCCAGGGAGAGTCACACCCCCCTTCCTACTGAGGAGGCCGGGGGTCCCACCTTCTGACCCCATTAATGGCACCTTCTGGATGGTTCCCTCTGCTGTAGGCCTTCTGGAATCTGGCAATCGGGGCAAACCAGGGGCCTGGCTTCACCGAGCCTGCCTTCTCGTTGGGGAGACCAACGCCAATGGTATACTTTTAAAAAGATAATTGTGATTTTTAAAAACGATGTGGGAAGGAAATAAACAGGATGAAGTAAAGGAGAGAAGGTGACAGGAGGAAGCCATTCGTCTCCCTCAGTGGATCAGGGAAGGCCTGCACGTGGAGGAGACGTTGGGTTTGAGGCCTGAGGGGTGAGAAAGAGCCACCCTGAGTGGGGCCAGGGGCAGAGCCTTCCAGGAAGAGATAGCAGTTGTCATAAACACGCGGTTGGGAGAGGAGCTGATTTCCAGGGCCGGGGTGGCTACAGCCCCATGACTGAGATGAGGCCTGGCGGGTGAGTGGACCCAGGTCACTTAGGGCCTTGTAGGTCAGGGTGAGAGGTGCGGAATATAATCTTCTGAGTGTCCCGTTAACGCCTGTCCCTGTGCACACAGGGAGCTGGGCTCCCAGGCAGCAGGCTGAGGGCACAGGCGGGGCAGAGGCCCGGGGTGACCTCACTCCCATGCTGCCAACTAACCCTGCGGGAAGCACCAAGGCCTCCCTGAATGGAGGTAGCTGCACCCGAGAGGAGGAGGAGGTAGAGAGGAACAGTCACTAAGACCTAGATCTTAAATTTTGCAAGAGGTTTGTAGACAGTTGGCTGGAGAGATGATCCAGGTTCCCAGGAACCTGACCTCTATCCTCACACAGGAGCACATGGTTGCTCCGTGGCGAGTTTGTAATGCATCCAAAAGGGCTCCAAGATGCACCCAAGTAACTCCCAAGAAAGCAAATCCTGCCAAATGGAGTCATGATGCTGTGCGGCCTCCCCCTCCCCTCCAGCCTTCGGGGCCAGTATTTGGGAAGCTCAGGAAACGTCAGTCTCAGGGCTGGCATGGGCTGTTCCTTCCCGCCCTCTGCCCGGTTAGCACCCCCACCCCCCTACTGCTGCCACCCACACGGAAGGTGGCTCTCCTCACAAAAACGCTGGGCATCTCGGGATCACCTCCCAAAGTCTGTTGAAGTCTAGGTTTGGGCTGAAAAAACGAATCCCCTGTGGACTGCCACCACAGGCGGGGCTGCATGGGGCCCGGCCCAAGGCCTGGTTCCCTGCCTGCACAGCACCCGTCAAGCTCAGTTGCTAAAGAGAACGTGCTGTCCATGTATTCAACGATTAAATTTGCAGGTATTTGTCACACTTATTAAATCATTTGAAAATATACCATTCTGAGGCCGACAGCAGGCCAGAGTCACTGAACTAAAGTAATACAGATCCCAGGTAGATTCCTAGAAAAGATGGGGGAAACTGGGCCCAAACCTCCAGAATGGTAGTAATCCGCCCCCCGACCCGGGGTACGAGGATGGACAGCTCAAGAGTAGAGGATCTCAGAAAAGCCACACATAGTTCATAACTATGCTAACTTCATAGTTAATATGTGATAAAAGTGGCAGTCTAGTCCAGTGGAAGGTTTTCCATTAACCCGTGCGAAAGCGATGAGCTAACTGAAAACAAAACTAGTTTAAGTCCTCATCTCACGCCACACACCAAAGTAAATTTCATGTGAATCCAAGCGTGAAATGTGAACTGAGGACAGAAAGGAAAGATCTGGAAAAAAATCAAGATCTGACTTGCAAACGGGAAAGAGCACTTTGAACTTAAGAGCAAACTGAAGTCACAAAAAAGTCGTACAGATTTAACTGCTTAGGAAGATACATTTCCATACAGCAAAGGCAATATAATAAAGTTACAAGTCGGTGAGTGTGGCAAATATCTGCAGTAAACATGAAATGATCCATATTACTAATACACCTGCTGTTCATACAAACAGATAAGGAAAACATTAACCCCCATAGAAAAGGACAAAGATGTGAAGACGTTCCAGAAGAGGTCCGCCAAAGTAGGTACCTTTTATCAGATGTGTGGGAGCTTCCCTCCACCGAGCGATTCTCTGTGACACTAGCTGGTGTCCTATTTACCTGAATTCTGACACTATCCACTCGAAGAGAGTGCCAGGTCCCAAGGGCAAAGGGCTTAGTCCCAAGAGAGCCACCTCCCCACCTCCAGAGGAGGCTTCATGACCTGGCTCGAAGGATGACATCACTGGGTGTGGGTGACTAAATGTCCAGCCAGCCTGCCTCCCCACGGGTTGTGGGGTGAGGCTCTAGGAAGTTCCCCTCTAATCCCAAGGTGGCCTCCCCTGGTGACCAAACCCCATCTGCAGGGACTTGTCAAAATTCAGTTCATCAACCTAAATCCAGATCTGGTTGAAAGGAGTTTGTTACGACTAAAGACACTGTTGTCTATTATCACTTAGGAAATTCCAAGGGTTTGGGGAGCTCCGTGCCAAGAGGAGAAAGGCCAAATACATCACCTTCTTGCACAAATCACTAGATCTCATGAGCTAACATGAAAAAAGTCTATACCTTTGGTAATATAAGCAAAGATATGCCAAGTCAAATAACCTCTGAGTTTTCCTATCAAACTGCAGGTGAAAGTGGCTGACAGCGAGCGTGTGGGAAGCGGCGTGTTCCTATGGTCACGGTCACGGGGGGGGGGGGGGGGAGGTGGTGGCACAAGTGGTGGTCAAACACTCGTGCAAGCTTTCCAGGCGGCCACCTGACCATACGCACAGAAGCCCCTCAACATCGTCCTATCTTGTTGGCCTACTCCTTCCACTTAGGAGTTCACGGAGATGCAATCCGTGAGTTATGTACAGGAATGCGCAGCACAGAATTCGGCAAAAGGTGTGAAGGAACTTGAGTGCCTGCCACCGGACGGCAACTACGGCAGGTCAAGGCGACGGGAGTCTTGCAGACTCGAGGAAGGCCGGGCTAGAACCGCCCTAGGTGGCAGGACTGGAGAAAGAGCCGAAGGAAGCATAGTCAAGCCTCGGCGGGAGGCCGTGACACCCATCCCCGGGGTGGCACCACGGACAGTTGTTCTCTTTCTGCGTGAGAAATAGTTCCAGAATCACGTGTTTCTGTAAAAGTGAAACGCAGCAAAGAGCCTTCACGACGAGGTAAGATGAGGCCGGCGTGGCTGCGGAGGACGCCGGCAGGGAGTAGGGGCGGGCGGGATCCGGGGTCGTCCTACCTGCTGCGGCTCAGGCCCGGGGCCTGGGGAGGGATGGAGCGGGGACGAGGTGCTGCGAGGTGCACAGCAGCTGTGTGCGCGCGCCTTCTTCCCCGAGGGGGCCCCTGGCTCCGCAGGTGAGTCAGTCTCATGGAAGTCATCGAGGCAACAGAAGCAGCAGCCGAACTCGAATGGGGAGGGGGCGGGCGCGTCGTGTACCTGGAGAGGCTCCGGGCCGGGGCGCCGGGCGCTGCTGCGGGGGCTGCGGTGGGGCCGGCGCCCGGGGCGGGGGGGCGAGGGGCGGAGCGGCCGCGGGGCCGGTACTTACGCTCCGAAGAGGCCGCGCGGGGGCGGGTCTCCGCTTCCTCCCGGTGGGGTCGGGGCCGCGCTCCCGGGGGCGGCGGCGGCGGCGGCGGCGGCGGGGGGGCCGGTGCCCCGCGAGAGCTCGGGGCGGTGGAGCCGAGCGAGGGTGCCGCCGCTGCCCCCGCCCCCGCCCCCGCCCCCCGCTGATTTCACTTTCATTTCCCCGCTGCCGGGGGCTCGTGACTTCGCAGAGGAGGGGCCGTCCTGAGGCTGCCGCTGTGCCGGACGCCCGTCCCGCGCCCCGCGCCCCGCTGCACCTGCTCGGCCCCCGCCGCCCCCCCACCCCCCCAGCCCCCGCGGAAACCGGCCCCAGACCTGCGGCCGCGGGCTTCCCCGGGCCGGCACCCCGACACCTCGAGGTGGGCGCGGGGCCGCTGCTGGGGGGCTCCCCTCCCGTCCCCGCGGGCTTCCTGGCGCACGGGAGCGGCTGCGAGGTCCAGGTGGGAGCGGGGCTGGCTCGGGTCGCCGAACCGGAGCCCCCCCACCTCCCCAGGCCATTTCTTCCCCCGTGCAGTTCTCTCGAACCCAGACCCTAGAAAGCCGAGGTCTGCCAGGAGAAAGAGAGGCTCTGGGGTCAGGCCTCCCTGCTACAGGCGAGCAAAGTAGCTCACCGAGCTGAGCATCGGCATCGGAGTCCCACCTGTGAAACGGAAACAGTGCCTACCCGCCCTGGCTGCTGTGCAAACTGGAGATAACGTGCGGGTGCTGGGTGCCGAGTGCTGGGTGCCAGTGCTGGGTGCACGGTGATGGCCCCCGTGAAGATTAAAAGCAGGATTTCTAAATACTTAGTGATACTGCCCTTCAAGGCAGAGACAAAATTAACCTTCTGGCACATCTAGATAAAATAGTTCCTGTGAAAATGGAGTGCCGGTGAGCACAGTGATGTAGTCTACAAGAGACAGAAAAACATTTTAAAAAATGTGCTTGAATATAACGCCCATTGTTTCAAAAGAACCCAACAGTTCTCTGGAGTTCCTTATGAAAAGCCGCAATCGCAAGCTCTCCCTTCTCCTCCAGAGGCAAATAGTTGCACCTGTTTGAGCGGGATCCCTTAGGTCACTTCTCAGGATTAACCTGCTTGTATCCGGCCCTCCTGGTTTTCCAGTTTCAGGTATAATCTATTGACTCTCAACTGTAACAGATGAAGATTTAATTTCTTCTCCCAGACTCCATGTGTCTCAAACGGGTCTTATCTTCCTCCTCCTTCCAGACTGGGTATATGAAGATTTTGTTTATTTATATTTTTAAAGATTTATTTATTTATGATAGAGAGAGAGAGAAGCAGGCTCCAGGCCGGGAGCCTGACGTGGGACTGGATCCTGGGACTCCAGGGTCACACCCTGGGCCAAAGGCAGGTGCTAAACCGCTGAGCCACCCAGGGATCCCCTGAAGATTTTGTTTAAATCAGTATTCAAGGTCTGCAAATATAACACACAGTAGGGGAACCACGTAAAAAATTGTGACTTTTTTTTTTCCTTCCCCATGTAACTGTTAATCTTCCCTGAAGATGATAATTGCCTTAATTCTTTGTTTGCTTGGACTTCTATGTACTTAACACCAATCCAACCTGCAAATTAACTGAATAAAGTCTAAGGATATTTAAGTGTTGAATACATGAACAAATCAGAAATTACAAATTTCAGAAAATTACAAAATAAGAAACAAATGGTTGTAACTTGCAAGTCCTTTAATCTATGAATTTAGAACTGATAAAAATACTGATAAGTTTAACTCTGATGTCTTTACTGTTCCAGTTTTTCATTGTGTTAAAACTAATATTACCAATAAAGTTTCTTGGGTAAATATTAAGCTACTTTTACAGATTTCTAATGATATATTGAAATAATCTCCACCCCCTCCCTCAAATAGCCTGCCTGGTTTTATAAACTGTCAATGATGGTTTAAATAATAGTAAAGATGCAATATTTACATCCTTTCATTCTAGGGGACTCAATGAAAGAAAAATAATGTATCATAATTAAGTTAAACCCACCTATATTTTAAAAATGCTCTCAGGAGTTATAATTCTATTAAACATCAATTAAGAGCAAACAAAAAATAGCAGCAATTAAAGTGTTCAACAGAGGTAAATCTAAATTGCTTTTTTAATGTTTTTTTTCCAGCTGTACTCTGAATGACAAATCTTGCATATATTTAAAGTATATAACAAAAAAAAAAAATTAAAAAAAAAAAGGGGGATCCCTGGGTGGCGCAGCGGTTTGGCGCCTGCCTTTGGCCCAGGGCTCGATCCTGGAGACCCTGGATCGAATCCCACGTCGGGCTCCCGGTGCATGGAGCCTGCTTCTCCCTCTGCCTGTGTCTCTGCCTCTCTCTCTCTGTGTGTGTGTGTGTGTGACTATCATAAATAAATAAAAAAAAAATTAAAGTATATAACATAATTTAATATACATATACATTGTGGAATGATTACTAAATCAAGTTAGTTAATATATCCATCACTTGACTTATTTTTTTGGGGGGTGGTAACACTTGAGATCTACTTTCTAAGCAAACTGACAGATTAATTAAGAAAATGTGATTCTATATTATATAATCTATATCCTTATATATATTGAGATATCACTCAGCCATGAGAAAGAAATCCTGCTTTTGCAATAACATGGATCCTGCTTTTGCAATAACAGTTGCAAAAACTGGAGGACATTATACTAAATGAAATAAACCAGACACAGACTAATACAGCAGGATCTCATGTATGAAATCTAAAAAAAAAAAAAAAAAAAAATCAAACCCACAATAACATAGAATATAGCTGAGTTTATCAGAGGCTGGGTTGAGGGGAAAAAGGGGAGATTTGATCAAATGATATAGTCTTTCAGTTTATAAGATGATTCTGGGGACTAATGGACAGCATGGTGATTATAGATAGTAGTTATGTATTGTGGACTTGAAATCTAAATTACTTTTGAAGAGAAAAAAAGCAGATGTCCTGCCATGGGTGTGGATGTTCAGGGGTCAGCTGCATTGATGTCTGAGTTAGACCTGCATGTGACCCTGGGTCCCTGTGAATTCATGGCCTAACTGTCCTCTTTTCCTTTGGGAAAAAGGGGGAGTTGCCATCATCTGAGGGATTTTCTCTAAAGAGTAGGTTAACTTACCACCTGAGCACAGAGATTTTATGGGCTCCTTGGAAGGGTTTCAATCCCTCTTTGAGCATATATGTTCATTTATTTATTTGTTTATTCATTTGAGAGAGCGCGTGTTTGTGCACAGGAGTAAGTGGAGGAGGCAGAGAGGGAGAGAGAGAATCTCCAGCAGATTCCCCACTGAGTGCGAAGCCTGCCACAGGGCTCGATCCCACAATCCTGAGATCATGACCTGAACTGAAACCAAGAGTTGGATGCTTAATCAACTCAGCCACCCAGTTGCCAGGATCTTGTCTGTTCTTAAAGAACAGACATTATCACATAATAACATGGCAGTTTGGGGAGCTCACTCTTTGATTCATTTTTGAGAGGTCTCCTGGGTCCTCAAGTGAAGAGGTCATCCTATTCACATTTCTCTTAAGTGCTGCCAGTTTGTACCTTCAGAGGACTGGCCTCTACGAGAGGTGACTCAAGAGATCCACAGCCTTGTATAAACTCATTTAATCTTTTCACTGACATAACAATGTTCTTCAACTAGGACAGAAGAGCATTTGGCTACCTCTTTCATATTCCTTAAAGTATGGTGGCTTCTTATTAAAAATTTTAAAAAAATCAGAGCAGCGTATACTGAAGGGAAACCCCAAAGGGCTTGGTCTCAAGTAGTCAAATACTACCACCGGAGCCCTGCTCTAGTACCAAGCTGGAAAGATATTTTTGTGGTAGTCCAGAGATGCTCATGGCTGCAGGGCCACTGAAGCTTGTTGCTTGTTATTGGTGTCCGGTGGACCACAACTATCTGCTTGGAACTCTGTGGAGTATTCTATTTCTAAAACAGACTAGAGCCTTCCAACCCAAGCCAGACTAGCAGTAAAGCAGAGAAGGGAGGCCCGGTTGATTAAAATGCTACACCCCAACTTTGCTGCTACACACACACACACACACACACACACAGTCCATTTTGTATTGTGCACTGAGGGAAATATAAAAACGCTAATTGCAGCTAGAGGAGATTAACCCACAAGCTCTGGCCACTGTAGGCCCCACCTGACACTATGCAAAACCTAGAGGATCCAAGTAGCGGCGCGCTATAACCTACCTCCTCGGCATGCATGGGGAGACGTGTGTAGTACAGGACTCCTGGGCCCATATTCTGGGGTGAGCCTCCTTCTTCTGAGTTAGTTTCCTTCTGCAGGTTCGAAGCCAGATAATACTTGTCAAGGTCACAAGGATCTCCCTTCCCTGTAGGCTTGTGTGAGCCTGTGTCTGGTCAGTGCAGACAAGCTGGGTCGGAGGGGCCAAGGGACTCACCAGAGGGGTTGCTTCACTGTTAAGAATCCAGGAGAACTGCTTGTATCTTAACATTTCCTGTTTTTTTTCAGTGGAGCTCTGCTGCAGTGGAGTCCAAGCGCTCTTGGTGAGGTGACTCATCGACCCAGGCTCCTTCTGTCACATGCTGCCATCGTCAGCACAGAGTCATCTTAAGACCTGTGGTTACCTCTTTGGAGGAAGCATATTGTTCTCTCAGCTGAATTTGCTATCCTGTTTCCCTCTACAGAATCTCACTGTCCTAGTATCTCTCCAGCAGACTGAGGCCCAGAGCCGCTCTTATCCATCACCCAGGATGCTGCCATGAGCAATTTTCTCCACACAGCCTTTAGCTCTAGGAGGAACAATCAGCAGAGACCGGTGGGGGGAGTTTGGCCCACCTGTTATTGTGGAGAATAGAGGCACTTGCCAGGCTTAAAGATGAGGGGGTGAAGATGGCCAATGTTTAGTCAAGTGATAATTGTTTATAATTTATTTGAAACCAGGAAACAGGCTCTTGACTATAGAGAACAAGCTGAGGTTGCTGATGGGGAGGTGGGGCGTGGGTTAAATAGGTGATGGCCATTAAGGAGGGCACTTGTGATGAGCACTGGGTGTTTTTTTTTTTAAAATATAAATTTATTTTTTATTGGTGTTCAATTTGCCAGCATATAGAATAACACCCAGGGCTCATCCCGCCAAGTGCCCCCCTCAGCGCCCGTCACCCAGTCACCCCATCCCCCCACCCACCTCCCCTTCTGCTACCCCTTGTTCGTTTCCCAGAGTTAGGGGTCTCTCATGGTTTGTTTCATCTTAGAAAGCCCTTTGCCTGAGCTAGATTGGTGACAACTTCAGGACCCCAGCTCCTCCAGACATCATTGCTGCCCTGTATGGGGACTCAAAGATGATATAGAATCTGAGTCATGTTTGCCAAGAGGATGGTGTCACAGTAGATACTCAGCCCTCCTCTTTCATAGTGGCCTCGATTTTTTAAAGAATTTTTTAAAAAAGATTTTATTTATTTATTCATGAGAGACACAGAGAGAGGCAGAGACACAGGCAGAGGGAGACTCAGGCTCCCTGCAGGGAACCCCATGTGGGACTCGATACCTGAACCCCGGGATCACGCCCTAAGCCGAAGGCAGACACTGAACTGCTGAGGCACCCAGGTGTCCCTAAAGGATTTTTTTTTTTTTTACCTAGAATTTCAGGTTGTCAGTTTCCTTTCAGTTTGCAATTCCATTTTCCTCTGGTTTCAATAGTTTCTGTAAAGAAATCAGATCCAATTCTTACAGTTTTTCACTTGTATGAAATGTAGCTTCCCCCCACCCTCTAGCTGCTGTTACAATTTTTCTTTTATCTTTGGTTTTTACCAGCTTGACTATGATGTGTTTAGGTATGGTTTTCTTTGTATTTATCCTGCTTAAACTCTGCTGAGCTTCACTTCAGCAGATTTCTTCAAATATTGCTTATCTCATTCTCTTTACTCTTCTCCTTCTGGAACTGTTACACATTAAGAGTTAGAGACTCCCTATCCTGAGTGTCTCTTACCCTCTATTCTGGCCTTTTTTTTTTTTTAAGTTTCTAAGTTTTATTCTAGATAGCTTCTGCTGACCAGTCTTAAAACTTATTTGGTCTTCTGTTCTTTCTAGCCTGTTGTTAAACCTATGTAATGAATGATTAATTTCAGATATAGTATGTCAATTTGATTCTTTCTTAAAGCCTAATTCTCATTGGAAGAACAAAATTGTTAAAATGTCTTTGCTACCTAGAGCAATCTATATGTTCAATCCCTATCAAAATACCATCAACTTATTTCACAGAGTTGGAACAAATAATCCTAAAATTTGTATGGAACCAGAAAAGACCCTGAATAACCAAAGGAATGTTGAAAAAGAAAACCAAAACCAGTGGCATCACAATTCCAGACTTCGAGCTCTATAATCATCAAGACAATGTGGTACTGGCACAAAAACAGACACATAGATCAATATAGAACCCAGAAATGGATCCTCAGCTCTATGGCCAAGTAATCTCTGACAAAGCAGGAAAGACTATCCTAAAAAAGTCTCTTCAATAAACAGTGTTGGGAAAATTGGACAGCCACACGCAGAAGAGTGAAACCATACTATTTCCTCACACCATACACAAAAATAGACTCAACATGGATGAAAGACCTATATGTGAGATAGGAATCCATCAAAATCCTAGAGGAGAACTCAGGCAGCAACCTTTATGCCCTGACTACAGCAACTTCTTGCTGTAAGTAAGTAATTTGTATTACTAGCAACTTCTGCTAGACACATCTCCAAAAGCAAGGGAAACAAAGGCAAAAATGAACTATTGGGACTTCATCAACATAAGCAGCTTTTCAACAGCAATGGCAACAGTTGACGAAACAAAGTCAACCGACAGAATGGGAGAAGATATTTGCAAATGACTTATCAGACTCAATCACCAAAGAATAATCCAATCAAGAAATGGGCAGAAGACATGAATAGCCATTTCTCCAAAGAAGACATACTAACGGACAACAGACACATGAAAAAATGCTCAACATCACTCGGCATCAAGGAAATATAAATCAAAACCATGATGAGATACCACCTCACACCTGTCAGAATGGCTAAATTAACAAGCCAGGAAATGACAGATGTTGGTGAGGATGCAGAGAAAAGGGAACCCTCATACACTATTGGTGGCAATGCACGCTGGTGCAGCCACTCCAAAAAACAGTATGGAGATTCCTCAAAAAGTTGAAAATAGAACTACCTTATGATTCAGCAATTGCACTACTAGGTATTTACCACAAAGATACACATTTAGTCATCCAAAGGGGCACCTGCATCCCAATGTTTATAGCAGCAATGTCCACAATAGCCAACTATGTAAAGAGCCCAAACGTCCATTGACAGATGAATGGATAAAGATTTGGTATAGAAATACAATGGAATACTATTAGCCATCAAAAAAAAGAAAAAGAAATCCTGTCATTTGCAATGATGTGACAGGAACTAGAGGATATTATGCTAAGCAAAATAAATCAATCAGAGAAAGACAATTATCATATGATCTCATTTATATGTGGAACTAGGAAACAGGATCATAGAGGAAGAGAGGAAAAAATAAGACAAAATCAGAGAGGGAGACAAACCATAAGAGACTCTTAATCATAGGAAACAAACTCAGTGTTGCTGGAGGGGAGGGTGGGAGGACAAGGTACTGGGTGAGGGGCATTAAGCCTTAGGGCACATGATGTAATGAGCATTGGGTGTTTTATAAGACTGATGAAATATTGACCTCTACCTCTGAAACCAATAATATGTTTAGTTTAAATAAAAATAAAGCCTAATTCTGTGTTGAAATGCTCCATGTTTTCATTGATTTTACCTTTAATGTGTAATTTTTAACATAATGATCATTTGGAAGTCTTTTTCTGTTAACTCCATTTACTGAATTATCTCTGGGTCTGCTTCTGTCTGCTTTCTCTCTTGACTATTGGTCACTTTTTTTTTCCTATCTCCTAATTTTACATGCCAGACAAGGTGTTTTGATACATTGTAGAAGGGCTGGATTATGTTATCTTCAAAGAATGTTTAGTTTTTTTCTGGCAGAATTTGTATTACTAGCAGATTATCTTTATTTTAATCTTTGTTAGAGTGTTCTATTCCAATTTTGTCCTTAGTCCTAGGATATAGCCCTTGCTCCTATGCATGGTCTTTACTCACAGGACATGGTTTTTCTGGGGTTTCAATTCAATGTTGAGGATTTTCACCAAGGTCTCTATATTCTGGGTTGGAACTTCAGTGTCTGCCAGGACTCTTTTCTACTCTGTTTACCATACTCTTGCCTTTACATAAACATCTTAGGATATGGTCAAGAACCTGATGGGAACTTCTACATAGTTTAGGGGCTACTTTTCTGTGGTTCATTCTTTTTCAGTACTCTGCCTCCAAATTTCAGTTATAATAGCAGATTCAAACTCTGGCCAGTAAGATTGTTGGGTTCCACTTCTCAGAACAAGGGTTTGGAAAAAATGCCTCTAGAGAGAAAGGTGGGAGTGAATATGGAGTTTATCCCATATATGCCTTCTCACAAGCATCGCCGTCCTGCACTATTCACCATCTATTGCCTGAAATCAATTATTTTATGTAGATGATTTGGTTTTACAGAGGGTAGGTTAGTCCATTACCAGGTTTTTGATAATGGATGGAATTGGACACCTTCATTCACTTTTATAAATGGGTAGCAATACAAATGTCTTTTCATGACTTGATAGCTCATTTCTTTCTAGTGCTAAATAATCCATTGTCTGGATGCACCACAGTTTATTTGCCATTCCACTACTAAAGGGTATCTTGGTTTCTTTCAGGTTTTGGCACTTATGAATAGATCTGCTAATGACATCCACGTGCAAGTTTTTCTGTGGACATAGGTTTCAAATCCTTTACTCTGACCAAGGACTGTGACTGCTGGATCCTACATGAAGAGTATGTTTAGTTTTGTAAGAAACTGCCAAACTGTCTTTCAAAGTGGCCACATCATTTTTAAATTCCATACACTATTCGGAAATCATCCTCTCTGCTTCTATCTTCTGTTAGAATTGTAGAGATTTGGTGTAATGTCTTAAAATTTTTGTAGAATTCAGTCAACCCATTGGGGTCTGATGATTTCCCTTTTGGCAACTTATTGATTCAATTTCTTTAGTTGACATATGCCTATTCAGCTAGTCTGTTTCTTCTTGTATGAATTCTGGCAGGTTGTGTCTTTCAGAGAATTGGTCCATTTCATATAGGTTAACCGATTTGTGGGTAGAGAGTTGTTTGGAATATCCTTTTATTAATCTTTTAATGTCTATGGAATCAGCACTGATGGTCTCTCTTTTATTTGATATTAATTTGTCTTTTTTTTTCCTTAGTTAACACTGCCAGAAGTTTTACATTTTATTGACAATGACATTATAGATTATAATTATTCAACATTATAAACAAATGAACTATTAAGCCATGAAAAGATATGATGGAATTTACATGCATATTACTAGTGAAATACGCCAATCTGAAAAGGCTACACATATTGTGATTCCAACTATGTGATATTTTGGAGAAGGTTAAACTGTAGAGACAGTAACAAAGTGAGTTGCCAGGGCTTAGTGGGGAGAGAAAGATGTATATGCAGAATATTTAGGGCAGTGAATATAAATAAAACTACTCTGTATGATACTTTAATGATGGATATATTTCATTAGACATTTGTCCAAACCCACAGAATGTACATTAAGAGTAAACTCTACTATAAACTACGGGCTTTGGATGGTAAGGATGTATCAGTGTAAGTTCATTAGTTGTAACAAATGGTGGGCCATGGTGATAACGGGGAGGCTATGTATATGTGAGTGTCAAGGAGTTTATGGGAAATCTCTATACTTCCTACTCAGTCTTGCTGTGAACCTTCTCTAAAAACTAAACTTTATTAAAACCCAAAATAAAACAAAACCAAAAACATGGCAGTTACTTTTTTAATACCACCCCAGTGAGCTCTCCTTGAATCCTCTTTGGGGCTTCAATTGGAATTATTGAGAGTAGACTACCCAACCTTAGATTTTCCCAGTTCCATCCTGCTACCATGGCCTAATTAGACTTGTAGCCTGTAACTTACTTTCATGTGCCTCCTCCTCTACCTGATTCTCTCTCTGCTTAGCCTTATCCTATAATGGACACCACTGTTGACCTGTGACTCATTTTCTCACTTATCACATCCATCTTGATTTGTTTGACTGACATACCAATTTCTCTGCAGTGTCTTTGAGGAATTCCATAATGGTGGAATTCTGGAATTCCATTCATAATGGATTCTGGAATTCATTATGAATGACAGACCGTGAGATGCTCCATTTGCTTTCGCATGAATAAATGGCTGCAGATGTACATTCAACAGCTCGAAAGCAAACTGCACATCTAATCTTTTACATTGTTGCTACATTTTGAAAAGTAAAATGACCCTTGTAAACCATAATTATGCATTTCAGTGCTATTTTGTGACACTTTTGTTCTGTGCAATGAACAGTATATAGCATTTTAACTGTTGAAGGTGTACAACTTAGCACTTTATGCATCATCTTATTCTGTAATTATTTTAGTCTTGTGTGTTTTATATACAATTAAACAGTAGTCTTCTAGTGGGGAGAAATGTCAAATGTCTTTTATATCATTGATAGTTTCTAGCACACTAAAGATAAAACAAATTCAAGAAAAGATGTTTGTTGACTGATTCATTAAGTTCCTACCAGGGATGTTAAAGTAATTGATAATACATATCATTCCGTCCTTGAGTTCTTAGTTGTTTGGTGTTCTATGTACAAGTTGTTTTGAGAGAATTCAAAAGTTCATAGATTTTTTTCCATCTTGACAAAAATTAAATATAAATAAGTGATTTGAAATTTTCTGTATTTTCTCTGGATTTCTTTTTAAATCTCTGAAAGATGTTGCCACTAAAGAAGATGGGTTATCTAGAATTTGTAGTTTAGTATATGCATATGTATGTGTAAGGGGAGAAATAGAGGGATGGGGAAGGCGTTTCTTTTTTTCTTTTCCTCTTCTTTTTACTATGTAAGCATATGGTATTTTTCATCCGCAGTTTTCAGAGCAGCATAAAGTTAAATTATTTGTCCGTTTGGAACTTCAAATAGAAGGTGCATTGTCCATGATTCTTATTTGGTTGTTCATCCCTATTTTCAGTTGGATGTGGAGCTATTTGCATAGAGTTTTGCTTATTGGATTCTTCAGCTTGAAGACTCTTTTCTTTGATAATATCCACATCCTTTTTAAAATTTGAGGGAGTAGTCTCCTGTTTGAAGCTGAGAGGTTTCATGTCTTTAGTCTTTGTGGCCTTGATTTGAGAATGTTTTCTCTTCTTCTTGGGTGCTTTGAGCGGTGAAAGGCTTTCAAATGACTTCTGGGACATAGACTGGAACCACTCCGGAGAGCTTACCATTAGATTTCTTTGGTTTATAAAAGGGTGATTTCTGGGTGCTATCCAGGATGTGCTGTATCTCCTTATATTTATGTAAGTAGCTGGCTTTAATCTAGGAAAGAAATGAAATACATGAGTTTTTGTCAGGTACTCTAGGTATTTGTAGTCCTTAGGTATCTGTCATAGTTTAGGTCATATTTTTAAATCCTTTGGTGAATTCATCTTCCTTTAGGACTTTTACCATTATTTCTATGAGAATGATCTAAGCCTTTAATTTCTAGACATGATTTTTCAGAAGTACCCCAATCTTGTACTTCTGAATGCTGAGAGTCTATGTTTATTGAGATACCCCCAGTTTCCTGATACAATGGCCACTCTGGGGCTCAGTGCCTTATCTATACACCTAGTTGAAGTAAATGTTCTCTAAAGTTCCACCTCTCTCTAAAAACCTACTTGTTTATTCTATAAAAATGTACTCAGTTATATGTTACACATTTTTCTAAAGAGCAATATAAATCTAAGAGCTAGAAGTTGCATCTATTTCTTCTTCCTAGAAATGAAAAATCTCTCCAGTCACATTTTGATCTGCATAGTCCTTCTCAAGAATTTTTATCATTAACAGATGGAATGCCAAATATGAGATTTATTCCTTAATATCTGATTCAGACCAATGCTTGACAGAGATAAAGAGATGTAAGTCATCTTGATAATATATTGATTAGTGTTCAGTAGATTCATTCATTTTGGTTAAGAACAGAACAATTTAAGTTCCAGCCCCTAAGAAATTTCTCACGAAAATAATGATTAAAAATCAGGCTAGGTCTTAATTGTCACCTTTGCCTAGGTCCACTGTATTTTGTTTTTAGTTTCCTGAGTTTTGAGTCTACTGATACTGTCATGTGTGATTGATTCCTTGTTTGCCTGGACCTATGCTTATCTGTTTTGTCCATATTAGTTGACCTAGTAAATACTAGGAAGGCACTGCCTTCTCCAGCATGATAGCTATCCCTTCTAACTAGAAACTGTCACCAATTGCCTATTCTTGTAATTTTATTGACTTTGCTGATTATACTATAAAAAATAGGCATTAATCAAAACTTAGGGGAAAAAGCATAAAGAGGAATATTATCCTCTGCCAGTGTTTTATCCAGAGATAATCATTGTTGGGATTATGTGCTACCAGGGATTTTTCTAGGTGTATATGTGTTTGAATGTGTATAATATGCACACATTATATATTTACATAGTCTATAAATACAACCATACCAAAGTTGTTCTATAGCTTTTGTTCACTTATGCATTGTGAACATTATCTCACGTTAATCTGTATTTATAATATTTCATAGCTATGTAATATTTCATTTTATGGACGTACTATAATTTAAGCAATTTTCTATTGTTGAACACTTAGGTTCATTTCTTTTCCTTTCTCTTTGACTCTTTTTTTTTTAAGATTTTATTTATTTATTCATGAGAGACACACACAGAGAGAGGCAAGGACACAGGCAGGGGGAGAAGCAGGCTCCGTGCAGGGAGCCCAATGTGGGACTGGATCCTGGGACTCTGGGATCACGCCCTGAGCCAGAGGCAGATGCTCAACTGCTGAGCCACCCAGGCGTCCCTCTCTTTGATTCTTATGAATAATACCGAAATGAACATCAGGGCACCTGGATGGTCAATTAGACTCTTGGTTTCAGCTCAGATCATGATCTCAGGGTTGTGTGGTGGAGCCCTGCATTAGGCTCTGCACTCAGTGGGGAGTCTGCTTCAGATTCTCCCACCGTCTCCCCCCCACCCTCACTCTCTCTCTCTAAAGTAAGTAAATAAATCTTATAATAAGTTATAAATCCTAAGCTCCCTAGGATTATAAGGCTTAAACACATCAGAGAAATCTGAAGTCATGATACAGTTATACTTTTATTCATGCCTACTTTACTCATAGATCCAAGTTAATGAGTGATTTCATGCAAATAAACAATCAAATAAGGCCTGATAACCTATTCCCTTCACATATCCAGTGTTTTCTGATGGCTTTGGGTTTTTGTCGCTTTGTCAAATGTGGTACAGCTGCCACCATTTTTAAGAGCAAATGTTTTGTTTCTTAGGATAATGAAGTAATAAGCATTGCTTCCTTATAAAAAAAAGGCATTACATAGCTGAGAATGATAAAATTGTATTGACTTACTGATGTTGAATTTGGAAGTTAGTTCTTGGATTGAGTATTTGTTTTATCTGAGGGGTTTGCACATTTTTAGTGCTTTCCATGCTAGGGAGCAAATACTGCAATATTTCTTGAGTTTGAGCTATTCTTTTATCCCTGTAGATTCTTTTTTCATCATCTGTCCAATTTATGCCAGTCTTCTTGCTCTGGAAGAGAGTACTTTCTTTCATTTTGCTTTTAAAGTTGTGACGCAGATCTGGGGAGCAACCACAAAAATCTGTATATATATATGAATTGAATTGGCGCAACAATTATTTATTGAACATCATATGTCAAGGATCTATCTAAAAATTCTTATCCATTTGAAGCTTATATTTTAATTATAGGGTCAGAAAATAGCAAATAAAAACATATGTCAGATAATGATAAAGTTTACAGGATAAAATAAAGCTGGGGAGGGGAACAAAGAATTCTTGTGGGGTGGGTAGTGATTTCTATTTTTTTTTAAAGGTGTTTAGGCAAGGCCTCCCTGGGAAGCTGACATTTCAAAGGAATTAGGGAGTGAGTCAAGCAGATACCAGAGGAAAAGAGCATTCTAGGCAAGAAAAATAGTTAAGTGCAAAGGCCCTGAGCTAGGAGCCTGGTAGTGTATTGAAGGATCATCAAGATGGACTCCTAACTCTGGGAAATGAACAAAGAGTAGTGGAAAGGGAGATGGGTGGGGGGTTGGAGTGACTGGGTGATGGGCACTGAGGGGGGCACTGGGTGACGGGATGAGCACTGGGTGATATGCTATATGTTGGCAAATTGAACTCCAATAATAATACAAAAAAGGATGGCACAAGTGCCTAAAACAGATTGAATTAACTGGAAAGAGCTAAGATATCAGCTCAGATAGGTAATCTGGACTCAGTTCACACAGGCCATTGTAAAGACTGATTTTACTGAGTGTGAAATGGGGAGCTACTGAAAGATTTTGAGCAGAGGAGTGTTACGATCCAAGATTTGTTTTAGCAGGAACCTGCTGTTATATAATCCTGTATTTTGAGATTGTTCTAATGAATTAGTGTGGGATGAGAGAAGAAAGGAATCAGTGCTGACTCCAAAGCTTCTGATCTTGGGAAACAGAATGATGGAGATATGGGAAAAACCATGGGAAATGCATGTTGGAAATCCCTTCTTTACTACAAGATATGAAAGAATTACTGTTTATTTTGTTAATTGTGATAATTATTATAATAACATCTAAAGAGAGTGTTTATCTCTCCCTTCCATTAGTAAGACTACTATAAAAAAAAAACAGAAGATAACAAATGTTGGTAAGGATGTGGAGAAATTACAACCCTGGTGCACTGTTGGTGAGAATGTAAAATGGTGCAGTGACTATGAAAAACAGTATGGTGGTTCCTCAAAAAATTGAAAATAGAATTTTTGGAATCCTATAGTTATTCTATGTCTAGGTATATGCCCCAAAGAGTTGAAAGCAGAGTTTCAAAGAGTTATTTGTATACATTCATAAAAGCAGCATTATTTAATTCACAGGAGCCAAAAAAGGTGGAAGCCTTAACAAGGAAGGAAATTCTGACTCCACCTCTACCATAGATAAAACTTGAGGACATTATGCTCAGTGAAATAAACAAGTCACGGAAAGACAAATACATTATTTATTTGCCTTATCTATACACCTAGTTAAAGTAAATGTTCTCTAAAATTCTGCTTCTCTCTAAAAACCTACTTGTTTATTCTATAAATATGTACTCAGTTACATGTTATACATTCTTTCTATAGTCAGTAAAAAAGATCAATATAAATCTAAGAGCTAGAAGTTGCATCTATTTCTTTTTCCTAGAAATGAAAAATCTCTCCAGTCACATTTTGACAAATACAAATAATGTGTTTGTCTTTCAAATATTTAATTCCACTTATATGAGATACCTAGAATAGTTAAAGTCAGAGAGATTCAAAGTAGATATTTGCCAAGAGCTGGGAGGAAGGAGGAATGGGAGTTGTTTAATGGGTATAGAGTTTCAGTTTTGGAGATTGTGTGCACAACAATGTGAGTGTACTTAACAACACTGAACTTTACGCTTAAAATTAGTTAAGATGGTAAATTTTATTTCACGTGTATTTTAACACAATTCTTAAAAATCCAATATACTAAGGAAGAGAGAAGAGGGATAAAAAGAAACCCTGAGTAAAGCCTGAAGGAAGCCTACTAGACATCTTAAAGGATGTGGTGGGATTACTTGTAATTATAATGCCTGAGGCGGTATGGAGACAACATAAGAAAAAGAATATATTTAGAATAAAACCATGAAACAGATTATGATTAGTAAAAAAAAAAAGGTTTAGTTATACACTGAACTATTTATGGACAAAATGTGATTTGCTGAACTTGCTTTAAATACTTTAGCAAAAAAATAAAGAGTAGTGGGAATATAGATAGAAGAATAGGAAGATGCTGATAACTATTAAGGGTGGGTCATGGGTCCCAATGGATCAGCTTATTCTCTCTACTTTTGTTTATGTTTGAATTTTCCGCAGTAAGGCTTTTTATAAAAGGAATTGTCCATTATTAAAAGTGAATGTTGACTAAATTTTGAGAAAGTGAGACAGAGGGTAGTGATCAGAACTATGTCACTGAGGAGATTGGGCCGGAGATCTAGGGCACCACTGATAGTTGGGAGAGTACTCATTTGGACTTCATTTTAAAAACTTCAATATCTGCTCCATAAAAAAGAGAGAACAGTATAAGAAACTCCCTCTTAAACCCATCATTCAGCTTCGATAACTGGATTTCTTCTTGCTCAATATTTGGAACCCATCACTGGCTGGGTGAAATGGTTATAATGGTTACCTGTGCCTGTAAAGCCTGTTCCGAGGACATAGTAATGATGCCTGGAATGCCATGACTCACTTCCGGGTGCTGCTGGTCTAGCTAAATAGAAGACTGGGTACTACAAGAGTACTGTGTTTGTGTTTACCAAACCTAAAGAAGAAATGACTCGGATATAAATCTGTCTGCTAGGATTTATGACTCCTCCCCTGCTCTCCCCAGTCAGTTGAATCTCTGTATCTGTACCATAACTCATCAGTAAATATAAACTCTTCCAGAACTGGAGACGCCTGACTGGACCTTTCATTAATCTCTGATAGAATCCATCTCAGTTCATACTTGGTAAGTTCAGTAATCGGAAAGGACAGAATTTCTTCTCTAATAAACTGAGTGCTAACAGAGTTAGGACATTTTAGAGGAAAATGTAGAGCCCTAAATGCATATACTGTAAATAAAGGGACAACGCACAAGACTAGGAAAAGATAACTCCTTTTGAAGTGACTTAGTTCAGTTAAAAAAAAAAGAGTTTTTATTAATACGTCATTAAGATTCACCGGGGCATATGCCTGTAAGGTAATGTAATCAAGAAGCAATGAAAAAGCTCAGAACAGGCTGGAAAAGGTTGAGAAACATAATTTTTAGTAGCTGTGGGGGACACTGAAAAAGAAATCTCCCTTTTCAACAGAATTCCATGAAGACTACCTGTCTCCAATCTCTTTCCTATTTTATTTTTTTTTCAAGGATTTTATTTATTTATTCATGGGAGAGAGAGGGAGAGAGGCAGAGACACAGGCAGAGGGAGAATCAGGCTCCATGCCGGGAGCCTGACGTGGGACTCGATCCTGGGACTCCAGGATCATGCCCTGGGCTGAAGGCAGGAGCTAAACCGCTGAGCCCCCTGGGCTGCCCTCTTTCCTATTTTAAAATACACTTTAATTAGATCTGTACCTCTGTCATTCTACTGAAATTTCTCTGATCAAGATCCTGAATAAAACTTCCATGCTGTAAAATCCAATAGTAAATTCATCTCACTTATTCAGAAGCACTAGACTTAGTTGATTATTACCCTCTCCTTGATATATCTTCTTAACTTAGCTTCCAGGACAACACATCCTCTTAGTTTTCCTCCTAACCCACAAGATGGTCCTTCTGCTTCTTTGTTGGTTCTTATTCTTTTCCTGATCCATCAGTACTGGAATTTCCAAGGATTTGCTCCTTAACCCTCTTCTATACCCATCCTCACTTTAAGAGTCTCATCCAGGTTCTTGCCCTAAAATCCTATCTTTATCTGAAAAGATATATCCTAAATGTATATCCAGCCCAGGCCTCTTCCTGGAACTCCAGACTCATATATCCAACTGCTTATTCAGTTACCTCTGCTTCAGTGTCTGAAAGGCATTTCAAAAACAAGTCTAAACCCAATTGCTGCTCTGCCCTCAGCCTTTACTATCTCAGTAGAGGATAACTCCACCTAGCTAGTTGCTCTGGAAACTAAAACTCTGGCAATTCGACAGTCATAAACAATTGTGAAATTATCACCACATTCAAGAACTAGAAAAGATCATAGTTAAGAGATTCCTTGTGTTCCTTTCTAGTCCATTCTTCCCTTCATCTCCTACTCTATCTCTTCTCCTATTAGGAAAGCTTTATCTGTTTTATTGTTGTCTCTGTATATTAGTTTGCATTTTATATATGTGGAATTTCACATAGCATTTACTCTTCTGTGTGTGGCTTCTTGTACTCAGCACAATGATTTTGAGATTCATCCCTGTCATGTGTATCAGTTCATTTCTTTTTTTATTCTACGGTGTGGAGAAGGTATCAATGACAAGGTATTGGGAATATGTCAATTAAATAGATTTTTTTCAAAGCTGTATTAAATACTATTTTTAAAACTCATATAGAAATTAAAGGAGGCAAGTATTTTTCAGAATCAGGAATAAAATGGCTATTAATCCTGTTTATAAAAGGGTTCCCATTAGCCAAATTTCATAGGATTTATTAATGATGATATAGTGAAAGCAACCTTTGTATTTATTAAAATCCTAAGCAATAAAAAAAATACCTTCTGTTGGTATCTGTGTCTTCTCAGTCCAGCTGGGAGTTAGTGTGCTTATAGGACACTTGAAGGATGTCACTTTGAAACAGCTTCCATACAAGTTTGTGCTCTTGGGCTTAATTATTTCATGGATTGGCTTCTCACTGGTTTCCAACTGTCTGTGTTGGTTTTTGCTGAGCCTCTGAATCATATTTTGGGAGCTGAAAGAAATTGGGTACTCTGATTTCAATGTCAATAGTGAACTATCTAATCAAGAGTAATGTAATGTCATATTTGTATATTACACCTCACAGTATGTAAAGGAGACTTACAGATATTATCTTACTTAGAGATCTCACCAGTCCTATAATAAAGGCAAGATGGCCTATGTTATACCTATCTTACATCAGAGAGGGAATGTTAAGGAATCAGAATGGTTAAGCTATTTGCTCAAGATCACGCAGGTAATAAGAGGGACAGGTCTAGAATTCACATCTTGTGACTTTAATACTTTTTCTATTTTCTCTTATTTTGATATATTGTTTGGTTTATTTCCATAGGTATGATAAATAATATATTTTTAAAAACTGTATTAGTTTGATCAATCCTAGATCTAAGTACAGGCATGCCTAAAGATGGCTTCTTACCTATTCTGTAGGTTTCTGGGGCAGGAGAGTCTACATGTTTCCACACAACCCATTATACTGAATAGAAACAAAGCTCTTAGAGCCAAGAGCCAAGAGCCAAGGAAGCTCAAGAGCCAAAGAAGGAAAAAAGCGGGATCCCTGGGTGGTGCAGCGGTTTGGCGCCTGCCTTTGGCCCAGGGCGCGATCCTGGAGACCCGGGATCGAATCCCACGTCGGGCTCCCGGTGCATGGAGCCTGCTTCCCCCTCTCCTGTGTCTCTGCCTCTCTCTCTCTGTGACTATCATAAATAAATAGAAAATATATTTTAAAAAAAAGGAAGGAAAAAAGCATTTTCTCTGTTGGACAAATTCAGTCTATCCTCAGATACTTAGTATTCCATGGTTCAGATGGTTGTCCATGTCATTATTCCTAAGAACAGGAAAACTTGCCAAGGGTGCTAGTGATATAATGACTGTTTTAGACAAAGTTTACCTATGTGATCCCTGAATTTATTTATTTTCTTCCTCTTTCTTAAGATTTTATTTATTTATTCATGAAAGACACAGAGAAGAGAGGCAGAGACACAGGCAGAGGGAGAAGCAGGCTCCCTGCTGGGGAGCCTGATGTGGGACTCAATGCCAGGACCTGGGATCACGCCCTGAGCCAAAGGCAGATGCTCAACCACTGAGCTACTCAGGTGTCCCCTGAATTCATTTTCTAGTCTTCCAATTTTTAGGTACAAGTATTAGCCCTATGTGACCAATGTTCCAATTGCTATTACAGGTCATAATTTGATAGTCATCCAATTATTATTATTGGATACTAAATAATTCTCTTATGCCAGAATTTTTTTTTAAAGAGAAACTCAGATAATGCAATGACAAATACGTAGAAATATCTAATTGTAAATTTTAAGGCATTCATTGGGGATAGTTTGAGAATACTGAAATCTCAAAATCCTTTAACATATATTATATAAGCACTGCTATGTAGAACACTGGCCTAGTCACAGATACTATGGAGACATCAATTACCAATTGTTATAAAAAAGCTACCTTTACCTGTTGCTTTAATTCAAAATCAAAATCAAAGAAGTCAGAGGAAAAGGAATAGTAGAAGAATTCGAGTTCCCTTACCTCAAATATCTTTTTAGAAGCCAAGCAGGAGCTCGTCCAGGTATTTTCACTAAAAAAGAGAATATACCATAAAAGTTCTGAATGCAGATTTTAAAGATGAACAAAACTTATTAGTATTTTTATTTCTTGACAATTACCTCATTTATACATTAATGGCTAGCTTAACTGAGCTTATCTTCAATTACTCTGTTTTGGACATGAGAGACACAGAGAGAGACAGAGACACAGGCAGAGGGAGAAGCAGGCTCCATGTGGGGAGCCCAACGTGGGACTCGATCCTGGGTCTCCAGGATCACAACCTGAGCCAAAGGCAGACGCTCCACCACTAAGCCACCCAGGTGTCCTTCTTGTGAATTTTTGTTTTTTAGATTTTATTTTTTTATCCATGAGAGACACACAGAGAGAGGCAGAGACAAAGCAGGAGAAGCAGGCTCCTCATAGGAAGCCCTATGTGGGACTCGATCCCTGAACCCAGGATCACACCCTGAGCTGAAGGTTGAGCCACTCGGGTGTCCCCCTTGTGCATTCTTAAGATACATAAATATAAAACTTATAAAAGCTGAATGTAAATATAATGAGGTTAACAGATACTTCCTATATTTAATAAAAATTAACAATGGTGGGTTTATGTCCCATGATAAAGTAGGGAATTTTGCACTTTGTATTTTCTTCTCTGAAGTGCCTCTAGCTTTAGGATGTCCCTCTTTAATGTAATGGTAACTAACACTAAGCACATTCCAAGACCCGACTTGCTGGTCTCCTCTTACCAAGCCGATTTTTACATTGGTCCCTGGTGGCAGTCCAGCGCAATGACATTGTTAGATATCCCACCAATAGACAAATCTGAGCATGGAAAAGGATTTTACTTTTTAGCAGCAGTAGGTTTTTGGACTTCTAAGCAATTAGTTTCCCTCTCTCTAAAAACGTCACCCCCTTGGTATCTACAGGCTTGTTTTTGGTAGACTAGATTTTTGGCATACAGGCAATATGCATCTTTAAATTCGTCAGGTAGGTTCTGCATGTCTGAAATGTCCATTGTTTTTAGATACTCATTGTTTTGGATACTCTTTATTGTTTTGGATACTCTGGTGACACTGGATGTCACCATATGTTAAACTTCTCTTTCTCAAGGAAAATGTTTATAAAGCACAGAGGTAAGCTGAACTTAACCTGAAGGTGGATTTCAAATAAATTACAGTTTTCTTTCTTTCTTTTTCTTTCTTTCTTTCTTTCTTTCTTTCTTTCTTTCTTTCTTTCTTTCTTTCTTTCTTTTTAGGTTTATAAATGAATAGTTTTATTGGAGCTAAAAGTGAACTAACCACTTACTTTGGTTAACTTAGAAAATTTTCAATCTTTTTGTACTTAACACAAGTCTATTCCTCTTGATTTCCATGCAAATAATTTATAGGATTCACATGATCTTACACAACTCTCTCCAAGGTGCAAACAGAAAAATTCTTATTTTCTCAGAATCAATGTGGTATCCTCCTAAATTTTATATTTTGCATACTTTTTTTGGCAGCTATAGTGGGATAATGTGTTTTGATAAGCAAATTAGATACCTGACTTTAAAATGTCAAAGCTTGAGTATATTCAGTGATAGCAGTTGTTACCATGGGAATGTTCAGATGAAGAGGTACAGAGGTCACTGGAGGACAACATGTCAAATGAAACATCATTCATGCCCTTAAAGACCTTATCGCCTAGTGAGGATTACAATAAGGAATCAGGTGATTACAGCAGAATACAGTTAACACGGTGAGAGAGTGGATGAGAGGGCATTATTGGTGCGCACAGCAGGTGCAAGCCAGGCAGGTGCCATTTGATAGTAAAATGTAAAGGTTGTGTAAGGGTTACTTAGGAAAAGATTTGGGACGGGAGTGTTCCAAGCAGAAGGAGTAGGAGTTGAGAATATATGATGAACAGAGTCCGGTGCACTGTGGAAACAAATCACAGTTTTCACGGCCGTTTCATTTGGCTGCCCCATCTTTGAGTTCTGAGTCAGTCTTTCCCCTAAATGTCTTATCACTGTGTGAGTTTTTGTCACAGGCTACACACAAGACCAGACAGCTTACATGCAATGAATCCTTTTCCATAGTCCTTGGTGCTTCTTCAAAGTTCTTCAGTTTTAGAGAAACAGCATATAAATTATTTTACTGTAGTGCTTCCCTGTATTCTCATCTTCAGACTATTTCCAAATTAGAGGACGTTCTTGTGTCACATGTCAAAAAGGTAATTTCATGGCAGACAAACATTTTGATGGCTTTTCTATAGCTGGCAACAGTGATCTTGCAGGCTCAGGTCTAAGGAGTTTATCTTCTTCCTTTCTATAAGGTCAAAAATTTCATTAAGTGTTTCTGCAAATTTTGAGGAAACTAAAGAGCGACCAAAAACTTACATTGTGAACGCCTCAAAATCACAGATAGGAAATCACGCTTTTTTTTTTTTAGTACAACATGTGAAGACATGTAGCAGGTAAGATCTTTTCATTTTCTTTGATGAGAAGTTTATAGACTGAATGAAATTTGCCGAATTTTACCTTTTCACTGCCAACCATTCAGATACACGAGCGAAGTATCACTGAGATTTGGACAACACATTAACAATACACATCTTTATGTTTTCTGTGGTTCTGTTCTTTTTTCCTCTTCTCCTGGTGTGTATGTGTATTATGTGTGACATCTTCTAAAATTGCTCCACAGACCTTTGATGTTCTGTTCGTTTTCCTCCTTCTGGTTGGTCTTTGCATCTCAGTTTGGGAAGCGGGTCTCACCTATCCTCAGGCTCACTGATTTCTTTCCTCAGCCACTTCCACGCTGCTACTGATGAGGCCATCAAAGCCATTCTTCATTTCTGTTAAGTGTTTTTGGCTTTTAGCATTTGGTTTGGATCCTTTCTTAAACGCTTCCAGATCTTTG
This sequence comes from Nyctereutes procyonoides, assembly GCF_905146905.1. Lineage (NCBI taxonomy): Eukaryota > Metazoa > Chordata > Mammalia > Carnivora > Canidae > Nyctereutes > Nyctereutes procyonoides. The sequence goes on from NW_026575120.1 coordinate 31,047,285, forward strand.
CTTATATTGCCCACCTGTTTTTACATGTTGGTTACCTTTCCCATTAGAATGCTTAACATATTAATCGTAGTTTTTTTGCTTTTTAAAAATTTTGTTTTCAATTCCAGCACAATTAACATACAATGTTCTTTTAGCTTCAGGTGTATACATTACTAAGTGCTCTTCATGATAAGTATACTTTCTTTTTTATTTTTTATTTTATTTAATTAATTTATTTTTTAATAAATTTATTTTTTATTGGTATTCAATTGGTCAACATACAGAATAACACCCAGTGCTCATCCCATCAAGTGCCCCCCTCAGTGCCGCCACCCAGTCACCCCCACCCCCCGCCCACCTCCCCTTCCACCACCCCTAGTTCGTTTCCCAGAGTTAGGAGTCTTTCATGTTCTGTCTCCCGATAAGTATACTCTTAATCCCCTTCACCTATTTTGGCCATTTCCCCCACCCACCTCCCCTCTGGTTCTGTATATTTAAGAGTTTGTGTTGCCTCTTTGTTCATTTGTTTCTTAAATTCCACATGTCAGTGAAATCACATAGTGTTTGTCTTTCTCTGACTTCTTTCTCTTAGCATTATACCCTCTACCTCTATCCATGTTGTTGCAAATGCCAAGATTTCATTATTTTTTTGGCTATATTCCATTGTGTGCATATGTATGTATATATGTATATACATATCACATATATATGTATGTATCACATCTTCTTTATCCTTTCATTTGTCGATGGATGCTTGGGTTGCTTCCATATCTTATCTATCATAAATAATGCTGCAATAAACATGGGAGTGCATATATCTTTGAGTTAGTGTTCTTGTATTCTTTGGGTAAATACCCAGTAGTGGAGTTATTAGAACATATGATAATTCTTTTTAATTTTTTGAGGCTCTCCATACTCTTTTCCATAGTGGTCACACCGGTTCACATTCCCACCAACAATGCATGAGGCTTCCCCTTTCTCCACATCCTTGTCAACACATGTTGTTTTTTATGTTGTTGATTTTAGCCATTCTGACAGGTGTGAAGTGATAACTCCATGTGGTTTTAAGTTGTATTTCCCTGATGATGAGTGATGTTGAGCATCTTTTCATGTGTCAGTTGGCCATCTGCATATTGTCTTTGAAGAAATGTCTGTTCACATCTTCTGCCCATTTTTATTTGGATTATTTGTTTCTTGGATGTTGAGTTGTATCAGTTCTTTATATATTCGAGATACTGTTTATCAGCTATGTCATTGGCAAATATCTTCTCTCATTTGGTAGGTTGTCTTTTAGTTTTGTGGATTGTTTCCTTTTTTGTGCAAAGCTTTTTATTTTGATGTAGTCTCAAAAGTTTTTTTTTTCTTTGCTTTTGTTTACTTTGCTTTAGGAGACATATCTAGCACAATGTTGCCACAGCCACTATCAAAGAAATTACTACCTATGCTCTTTTAGTGTAGGCTTTTTATGGTTTCTGGTCTCACATTTAAGTTCTTAATCCATTTTGAGTTTATTTTCTTGCATGGTGTATAAGCAAGTGGTCCAGTTTCATTCTTTTGCATGTAGCTATCCACTTTTCCCAACACCATTTGTTGAAGAGACTGCCTTTTTCTCATTGCCTATTCTTGCCTCCTTTGTCAAAGAATAACTGACCAAATAACTGAGGGTTTATTTCAGGGCTCTCTATTCTGTTCTATTAACCTCTGTGTCTACTTTTGTGCCAGTATCATATTGTTTTGATTACTATAGTTTTGTAGTGTATCTTGAAATCGGGATTGTGATGCCTTCACTTTCATTCTTCTTTTTCAAGATACTTTGGCCGTTCGGGATATTTTGTGGTTCTGCACAGATTTTATGTTATTTCTTCTAGTTCTATAAAAAACACTTGGTATTTTGATAGGGATTGCATCAAATCTGTAGGTTGCTTTGGGTAGTATGTACACTGTAACCATATTTGCTCTCCCAATTCATGAGCATGTAATAACTTTCCATTTGTATTATCTTCAATTTCTTTCATCAGTGATTTATAGTTTTCAGAATACAAGTCTTTCACCTTCTTGGTTAAGTTTATTCCTAGGCATTCTATTATTTTTGTTGAAGTTGTAAGTGGGATTGTTTTAATTTCTTTTTCTGTTGCTTTATTATTAGTGTATAGAGATGGAACAAATTTCTTTTTTAAAAAATTTATGAGAGAGAGAGAGAGAGAGAGAGAGAGAGAGAGAGAGAGAGAGAGAGAAGCAGGCTCCCTGTGGAGCAGAGAGCCTGATGTGGGGCTTGATCTCAGGACTCAGGGATCATGACCTGAGTTGAAGGCAGATGCTTAACCAACTGAGCCACCCAGGTGCCCCAACAAATTTAGTGAAATCCTTGACTGATTTTTTTATAGATATAATTTTATTGCTTCTATGCTTCCTACTTTTTTTACTCCTGTTTATGGTCTTTCCTTTTCCTCAACGACTCCCCTTTAACATTTCTTGTAAGGCTGGCTTTGGGGTAATGTATTCCTTAAACTTTTATTTGGGAAATTCTTTATCTTTCCCTCTATTCTGAATGATGGCCTTGCTGAGTAGAGTATTATTGGCTGCTAGAATATTATATTTTCCTCTCAGCACTTTAAATGTATCATGGCCCCCTTCTCTGGCCTGTGAAGTTTCTGCTGAAAAATCAGCTGATAGTCCTATGGGCTTTCCTTTGTATATAATTGTTTTCTTTTCTTTTGTTGCTTTTAAAATTCTCTTGTTATCACAACTTTTTGTCATTTTAATTACTCTGTCTCTTGGGTTGATTTTGTTGGGGTCTTTCTGTGCCTCGTGGACTTGGATTTCTGTTTCCTTCCCTGGATTTGGGAAGTTTCAGCTATTTCTTCAAATATATTTTCTGCTCTCATTTCTCACTCTTCTCCTTTATGGGTCCCTATAATGCAAATGTTATTACACCTAATGATGTCTCTGAGTTCTCTTATAGTCTAATTTCAATTTTTATTATGTTTTTCTCCCCTGTTCAGGTTGATTAGTTTTCATTTGTGTTCTCCAGGTTGCTGATCCATTCTTCTGCTTCCTCTAGTCCACGATTTATTCCAACTAGTGTATTTTTAATTTTGAGTTATTGAGTTGTTCATCTCTGATTGGCTTTCTGTCTTTTGTTGAAGGTATCACTGAAGTTCTCCACTCTTTTCACAAGTCCAGTATCTTTGTGACCATTACTTTAAATTTTCTATCAAGCATTTACTTATGTCCATTTTGTTTAGCTCTCTTGCTGTGATTTTTGTCTTTTTCTTTCATTTGGAACATAATTCTCTGTGTCTGTTTCCAGTGTTAGGAAAGCCAGCTATGTCTCCTGCTCTTCAAAGTAGCATGGCTCATGAAGAAGAGGTTCTGTAGTGCCCTACAGTGCGTGTCCTTTGTTCACCAGAACCTGCTGGTTAATTAAGAGGTATCTCATTTTTGTACTTTGTGCACCCTACTATTATGGTTGAGCCACTTTTGTCTCTAGTCCAGTCATCTGCATTGGTTGGCTCTCTTTGCCTGTTGTAGGTAGGTTTTTTTTTTTTAAAGATTTTATTTATTCATGAGACACACACACAAAGTGAGAGAGTGAGAGAGAGAGAGAGAGAGAGAGAGAGAGAGAGAGAGGAGAGAGAGAGGAGAGAGAGAGAAGAGAGAGAGGCAGAGACACAGGCAGAGGGAGAAGCAGGCTCCATGCATGGAGCCCAATGTGGGACTCAATCCCGGGTCTCCAGGATCACAACCTGGGCTGAAGGAAGTGCTAAACCGCTGAGCCACCCAGGCTGCCCTGTACGTAGGGTTTTGATCCTGTGTTGTTAGTGTCCCAGTCTGGACTGCTTTGGGCTGGAGCCGGAGTAAACTACGCATTTGCCAGAGATACTGTAGTACCAAACTACTGGACACTTTCCGTGTGTTGTCCTCTGAGAAGTTTTGATTGGTGGGTGGGGCCTATTTTCAGACTACATGTCTGACGCAGCTCCACTGGTAGGGCTGCAGGTGGACTGGTGTGTGTGGTTATTTCCAATCTCCCTTGGGTGGGAGTCACTCTAGAGTGGTGCTGGTGCTGGTCTCTGTCGTGGCTGCATGCACCCTTTTAGGCCTGTGGAACTGCTTTAGGCGGGTTTCTGCCAATCGCATATTGGAGGGGCAGTTCATGTGGTGTTAGCAAGGTTTGTGCAGGTCTGCTGTGGGAGATGACCTGGAACTGAGGCCTGCTTGGAGGGTTGTGTCTGAAGGAAAGTGTTGGGGTGGGGCACACTGTTAGCAAGTTAGGTAGGAAGTGTTGGCACCGTACTGTTTCCCACAGGTGTCTGTGTGTCTAGGCTGGGGGTGGGGTAGGGAAATGGCACCTGCCAGCTTTCTTATTCCTGGAGAAGTCTCCCAGAGATTCCTGCCCCTCAAGAACACGCTTTGGGATGAGTAAACAAATCTCCCTCCTGTATACCCTGTGTGTTTTCAAACTGCTGTTTTCATGCTGTATCCCAGTGGGGCTGCTGTTGTGCTGTCTCTTTAAGTGTGGGGACTGAAGTTCCCCATTGCCCTCCTGACTCTCCCAGAGTTGAGCCATTGATTTTTAAAGTTCCCGGTATTAAGCCCTGCTGATTGGAAGAACTCTCAAAATTATGCCCCTCTTGTTTTCTTGCAGGTTCTCCAGGCCTGGAGTGCTTGGTGTGAGCGTCTGGTACTCTTTCCTCTCCACATTAATGGCATTCCTTCCTATAGCTCCTGACCTTGTCTCTGCCTTGCCTACTTGTGTTGTGGGGTAGGGAAGGATTTTTCCTCCTCTACATTTAGCTATGAAGAGTTCTGTCCTGCCAGTCTTTGGGTGGTTTTCTGGGTTATTTGCCCTGATGTGGGTGTTATCTAGTTGTATCCATGGCATGAGGTGATCATGGGAGCCTCCTACTCCACCATCTTCCCTGGAAGTCTACAGTGCTTAATTTTCTCATATGGTAAATCAGTCTTGCATTTCTGGGATGAATTCTATTTGGTCACTGTGCATAATCCTCTTAGTATGTTACAGGATTCAGTTTGCTAGTATTTTGTTTTTGTGTCTTTATTCTTAATAGATTCAGATCTTGGTTAAAAAATTATTTATTTGGCCCCTGGAATCCAAACAGTTGCCTTTCTTGAGATAATTTCTCTGGTACTTCTCTATCCCCAATGACTCCAATGTAATCCCATAACACAGCAGGGAGCATTTATCCCATTATGTTTGTCACTCTTTCTGCTTACTGAGAATAGACTGTATTTCCACCGTATGTTAGTATCCAGCACAATCCTTGACTAGTATAGCTTGAGACTTCTGGGAAACAGATAACCAACAGATTTTTTTAAAAGAACATGAACAAACATGAAAAAGATATTATATAACAAAGACTGATTATAAGAGAGTGGCTGCGACATAGAAGAATAGTGTCAGGGAGGTTAAAATATCAAGTTAAGATATGAATCAATATTGATAACAAGACGTAACTTTTACTTTGCTATACTCAAAATTAAAATATATCACAGAATGTTTAAATCTGTTCTTCTGGGATTATATTACTAACAATCATCCTGATGGATGACAGTTCTTAAGTTGCTTCTGTCTTTCTATCAAATAGTTTTCTTCTCTCTAGAAAGGGGAGAATAAATATTGGTAAGAGAAGACAGAAGTCAAAAGGCTCTGAATGAGTTATTTCTAGCTCCAGACATATTATATCTCAAGTAAGGAAAGAATTTACATATAAGATCAGAAAACCACTGGCAAAAAAAATTTTTTTTTTAAGAATTCAAGGAAGTGACTCTCTGCTCTCTCTGCTACTTGCCTAACTTGTTATTTAAGACTGCATCATAATTTAAGGATCAATTCCTTCAAGAAAACATTCCCCGAGACTTCCAGGCTGGATTTGATCCTGTTCTCTGAACAATCAGAGAAGTTTGTGCATATCATTATCACTCAATCTATCTAACTCTTATTGAAATGCACATCATGTTATAGAACTTGGTTTCTATGTTGTAGAAAGCGGTTGCCAAAAGATCTTTTTCATTTGAACTAACAACATTATGGAAAGAAAGAAACCTATTCAATATGAAGAAGGGTTTGATGGGCTAGGTTCTGTTTGGCCTTTTACCATCTCTCACTAGAGCTCCCTAAGTGGTGAGTCACTAAGGATGGTCTGCAAATGGCCAACATCAGAACCGTCTGAAGTAACTTACAAAAAATGTAGATTCAGAAGCTGACAACAAAGACTAGCTCAGAATCAGAAGCTGGGGTTGCCATAAACTTCCCAGGTAATTCTCCTGTGTATTAAAACTTTAAAATCAAACATTCTACAAGACAATGGGGCCCATGATCTTCAAAAATGCCAAGCCTGTGCATGATGAAAGCTGAGTGGCTATTCCAAATTGAAAGAGAATAAAGAGATATGGTATTTAAATGTGATTTTTGCTTTAAAGGACATTATTGTTACATTACTGTAATACGATATAAAATAGTATTGTATCAAAGTTGAATTTCCTGATTTTAATGTAAGACAGTGTTCTTATTCTTGGAAAATATATGTTGAAGTTGCTGAGGAATAAGGACATATGATATCTGCCAAAAAAAAAAAAGGATTGGGGGAAATATTAGATAGGCAGATAGAGTTCTTCATACTATTCCTGAAATTATTTCAAAACTAGAAGTTAAACTTTTGTAGGCTTTCTCTTTTTAAGTTTTAGGACCGTGCCAACTTCAACCACTGTTAGGAAACTAGGAATTACTGAAAGGTTTTGGGTAGTTATTTTACCTAATCTGATTGGTGTTTTCGATCACTTCTGTAGTAGTATGAAAGGTGAAATTAGGATGACAATATTGGTGGCAAGGAAGGCAATTAGAAATCTCCCTGTAAACATATAAGAGTCTGAAAAGGATGATGACAGTTAAAATGGAGATAAAGAGGTTATGAGGTAAAATCCACTGGATTCAGTGGTTGACTGGATCTCAGGGATGGAAATGGAAGGAGAAAAATATGTTAACTCATGTTTATAGCTTGAAATGGATGGTTATGTAGATAGTACTGATACCAAGGTTATAGAGAGAATACAGGAGGAACAGCATTTAGTGTAGAATTAGGTGAAATTGAATTTGGATATGTGGGACATCTCTGTGGAAATGTTTAGGAGATAATTACATAGAAGTCTAAAGCTTTGACAAAAGGTCAACTGTATATTACAGATATTTCCATCTGAATATGCATACACATAAATATAGAGCACAACAATACTTCATACTTAAGGTAAACAGTTCATGAAAGGCTGAATCTAAGATGATTTAACAGGAATAAATTTAAGGCCCAAGACATTGAACCAAAATACCAATTGAAGAAGTAGAAGATGGAGACACCCTGTAGCAGCAGCACAATGAAAACAAAACTTTATGGGTTTGAGTATACATAAACACAACTTATCAATATTTTAGGATAGTTTCCAAGAGAGTTTCCAAGAGAACCTTAGGCTGCATTAATGGAAATCAAGAAAGAAGCAAATGAGAGTGATGATTTATTGTACGCTCACTAGCTGACATCCGTAATACTGTGTTTGGTTTCACTCAAGCTTGAACAGTGACAGAAAAGAATGAATCGGGTGGTAAAGGACTTGACTCATCCTGTACTGTGGGTGATTGAAAGAAACGGAAGGAAAGTTTCAGGGAATACACGATAGCTTTAAAAAAATACTTCAGATCTATCATGTGGAAGAGGCATTACATTTGTTCTCATTTTTTTCAAGGAGAATCAGGGAAAAGGAGTCTGTCAAAAATGTTTACTTTTCAGGTTATTTCATTTTTTGTTTTGTGTAATTAAAGAAGTGGATGAAATTTACAGACACAAATGTTTTTAACTCAACATAAAAAGAATATTTTTAATGCTAAAGCTCTGTCAATGGAATGAACTGTCTGGCAATTAAAGTAAACTACTTGTCACCAAGTGTAGTCAATCTAAGGTTGAATGAGGCTGGATCCTATAATATAGGTGAGGCTGGAGGACTCTCATCAAAGTTTCTCTCTTCTTTAGAATTCATGAGATGAAAATGAAGAGATTAGACAATGAGACAGGTATTCTTTTTTTTTTTTACTAGATAAAATGACAAGAAAGCAATTTGATATATAAATAATTTCTACTGGCTTCCTATATGAATTTCTAGAGCTAGAGAGAAAAATAAAGATTTGAGATTCACAATTTCTGGGAAGGTGAATATGCTCCTTGGCTATCAGTTTGAAGATAATCTAATTTCTTACATGCAGATATTGATCAGATACATAAGGTTAAGTAACTCACATTTAGGTGACTTGTGAGCGCTCATTACTGTCTATATTCCTAGTTTACTCACCCAAACCTTGATTAGGGAATGGTCTTCTGAAATAGTCAAATATATAATCATCTGATCTATTTGGCTTTATATCTAGAAAAGATGATAAAAGATCATTAGTAGCATGAAAATAATTTGAGGCTTTTATACTTCCTATTTTTTATGTTTTCTAAACAAAAATGGCTAGAAGATAGCATGTAAATAGTTTAGCTCAAATGAATTAAAACCAACAGTCCTCAAATATGAATTTGTGTTGCATTTTTGCTATTTATTGCAAAAATCTAAAAAATGTTCATACCCTCTGGAACAGCATTTCCTTTCTAGGAATCTATCATAAATAAGAATATATACAGAGTTATAAGGTCTTCATTATTGTTTCTAACAGAAAAAAATAAGCAAAATCCAAGTTTAATAATGAAGGTAGTTAAATTTAAGGTTCAACTAATACAATGGAATACTTTGCCACCATTTATTAACATGTAAAGAAATTTATAATACACTGTAATTTTAAATGAAAACATAGGTTGCAAAATAACATGAATATTCTGTGATTAACAAGGAGTATATATGCTCAGATGTAGAAAAGGTCTAAAATAAATATTCTAAAATGTGCTTTTCAGTTTTAATAACAGAAGAATATGTTAAAGTTATATATAAAAAGTGATTTTCTTGGATGATCACTATGAGAAAGAGTAGTTAAGTTTCAAGTCAATTAACCATATTAGTTATGGTTAGAATTTTCCCCTTTCTTTGGTGTGGTTCTTTTTTTTTTTTTCTCTTTTAAAGACTTTATTTATTTATTCATGAGAGACATACAGAGAGGCAGACACATAGCCAGAGGGAGAAGTAGGCTCCCCAAAGGGAGCCCGATGTGGGACTCAATCCCAGGACCCCAGGATCATGACCTGAGCCAAAGGCAGATGCTCAACCACTGAGGTGTGGTTCTTATTACCATTTCTATTTCTAATTAGCCTGCTAGATCATAAATTAAATGGATCTATATACACATATATATTTTTAATTAGGTTATCTCGATTCCTTTTTGTAAATAAGTGTGATATAAATGTATAGTAGTACAAATAGGCAAATTCATATCCAACCTAGCAGATTCTAGTGGAAGCAAATGAATACTTCATAATTTTCTCTCCTGGGCTCATCCTCTATTAAGTTAAGAAATGAGAGGACCAAGATGGTTTATAAAACATAAAATGCCTAAATTCTGTTTAGGGGAAAACCTCTCAAATCAGAGATATCCATCAAGTACACGGACCATTCACTCCAACCCTCCAGTGTAGCTGACCACTCCTTTCTCTATGCTCTTTGAGAATCCAGTCTAGAATACGGGCATTGCACCTATAACGCTGCACTTAATTTGTTTACTTGTTTCTCTCCCCCTGTTAAAAGTTGAGCTCCTGAGGGCAAGAAATGGTATAGCATACTTCTTAATATCCCTAGCACCAAGCACACTGGCAACCTCAAAGTGTTGGCACAAGAAAGTGTGTATTGAATAAATTGTTTAGAGAGGGTAGAAGCAGAACATTACCTTTCACATCAGAATTTGGTTCTCTGTGTCTTTGCACTGAGTGTCCTTTATCACATGTCTAATGGAACACAGAACAAAAAGGAAAATAATAGTATATTGTAAATATGAAAATGCCATATATTTCCTGTATCACATTTGGTATAGTTTTCAACATTTCTCATTTTATCATTACAGGCTTAGAGTGGACAAAAATATCTCTTAAATCAGGGCCTCCGAGTATCTTTCATAACACTGTTTTTCTCCGGAAGCAATGAGTGAAAGAAAATATTGATATTGTATTTTGACACTACTAAAGGGAGTTAAAAACATTTTTGACTTCATATAGAATTTATTTACAATGAGAAAGACAAAAATGTATGCTTACAATCCCACTTATTAAATGAGAATAAAGATGTAAGAAGATAAGACTATGAAATGAAAAAAATATATAAAATTGTGTGAAAAAGTATAATTGATTACAAAACTGTATTTATATAAAAAAGATGAAAAGCATTTTCTCATATCTTGTGAAAGTCCAGAGTAAGTAAGAGCATACACATGATGCTGCTTTCTACTTTGAAAAAGGAGTTGCCAATAATGTCCCAGGTAGACTAAATGAGACATAAAGCACTGTTGAATTATGACAACAAATCCTGACTAGTCTAAAAATCATGTGACCATTAAGACATTTTAAACTTTTGTTTAAAAAGTTTGTTTCTAGGGATCCCTGGGTGGCGCAGCGGTTTGGCGCCTGCCTTTGGCCCAGGGCGCGATCCTGGAGACCCGGGATCGAATCCCACGTCAGGCTCCCTGTGCATGGAGCCTGCTTCTCCCTCTGCCTGTGTCTCTGCCTCTCTCTCTCTCTGTATGACTATCGTAAAAATAAAAAAAATTAAAAAAAAATTAAAAAAAAAAAAGAAAAAAAAGTTTGTTTCTAAACTTTTGTTTCTGCATCTGTGGTATGTGGATATTATAAAGAGTTTTTCCAAAAGGGCAAACAAAAGGAAAAAAATGAAAACAATATTTTTTTGCCAACATGTTATGCATATCAACTCCTGATGAAAAGTGGACTATGAATTAAAAACTAAAATCTCTGCAGATAAATTTGGCAGGAAAAATTGATATAACCATTATGAAAATGAAAGTATAAAAATCAAAACAATAACTGAAGGCAGAGATAAAGGAAAAATACTCTAGAAAAAATTATACAAAGTTAAAAGTAGCAATATTATATAACCACTACAATTTAGAGAGGTGAGATTAGGCTGGAGAAATTCACTTGTGATAAGACTTGATTTGATGAATACAGTCATTTTTCACCTTCTTCCCTTGGTTGAAATGATGCTGTAAGCCACAATAAATTATTACATTCATCCTATAGAAAATCACTAGACCAGTGTCCTTCTGAACATGGTCTCCTAATTCTAACCATGCCATCTATAATTGTTTGTTTTTGCTGAAAGCCTTTAAAATCAATTATTGAGAATGTCCTGGTAGGAAATAAAGTTAAATAAGATACTTGAAAATAACTTAAAAATATCATTTGGGGGATGTATGGATATCTTACAAACAAATAGTTCAGAGCATGAATTTAAGTTGTCCTCAGACATTGAACTCAGTTAAGATGACACTGTTCACTCCTCTTGCCAAAGATTATTAGAAAATAAATTTCAAGATCGAAGGTTAAGAACTCCTACTAGTTTATAAGCATATTTATAATGTATGCAGCCTTTTCAAATGACCAATTGATGACAGATTTCCATCTGGAAAATCCAACATTAAATACAGATTATGATTTCCTAAAAATTTTGAAGCTCCAATCAAGGAAGAGGAAAATATATAAACATTTAATATAAAGGAATTTATTATATTTTACATGAAATATAGCTTGGGTAGAGGAGAAAAACCACTAGGTGGATATGTTTATGAGAAGTAAATAAATATGGTTCTCATAAAATCTACATACAAAACAATAAAAAAAACCAATCCTCCCAACAAAATCTACTTTGGTTACTGGGTTCTGCAAATGACTTCACATACTGAGGTTGATTAGAGAGTTTGTTTACTGATTTTTTTTTTTATAATTTTGGCCCTTTCCCAAGCATATTCATGTTGCTTAGATTGCACAATTTACAAACATGAAATCAGGTATCAATGTAAAAATATGCAATGTTGCTATAACAATGTGCTTTAAAGACCAGACTTAACAATTTTATGAGGAATACTGCACGAAATGAATGCATGCATACTGGTCAAATCTGAATAAGCTCTGTGGATTGCATCAACATCAGTCTTATGGCGTTGATATGGTATAACAATATGCAAGATGTTAACACTGGAAGGAGAAGAAAATGCAACAGAGTTCCTGTACGTGTATTTCTTTACAACTTCCTGTGAATATGTAATTCTTTCAAAAGTTCTTTAAAAAAAGCTATCTTTTTGTCTGGTTCTCCCCAAAGGCAAAGTTTCTGACTTGAGTGTCTCTGGAGTTGGGGGTGGGGACATGGCACTCTTCTTTTAGTGACACCCATTTAAGGAGGGGAGCTGTAGGTGGAAAGAGGGCAGTAGTCCCAGGTCTTCTCTATTATTTTATAAGCTAGGGTGAGGGCAAATAGGGCCAAAATATGTAATGTAGCACTCGTGGCAAAGTATCTGTCTCATGCATGGGGCTTGGGTAGAAGAAGGGAGCCCCTACCCCTTGGCTGTACTCACCTGGAACTTAGCCTCAATAGTAGGTAGCTGGAGGCAGGATATGATATACTGATGCCCTGACCTTCTTAGGCAGATAGCCCGCTGACTGGCATCTGTGGAGCAAGGGGGCCCTGTGTTCCTGGCCACACTAGTCTGGAGTGGAGTTTGTTTCATTGAACTGGGAGGTGTGTGTGTGGGGGGAATCTTGATTTAATGCCATAGGCGCTTGCTGTTTTCTTTTTACTGAGTTTTAGTAGATTTTCACAAATACATGTTTTATTTTGTTTTGTTTTTTCATTTGCTACCTGCCCTTAGGACAATTTCCAGAAATTTTAAATGGTTGTGGGTTTTTTTTTTTAATATCACCAGTTTTTGCTAGGTGAATGGATTTGCAGAGCTCCTCATGCTGTCATGATGGAAGTCAATATCTCAGCACCATCTCTTCTTAGACTCTTATACTGCCATTGAATTTTTCTTAGTTTCAATTTATTTCTTCTTGCTATCCTAGATGTATCTTTGTAAGATGCCTCAAATACTTTTCAGAGTAAAGTAAGTATAAATGAAATTTAAATATAGCACCTTAATACAACCCACCTCTCATCTGTCAAGGTTCTTTGGTGTTTTTATAAACAGCAAATAATATGAGCAAAGTTTTAATAATTGGCTTTTCCTGGGGGAAAAATTAAGGTATAGGAAGTGTAACAAGAAAGGACTTGACATTCCCTGCAACCATTGTTTCAAGAACTGTTAATAAACGGATCAATGAATACCTCTTGCTCTTCTCTGTTGTTTTGAGGACTTGCTACAGTAGAATTTCTTTCCTTCTTTGTTTTCAGGTGCTTTTTCTTGTTTTTTATCTAAATAAAATAACAATATTTAAAATCAATATTTAACACATCAAAGATGGTATATATTCCAGACATAAAACTATCTTGAGACTTCTAGTTCTAGGAAGACAAAGTACTTTTTCTATTCTTCTCACTATGTACAACTAAAAACCCTGGGTATTATATACAAAATAAACATAAGAAACTTTAAAAAGTAGAAAGAAGAAGGCAGACTGGTAAGGGACCTCATCAGGAACAGAGGAGCAGCAGGATGGTAAGTAGATCCTGTGTTTTGTTTTCACTTCATATATCCCAGCTTTTGAGCTGGAGAACCAGCAACCCAGAAGTGCTAACGAGGGGCACGTGGGTGGCTTAGCAGTTAAGCATCTGCCTTTGGCTTAGGTCGTGATCCCAGAGTTCTGGGATTGGGTCCCACATCAGGCTCTTTGCGTGGAGACTGCTTCTCCCTCTGCTTGTGTCTCTGCCTCTCTCTCTCATGAATAAATAAATAAAATCTTAAAAAAAGAAGTGCTAATGAGTGAGGAAATAATGTTGAAAACTTCCCAAATTTGATGAAAGACATAAATGTAAATATCCAAGCAGCTCAATGAACTCCAAGTAAGATGAATTAAAAAACCTATGATGAAACACATTATAACCAAACTTTCAAAGATAGAGAATCTTGAAAGTAGCAAGAGAAAAGCAAATTGTTACATTCAAGAATCCTAATAAAATTATTAATAGGTTTCTCCAGGTGCCTGGATAGCTCAGTTGGTTAAGCCTCAGACTCTTGGTTTCAGCTCAGGTCATGATCTCAGGATCATGAGACTGACCCCGCATCAGGCTCTGTCCTCAGTGCAGAGTCTGCTTGAAGATTCTCTTCCTTTGCCCCTCCTCTGGCACACATTCTCTTTCTCTCTAAGGTAAATCTTAAAACAAAGATTATTAGTAGATTTCTCATCAGAAACTTTGGAGCCCAGAAGATAGGGCACCAACATATTCAAAGTGTTCAACAATGTTATAATTGTCCTTCAAAGGTTAAGAAGAAATTAACACATTCCCAGATGAACTCACTCAGCTTTTGTTTGTGGCCACTAGACACATTCTGCAAGAAATGCTCAAGGGTGTCATGCAAGGTGAAATGAAAAGACAATGGACGCTAACTTGAAACTGTAGAGTGAAATTAAGATCTCAAGGTAACAACACAGGGCATTATAAAAGCTAGTATATTTTTGTAACAATGGTTTTAAGAGTAGTTTTTGTTTTCCATATAATTTAAGAGACTAATATATGTAAAAGAAAGGAACCAGTTATTAATGCAGTTTCATCCTGTTGTGATCAGAGAAGGTATTTGTAAGATAGCTATCTTTAAAAAATCTATTAAGACTCACTATTAACAATTATATGCCAACAATTAGATAACCTAGATGAAATGGACAAATTCTTAGAAATACAAAACCTAGTAAGACTATATCACAAAGAAAGAAAATTTGAATCAGTAATCAAAAATCTCCCAGCAACAACAAACCCTAGATTTGATGACTTCATGGGAGAATTCTACCAAACATTTAAAGAAGAACTAATACCAGTCCTTCTCAAAATTCTCTAAAAAAACTGAAGAGGATGGGGGATCCCAGGGTGGCTCAGCGGTTTAATGCCTGCCTTCGGCCTGGGGCGTGATCCTGGGGTCCCGGGATCGAGTCCCATGTTGGGCTCCCTGCATGGAGCCTGCTTCTCCCTCTGCCTGTGTCTTTGCCACCCCCTCCTCTCGTGAATAAATAAATAAAATCTTAGGAAAAAAACCTGAAGAGGATGGAAAACTTCCTATAACTCATTATATGAGGTCAGCATTATTCTACTACCAAAGCCAGACAGACACTACAAGAAAAAAAATTATAGACAAGTCTCTCTTATGAACATTAATGTAAAAAATCCTCAACAAAATACTAGCAAATTAAATTCAGCAGCATATTAAAAGGACGTACATACTGACCAAATAGGATTTATTCCTGGAATGCAAGGATGGCTCAATATACCAAATTGATCAATGTCAAACACCACATCAACAGAATGAAGGAAAAAAAAACCCATATGACTATCTCAATTGATGGAAAAAAGGTATTTGACAAAATCCAACACCATTTCATGATTAAAAAATCCCAAACACAGGCAGCCCAGGTGGCTCAGTGGTTTAGTGCTGCCTCCAACCCAGGGCCTGATCCTGGAGATCTGGGATCGAGTCCCACATCAGGCTCCCTTCATGGAGCCTGATTCTTCCTTTGCCTGTGACTCTGCCTCTCTCTCTCTCTCTCTCTCTCTCTTATGAATAAACAAATAAAATCTTAAAAACTCAAACAAGTCATAGAAAGAAACTACCTCAACACAATAAAAGCCATGTATGAAAAACCTACTGCTAACATTATGTTCAATGATGAAGGATGAAATCATTTCTTTTGAGGTCAGGAACAAGGTAGGGATGTTTGTTTTTATCACTTCTATTCAACAGAATGCTGGAAATTCTAGCCAGAGCAATTAAGCATGAAAACTTTATAAAAGGCATTGAAATGGGAAAATAAGAAAATGATTTCTGTAGATGACATGATCTTATATTTTAAAAATCCTAAAGATTCCACAAAGAATCTATCTGAACTAATAAATTAAATCAGCAATGTAGCAGGATACAAAGTCAACATTCAAAAATCAATTGCATTTCTATACACAAAATAATTTGAAAAAAGAAATTACAAAAAATCACATGTACAATAGTATCAAAAAGAATAAAATACTTAAGAATTAATCAAGGAGGTGAAAGAATTATACAATGAAAACTACAAAATACTACTGAAAGAAAAAAGACATAAATAAATGAAAGTGTACCTCTTGTTCGTGAAGTGGAAGCCTTAATTGTATTAAAATATTAGTACTACCCAAAGAAACCTATGGATTTAATTAAATAAAATCCCAATGACACTTTTTTTGCAGAAAGAAAAATCCATTCTAATATTCTAATATATGAATCCCCAAATAGCCAAAATAATCTTGAAAAAAAAAAAGCAACAAAACTGGAAGGTTTGTATTTTCTGATTTCAAAATTTACTACATAGCTATAGTAATCAAATCAGTGTGGTATTGGCATAAAGACAGACATACAGATCAATGAAAAGGAATAAAGAGCCCATAAATAAATCCCTGCAAAAATAGTCTAATGATTTTTTGGAAAGATTTTATTTATTTATTCACGAGAGACAGAGAGAGAGAGAGAGAGAGAGAGAGAGAGAGAATGGAACAGACACAGGCAGAGGGAGAAGCAGGCTCCATGCAGGGAGCCTGATGTAGGACTCGATCCTGGGGCTCCAGGATCACGCCTTTGGCTGAAGGCAGCGCTAAACCACTGAGCCACCTGGGCTGCCCATGGTCAAATGATTTTTGACAAGGGTGCCAAAACCATTCAATGGGGGAAAGGACAGTCTTCTCAACTGATGGTGCTCAGGAACCTGGATATTCACTTGCAAAAGAATGAAATTGGACCCTTGCCCAATACTAAATACAAAAATGAACTCATGGGACACCTGGGTGGCTCAGCGGTTGAGTGTCTGCCTTCCACTCAGGGTGTGATCCTGGGATCGAATCCCCCACTGGGCTCCCTGCATGGAGCCTGCTTCTCCCTCTGCCTGTGTCTCTGCCTCTCTGCCTCTCATGAATAAATAAATACAATTAAAGAAATTAACTCAAAATTGTAAGTAAGACCTAAAAGGATAAAACTCCTAGAAAAAACATAGAACAAAATTTGGCAACATTGAATGTGGCAGTGACTTATTGGATAGTCTACTAAAGGCCAACAGCCAATCAGGGACTGAGGTCTTCATCCCAATGGCCTCCAGAGAACTGAATTTTGTCAACAATTATGTATGTGAGATTAAAAGCGGATCCCCTTCTTCACTCAAGCCTTCAGATGAGACCAGAGCCTAACCAACACCTTCACTGCAATCTTTTGAGACACCTTAGACAGAAGCACCCAGCAAAGCCACTCCTAAACCCCTGTATCACAGAAATGGTGTGATAATAAGTATTTGTTGTTTGAAGCTGCTGCTTGGGGGTAATTTGTTACTCAGCAATAGAAAACTAATACATCTGTCTTATTCCATTCAGCTGCTATAACAAAATACCACAGACTGGTTGGCTGGAAATAATGGAAATTTCTTTCTCATAGTTCTACTGGGAAAAGGTTGAGATCAGTGTGTTAGTATGGTCAGGTGAGTGGTGTGGCTTTTGAGAAGGATACTTCTCATTGTATCCTCACATGGCAGAAGGGACTAGGGGTCTCTCTGAAGCCTCTTTTATAAGGTACTAATCCCAATTAGAGGGCTCTGCCCACATGACCTAAGGGGCCCACCTTCTAGTACCATCATATTGGGCACGATGACTTCAACATATGAATTTAGGGGAGACAGAAATATTCAGGCATAGCATTCTGTTCCTGGGCCCTCAGATTCAAGTTCTTCTCTCACGAAAAATGTATTCATTCCACCCCATTCCATTCCAACAAGTTATGTGCTTCCCAAAATACAGTGGTGGGACAGGTACAGGACAGACATTCCCAAAGGGAGAAAAAGAAAAATAAGGATGAAGTGATGGGTCCCAAATAAATTAAAATCTGTCAAGACAAAGTCGACAAGATCTCAAGGCTCAACAATAGTCCTCACTAACTCAATGCTCTGCCTTCTGGACCTACTGGGGTGTCAACGTCACCCTCACAGCTTGACAGGGTGCTGCTCATGCCTGGCTCTCTGCCAGGGGCACTGCCTACAATGTAGCTCATGGCTCCAGGCAGCCTGCCATCATATCCTGTTGGCCTCAATTGCAGGCCATCTATCCTGTTGAAATCTAGGTGGTAGTGGCCCTGATAACCTCTAAGCTACCTCTGAGGCCTTCTTTTTTATTGTTTTGCAGAACATTGCACTTTTGGAAATGGATCTATGATACTGTCCGGTAAAATTCAAGGAGCATGACAGCCTTCCTTCACTCTGTCCTCTCTCCAAGCCCTTCAGTGCAAACTGGCAGTTTCCCTGATGGGGTGGCTGATTGGTTCTGTGGTTCACACACACACTGACTTCTTTTTTTTTTTTTTTTTACACACTGACTTCTTTAACAAATAGTTGATCCTCTACATTCTTCTCTTCTGAAGACACATTCTTTTATTTATTTATTTATTTTTATTTTTTAATATAAATTTATTTTTTATAGGTGTTCAATTTGCCAACATAGAGCATAACTCCCCAGTGCTCATCCCATCAAGTGCCCCCCTCAGTGCCCGTCACCCAGTCACCCCCACCCCATCTAGTTCATTTCCCAGAGTTATGAGTCTCTCATGTTCTGAAAACACATTCTTATTTTTTGTAATATGGCAGCATGAGAATTGTTTAAAGCTTCACTTTCTGGTTCCTCTCTGCCCAACAATTCCTTCTTCATTTATCTCTCCTTGTACTTTTACTATCAGCAGTTGGGAGGAATCAAGTTGCTCTTCAACACTTTACAAAGAAATCTTCTCAGCTAAATATTCACTTTTATCACTCACAAGTTCTACCTTCCATAAGACACTAAAACACAATTCAGCCAAATTCTTTACCATTTTGTGGTGAGGATTGAAATTTTCTCCATCAGCCAATAACATGTTCATTTCCATCTGAGACCTCATGAAAATCACCCTTAATATTCATATTTATGCCAATGTTCAGTACATGATTATTTGTGTATTCTTTAAGATGGAAACTTGCTCCCCCTCTTCTTTGGGAGCTCTTGCCAGAATCACCTTTAGAAGTCCCTTCGTGGCAATATTAGCATTTTCTAACACGCACTTCAAAACTCCGCCAGCCTCTACCCATTATCCAGTTCCAAAGCCAGTTCCACGGTTTTAGGTATTTGTTACAGCAGCACCACACACTTGGTACTGAGAGAGCAGCGCCCTAGTTTGTCTTGGTCACCTCCTAATACCATCATGTTGTAGGTTAGGGTTTCAACATACATATTTGGTGAGGGCATAAACATTCGGTTACCTAACACCGCCTGCAATCCCTACTCCTCCTAATTTCCTCATTAGGCACCTATCATTACCTAACACATCATATATTTTACTTATTTCTCATTATTTTTTATTTCTACCAATTAGAATATAAGCAATGAAAGAGGATTTTTGTCTCATTTTGTTGTTCACTGCTATATCCCCAGCACAGCTGAAGCTCAATATATAGTCATTAAATAAATGAATAAATGAACATTGGATTTGCAGTAAGGTGATGTATGTTATGCTACCACCTCTCATTAACAAGTGGTGTGGCTTTTGAGAAATAATCTTCTGGATCTTTAGAGTAAGGGTGTTAAAAATCCTAAGGTTAGAAAATTCTATGACTTAAAGATATATTCCATAATCAAAAAACTAATAATTCTTGCTATACAATAATTACACAACTGCAAGCATTTCTTTTGTCAGATTGCTAGTCACAATAAGTACCTACTTAGTATATCCATATAATAGGCAGAAATTTTCAATCATACCTGAGAAGTTAATTTGAGAAGATAATTCTGAGACTCATTGGATTCTGAACTGTCAGAGCCTCGGCTACTACAAAAAAATAATAATAAATAATTTTGATGTAATAATTATCAAATTGTTTTAATTATTATTTATAATTATATTTTATTTATATTTACAATTTTATTTATCAATTTAATTCTATAAGTATAAAAAATAGATAGCAATATTTTGGTGGCATTTTAAAATTTCAGCTGTAACTTTTATCCTATTATTGTAATGGTAGAAATGGTTCTAATTATAAAAAGAATGTTTACAAAGGTAAACATTACAGAAGAATTTGTAAATATTATAAAGTGTAAATGTCTGATAGTTCTAGGCATCTTAGAGTATTAGAAGAACAACTGAAGTTGGAACACATCAAAATAAACAAATCCATGAGTTCAAAATGATACTTTCCATCTGCAAACACACTTATTAGTCACCTCTGGGGGTTGCAGGGGCACTAATTCAAAGTCTGAAAAATTTATAAGGAGAGGAAAAGAATCAAATATTTGTTTTGTCTTTCCTACAGGAAACTGTATGAAATTAGTACCTTTATTTTTCCAACAACATTCCCTTAGCATTACATTTTGCATTTATTATTCACTAATTTGGAGTATGTAGTGGCATCTCTATAAATGTGTCAATTCTCTGTGAGTAATGTCAGCATTAAAAACAATTTGAGGGGGTGCCTGGGTGGCTCTTTTGGTAAATCATCCACCTTTGGCTCAGGTTGTGATCCTGGGGTCCTGGGATCAAGCTGAGCAGGGAGCCTGCTTCTCCCTCTCCCTTTGCCCCTCCCTCAGTTCATGCACTCTCTCTTGCTTGCTCACTCTTCCTCTCATATAATTAAAAATCTCTTGGGATGCCCGGGTGGCTCAGCAGTTGAGCATCTGCCTTTGGCCCAAGGCATGATCCTGGAGTCCTGGGATCGAGTCCCACATCGGACTCCCTGCATGGAGTCTGCTTCTTCTTCTGCCTATGTCTCTGCCTCTCTCTCTCTCTATGTCTCTCATGAATAAATAAATAAAATTTTTATTAAAAAAATATATTAAACATAAAAATTTAAAAATTGGAGTATGTCTTTCACATACAGTACATAATAGGTGCTCAATTAATATTACTTGACTAAATAACTGAAGTCTTGATGAAGTCAGGCCAAAGTAAACTGCATGAAAAAAATTTTCCTCCAGCTATAGCTGGGATTTTCATTGAGACTGAGAATTTTATGTCCTACTGTTATAAAGAGCACAGTAAAAGAGCACAAGTTATATTACATTCACCATCTTGACTTACCTAGACTCTATATCCAATGTAATTTCTTTTAGAGAAGTATCTGAATCCTCAAGGATTTTTTCCAAGTTTATGTGTTTTTCCATTTCTTCTAATTCTTTCAGGCACTGATAATACTAGGGGAAAATGATAAATTAATTATAAATTAACTCCATTTCCTAATTAAACTAATTGAATATTTCTAGATATCTGGAATCATAGCTAGGCGGCTATCAAGTACCAGAAACCTCAAACACTGGTCGGATATTAAAAGAAAAACTGCCATTGGCCCTTAGAGTTAGGTTATGTTATCTGATAAACTGGAGTTTGATGCTTTAGCAAATGGACTTTGCTTACCTTGGTTCGGTCTGGATCACAATAGTCCAAGAGAGAATCACAAAAATGATATCCCATTGACTCCAAGTCTTTTGTGTTGAAATGAGTGCCCCGTTTATTACCTAAAACATCAATAGGTTTATCCACCACTGAGAATGAGTTAATCATTTGTCCTTAACAGGTAGGCCTAAGTGGCACAACAGAGAGTATAAATAAACAAAACATCTAATATGATTCTGTATCCTGTCCTTTGGATTTTCTTCTCTAGGTCAGGTCATTTAACAGCTTATTGCTTTCTCTCATTCCCTCCCCATGCCTGGATCAAAGCTGACTAGTTTATGTTGTAAGGCAGAAGAAAATTTAATCAGGAATTATGGAATACTTGGTTACCAGCTATAAACTCACTCATAATCACTTAGTGAAAAACTTGGGTAAATATTTTAATGTTTTCATCATCATAGATAATGTTTTATCAGTTTCAGGTGCTTTATTTTTATTTTTTTAAACACTTTATTTATTTATTCATGAGAGACACACAGAGAGAGGCAGAGACACAGGCAGAGGGAGAAGCAGGCTCCAGGCAGGGAGCCGGACGTGGGACTTGATCCCAGGTCTCCAGGATCATGCCCTGGGCTGAAGGCGGCACTAAACTGCTGAGCCACCAGGGCCGCCCAGTTTCAGGTGCTTTAAAAAACAAATTATGTATGTGGATTACTAGCACTTGCCTTTGAGTCAATAAATTTTCTAAAAATATAACAATATCTTAATATGGAATATTCTAAGGGTAAACTGGATGTGACTAAAAGATTTCTCAAATGGAAACAGAGAGCACATTTTTATTTTTAGTTAAAAGAACTGAGTCCTTCTGTTAAAATATAAACTGGCTCTCTCAAAGAACCACCAACAAATAGCAAATCTGACTTGCAAATAGCAAATCCACTAAAAACATTTCTATACTGAGGCATCTGGGTGGCTCAGTTGGTTGAGCTTGAATGTCTGCTTTTGGCTCAGGTCAGGATCCCAGGACTGGAATGAAGTACTGCAGTAGGCTCCCTGCTGGGAGAGAAGCCTGCTTCTCCCTCTCCCTTTGCCTGCTCCCCTTATTTGTGCTCTCTCTCTCTCTCTCTGTCGAATAAATAAAATAAAATCTTAAAATAAAAAAAAGCCCAAACATTTCTGATGTTTTACATATGAGTGAGCATTGCTTGAAATCACAAGTCATCTGTAAGGACTCCTTCTTAAAAACAAAACGAAAACAAGTAACTAAAGATTAGTTCATGGTATAACCAGTTAGGTATTCTCCATATGCTAATGTTTCCTTTTCTAAACCAAGGGAAATGATGAGCTGGAGATACACAGAATGGTAGTTTGTTTATTCATCCTACCTTATATATAAACATGTGATTGGACACCAGCATGCATTTAAGTAGGAGGAAAGTGCTCACTGTCACACTGTCCACATTATTAACCTCACATTAAAAATGTTTCTTTGGTGTAAAGCTCTGAGAGCCATGAATGAGAGCACTTGGTCTTACCCAGGGTAGATCCACAAAAAGTAGCCTCCATGGTAAAGCTGTTTTTGATTCCCATTTTCCACATTACTACCCTGCCTGTTCCCTCTTTGCTCTTCTGGACATTAAACTTGCAAGCTGAGAACGAAAACTAAAAAGAAGCGAATAAAAATGAGAAAACGTGTTTTTCTGAGTACAAGGTCTTCCTCAGGAAGTAGGGTTGAAAATGAGAAAGTAGTACAAAAGCAGTAATTCTCTCTAAAGCTTCAGGGGCTGCTTTTATTTCCAAACCAGTGGAAATCCCTCATTTTGAGGATGACATATTTACATTTCTCAGAAGTACAGATTTGAATGCCAGCAATACGTTTTACTTTTTATATATGACATATGCATTCAAACCCCACTGATTAATTCTTGATACTGTTGGGATAAGCTCTTATACTTTAAAAAACTTATATGAAAGGGCTTAAATGGTTAGGAATAAAGATTAATGTAGATGTTTTGAATAGAATAAGGATGTTTTATTTTCACAAGCTTAAATCATTGGAAAGCTGTCCTGAAAGATTGTTAGAATGTCAGTATCTATAAAGTTTTGCAATTTTATTTACAATAAAATTAGCTTGTGTTTCACTCTATGTGTCTGACACATTGTGTAGATTTGTGTAACTACTATCACACTCAGGATATAGGACAATTCCATTACCTCTAAAAAAAAACTCCCTGTGTTATTCCTTTGCAGTCACAAGTGTTTAATTTATTTTAAAGCTACAGTAAATTATATTTTTTTCAGTTTTGGTTTCTAGTTGTTCAGTGTGTATATAGAAATGTAGTTCGTTTCTGAGGGTGGACCTTGTTGTGTAGGACATTGCTAAACCTACTTATTAGTTCTAGGAGGTTTTTCTGGTGCATTGCTTTGGGTTTTCTATGAAGAAAATCATACCATCTTTATTCCAGAGTGTCTGTCTATTATTTCTTTCTGTTGCCTTTCAGCACTTGAACCTCCAGCATAAGGCTAAACTGAAGGGGTTAGGGTGGCTATACTGGCCTTATTTCTGACCTTAGGAGGAAAACAGTCTTCCATCATTAGGTATGGTGGTAGGACAAGGCACATATTTTTCTTCACATTTTCAAATTATTGGTCATTAAACATTCCACATAGTTGCTTTTTTATGGTCAATTGTATAAGCCAGGCAAAATATATAAAAAAAAAAAAGCAGTTTACGGAATAAGGTGATCTATCCTGCAGTCTCACATGGGCAACATGTAATAAAAGAAAAGTTAATCATCTTAAATGGTACTTACTTTATCTGGACAATTTTTGCTTAGCATAAGTGGAAAGATTCGCTGCTGTAAGTATAATGCTTTACATCTATCACTACCTTCACAGCTGTACATAAAGATGTTCTTTTTTCTACTATGGCCATGAAGGTCACAATATAAAATAACCTCTCGTTTCTCCATCAATCTACCGAGAAAAAAAAGGAGCAAGGTAATAAATTTTACCTCTGCATTTTTCTATGCATGTAACTATGGATTTACAAGTCTAAAATCCAAATAAACAGAATTTCTTATATCATTGCTTTCAACTTCTTTCTCTTATCCACACTGCATATTATTAACAATTTTAAGACATCTACAATAATTTCCTATTAGCCATACATAAAATATGAATGCTTACCTTCTATTATAAGGACAAAATTTACCTTACTCCCAAGACTCTCCAACAGGATCCCTCTGCTTTATGATTCTGGTTTCCACTATACACAGAAAACAGTTCTCTCCTACTTGGCCCATTAGCTTTCACAGAGATTCTTTCTGACTAGAATATCTTCTTTATTCATCTCTGTGAGTTCAAACACTGCCCCTCAGCCTTCAAGGCTGACTTCATGTCTCACTTTCTAACTAGTTAAGACCACAGATTTTTCTCTTTTTTTCAATAAATTTATTTTTTATTGGTGTTCAATTTGCCAACATATAGAATAACACCCAGTGCTCATCCCATCAAGTGCCCCCCTCAGTGCCCGTCACCCAGTCACCCCTACCCACCCCCCCCCCGCCCACCTCCCCTTCCACCACCCCTAGTTCGTTTCCCAGAGTTAGGAGTCTTTCATGTCCTGTCTCCCTTTCTGATATTTCCCACTCATTTTTTTCTCCTTTCCCCTTTATTCCCTTTCACTATTGTTTTTTTCTTTCTTTCTTTCTTTCTTTTCTTTTCTTTCTTTCTTTCTTTTTTTGTATTCTTGGAGCACATAGTATTGGAGTTATGATTTCCTTGACACTTGCCTTGGAAAGTTTTCATATTTTTGATATTTAATCTTGTTAAGGATAAGTAATGCTTTAAATCACCTAGAACAGTGCTATGCACACAAGTGCCCAAATATTTGTTAAAAATTGGCTACCTGACAACTTGGTGCTGAAGCCAATTATTATATAACCCTTAATTAAAGTGGTAAATATCACTCAGAAAAATGGTAACAAAGTTTGGATTTTTTCTGGTAAATTTCTAATAAATAAGGAAATTATTATACATTTCTTAGTCTGCATAGCTTACGCATTCAATGAAAATTAAAGCAATAAAAATAGCCCCCCAAACTGACTAATTAATTAACTCAAAATTAATTAAGTAACTTTGAGAGGCTTTAAAAAGATTTTTAAAAAGTGGTGGTGTTACCTCACACCAGTGAGAATGGGGAAAATTAACAAGGCAGGAAACCACAAATGTTGGAGAGGATGCGGAGAAAAGGGAACCCTCCTGCACTGTTGGTGGGAATGTGAACTGGTGCAGCCACTCTGGAAAACTGTGTGGAGGCTCCTCAAAGAGTTAAAAATAGACCTGCCCTACGACCCAGCAATTGCACTGTTGGGGATTTACCCCAAAGATTCAGATGCAGTGAAACGCCGGGACACCTGCACCCCAATGTTTCTAGCAGCCATGTCCACAATAGCCAAACTGTGGAAGGAGCCTCGGTGTCCATCGAAAGATGAATGGATAAAGAAGATGTGGTTTATGTATACAATGGAATATTACTCAGCCATTAAAACGGCAAATACCCACCATTTGCTTCGATGTGGATGGAACTGGAGGGTATTATGCTGAGTGAAGTAAGTCAATCGGAGAAGGACAGTGTATGTTCTCATTCATTTGGGGAATATGAGTAATAGTGAAAGGGAATATAAGGGAAGGGAGAAGAAATGTGTGGGAAATATTAGAAAGGGACACAGAACATGGGGACTCCTAACTCTGGGAAACGAACTAGGGGTGGTGGAGGGGGAGGAGGGCGGGGGGTGGGGGTGAATGGGTGACGGGCACTGAGGGGGACACTTGACAGGATGAGCACTGGGTGTTATTCTGTATGTTGGTAAATTGAACACCAATAAAAATTAATTTATTTAAAAAAAAGGAAAAAAAAGTGGTGGTGTTATAAAGAAGATGTGGTTTATGTATACAATGGAATACTACTCAGCCATTAGAAATGACAAATACCCACCATTTGCTCCGACGTGGATGGAACTGGAGGGTATTATGCTGAGTGAAATAAGTCAATTGGAGAAGGACAAACATTGTATGGTCTCATTCATTTGGGGAATATAAAAAATAGTGAAAGGGAATAAAGGGGAAAGGAGAAAAAATGAGTGGGAAATATCAGGGAGGCAGACAGAACATAAAGACTCCTAACTCGGAAACGAACTAGGGGTGGTGGAAGGGGAGGTGGGCGGGGGGTGGGGGTGACTGGGTGACGGGCACTGAGGGGGGCACTTGATGGGATGAGCACTGGGTGTTATTCTGTATGTTGACCAATTGAACACCAATAAAAAATAAATTTATTTTTTTAAAAAAGTAGTGGTGTTAAGGTGGTAGGATGATGGGCATTTTTTGCCCCCCCTTTTTTCATATTTATAAACTTGATGTATTATATTACTTAAATAATCAATATTACACATACTATTTGTTATGCCTGGAAGGATAAATACCAAAAGGTTAGCAATGGTATTTGTAGTAATATTAAATGTATTACTTTTAAAACAAAAATATTAAAACCTAAAATAAAAACATTCATTTTTTTAAATTTTTATTTATTTATGATAGTCACAGAGAGAGAGAGAGACAGAGACACAGGCAGAGGGAGAAGCAGGCTCCATGAACTGGGAGCCCGATGTGGGATTCGATCCCGGGTCTCCAGGATCACGCCCTGGGCCAAAGGCAGGTGCTAAACCATTGCGCCACCCAGGGATCCCTTTTTTTCTTATTTTTTTTTTTTTAATTTTAAAATCAAAACATTCAAAGCATAGTTTTCGATTAGGAATAACACTCCTTTAAACTACAGTGAAATCCCAGCGTGAGGTCTGTTACATGTATTAATTGATTACCCTTTTCTCATCTGGTGCCCAATAAATTCTAATTGATAACCTAAAACTGACATAAAGCCACTAAATGATCATTACAAGTTTTTAGAAAAATAAGTGGATTATAAAGCAAGATTATCAAGTTAGGGCCTTAAATATGAAATATGCTGAACATTTTAAAACCAGTATTTCCCCAATTTAAATGATCTTTCAGTTTCTTACATTTAAGTCCAAATAAACTTCTGAGTAACTCCCAAAGATATGTCATTACATCCTTCCAAAGGGTCTCTATAATTTTACATGAATTTTAAATCACTTGAGAAATGGCTTGGGTCTTTTTTCTAACCCACAGGTTAAGATATTCTAAGTATCTTATACTAAGCATCCTATACTAAAACTTACTGAAACTTTCTTATTCTCATATTCTTTAAATATACTAAATCTTAGATATACCTACAGCTGCTTTCCTTCCCACATATATGTGACTTCTTATTCTGCTTACCTACCTATGATTCATTGCATTAAGGTAGTTTTCTTTCTTGGAAGTCTTTCTGAAACTTACTGAATAGATTTCTGCCTTAACCTTACAAGGTAATCTGAGAAGAATGGAGACATTTAAAGTATTTTCCATAAAGACAAGCCAAAGGGCCTTGGCCTATAATCCATCTTCTATTGGACCAGAAACCCTTAATGTCGAAGAGCACTAAGTAGACATTATAGATATTCTAATCAGCTCCCTTTCTTATGATTTTTTTTAATTTTGGAATTTTAGAGTACACAAACTTTGCAAAGGTAGTAGAGCATAAACATATACCCCTTGCCCAGTTTCCCCTACTGTTAACATATCACATAACCATGGTACAGTGTTCAAAAACAAAGAAACCAACATTGGTACACCGCTAGTAACTAAACTCCCAATCTTATGGATTTCACTAGTTTGCTACTAACGTCTTATTATCTGTCCCAGAATCCAACTTAGGATATCACATTGCACTTTGCCTTCTTGGTTATTGTTGCCAACCCCAGGAAAATCAGGAAGTCAGGTTTTGTTAGGTTTTTTTTTGTTTGTTTTTGTTTCTTATCACTTAACATTTCTCAGGTAACTGCCGGGAATCCTGGAGTCCAAATTTATGAGGCTTATGAAAGCAAGAGTTTTCAGTGTTTCCTGTGGAGATCTGTACTTCACTCCCTCTGTGCCTAAGCAGATAAAAGGATTAACATGGAAGTGAAAGTTGAGGCTGAACTGAGAAGCATGGAGTCATGCTTCTCCATGTTTCTGAAGCCTGTCAACTCCTCTGAGGGATGAGGGACTGGAGGTATCCTAGAGGGCCTCAGCCCTGAAACGGAGTTCTTGTTCTTGCACTGGGGGCCCTGGTAACAAAATGGGATCAGCTATAAACACTCTCTATAATAGTGCTTATTTTTGTAAATATGTGAATAATCCTAAATAGTTTACAGAATCTTTACATCTGTATCTGATTCATTAACATTGTTTTCTTTTTATATTTGAGCTAACCCTGACCTGAATACATTTAGAACTTTCAATGTTCCATATTTTATTTGGGGTACTTTATTAATAATATTCTGATTTAATCCTCCTGTGTGTTAAGTATCATTATTACCATTTTATAGATGAGAAAACTGGGGTTTAGATTGTTTTTAAATTGCTCAAGGTCACAGTTAGCAAATGATATAGAAGGATTCCAATCTGATATTTGAACTCCACTCCACACTCTTAAGCAAAAAAGTTGAGGCTTTGGACTTGGAATGGGGTTCTGTGACTCTAATAAATCTTTTTGTTCTAGCACATGCCTATTCCTGATTGTTATTATCTTAATCTATTAAAGAGTTCAACCATTCAACAAATATTTATATATTATGTGCATTTGCTGTTCTAGATTCTTTGGAAAATTTAAAGCTTCAATTTTTCTGGGGGAATATAAGACTATTATTCATCAAAGTTTTAATAACTATATAACCTAATGGTCAAAAGACTTATTATGTTAAAGAGTAGACTTATCATGATGAGCACTGAATAATATACAGAATTGCTGAATCACTATATTGTATATCTGAAACTAATTTCACATTGTATGTTAACTATACTGGACTTAAAATTAAAAATTTAATAAAAAAATGCTCATCATAGACCAAGGTATGATCAACATAGTGCCAGCAGACCCAGTGAGACAGAATTAATTTTTACATGTAAGAGACTCAAGCATCCCAAAGTAAACATTAGTGCTACATTTAGCTTTAGCAAGAAATCACATTTGGGATATGCAAATTTAACTATTAGTTTCACAAAGCATTAAAATGTTCTAGAAATTTATTCATTATTTAAGAAAAGGCTAGTGAATCCAGTGGCATAATGCCAGAAAGAAGAGTGGAACGAACGAGCAAAGAATTAAGTAGCCAGAGTTTAATTATCAGTTAAGCCATCTTAAAAGCTAGAGTAAAATGAGTGAGCTGTGGAAGCGAAAATCTGACTACCGAGTTTACTAAATAAACAGAGAGGTTATCTGAGGCTTATTTTACCTACGGATCATGTTCCGGGTATACCAAACAGAAGGAAATGATTCCTTTAGGAGAGATGTATAATTACGATTTAAATCTCGTCCAGCTAAGGAACAACGATAATTTCCCACAATCACACCATCTGGATTCAGCATGGGTACCACCTTGAAGATGAAAGTGTCCCGAAGCAACTGCGCATCGCTTGAGTCTCCTAAAATATAATCTAGGAAGCCTTTCATGATCCAAGAGCTGTTGGTTTCTCCTGGATGTACCCTGGCAGTCAAAATCACAGCCTTTCGCTTTCTTGAGTCAGTGTTCTTCAAGGGAGTAGTGATTGTTAAGACGTACACCATGTTCCTAGCAATTGTGTGGCACAAGACACGTATTTTACAAAACTTTGACTGTGCTGAGTCATGACTGATACTGGAAAGATATTCTTGCAAGTTGGTATAAGTATACGGATAGCAGTGAGCAAAGTAGCAGGTATCTTTGTTGTGTGGAAACTGAAATGTCCATGTAAGAGAGAAATAATGGCGCCCATCTTGTCCCTGGTTGTTCCTATAATACTTGATTTGATCTCCTATTCTCTGCCAGCCAATATTATGAGTCTTGGCATCTTTTTCAGAATAAAACAGTGGGCGCATGCCCCGATTGTAAAGGCTAGCAGGCTTAGTGAAATTGATTATAGTGAATCTGTAGACTATTCCTGCTTGGGTATTAGTGACTTGGAAATAGTACCACTGGGTATGTTTATTTGTGAAGAGGTCAGGGCGCACAGTCAACTGGTATTCATATTCAGCCCTAATGCACAAAAAAGAAGGAAAAAGAACACATAAAAATGTAAAAATGACATTTAAATTAAATAAGGAAGATTATTTTACTTTTACCTATTTGCAGAAAGCCTTTTTCCCCTGAAACTGCTTATTTAGGCAGCATCCAATAGCAAGTAATAAAAGTTTTGAAATTTCCTCTTCTATTGGATGTGAAACTGCTTCTATGCTAATTTTCTAAAGGCCTTTTAATTTTTTTGTAATTCAAGAGAGCACATTAAAATGAGCATTTAATGAAAAATTCTTTATTTCAGCCCAATTATGTTTCCTATAAAAGAAATGATTAAAGAGCTCTTGAAACTCAAAGTCCAATGTTTTGTTTTTTGTTTTTTACTTCAAATATATATTCCTGTTTTCTATTGGATTCAGTCTCAGGATCTGAAACACTATCACTGAGAAAGGTTTAAAACATATAAATTAATATAACCACATACATTTAAAAATTTGAAACTCTCCAAGGACTGTATTTGGTAACTATTTGCATTCTCCAAACTTAGTCACTGAGGATACTTAAATAAAGGTGAAAATAGTTTTATTGATACATTTGTTTAATACACGTATACACACACAGTCTTACTGGGTTAGTTGTGACTTTTTCTTTACCAAGTAACCTTCTATTCCATCAGCACTATGTACTTCCTTTGTGTGTACTGTGTGTTATCAACAGTGACCTAAGAATAGATGAAATGAATAATGCAAAACCATAGCTGTTGCATCTAGTGAAGGGTATATGATGGTTAATGGAGAACTGTATTATTTTCTGTACTTAAATATTTTTATAGTAAAAATTTTTTAAAGAATGACCTTAGATAGTACACATGTTCCTAAACATATTTTACGGGACATTCATCCCAAACACCATTCCATTAAAAAGTTTGAGAAGCAGTGCGTGTGTCTGAATAACATTTCACACCGGCAAATTAAAAATGTACAGTATAGAAACTGGTTCAGAGTATTTGAGTCCAGAATTCGAACCTGTCTCTAATTTGCATCATACTTCAAGGAACTGCAGTTCATTTGTGAATACTAAAACTTTAATGTACCTAATACAGAAAATAATAAGTAGTTGGTCTAGCTCCTCAAATAAAAATAATTAAAACCTACACTTTGACTACCTTCTGTAGATTTCCACTCTCAAACCTTGCTTCAAACGTCAAAGTATTGTCATAGTTATCCACAGGTTGCTTCAGGGGTGTTCGATTGCCCCCTACTCGGGAATACACGAAACAGGGTTCCTTGTAAGCTGATGATAGAAGAAGATACCATAAAGATATCAAGCCATGTCTAAAGTATATATTCTATATATAGAGAGCTTGAAGCCACAATATAACTGAAGTATCACTAAAGATTTTAAATTTTAAAGTAATTTGACACTAACATACAGATTTGTTGAAATACAAAAGTCTAAGAGTATTCAGACTAGAAAAGTAATGCCCCAAATAATTTCATGTATTTCTCATATTAAAAATGTTTATTCTGCTTCTGATTATTATGGAGTAATTGGTCCTGAACTTGCCCTTTCACTATAAATATCTATAAAACTAGACCAAAGAAAATGAATTGTTTTCATATATATGGATAACACACAGACTAGAACTATATAGAATGTTTGAAAAAAATAAATACATGAAATAAGGCCATGGCTAACCCTAGCCTTTCTTCCTGGAAATACCATCTAACTACATCTTTAAAAAGTGGCACTTAAAAATAGTAGAGCAGTCTTACTGAGCTGAGGAGGCAAGATTGTTGCTTAAGGCTGCTGAAACTTACGAGGCAGGACACCAGAGATAAGAAAGCTACATAGGGCCTCAACAGTCTACAGTGGTGGTTCCCTGGTCCTTGGCTAAGGGCTTGGCTATATAAACACAGGATAAGACTCAGCAAGATAAGAGTGAGTTACTGTGGGACTGAGATATTAGATATGCAATTCTAGAAAATATACTGTACTTCTAAACTATCCAGAATGGAAAGGCTTCGTTGACTACCTCAGGCATTCAATCACGACTCCAGAAAGGCTGCATATTAGGTATAAGTACCACATCCAAGGGTAAGGACCATGACCTAGAACTAAATGACTAAGACAAAAGGAAAATAGATATGCCCTTATAAAAAACATAAAAATAAAACCAAGATGCCTGGGTGGTTCAGTTGGTTAAGCAACTGCCTTCAGATCAGATACATAAATAAAATAAAATTAAATATAAAAGAGTATAATATAAAATAAAATAAAACAAAACCAAGGCTGAAGGAAGTAAAATGATCTGCCAGCAATTTAGCTGCTTACTGGAACAAAATTCAGCATAATTTTTAAAAAGAACAGACTCCAACTAGGTATCTTTCACAATGTCCTGCATATGATTGAGAAAAATTATGAAACACAAAGAAAAGCAAGGAAAATATGATCCATGTTCAGACACACACACACACACACACACACACACACACTTTCAACACACCCCAAGATAATACAGATGTTGGGATTAAGAAAGGACTTTGAATATATATACATATATTTAAAGACTTAAAGGAAAAGATAAAGATAATGAATAAGCAGATAGTCTCAAAAAACCTCCCAAACTACAAAAAAAGAACCAAATGAAAATTCTAGAAATAAAATATACAATAACTGAAATTAAAGATTAGATGGTTTTAAGAAAAATTGGATATTGCAAAAGAGAGACTCTCTGAACTAAAAGAAAAATTAAATACAATTAATCCAAACTCAAGGACAGAGAAGGAAAAAAAAAAAAGGTACACTGACATGTAAAACATAGCTAGAAACCCACATCTGTGTAATTGGAATTCCAAAGGACAGAAGAGAATAATATGGAAAAAAAGAAATAATGACTGAAAAGGTCTCAAATTTGAAAATCTCAACTCTATTAACCTATGGACCTACGAAGTTCAGCAAACATCAAGCAGGATAAACATAAAGGTATCCAAATCTAGGCAGATCATAGTCAAATTGCTGAAAACAGCCAGAGAGAAAAAGACACATCATACATAGAGGGAACAATGATAAAAATTATGGTTGTCTTTTTAATAAAGACAGTAAATGTCACAAGACAATGGAACATCTTTAAGGAAAAAAATCTTTAGGGGTACCTGTGGGCTCAGTTGGTTAAGCATCTGACTCTGGGGTTCGGCTCCGGTCATCATCTCAGGGTCCTGAGATCAAGCCCTGTGTTGGGCTCCCTTCTCAATAGGGAGTCTGCTCCCCCTCCCTTCCTCTGCCCTTCTCCCTACTTGTGCACACACTCACTCTCTCTCAAATAAATAAATAAATAAATAAATAAATAAATAAATATTTAAAAAAGAAAAAATCTTTAGAAAAAGTAATAGGAACCCAAAATTCTATACATCCAGTTGTTTGGGGACTTCCCTCTCCTAATACTACACATCTGGCTCTCTCAGGCCTAGGAAACACAATGATTTTGCTCTATAGACAGTCCTATGCTGCTTTACCAACGTTGTTAGTCTGCCTTAATTCTGTCCACTTTTGTAATTATACTCCCATTAAACTTTCTTAAATTACTCCAAGTATGCCATCCCATTCTTGACAAGACCCTGACTGACTCACCTCAACTATTTTAATATTTTATCAGATCTTATTTAAGTTACATATGGAAGTTCTAAGGCAGGTTAGCCATGTAAATATTTGAAATTAAATAAAAAAATCAGGGATGCTTGTCTTTATTCTAGTTGTTAAAAAATATGTGAGTATATAATTTTTAGAATTGCTTACTACATAGGAAACAATCCTGCTAAAATTTTCTGTTTTGCCATCCTTTTAAATAATATATATATATTATTTAATATATATATATATATATATATATATATATATATATATATATACACTCTCTGGAAGTTATCGCTAAGATATAGAACTCTGATGGTGAAATGGTGCAAGAGTCCCTTACTTCCTTACATGGGTGCTTTAGGAGCAACACCCTAGAGTGTTTGAGAGTATAAAACACTTTTAGAGTATAGGCTGAGACACCTATGTTTGATTATTACATACTATCATAAAACAGATATGAGATTTTGCATTACTAGAGTTCTCAAAGTACAAATATTGATCCCGGCCGTTAAGAACACTGTCCTGAAATATAATCTTAGATATTAGTTGCAGGGTAGGGTATTTTTGAAACCCTTTTAAAGGTGCAATCTCAAGAAAGCATCAAACTGGCACAAAACAAAAAGTCATCTGGAAGATTTCATGAATGTGACCTATGAATAGAGAGGCAACGATAGTTGTAGAACACTACCCTGGATTTATCTTTGAAAACTGACATGAAGCATAATTCCTTCTAAATATAATCCTCCATTGTAGTGAGCAATATATTTCATTTTAAAGTAACTTTGCATAAACTGCAGTACACCTTCAAGAATACAATTAGCACTAAATCCACATCTGAATCAATCTGTAACCAAACATCTTGATAGAGATCAGGACTTCCTGGTAATCTGTAGTTTCCATTATAAATAGTAAAGCAAATATAATTAAGGGATGAATCCAGGTACCAAATTATATTTTATAGCAACATGTCTCATTATGTACCCACCATCTTCAGCTAGATAAACCACAGTATCTTCCTTGGAATTTGGATAAAGGGGTTCCATCTCTAGGCCTGTTGGGGTGTACACTGGCTCAGGATAAGAAGGAGCCCAATCTGGGGAGAAAAGAGAAAACTTTGTTTGAATACTACTTCAAAATAAAATGGGAAATTTTTATTGTATATTTTCAAACTATTCATTGGTATATCTAGGCTAAAATTTAGTGTTTCACGCAGGGCTTAACTATCCAGGCTTTCTCTCTTTCAACTATCCAGCAAGCTAGCTATGGATTGTTCCATGGTAGCTGGATAGGGTTTAAGAGAAAGCAGAAGTACACAAAGACTTTTGAGACCTAGGTCAATACTTGCATGCTATTGCTCTAAAATTTACATATTACATATAACGCAATGTACAAATCTTTATTGTATGTTCAATGAGTTTTGACAAATACACAGATGTCCATTCTCTTTTATTAGAAAGGAAACAAATTGCTGAACCTTTTTTCAAAGTGGTTGCACAATTTTACACTCATACCAACTCTAGTTCCAGTTCTACATTCTAATATTTGGAGTTGTCAGCCTTTAAAATTTTTAAAAACTCTGCCATCCTCCTGTAAAGTGGTATCTCACTGCGATTTTCATTTTCATTTCCCATGTTTAATATTTTTTCCACATTTATCAGCCATTATATGTCTTCCCCTTTGAGCAATATCTATTCAACTCTTTTGCTCATTTTTAATTAGTTTTCATTTTATTATTGGTTTGTAGGGATTTTTCGTATAGTTTGCACCCATGTTGTCAGGTATGTGCCAGTAATATTTTCTTAGACTGTGGCTTGCCTTTTCTTTTTTTTTAATTTTTTATTTATTTATGATAGTCACACACAGAGAGAGAGAGAGAGAGAGAGAGGCAGAGACACAGGCAGAGGGAGAAGCAGGCTCCATGCACCGGGAGCCCAACGTGGGATTCAATCCCGGGTCTCCAGGATCGCGCCCTGGGCCAAAGGCAGGCGCCAAACCGCTGCACCACCCAGGGATTCCCCCCTTTTCATTTTGTTAAATATGTCTTTTGATGAGAAGTTTTAAATTTTGATGAAGTCTAACTTATTTTTATTGTTTCTTTTTCCTTTCTGGGTCCTCTCTAGAACTGTTCATATCCTATGATTATGAAGATACTGTCCTATGTTTTCTTCAAGGAGCATTATGATGTTAACTTTGACATTTAGGCCTGTGATTTATCTTATTTTTTTCAACTTTTAAAAAAAATTTTATTTATTTATTCATGACACACACACACAGAGGCAGAGACACAGGCAGAGGGAGAAGCAGACTCCATGCATGGAGCCCAACGTGGGACTCAATCCCAGGTCTCCAGGATCACGCCCTGGGCCGAAGGCAGCACTAAACCGTTGAGCCACCCGGGCTGCCCAGGCCTATGATCTATCTTGAATTAATTTTTTGTGTGCTGAGAGGGGTACAGGTCAAGGTTTATTGTTTTTGCTACATGGACACCAGGTTGTTACAGTATTAATTATTAAAAAGACTTATCTCCACTGGATGGCTTTGGTGACTTTATAAAAAATAATTTGGTCTAAATGTGCTAGTCTATTTCCAGATTCTATTATGAAATACTTTTTTTTACCAATTATTTGTGCTCATTTTTAAAATCTACTGAAACATACTTCTACCCATAACTCACATGGCCTGAAATAAACCAAATATTTAAACAAAACCTTTATGAGGAATCATACTTATGAGAAGTACAAAACCAAAGAAATACAGTTCTGTTGCTTTATCACAAAGCATATATCACTTAGATCAAGATCTATTACATTGCCAGCCCCTCGGATCTCCACTCATACCCCCTTCTAATCATTTATTTCTTCTTCCCTTTGAAATATAACCATTGACCTTACTATAATGTAATTACTTCTTCATTTGCCTTTATAATTTTATAATCTGAGTATTCATATATATATTCATAAATACATCTACATAATTATTGATATGAAACTATAGCTTTGTTTTGCCTATTTTTATACTTACATAAGTTGAATTACATAATACATATTCTTCTCTGCTTTTCACATATTTGTGAAATCAATCCATCTTGTGGTGTGTTGCTGTAATGTGTTCTTTTCTATTGCTATAGAATACATTAAAATGCTACATAAAAGTGCTCCAATTTATCCATTTCTACTTATAATGGGTATCAGGTTGTTTCAGATTGGGGCTATTTAGAACAGTGTTGCTATGAAAAGCTTTATACATGTTCCTTGGAGCCCATGTGCCCACAAATCTCTTGGGTATAGATCCTGAGGTAAGAATTCTAAATTTTAGGACATACATAACTTAACTTTTAGTTGACAATGCAAAGCTGTCAACCAATGTATACACCCACCAGCAGGTTATGCTCCATACAGTCAACAATGCTTAGTTTAAGTTAAAGTGTAAAATGTAGTCTCCTCTGACTTCCACGGCATAGTACTCATCCACTGAGGGACATTTGGGTGTCTCCTTTTGGCTATTGTGAACAATGTTGCCATATTAACAAGTACACATAAGTTTTTTGGAGGGCATATGTTTTATTTCTCATCAACACATGTTATCAGACCTTGATCCCAGTCATCCCAGTGGCTGTAAAGTGTTATTTCAGTGTGGTATTAATTAGCTTTTCTCTGATGACTAAAGATATTGAATATCTTTTCATGTGTTTTTTTTAAGATTTATTTATTTATGATAGACATAGACAGAGAGAGAGAGAGAGAGAGGCAGAGACACAGGCAGAGGGAGAAGCAGGCTCCACGCCGGGAGCCTGACGCGGGACTCAATCCCAGGACTCCAGGATGACGCCCTGGGCCAAAGGCAGGCGCCAAACCACTAAGCCACCCAGGGATCCCCTCTTTTCATGTGTTTATTGGCCACATTTATCTTTGGAGAAACGTCTTGGTAGAAGTAGCCTAAAAAATGGAAAATTTTTGAAAAAATAAAGTAATAGTGTGAACTAAGTTTATTATATAACAAAGTTTGTAGTTTTAAAGCTTTAGCTTAAAGCTTTAAAATTCATGCCATAATATTGATAAGTCAACAGAATAGAATAAAATTCAAAATTAGACCTAAAAGTTTAGCACTAATTGTGGCATTTCCAACCAGCTTACAAAAAATAATAATTTTTTAAACAAGTGGCCAGATGGTTAACAGAACTGGAATGAGAGCTTGTTCTTGTACCAAAATGTCCTGGGGATGGATGAAAACTTTAATTTTTTTTAATTTATTTTATGATAGTCACACACAGAGAGAGAGAGAGAGGCAGAGACAGGCAGAGGGGGAAGCAGGCTCCATGCAGGGAGCCCGACGTGGGATTCGATCCCGGGTCTCCAGGATCGCGCCCTGGGCCAAGGGCAGGCACCAAACCGCTGCGCCACCCAGGGATCCCGGATGAAAACTTTAATCACAATTTGAATAGAACTAAGAGAAACATGAGAATTTCAAAACCCAGAAGCCACAAAAAGTGATAGACAAAATGATTACATAAAAATTTAAAAATTCTGCATGCTAAAGATAAAAGGCAAATGACAAACTGAAAAAAGTATGCAATATATATGACACAGTAAGCTGATCTAACTACATAGAAAACACTGATCAAGAAGATGACAATAAGTACAACAAATCATAAAATGTGCAAAGGATTTTATCAGACAGTTGACATAAAAAGCCAATAAATGCACCTGTTGGCCGTTTGTATGTCTTCTTTGGAGAAATGTCTATTCAAGTCCTCAGTCTGTTTTTAAATTTAGTTATTACTGTTTTTGCTACTGAGTTATAGAAATTCTTCATGTATTTTAGAGATTAACCTCTTATCATATATGTGGTTTGCAAATATTTTCCTGTTCCATAGGTTGCTTGATAAGAGTCATCTGTCTACTTGGGGCTTTGGATCCCACATTCCTATTGGAACGTACTAATCTAAGACCATGAGTTTCCTCATTAAAATTAAGGTTGGCAAAGTAAGTTTGCTAAAATTTGAATTCCAAAAATTAAGAACATACCAATATGCTGGACCTTTTCATCAATGACTTCACAGTGGTATGGCCACCGTGTTGGGCTCAGTGGACCAGAAGAAGAAACACCATATAAATCTCGTGGTTCACGAAGACGTGGCACCCATCTCCCTAGTTGATATTCCAACAGTATCTGGGTAGTTCGGGGGATAAATGGGTCACTAATAGAGTCACCTGAAAAAAGATTCAAACACAATCATGAGTGATAAGCAGCAAAATCTCAATTCCTAAAATTTTTTAATATATTCTTTTTTTCCCTTCCAATACCATTAATTTGTGAATATTTGTGGATATCATCTTATAATTCATGCCATTTAAAAAATCACTACTGAAATTTTATAACAACTGATCTTCACAATAGCTAAAAAAAAGTATTTGTTGAACTCAGATACTATTAATTGATGCTGAATTCTCAGTGTTATTCCAAAAACATTTGTTTCTTGCAGCTTTTCTAGCAAATTGTCTACTTTTGAGTCTTTTTTTTTTTTAAAAGATTTTACTTATTTGACACAAGCAAGGGGAATGGCAGGCAGAGGAATAGGGAGAAGTAGGCTCCCTGTTGAGCAGGAGCCCAAGCTGGGTTCAATCCCAAGACCCTGGGATCATGACCTGAATGGAAAGCAGATGCTTACCTAACTGAGATACCCAGGCAACCCAAGTCTTTTTTTTTTTTTTTTAAAGATTTTATTTATTTATCTGAGAGACAGAGCACAAACTGGGGAGAGGGAGAAGGAGATGGACAGACTCCCTGCTCAGCACAGAGCCTGATGTGGGGCTTGATCCCAAGACCCCTGGGATCATGACCTGAGTCGAAGTCAGATGCTTAACCGACTGAGCCACCCAGATGCCCCTACTGTAGAATCTTCTTAAACTTAATCACACTGAGGCAACTATTTGTCCAATGGGTTAAATACACTCCATCAGCATAATTCCTCACCACCCACTGGCATTATTATATTCTCAAAGGTTGCTAGTAAACTCTCAGTCACAACTGTTCTCATTCTAGGATCACTGTGTAAGACAACTCGAAGAGCATAATTTACATAGAACACAATGGCATTGCCTCTTGTGTTTTCACTACCTACTTGCAGTGTAGGGGCCCTGTCTTTTTCTATGGGATAGCTTGGGGCATCAATTTGATGTGGATAATCACACCTCCCATATCAGAAAGGGACACAGAACATAAAGACTTCTAACTCTGGGAAATGAACTAGGGGTGGTGGGAGGAGGGCGGGGGGTGGGGGTGAATGGGTGACGGGCACGGAGGGGGACACTTGACGGGATGAGCACTGGGTGTTATTCTGTATGTTGGTAAATTGAACACCAATAAAAATTAATTTATAAAAAAAAAAAATCACACCTCCCTAAGCTCATGTTCCTTGTCTTTTATGATGCAACACTTTCTGGTTTTCTCCCTACCTTTCACATACG
Source organism: Nyctereutes procyonoides (assembly GCF_905146905.1). Lineage (NCBI taxonomy): Eukaryota > Metazoa > Chordata > Mammalia > Carnivora > Canidae > Nyctereutes > Nyctereutes procyonoides. The sequence continues at coordinate 31,088,069 of NW_026575120.1, forward strand.
TGGTTCTCCATTTGTCTCACTGACTCCTCTTGCTTTCCCACCGCCAAAATGTGGCTTTTTACCCAGATTTAGTTTTGAGCTATTTCTTTAAAAAAGCAGATATAGCAAGTTGGACTAGAAGCAAAGTTCTATCACTTTGTTTCTATATGATTTTGCTTGGCTAATGCAGCCTCTTTGAACATAAATTTTACCATATGTAAATAAGGAATAATAATACCTTCCCTTGTACTTCTCAGGTTTGGTATTTAGATCCATTTATTCAACAGTTATTAAGCATCTAGTATTTCATTATGTGAACAGATACATTTTGCCTAATTTACAGTATGACTCAAAAATGGCAAGGCAGCTATGAATGAGTAAATAAAACTAGATCCATATCTCATACTATTTGTAAATGTAAATTATGGAGAAATTAAATACCAAAATGCAAAGTCTTTAGAGAAAAGCTAGATGATTATATTGGTGACCTTGGGGGTAGGGAAGGCCATTGTAGCTTAAAACAGATATAAACACAGAGAGCCACAAATAAATAATGATAAATTTAACATCAAAATAATTCTAAATAATATAAGCAACATTCACAAAGGATTACTATAAACAGGCAATTCATTATAAGAGTGACTATAGACAAACATAAAATAATTCTCAATTTCTTCAGCAATAAAGGAAATGTTAGTTAAAATGGTGAGTTACCTCCTTTCTTCCACAAATTATCAAAATTTTAAAAAGAAAAAGAGTGGCAAGTACAAGTAGTAGTACAAGTCCATAAACCAGTACTACAAATTTTCTATGAGTATAGATATGTGCATAAATGCAAAGGAAAAGGCCTAGAAGGATACATACCAAACTGAGAAGAGTAGGTATCTCAAAAGATTTGTTTTAGGATGATGGTTTAAAAAAAAAGAAAAGAAAAAAAAAGGAAAAAGAAGAAAAAAGAAAAAATTAAAATCTTATCTTCAATTTCAGATAATCTGTGATGAGAATATTTAGAATATTTTAGTGTATTTGAAAACTCTAAATACAATACTAAATGTATAAATTTTAAAAAATCAACTATACATCAAGATCCCACTTATATGTACACTTGCAAATAAATGGTTTTATTAAGGAAACTCTTTACATGGGCATAGTTCATTTGAATAAAGATGTACTTCAAAAATAGTGTCCATTATAACTCGAGTCATACTGTAAATTATAGAGCTAGTTATTTAAAGAAATGCCTATGTAATTCCTTATGTTAAGTGTAGCCTTTTATAAATAATGACTACTTTTAGTTTCATTAAATATCAGGTTTATCTAAAACCTTTAAAGTCTGAACTCCAAGAGATGTTTATAAAAGTGGATACGATTTCTTTCCTTATCCAATATCAGAATGCACTTCTATATTAATCAATCTGACTTTTTTCTAGTTTCTACACTTTCTTACTTTTCATTGACCTTGAGCGAATACTCAAGGTTTTATCCTAAAGAGAAGGGAGATTATATGGACAAGTTCAAACCTGTTAAAAGTGCACACGAGTGGATATCTTCGCTTACAAATTTCATGAAGGTATCCTCATCCTAAAACAAGAGAGTTTTATAATGGTTTTTTTTAATACCAATAGTTTCCAAATCCAGAAATTTTTTTACATCTATTTGAGTACTTAGAATTGAGTGCATCTAATCTTTAATGAGTGAAAAAAACCCAAAGGATTATTATGGGCTACTGGTCTCAAAGTGCCCAACACTTCAAAAATCCTGAAACCTTTAAGTTTTTATCTTTCATTGGTTAAAGTCATATTAATGAATGTACGGAGGGAATAAATTTTAAAGATTCTTGGTAAACTTGGCAGAACAGTTTAAACTATGAATAAAATGAACAAAAAGAAGAAAAAGAAAAAGAAGCACAGAAAGCCATGGACTTAAAGGGTGATACGTTATTTGAAGGGAGCTTGTTCTGGGACCTTAACCTCTATATGTGATGATTCACTAAAATGTGAAGGAAATCGCTCAGAAATATGTACTAGATCCAAACTATTTTGAAATATTGTGTTTTGTTTTTTCCTTTTTTCTTCCTCCGTGTCCTTTCCTTTGTTACATCAGAGCCATATTAAACCTTTTATGGGGATACAAAGTAGGTCTAGAACAGACGGGATCCAGTATTATGATACATACTACGATGTAACAGAATTAATATATATAAGTGAACATGATTTATAAAAATAAAACTTTAGTAATGATTTAGTACACACTGTTAAGTAAAACTCAAAAGCATCTTAGCCAAAATATTTTCTCATAAAGACAGTATCGATGTAGGCTCTTCTGAGATGGGGCATACTGCACATGGTAATAGCTTGGCTTTCAAATTATTTTCCAAATTCAGTGACAGGTGATTTAAACATCTAATTGATTTCTGCATCCAGCTGGGTTTATAATATTTTTTTCCTGGGAATTGATAACACAAGTTTTATTTGAAATTAAGTAGGGATAAAGTCGAGAAAAACATACTGACTCATCTTCATCACTGATTGTTCCATCTGAATAGTCTTCTTTTTCTGAATCTTCTGACATTTCTTCCAATAACTGGCTTGAAATCTCTTTTATTACGTAGGCAGGCTGTAAAACAATTTCTAGGGAACTTACTGGGCAGTTTTCTGCTGAATTTGAAGGTGTTCATTACATTAAATGACTAACCCCCGGATAGAGCCAACTGTATGTAATTAACAGTGACAACAGGCTCCACTAAAACCTATATTAATTAGGACACAGCTAGTCAAACATTCAACTTCGAACATTTGAAGAAATCTTCCATTGCCATGAAAAGGAGACCAAAACCGCAGTAAAAGACGAATCAAGAGAATAATTTAATTGAGAAGGAAATCCCCAGGGCACGCAGCCCCGTATTTAGTTCAACACCCGGCAGAGCAGGTTCAGAATAATCCTGAGGGTATTTAAAAAGATCACGAATCAAAGAAAAAATCATAGTTACTCAATGAAATCTAACAATATGGTCAAAAAAAATTTTTTTTTAAATTTTTGCTTAATTTTCCATTGACCAAAAGCTCAAATGGCTGCCCTACACTTTCCTCTTTCTGTTGTGGTTACTATTCTATAGATGATGCTCTCTGTGCGATGGTCCGGGATACTGCAGATACTCTGGAAATACCCCACTGCTCTCGCCTGAGCCGCAGTAGCTCTCAGCAGGTTCTACCCGCCGCGATCGCTACTCCTCCACGCAAGCGCCCCCCCCCCCGCCCCGGGGTCCTGAAGACAACCGAGTAACAGCACCTCCGTCCTAAGATGCTGTCACTTTTGCGAGGACCAAAGCAATTGACCATTAAACAACCACGAACGCCACAGAGAGGACGTCCCCAGCATCCCGAGGCCGGGACATCCCGGTCTGGGCGCCGCCACGGCTGCAGACCCGGGAACCCGTGCGCCCTGCCGCGCTCCGAGGAGCCCACCTAGGCGCTGACCTGCGGCACCGCGAACCCGGAGCCTCGGGAAAGCCACACGCTCAGGTCCTCGCCCGGGCGCCCGCGGGGGGCGGGGGGCAGGCACCGTCACCTCCCCGGCGCGGTGGGTTTCATCGGCCGCGAGTCGCGTGGGCCCGGCGCTCCCGCCACCCTCGCGTCTGCACCGCGCGGTGCGCGGAGGGGCTCATGCCCCGGGGCGCGCGGGCTTCCCGCAGGGCGGGGCGGGGCTCGTCTGCGACGCTGTTTCCCTTTCGGCCGCCCTGGCCCGACCCCCTCGTCCCCCCCAGCCCCGCCCCGCAGTCCTTCCTTGCGGGGTGCAGCCGTCCTGCCCCGCCACGCCTAAGCCCTAGCGGCTGGAAGGAGCGCAGCTGTGGCTCGACAGCCCCGCCCCGCCTCACCCCCCGGAGGCGAGGCCACTCGTTTCCAGGGCGACGAGACGCTTTCCCCCCCACCCGCCCACCCGCCCACACACCCAGCCGGGACCCCCTCGCGAGACTTCCCACAGTTCTCGGGAACCGCCTAGCGGCCCGCGCACGAGCGATTTGGGCCGAGGAAGCGGAGAGCCCGGGGCCTGATGGGAGCTGGGGGCGGGGCCGGGCCGGGGCAGAGCGAGGCCGCTGCTGCGGTGGGAGGCGGGCGCGTGGCGTCTCCGCGGCGTCTTGTCCCTGCGGCTCTGCACGTGGGTCTTGGCCTCCTCCTTTCTGAGGGGCCCCGCCGAGCGTGCTCCTTAAGACTTGGGCTTCGGGGGATCCCTGGGTGGCGCAGCGGTTTGGCGCCTGCCTTTGGCCCGGGGCGCGATCCTGGAGACCCGGGATCGAATCCCACGTCGGGCTCCCGGTGCATGGAGCCTGCTTCTCCCTCTGCCTGTGTCTCTGCCTCTCTCTCTCTCTCTCTCTGAGTGACTATCATAAATGAATAAAAATTAAAAAAAAAACTTGACGGAGGAGCGATGCATGCACAGAATCCTCGTCAGCCCGAGTCTTCCCAGGATCCCAGTCGTTGGCGAATGGCGCTACCGCAAATCCTTGCCCCGCATTATCTAATGACACAAGGGTCCTCCGGGAACAGACCGACACTCTGGGACCTCGGAGCCCTAGAGACGTCGTTCCTGAAATCATCTTGAGGTCCCCCCTGCTCTTAGTTCTGGGGGACCATTTAATATATCTGAAACAGTTTTCCAGGTGCAGCTGAAAAAGCCTTCAAGATGTTTGATGTGTATGGGAGGGAAAATGTTCTAAGTTCTTTGGGCTGCTGTATTAATTGCATTGATAGGAGATTAATAGAAAATTGAGTTTCATGTCTTAGGTATGGATGGGTACCTCGCCCTGACCTGAGAGGCTCCGTGGGGGGCAATGGAGGCCCTTATGGCATCCTGAATGAAGGAAAAGGTGGGGTCTGGGGCTTCAGAGGGAAGGTCCACGATTCACAGGAAGATGGGAAGAGCAAATGTGTGCCTTGCCGAGCGGAACAGCGGGACACAGAGAGGAATCTGAACAAACGGGCCCTGCCAAGCTCCTCAGGCCTACTACACCTAGCCCAGCCTCTTCCTAGTTACCTCTGGTGAGAGCTGTTTTCCTGCAGCAGGCCCTCTTTCCAAACTCTTAGAGGCAGTTAAGGGGGTGACAAAAAGCTGGGCCCAGATTGTCTTCAGCTTAAAATACTGTGCACGCCCAGTGGCATATGTCATAGATGCTTGTTCTGAACCCCACCAGGTGCCTTTATAGCTGCACTTTTTTTTTTTTTTTAAGATTTTATTTATTTACTCATGAGCGACACAGAGAGCAAGAGAGGCAGAGACACAGGCAGAGGGAGAAGCAGGCTCCATTCCTTGCAGGGAGCCTGATGTAGGTACTCGATCCTGGGTCTCCAGGATCATGCCCTGGGCTGAAGACAGGCGCTAAACCACTGAGCCCCCCAGGGATCCCCACTGTACTTTGTTTTATGCCATACATAGGCAACTAAAGGTGATGTGCCCAGAGAATATTTAAATACGGAATCTATTTTTCTGTTGGATTTTAGAGTCATGGTTGCAAACCATAGGACGTCAGATATACAAGGTGAAGAAGCTCCAAGAAATGATCTAATCGGGTTACATAAGCAATTAAAGGCAGAGTTGGGGCTTGAGTCTCGTGGTTTATAGTCTAAATATTTACATAGACATATTTCAAGTAGTCCTATGGAGAAGATTATTTTAGTGCATAAATACTTAAGAATTCAACAAAACTTTGAAAATCATAATCAGAAAGGGAGACAGAACATGAGAGATTCCTAACTCTGGGAAACAAAATAGGTGTGGTGGAAGGGAGATGGGTGGGGGGTGGGGGTGACTGGGTGATGGGCACTGAGGGGGGCACTTGGTGGGATGAGCACCGGGTGTTATTCTATATGTTGGCAAATTGAACACCAATAAAAAATAAATTAAAAAATAAAAATAAAAACGGTAAAAAAAAGTAAATCATAATCATTTATTCTTTCATTAACTCCACTAATTTATATTGAATGCCTACTGCTCATCAGGGATTGTTGTCGAGTAAGGCTATTGGAGGAAACCAAACAGACAGACATTCCTCAGGGAGGTTATGGGGGAAGACAGACAAGCCAATAAAAAACAAATGAACAAAACCATTCAGGTGATGATCATTGCTATGGAGAGAAGTGATGGAGGCAAAAATTAAGAGCCGCCCTGCAAGTACCGCAGGTGGGTGGGCCTTGGTAGGGATAGTGCTCATTTTCTCTCTCTTTTTTAAGAGGCAGGGGAGGGGGGGGGAGAGAGAGAGAGAGAAACTCAAGCAGACTCTGTGCAGAGTGCAGAATCCTATGGAGGTTTCAATTCCACAACCTTGAGATTGTGGCCTGAGCTGAAACCAAGAGTCAGAAGCTTAACCTGACTGTGCTACTCAGGCACCACCACCACCACCCCGCACCCCCACCGCCCGCAATCTCTTTTTAAAGTAAACTCTATACCCAATATTGGCCTTGAACTCATGACCCTGAGATCGAGAGTCACGTGCTCTACCCACTGAGCTAGCTGGGGTAGCTCTTTTGATAGTGTGTCCAGGGAAGCCTCTGAGACCAGAAGACCAGAAGTGAAGGGTTGGGCCAAGTTGATGTTCAGGGAAGAAAGCAGTAAGTACAAAGGTTGTGAGAGAAGACTGGGCTATGAATTAGGACTAGGCTGTACTCTCTAGGTGAGGCTTAACTGGAGTCGGTATCATTTTTAGGAAAGAGATTTCATTGGGATTTCCTTCTTAAGTAAATTTTATTTATTTATATAAAGAAAATATTTATTTATTAGAGAGAGAGAGAGAGAGAGAGAGAGAGAGAAGCAGGCTCTGTGCAGGAAGGCCCGACGTGGGACTCAATCCCTGGTCTCGAGGATAAGGCCCTGGGCTGAAGGCGGCGCTAAACCGCTGAGCCACCTGGGCTGCCCATCCTTCTTAAGGAAATTTTAAATAGTTTTCTAAGTACTTGCTTCCTTTTAACTTTTTTCTTTCTTTTTCTTTTTATTTAAACACACTCCATTTCAGACGTACCATATAGTGGAAATTCTTTGTAAGTTAGAGTGGAAGTAAGACCTGGAATAAGCTTCTCCTAGGGACATTGTCAGTCTGATTTTTTGTTCTCCTTCCCTATGATCTTCTCTCAGAAGCTCACAGGACAGACTCCTTTTATAGTCAGGTTTGGCTTCTTGGCAAGGCAACTTTACTCCTGCAGCAACTTTTCCTCCTCCTATTTTTTGGTGAATTTATCTAGTCTAAGCCTGCAGTATAACAGGCAATATAATAAGAATATGAAAAGAGGAAAAGAAAAGCCAAAACAATCTTCCAAAGAGCATAATTACTAGTGTGGAAATCAGGAGGAAAATTCACTTTAGCAAGACATCCAAATGTGTGTTGTGTTAGGGATGTAATTTAGTTTGTGTAAGTAGATCACTTTGAATTTGTTGGGCAGAGACTTAAATGCAGCAACTAGGGCAATTGGAGTTATTTATGACATCACAGAAGTTAGTGGTTATATGGCTGTAGAGGTCTTATCACATTTTGGGAAGCCATACTAGGTCCTGGAAGCCCTGGGGTCCTCTAGTACCCATCTTGGCCTTCCTCAGACTATCTGGATCTGGAATGTCCTGTTATAGGGCCAAGCCTCTCTGACTGCTTCCAAGCTCAAACCTTGAGATTTTTCTTAAGGATTTACTTACTTATTTTGAGAGAGAGAGAGAGAGAGAGAGAGAGAGCATGAATGAGCACTGCACAGGGTGGGGGTGGCAGATTGAAAGGAAGAGGAGAATCCCAAGCAGAGCTCAAGCCCATGATCCTGAGATCATGACCTGAGCCCAAATCAAGGGTCAGATGTTTAACCAGCTGAGCCACCCAGGTGCCCCTTGAGCAAATTGTTTAACTTCTCTCTGCCTCAATTAATTTACATGTAGGGTGTGGATAATACAGTACAGAAAGTCCCCGACTTATGATGGTTCAACTTATGATTTTTCAACTTTACAATGGTATGAAAGTGATATGAATTCCGTAGAAACCATACTTGGAATTCTGAATTTGGATCTTTTCCTGGCTTCGCCATATACAGGTCGGTCCTCTCTCATAATGCTAGGCATTGGCAGGGAGCCACAGCGCCCAGGAAGCCATGGAATCATGAGGCTAAACAACCAGTATACTTACAACCATTCGGTTTTTTCACTTTCAGTGCAATATTCAATAAATTACATGAGATATTCAACACTTTATCAAATAGGCTTTGTGTTAGATAATTTGCCTAACACTGGGCTAAGAGCAGGCTAGGCTAAGCTATGATGTTTGGTTGGTTAGGTGTATTAAATGAATTTTTGACCTAGGATCTTTTCAACTGACAGTGGATTTATTGCCTTGTGAGCCTATCATAGGTCGAGAGAGATATGTAGCGCCTGTCTTGTAGGGCTGTTGTGAGGTTTAAATGAGTGAGTAACATGCGAAATGCTTGGAAAATGCTGGGAATATGAAATGGTAAGGACCCAGTGAAATATTAGCTGTCATTCTCATTTGACCAGCAGATCTCCCATTGGTGACAATGACACCATATCACTCTGATTCCTCGGCATCTACTTGCCTGGTTATGGTGATCCCTACACGACAATAGAGTATCGCCCCTGAACCAGTGTCATCTTCCCAAGCAGCTCTAGGACAGGTGGGCACATATGGGAACTATCCATCTTCTATACACAGGCACAGTGCTGTCCTATTTGGCCTGTTCTTTTCAATTCCCTTTTCTATGAGCTCAGGTAGCAGAGAGACAAAGAAGCCAACTCCTGGCTAGACACACATCCAACAGGACACAGAATGCCAGCCTCCCCTTCAATCAGACGCCTCTTGTCCTTAGTGATTCTCTTGGAAGCCCCCTTTCTTGGAAGTAGCACCTTAGTTTGCAGAAAAATCATGCTGCTCACAGAAGCTCAGTGTTCTCGTGAGGGCAATTTCTCATTGCAAACTAGCGCACCGCCACTCTGACTTTATAGAGAATGTTGGGTTTCTGAGCTTGGTTAATTTACTGGTACAGCCAGTTAACATAGGCCCTGTGGTCACGAAGGACGTCAGTTTCTAAGGTGCATTCTTAGGAGGCTTGGAACCTGGTCGGTTGAAAGGGGGTGGTTTTCAGGTGAGCCAGGGGACCAGCAGGATTAGCATCATGTGAGGGTTTGTTAGAAAATGCAAATTCTTAGGCCTCAATCAGAAACCCTGGGTTGGAGCAATCTGTGCTCTAACAAGCCCTCCAGATGATCCTGATGCACCCTAAAGTTTGGGAACCACTACAGTAGTGGGTTAAGAGTATAGACTGTGGAACCAGAATACTGAGCTGTATGACCTCGGGTAAGGTACTTAACCTCTCTGGGTCTCAGTTTCCTTAGACAATGGAGATAGTAACACCTATCTGCTAAAATTGATGTAAAGATTAAGGCAGTTGATATATCAAGTGTTATATTGTAGCAAGTGATCTTATTCTGTTGTTTTCAGTGAAATCTTTGGAGCACACATTCCCACACGGAGCCTAGAGTGAACCCTTGCTCCTTGAAATGTTTTCCCCAAAGAGCAGCAGCCACTGAAGCGTCACCTGGGAACCTAAGAGAAATGTAGAATCTCAGGCCCTCCCCGTCCTTTTGCACCAGAATCTGCATTTTACAAATAGGTATTTGAGGGGCAGCCCAGGTGGCCCAGCGGTTTAATGCCGCCTTCAGCCCAGGGCCTGATCCTGGGGACCCAGGATCGAGTCCCACATCGGGCTCCCTGCATGGCGCCTGCTTCTCCCTCTGCCTGTGTCTCTGCCTCTCTCTCTCTCTCTCTCTCTCTCTCTGTCTTTCATGAATAAATAAAATCTTTTAAAAAAAAACCGAATAGGTATTTGAATAGCAAAGGGGTATTAGATAACTCAGCTTTTGGCCCACTAAAATTCTTTGTAACTAAGAATCTCCCGGGACTGGAACCTACATCTTGCAATGATTTCTACCATTGATTCTGTTGCTCACCAAGGATTTAGAAACCCTAGTGCACTTAGGACAGCTGATTTCCATCCTTTGAAAAAACTCAAAGCACCTGTGTTGCTCAACTTGGCAGGCACTCGACCTACAAAAGACAGCATTTGTTCTAAGAAAAGTAGGATCGTGTGGAAGGATGCTGAGTGTGATTAACAACTAGCTAAGAAATTAATCCTGTGTTCTGTATGATTTTGCGGTTCTTTCACATAGCTCATATTAGTGCATCCTGTAAGAGTTTATTGAATGAATGTTCTTTATCCAGGCAGAAATGTAGAAGGTTGGGCCTTCTACAACCTATTTTTATGGAGACGTTTGTTGGAAATCCTGTTTCAAGGGAGCAAAAGCCAACCTCACTAAAACCATGCCTTGGCAAAACTCTGCTGTCAAATCTGCAGTAGAGTAAAGCAAGAGGCCAACCATCCAAGAGGCCCTGGAGTTGAAATGCAGGGCTGAGGTGAGAACAGTAATTATAAATCTGGGGACAAAAATGTTATAAAACAAATTGGCCTCTCAGTGCTCTGAAAGCTTTACCACAAAACTTGGCAGTAGTACATTCAGCACAGAGTTTATAAATTGGGTTGTTTGTGAAATCGTTATCACTTATCAAGCACCATTCCATGTGGTGCACCGGGTATCCTGCTGGGGGAACAAAGGAATATGAGGCAAATACTTTTATTCTTTTTTCTGATTACCCCTAGATGAAGTATTTTCTCCTCCCTCTAAACACTGAGCCCATCATATACCTTGCAATTCTTTGACAGTTATGTACTAGAGGCTTGTGATATTTTCTCTTAAATCCTTGAATTGTTACTCCATATTTTGTAGCTTTTCCTGTCTGTCATGTACCTCTCCACTAGAATAATGCAGTTGTTCTTCACATTAAGGAAGGTGGCAATCTGTGTAGGGACCAGATTACTTCAAGCTCGCCCTTAACTTTCAGGAGTCAGCTCTTTGTAGACCTGTAAGTCGTTTGACAAATCCTTGCCTCTGACAGACTAGTCTTTTTCCCTCCAGCCTCACTGGGTTGCCAAAAGTCTAGCTCTGCCACTCAGCTGCCTCCTGAAGATCACTGTATGCTCTGAAGCACAGGTAGCCCTGGTGTAAAAGCAAGTGAGGAAAAGTACATCAAACAGGTGACACATAACTAGGATGCTAGTTAAATGAGAAAATATCCATGTGTGCATTCTGGAAGTGCCCCCACCATTGTCGCTACAGTGCAGAGCTGGAGAGGAGCCACTGCCCAGAGGATGGAGGAGGTGAAGGAGGTGGAGGAGGAAGAGAAGGTGGAGGAGGAGGTGGAGGAGGTAGAGGAGGTAGAGGAGGAGATGGAGCAGGTGGAGGAGGTGCCAGACCAGTGAGTGGGGAGGGAAGTGAGGGAGACTGTCAGTATTTAAACAGACCACATCACACATGAGTACAAGCTACTGGTGGTCCTTCAGGAGGCGTGGGGGAAGTCTGCTCTGACAGTTCGGTTTGTTCAGGGAGGTTTTTTTTTTTTTTTTTTTTTTTTGAAAAATATGACCCAACGATGTAAGAGTCCTACACAAGGCAAGCTGAAGTGCATTGCCAGCAGTGTATGCTTGGAATCCTGGACACAGCAGGCACAGAGCAACTGACAGTGGTGAGGGACTTGTCTATGAAGAATGGCCAAGGGTTTGCTCTGGTATATTCTATTACAGCTCAGTCCACGTTTAAAGACTTATAGGACCCGAGGGAACACATTTTATGGGTTAGGGACACAGAAGATGTTCCAATGACTTTGGTTGGCAATAAATGTGAGCTAGAAGATGAGCGAGTAGCTGGCAAAGAACAGGGTCAAAATTTAGCAAGAGTCAAAGATCAACGTTAATGAGGTATTTTATGACCCGATCAGATGGATAGATAGAAAAATAGCAGTGAAAAGAAGCCTAAAAAGAAATTATGTCTGCTGGAGCAGATCTCAGCCAGATTGCAGGAATGCCTAATTGAGAAGTGCCAGCATTCTGGACTTTAAAAATTAAATCTGGGGGTGCCTGGATGGCTCAGTGGGTTAATGTCTGCCTTTGGCTCAGATCATGATCCTGGGGTCCTGGGATTGAGTCTCCAGTTGGATTCCCTGCTCAGGGAGGGGTCTGCTTCTCCCTCTGCCACAACCCCTACTCATGCTCACTCTCTCTTGCAAAAATAAAATCTTAAAAAAAATTAAACCTGAAGAGGCATCTTCTATTTTATATATTATGTGAGGAAGTTAAATTTTATATTGGTTTGCACAAATCCCCTGAAAAAAATTGTTCTGTGTATATCTCTTGGAAAATAAGACCATATATTTCTCCTTTCCAATAGAAGTTGTAACAGATGTGAAAATAAATATAGTTGACTCTAATATGATGACACAAGAGTATGGATGCCTTCCAAATGTTAGATATTGTTGCTATAATCAAATGATTTCATACTGACCTTTTTATCATGATTCCTCCCTGTCAAACACTGTAAGTTGAACCATTATACTTTATGTCTGTAATGATATAGATTGCGAGATTTCCCCTCAAACTCATTGCAGCAGATAACTTTTTGAGTCATTGACTTCATTTCATATTTAAAAAATTATGAAATATCATTGTCATTATATTCTAATTAAAATTGTGCATAATGCTTTTGGGAAAATGGGTCTTTTATAGGAAAAAAACTGGCATAAGTGATTTCTATGGCTTTCAGAGCTAAAATGTATAAATATACTAATCCAAAAAAAATGAGAAAATATCAGTAATTACATTAAATGTAAAAGGACTAAAATACTCCAGGTAAAACTTGGAAATGATCAGTCTGCACTAAAACCTAATGATTCTGATTTTATGAGGTCTCCGATTTTCAGAGACACACATCTAAAACTCAAGGTCGAAAGCAAAAGGGTGGAACAAGGTAACTCATGCAATGTTAATCAAAAGAAAGCCACTGTAGCAATATTAAGAATAGAAAAAATAAACTGTAAGGCAAAAAATGTTTGTTATGCAAATAGAGGATTACTTCATAAAGTTAAAATACTTTACTAGGAAGCTTTAATGATTTTAGATTTGCATGTGCACCGAAAATATGATGTTAAAATATGGCAAGCAAAATTAACAGAATTACAAGGAAAAAGGAAAATTAGACACATCCATAATGACACAGGGAGATTTTCACAAGTGTTTCTTAATAGTAGATGTGGAATAAAAGAAAAATCAGTAAGGGTACAGAATGTTTGGACAACATGATTAATAAGCTTGATACAAACAAACATAACACTCAAATCAAGACATTGTTAGGTCTCTTTGGTCCTGGAGAAGAACACATATTTAGGGTCATGAGATTTTTAGAAATCCGTTCTTCCATTTGGAGTACACATGCAAGCAAGAGTAGGAAAACACCTGTGATACAGACCTGTTGCCACATCATACAAGAGACTATAATGTCTTTACACTTATAACCTGAATATGCATGTTGTAAAATTAAATTTCATCCATCCCTAATCCTATCAGTCTGGTACCAGTACTGTAGATGGTATTCTTTTCATTATTTAAATTTTTAAAAAATTTTTATTTATTTATGATAGTCACACACACAGAGAGAGAGAGAGGCAGAGACACAGGCAGAGGGAGAAGCAGGCTCCATGCACCGGGAGCCCGATGTGGGATTCGATCCCGGGTCTCCAGGATCGCGCCCTGGGCCAAAGGCAGGCGCTAAACCGCTGCACCACCCAGGGATCCCTCTTTTCATTAGTTAATGCTGGGAATTGACCTTGATGACAATTATCATGTTGTCTAAACCGATCACCATTTTGTTAGGACGTAGAACTCAAAAGTACTAATTATTTATTAAGCTACAGTAACTCATTGAATTCCACCCAATCTTATGGGCAAGATGTAGAGGACTGCTCAGGGGCTCCAGGCTCACAGTTTAAATCATTATGAGAAAAACCTCATATATTTGACCAATGTTACATAAATACGCAAAATTACAATAAAAAAATCTCTGGATTTAAGTGTAGTTTATACATTTAAATAGTATTCTGCAAATGAAGGGTAAATATTAAATGGCCATTTCTACTACAAAAGACACTACCTTTGGAAAACAGTACTTCTATCTTAAGAGTGAGGGGGTGGTGTGTAACAAGGTGGGGAATGAAAGGAAGGATGGAGCAAGATGCTTTTTTTGGAAGGAGGATTTTTAAAAAAGATTTTATTTATTTATTCATTCATGATAGACATAGAGAGAGAGAGAGAGGCAGAGACACAGGCAGAGGGAGAAGCAGGCTCCATGCCAGCAGCCTGACGTGGGACTCGATCCCGGGACTCCAGGATTACGCCCTGGGCCAAAGGCAGGTGCCAAACCACTACGCCACCCAGGGATCCCCCGGAAGGAGAAATTTTTTTTAATACTCCCTTTTAACCTTTTCCATACATATTTGATCAGTTGTCCCTACTAGAGCAAGTTTCACTATTTCATTAGAAAAGTGCCTGTAATAAGAATTATTTAAAAAATATGAAGTGGCTTTTCTTTTTTAAAGAGGGAAACCGAGACTCGATCTGAAATACATATTTTGCTATGCCACCATCTTTATTAAAACAGATATAACTCTTGTTTGTAATCAATACAGTGCATAAAGATAAGCAAGGCAGACATTGGAGGAATTCCATTTATTGTGGATGCATTTTCACAATATATATTTATTGCAGCGATCAATTATCAGTGAAAAATATCAAGTGTTTATAAAACTTTTAGGAATGGCAGATTCACAGAACACGCTAGTCACCTTGCAGTCTTACCTCTTAAAGATAACAGAGAATTGTAATCAAACAAGTAAACGAATTTATTTTTCAAAAGAGTAAATCCAAACTGAACAAAATTCTACCCTAAAACTTATTCCATCCAATATTGGAATAAAAGTCAGGACTGATATACTCTCTTCTCAACTTTAGACTTTCTAAAAAAATATATAATAGTGATCAGGAGAAGCTCTTATTCAAAAGTACAACAAAGCAATGTTCCCTCACCATGGGCCTTAATTCAAATTTTGATCCATTTCACTCCAATTATGGGAGTCAATGCTGAAATCAGGCACTGCATGTGAATTCTAGTTCGTTTTATCATAGACTCACGTCTACTTTGTCATGGGTGGATGACCTGTGCAGTCTTGTTGGCTTGGCTTTCCCTCCTTTGGCCCAGGTGTGCTAAAGCTAGAGGATTCAGCAACTCTTTACTGATTTATGAGGAAAACAGACTTTGGAAGGCAGTGGTCACTCCTCATGCCAGCCTTGCCCTGGCTAGCTCTTCTAGGGCAATACTGTAGATTATAAGAGTCATTTGAGAGGCTCCCTCAACGTGGTAGGAATTGAGACTAAGACAATTTTGGTTAAGTCAAATGAGGTATAGGTTTATAGAATCACACTGCATGTATATTTCTATGCTAGAAGGTATTGCCAAGACACTGGAGTTCTCTTTAATCACTTATTGTGGAGAACAGATGAATACTTACACGCTAAAATAAGATGTGATATCTAGACTGTGTGTGTAAAATCTAAAAATGAAAATCGATAGACTCTAGGGGAAAAGGTAAAACTAATAAAAGTTACACATATTTTTTGAAAATTCAATGTGGTATCAACTTATGATGAGTACCAATGACGAATAAAAATAGAAAAGTTTAATTTAAAAGATAGTTCAGTCTATTAAGAATGGAAACACTGTCATGGCTCCTCCATGTTGGCTTTTGCTCACTTTTCTTCTCTGCTTCCAGACATTAGCCAAAGTTGGTCTCAGTATACCCACACGTGTAATTCCAATCTGTACAGTTTTGTGACAAAAATTCTTGTCTTCCAATTTTAGAGAAGGAAGAGACCTCATTTACCATCTAAGCCAACCTACTGTGGACTTGATTTTAAGAAAAGAGTTCTGAGCCAGCTTTGAGTTTGACCCAGATGGTAGATTTAGTACAATACACACTGGACTTCAAGATTGTTTTTAATTATAAACTAAATACTATGCTTTATAGAAAATGTCAACTACTTTTGACACTTCTAATCTCTCTTCTTACAGGTTATTGGACACTGGAAACATATCAATACCTATCCTGCCATGAATCTATTGGCAAATACGAAATATTAATATAATATTGTGATTTTTAATTTTTAAAGAGCTGTGATATTGGCTAGTTACAAGGACATATTGCTAAATATAATAGTCTAGCACATAAAAAAGCTTTCTACCATTAGTGTGTTTGCATATGTGTATGCACATACATACATGATCAGGTCATCTAAAATGTGGTTTGCTATTGCTACCAAAGAAATCCACAAGCAACCAACCTAAAGAATCAGTACCAATGTCAGCTAACATCATAATCCAACTTAGATATTCATCAGCATGAAAAAAGTAATACCTTAACAGTACATCTTTTTTTTTTTTAAGACAATCATTATTGCAGTATCTCAAATCTGAAATGGTCTACTTTCAGAAAGTGTTAGAATTGCCTTCTAAGATAATTTCTTCCATGCTTTATCCTAAAGTGCAGAAACAACATGACTTCTGTATTTAAAACAAAACAAAGCAAAACAAAACAAAACCACTCGTGGTTTTGTTTTTCTGGGCACTGCACACGTTCCTCAGGCAATTTTCAACTTGAAGCTCCTTTTGTTGACTTCCGGTGTGGTTGGTATCACTGTTCAGACACAGAGTTATGATGATCAGTAGGAAAGTCTCTATTTCACAGCATGGGTTTCTTTAGAAACAGGCTCCTGTGCAAAGGCAGTACTTTTACCATGAACATCTCTAGACTGTGATTATTAAATATAGTGACAATATACATGGGCTTACTGGGATAATGAAAAATAAAACAAGAGGAAATGAACTCAATTTAGTAAATCAACATAAATATAAAACAGAGCAAACTAGCCCCTCTTCAACTGAGCTGGTCCAGCATCTTGAGCGGCTACTTTGGGTTCTTTCTTGCACTGTCTCAAACCTGCTAAGAGAAGAGAGCTTTAAATTCACAGGCCGTGGCGTTCCAGCCAGATGTTTTGTGTCAGAGGAAGAAAAAAAAATAATTGAAATATGGTAGGGATAAATATTTATGGAAGGGAGGATTACTGTTGGTATTCTATTCAGATATGCTCCTCACCTTCTAGTCTACCCTCTCTTTGGCTGATTTTTTTTACTTCTCTCTCTTTCTTCTTTATGTTCCCCTTCCTCATCTTGATCATTAGCCTTGCTTGTGGCATTCACAGTCAAGGACTTTTGTGTGTGTGTGTGTGTGTGTGTGTGTGTTTTCTTTTTAAAACTTTACTCGAAGGGCCAGTAATCTGTAGTATGCTTTCTGGAACAGGCACACATGATGAATGGCTCAGTCTTGGCCACGTCAAGGACAATGGAGAAGTAGAATGTGTTTATCTTTCCTCTTCTCCTGTTTTTTATTTCTTCCCTCCTATTCTTACACCCTGAACCTTGAAACTTATCTGGGCCACACTCTTATTTGTATACCATTTCTTTTCTTCAGCTAGTTGCTAGAAATCCTTGCTGACATATTCACGAATACCAGTGTGGGGAGTCTGCATTTTCTTTCTTTTTTTTTTAATAAATTAATTTTTTATTGGTGTTCAATTTACCAACATACAGAATAACACCCAGTGCTCATCCCGTCAAGTGCCCCCCTCAGTGCCCGTCACCCATTCACCCCCACCCCCCGCCCTCCTCCCCTTCCACCACCCCTAGTTCGTTTCCCAGAGTTGGGAGTCTTTATGTTCTGTCTCCCTTTCTGATATTTCCCACACATTTCTTCTCCCTTCCCTTCTATTCCCTTTCACTATTATTTATATTCCCCAAATGAATGAGAACATACACTGTTTGTCCTTCTCCGATTGACTTACTTCACTCAGCATAATACCCTCCAGTTCCATCCACGTTGAAGCAAATAGTGGGTATTTGTCGTTTCTAATGGCTGAGGAATATTCCATTGTATACATAAACCACATTCTGCATTTTCGAATGTGCACTTCCATCTCAAAAGAGTAACTGCATGAGGTGTAGTGAGCCTGACATTTTGGAGTGAAGGAGTCACCTACTCTGCTACTTCATAAAATCAGCTCTGGGTCTCACGGTTATATTATTATGATCATGATCATGATCACGGTACAGAGAGCTTCTTGGTAAAGACCGAGGATGAGTGGGCAGTGTAGGTGAAGACTCACCCTGTCACCTTTCCACCTTGTACCACCACACTGCACAGTTCCAAGCAGTACCATTCAGGTGTTGAATGTGAGTGGTGTTCTCTTGAGTGGTTACCATTCCAGATGGTCTCCATACTCCACTTCCCAGAACTCTGGCTCAGCGGAATATTACTCAGAGAGGCTTCATGAAACCCGTGCTGATAGGCTATGAATAGCTGGCGCCCTCTTCTCAGAAAGCAGCCCATATAGACATTTGGACTGCCATTTCCGAGAGGTCGGAGATGGATGCTAGAGGGGCCGTTGATGGCTTAGGCCAATAGAAGTTCATCCTTTGTCTTAATTAGAAACTAATAAATGATTCCATTCCCCTACCCCCCACCCCCCTCCACCAGGAGAAAATTGTGCTAGGAACTTTAAGCTTTCTCTTTTCTGCTGACTATGCAACCCTCAAAGGAACGCAACATGCAGAGTGGTTAAGAACGCAGGTTCAGACCAGACTGCCTGAGTTTTGACGCAGGCTTTGCTAACTTATTCACTGTGTGGTTTTGGGGAAGTTCACCTCTCTGTGCTTTGTTTTCCACAGCTCTAAACGGGGGGGTGGGGGGGAGTAATAAAAAGATCCACTCCACAGGGTGGTGGGAGCATCAGATGAGATAACATAGATTGAGAAGGTAGAGCAGCGCCTTGCAGAGTGGACATAGTGGTGAGTAGTGGTGATAATTATTACCAGATACTTTTAATATGTTTAGCAATGACTTAGAAAAGTTATGTAAAAACCGCCTTAAATAGAGAGACTGGGCCAGTGGATTTTGCTGGAATGTAAGAGCAACCAACGAATCGAGAGATGGAACAGCACGTTAGGCAGCTGTGCCAGACATAGGAGCATGTAGAAGGGAGGAGAAGGGAAGTGAGATTCTGTTGCTTCAGGGAACAGTAGGGATCCTCTGGTTGCCTTCGAGGGGTTCCTCAGTCCTGGGTTTGCTTGAAAAGTGCTTCTAAATCGTCCCCTAAGCAGACTGGCCTAACCCTGCTTCTGCTTGCTCTCTGATTTCTCTCCCACTTTCCCTCTATGAAAGGAGGAGACTGGGCTAACTGCTCAAAACGGGGAAGGGCTACAGCCAAAATGAATTAGTTCTTTGGACAACAAGGAGTCCTATGATCAGTCTGAGCATCATTCAGATATTGTTCAGAGCCTCCTTTATGAAGAATAAGCATAGCCATTGACCAGAGCGCGCGCGCACACACACACACACACACACACACACACACACGAAAGACAAATCCAAGCATTCTTAGCCATGAGTTTCTATAGGGGGGCAAGTTTTGCCTGACTTATATTAATTTTTTGCCATAGCAACCTTGGGTCCTAGGCTTCTGACAGTGTAATGGTTCCAGAAAGCAGCTCTGGAGCCACTTAGGGAGATAGAGGTTTCTCCCTAGGTGATCTTCAAATGGCTGTGGCTCCAAGTCTGGACCGTGTAAGGAAGTATATAACCTACAACCTCTGTTGTCAACACTCCTACCACTGTGGTGCTTCTAGAATGTCTTATTGTGAACCACTCTACAGGTCCAGACTTTTTATGTTGTTATGACTGTCAAGCCTACAATTCTGAAGGGCCTGTGACTTCATTTCTCATTGCACCATATATAAGTTTTTAGAAGCTGATGGTTGCCTAGTAAAGGCTATGTGGATCAGTGATATTTCTCATTTGATCCTGGGATGTCACACTGGAGGATATGGCAGGAGAAGAACCTATGAAAAGTAAATCTTCCCAGTAGATTACCTTAGTGGGAGAAGTGACCTTATCCACAGATTGCTTTTCCCAGAGGTTCCGCTTGCCAGATACGTCTCCTGGCCTCAAATCCTAATGAAGAAAAAGCAGAAAAAGTTGATAGGTGGCCATTCATATTTTCTGGCCAGATACAAATAAATCATCACTTCTGTTGTTTGTTTGAATCAGCTTCTTGTTTGATACACTTGATCCTAGTGATTCAAAATGTGTAGAATCAAAAGGATCATTAGCCACTGTTTGCTTTTTTATGATGTTTGGATCTATGTTATAATATGAGAATGGGCTGGAATTAACCAGCATGTAGTTCCCGTCCTCCACCAAGGACTTACAGTTTGCTGATCAGCAGAACTGGAATGCAAGCATACTTCACACAATGTAGTCATTTTTAACTTTCTATGCTCTTAGAAGTGAATAGAACATAAGTTCCTTTTAAATAATTCTTTTGGGGTCAGATAAGCATTTCTTTCACCTCTTGCAGATGAACTTTCTTTCAGCATCCTGCTGTATCCCCTAAACCCTTAGGATTTCAGTGCATACCAGCCTGACTTCCAAATGCCAACACTCCATTTCTTTGCGTGAGGACTTTCTCTGGCTACAGATGTCCACTTTGCTCACCCAGGAGGCAGACTGGAAGTTCAGAGAGTTAACATACCCAGGAGCAGTCCTCAATCACTCACTGATGAGATTTGGTGCAAGAATATTTCTCAGGCTCACTCACGCCCCAGGTAGAACTGTGAAGCATGTGTTCTATGGCGGCTTCCAGGGTCGCCCCGGTGGGTTAGGTTTTAATAGCCCGTGTGGTGAGTTGCTTAATAGCCTTATTGGCTACCTTCTTTTCCCTGACTCACTTCCTGGAATGTTTTCTTTGCCTCCCAAGTAAATTACTTATACTTGAATTACTATTAGGGTCTGCCTCTGGGCAGCTCAATCTAAGACACTTTTCTAATTGCACTTTCCTCAGATTAAAATCATTTTGGGTTTCCTGAGGAGTAAGTGGGTAATTCAGAAGTGGATCAGTAGAGCCTAGCCCTACAAAAGGGAAGATTTACCACAAGTTGTACCCATAAGAGAGGTTGAGTTGATGACATGTGTGAGAGCATGTGGAAATCTTGGGAAGAAAACCCTAAAATACGATTGGCAACAGTTACATAGCTTTGATTGGTTATTTACTACCTCATAATTAATCTGGTTTGGATAAGGATCCAAATTTCTGTTTCCATTTACTTTTCTTCCAGCATTTGCTTACATTAGTACTTGGCAAAGGTGGTTCGTAGAAAATAAATGTGTTTTACTGAAATAGTAATGTTTATTTTGGCAAAACCTTTTCTCATTAGGAAGGCAAAGCTAATAACAATTGCATTTATCCACAGACACTGGTCTCAATGGACATATTTTTGATAGATACTATTGAAATCTTGACACTGAGAACGCACTGGTTAAATGGTACCATGTGAAGCATTTTAGATTTACCTTAATCTTACCGAGTTTCTGGATTTCTGTTGTGGCATGGATTCCTGATATTCTTTTAGAGAGTTACACCTATTTAACTTGGAACCAGTAAGCAACAAATCAGATTGTTTTGAAGAATTCCACTACATTTGCCAATATAGGTAGAAGTTGCCAAATTGTCTGGAAGACTTTTAAAATTGGGGAAACTATAATTAGGAACATACTAATGGAAGCTCTGGAAAGTGGCTATTATGGCTAGTATTACTTTATTTATTTGATTCATATAAAACAATTATAATTCTTTCACATGAATGTTCTACTGAAGAAAGTGAATTGTATTTCCCTTAACTCCTGCCCATTAATCTTTTGAGAGCACTCACACAGTCTAAGGAGTCCATCTTAAGAAAATATTCACATCCAAGTGGTAAGTTGGCATTTTTAATCAAAGGGGAAAAAATAAATGGAATTACCTGACCAGACTATATTCTAGAGAAAGACCCACTGCAGAAGAAGAGGGAGAAATGAAGGCAGGAGAAGCAGGTTTCCAATCAACCAGAGATCAGAAAATGAAGAAGAGAATTCAGCTGAGAAAGACATTGTTGGAGGTTCGTTTAAACAAAAAGAAGGACAAATTAGCACTTAAAATGCTGTATATAACATGTAGGTTAGACACAAAAAAAGTCAAACCAGATAAAGCAGACATACTCAGAACTGAATTCCAGTTACAAAGTTACACCAAAATCCTGTAAATTCTGCCCACAAATCCCAGTAGATGTCCCAGTAAAGAATCAGGTGCAGATCAGGGTTTCACTCTGAATAATTTCCAGGCACCCTAAAAAATATTAATTTGACAAACTACCTTGAACACTTTTAATTTTTAGCACATATTAAAATTATTACATAACTAGTGGTAGAGGGTGGTTTTTCTCTTCAGGGAATTTTAGAACAGAACATGAGTCTCATGGATTATTTCTTTCCTTCTTGAGGTTTCACTGGGTGAGGACTATTTTGGTGAAAGAATTTTCCTCTAATTTTCCCTTAGTGGTCACATGTCACACATTTGCCAAAACAAACTCAGGCTTTCCCTTCCACCCATGTATACCAAGGAATATTAACAAGGAGCTGAGGATAAATCCTCTCTGATCCCAAACCAGAAGGCGCAGTTGGGGGGCCTCCTATTTGCTGTTATCTTTAGGTAATCCTCTGACATCCTGGGCTCAGGCTCAGGCTGCCTAGAATCCCAAGGGTGTCAAATTTAGATGCCTGCTGTCAAGGGCCAGGCTGGAAACACAAATGCCTAAAGAGGCCTGGTGTAAGGAGACTTAAAAAAAAAAAAAAAAAAAATGAAAGGAATCAGGGAATTCAAGAATGTATGCCTCCACACCTCAAAAACATGTTCAAATTACAAATTTATAAAGGGAAATAAAACACACCAGCCCCCAAACTACACAGATCTTAGCTGCAGGCCACCAGCGTGAGACCTCCTGAACAAGACCTGCACAAGATCCTTGGGCACACTCAAACGAGCTTTTATTTACAACATCATTACATTTGTTTCCTTCCGATCAGACCTTCATCCAAGGAGCCACACTAGCCTGTCTTTCTAAGCTGCCATTCCAGACTTAACCTTTTCCTAACAAGTTTTATGCATCTGCAGGATCCTTTCAGCCTGTTCTTCATTTCAGAGATCTTGTCTCTTTTCTGCCAGACCCAGGGTGTCTATTGGTTACCCTCTTGCCCTTGCTGGGGTCCAAGTCATGTCCTCCTGCAAAGAGACTGCCATGTTGTTTATTGAGACTTTAACATGGCACTGGGGGTAGTTAGCCTGGGATGTGCATGAAGCTTAAATCTGCTTACCAAGTACACTCAAACGAGCTTTTATTTACATCATTACATTTGTTTCCTTCCGATCAGACCTTCATCCAAGGAGCCACACTAGCCTGCCAAATCCAATGGGACATGGGAAAAAATACGTCACCACAATCTATACGAATTGTTGCTTCCTTCTTTCCTTTCCTCTCCATCCTCTAGGAGATGGTCTAGTGAATTGCTTCCTAAATCACAGGTAAGGCAGGCAATGGTTTTTCTAATTTCCTTATAATAATTTTTGGTCCTACCAGAAAGTGGGCTTTTCTTGAATGGAAACCTGCACAGTTATTATACCTGCTGTGTTAATAACTAAGTTAAATCTCTTAACCTCCCCATTAGGATAACACAGTTGATGGCAAACTCATCAGTTAAGGTGCTGCTAAAAGAGTAGACGTCAAGTCCTGGGCCAAATACAAGAATATAGTATGGTCTAAAAATGAGTAAGATTGTTAATACTGTAAATGTGAAAACATAATCATCTCATTTAGTGATGTGCCCTACTCATCAAATAGGAAAGCATATACCTTTTTCTCTTTAGCCTTTCTATCTTGTGAGATCTTCAGTGGGTCCATGAGCTTGCTAAATTTGTATCAAATTCATGTTTGTAGAGGAGAGGGTCCTTAAATTTTATTAGGTTTCAAGAGGTCCAAGATTCAGAAGGGATAATAATCACTGGTCTGGACACACAAAACCTATATAAGTCACCATTATAAAAGAAATTTCTACTCTGTAGGTCACCCTGGATGCTGGGGGAAATCTGAAGCACTAAAGAGAACGGACCTTTTGGGTATGATCCATCGCCTAAACTCTCTCTAGGTAAAGGCCCCTCTTTCTGTATCTATTTGGATGAGGTAAAGAATTTTTTTTTTTCAATATGTAGACTTTCCAATTTTAGCTTAGGTTTACATTAGTTTTATACTTCCTGAAAGCCCTCATGCAAAAAAATTTCAGGCTGAATGGTAATCAAGTGACTACATGAAGTCATGCCCACAAAATGTATGGAAATACTGCCATTTTTTTTCTTTTTAAATTGGAAAAGTGATAAACTGTACTGATGATTTTGGAGATTAAATATGGAGCCCAACGATGCAATTAAATGGTCAGCAATGCAGCAGTTGATGATTTAGCAAGGCTTTTCTTCTACCTCTAGCTTGGAGTAGTTTATACCAATGGAAGCTGTGCTCCCTTGGGCACCAACAAAGGTATAAAAGCAACTTAATAGAGAAAGTCCACAAATATATAGTAGGGAGCTTCATAAGGCTTTTGATTATAATGATAAATGCAAGGCAATTATCACAGACATTCAATGAAAAATTTAAGAGGACATTTTTATAGTAAGATAGCCACACTTAATAAGAAAATGTTAGATTTCCAAAAATAACATTCATAACCGTTTTTATAGTTTCCAGTTTTACTGTGTTGTTTGTTCTTTTTCTCCAAACGACTTTCCTTTGGAGGTGTTGACAATAAAATCAAAGCAATCATTTCAACAACTGCCCAATAACTATATTTTTGCGTTAAGTTACAGAAATTAGGCAAATTAGAAAATATCTGTTCAAAATAGCCAACACACACATTCTTTTGGGAATAAGTCTAGGAGTGCTCTTGACTGAGACGTGGCCAAGATAATTTGACATTTTCACTTTCAAATTCCTAACTGTGATTTATAGAATGGAAGCTAAACAAACCGGTTAAGATTGTAAATGTGAACAGCGTTGAGCTCCAGCGAGCTACTCCACTCAGGGTGTAGAGGTGACTGTGGTTCCATTTTACCCTCTGGGGCAAAGGGTATGGGCTGCTCTAGATGTGCTCTCTAAATCTGAGACCCTCCTCTTTTGTTATTCAGGGTGACAGCAAAGAATAGGAGCATTGTCTCTCCTAGGCAAATAGACGAACAGCTTGTTTTCTTCTGGTGTTGGAAACTGGGAGATCAAAAAACTTGAGAATAACTCGAAGCTACTTACAGAAGGTTTGGGAGCGGGTGACTTATTTCCATCTGGGGTTTTAGTTAGCCATTCGTTGATGCGGCTGGAAACCCCCACCTTCAAGCCAGCAGTCTCCTACAAAGTCAATAATTCATTATTACAGAAAAAAAAAAACTTTACTTGGAAAAGACTCAAAATAAGTAACCTCAAAATACTATTATTAGATATTACTTTGCATAACCATCATGTGACACTAATCAATTATTGATCTCTATATTTTATAGTTTGAATAAAATGAGCCTTAAGCTTGATATTTAAAGACTATGTTAGGGGTGCCTGGGAGGCTCAGTCACTAAGCATCTACCTTCAGCTCAGGTCACGATCCCAGGGTCCTAGGGTGGAGCCCTGCATCGAGCTCCCTGTTCAGTGGGGAGTTTGCTTCTCTCTCTCCCGCTGCCCCTCCCCTCATTTGTGCTCTCTCTCCCTCTCCCCAATAAACAAATAAACAAAGTCTTAAAAAAAAAAAAAGACCATGTTAGCTGGTTTTCTTTCCCCTGTACGTCACCCCCTTCCCAACTCCAGGGGTGGGCGATTAATTTCAGGCACTTCATTTGGAATACTGTGGCCAGAGCATAGTACACAGTCTAGGCTCCTGAACTCATTGTCTCTGAAAGAATTAACATCTTCTTCACTGATTTTATAATTAAGTAGTGTGATTCCTTTAAAAAAAAAAAAAAAGGAAAAAACAAACCCAACCTCTAAAATTAAAAGACCAGAATCCTATACTGACCTTATTTGGTGTGCCTGACGCAGTAGGGGACGAAAATACATTCCCTTTCTCCCACATGCTCTTGATATTGCGTACACCTTCAGCAGGAACGGGAAGATCCGAGGCTGCTGGCTTTACAGGTTTTGTGGTTTTTGTTCCCTGAAATGTGTGAATTATTTTTAGGGTGGGTGCTGATAAGTTTGCTCTCATAAAATTACGGTGAGCTTGTCTTCCTCAACATTATCATTCAAAGTTCATTATGATATTTTAAAAAGTTCACCTTCACCAAAAGTTGTTGTAAAGCTACATTCGGACGGTATACAGACCTCACATAAACCATAATGCCTACAGCTGAGGATCTTTCAAAAATGAAATGATTCCTTTTACTGGGACACCAATGATTGTGGAGGTGATATTTCATGTCATTTCTCCAATAGATAAGTGCTTTATGTGTGCAGGGCACTGTGCTAGGCTCTGGGGCTATAGAGCTACTCAAGACAGTCTGCTCTGTAGTTTCCAGGGGACTTAACATCTTAATAGGAGGGAAAGACAGTAACTAGTTATACAAGTATTTATTTCACATCGTGGTAAGTGTTCTGAAAGACAAATGTGCTATAAAGCATGCCCAGAGAACATACATGAGGGGAATAATACTTAGTTTAGGGAAGAAAGAAGGCTACTCTGAAGAAGTGACATTTAAACTGAGAGACAACAGAAGGTTTGGAAGTGGTGAGGCAAAAAGAAGGAGCAATGCCAATTCTACATACAAAGGACCGACGACAGGACGTGTTGGAAACCTGAGAGACCTGTGTATGGAGAATATACCAGAAGGAGGAAAGAACAGATGTAAAAATGAAAGCTGTGCATTCAAGACCTGTTTCCAGCAGTAGTGATGGGCATAACCAGAGTCATGCATTTCTCTGGTGGTCCTGCTCTGTGGCCTGGGGCACGAGCTGCAAGGCCTGCTAGAGCTCTGGTCGACTCAACCACAGAGAATCACTATCTGCAATCTGTCTTACATTTTATTGGACATTCAATCTTGTGAAAAAGCAACTCTTGAGTGCTGGGACTTGAGTACTCATTTGATAAATCATCCAGACCTCTTTCTTCCTTATGCCCTCTTATCATTTGTTTGTGAACTATTGTATAGCTATCTCTGCTCTGCAGTTCAAAGGAGAGGAGAAAAATCAAGCCAAGCTGAGCCAATTAATTTACAGTAGGTATTCCGATCTGAAGGCTAAAACCATTGACTAAAACTACAAAAGGAGAAAAAAATACATCTTGATCAATGGCAAGGTACCAAATGCTTTGGTACTTGGAAATATACTTTATATCCAAATAGTGTAGAACCCACCCCCTTTTTTGGGGGAAAGTGGTGGGAAAAAGTTGGAACAGAAAGAAGCATAAAGGGCAGCCCAGGTGGCTCAGCGGTTTAGCGCCACCTTCAGCCCAGGGCGTGATCCTGGAGATCCTGGATCAAGTCCCACATCAGGCTCCTTGCATGGAGCCTGCTTCTCCTCCGCCTGTGTCTCTGCCTCTCTCTCTCTCTGTGTGTCTCTCATGAATAAGTCAATAAAATCTTAAAAAAAAACAAAAAACAAAAAACAAAAAACACAACTGTGGCCTTTCAAGCCCAAAGCAATCAGTTTGAAATTAATGATGATTAACCTTGGTCTGGCTATCACCTTTCTATTAATTTATACTACTACTTTTATTTGATACTAAATGTTTTTATAGTTAAAAAAAAAAGGATTAACCAAGGTTGCAACTGTTAAAACTACATATGGGAACATATTTTAAAAGTCGTTAAGGAATTTTTAGATATGCTTATGAATGTACAAGTAATATAGTTTAATACCAATGAGCCCATTCATTAAAAGAGTAACAGCTTCATTAAAGAATATTCTGGCTGAAAGTAGAATACGAAAATTTATTTAAAACCTTCTATAATTTATCTTTGTTACTGCTCTTCTGTAGAACTAGTTCAAAGTATAATGAAGCATCACTAATATTCTAACACAGTAATGTGGTTCCTGGACCTGATTACTGTCCTAAGCCTCTACGATCCCTCATCCACAGAGTCAATTTCTGTTTGCCCCCGACTCCTAGGCCACCTCACCTCAATTGCACTGGTGTATTGCTCCAATCTGCTGTCAATCTTGGAGACGACTGCTGCTTGATGAGTTGATTTGACACCACTGTTAAGTGAATAAACACACACATACACACGTAA
Organism: Nyctereutes procyonoides; assembly: GCF_905146905.1. NCBI lineage: Eukaryota > Metazoa > Chordata > Mammalia > Carnivora > Canidae > Nyctereutes > Nyctereutes procyonoides. Next base: position 31,116,256 of record NW_026575120.1, read on the forward strand.
AAATACAAGAATCATTCCATATATAACAGCTGATGATTCTCATTTGAACAACCAACCATATTTACCTTTTCTGCACAGATTTATTCAAAAATTCTGCTCGCTCTTCAATCTAGGGATTAAAAAAAACCCCAGTTAATATTTGCAGTTTATAAACAATGTTTCTCAGCCACACATGCTTGCTATTTATAAACAATGTTTTGGGATGCCTGGCTGGCTCAGTGGTTGAGCATCTGCCTTCGGCTCAGGTCGTGATCCCAGAGTCTCGGGATCGAGTCCCACGTCAGGCTCCCTCCCTGCCTGCTTCTCCCTCTGCCTGTGTCTCTGCCTCTCTCTCTCTGTGTCTGTCATGATTAAATAAATACAATCTTTAAAAAAATATATATATATACATATATATTTGTATATATACATATATACACAATGTATATATATATATATATACACAAATTTGTATATATGTATATATATATATATACAATGTTTCTCAGTCTATGTTGCTTAGTGAGTAAAAGCACCAGAGTGTGTGTAAGAGTGATAGGGTATTGTGCCCAGTAATTCTGCTGGAAGAAAACTACTTAGGAGGTATTTGAGAGTGAGATTTGGAGAGAACAAATGGAAAACGATAAAGAGTGAAGATATACAAAGTTCTGGAGGCAAATTAAAGACCAGACAGAAATGGAATAAAAATACCTCTGAAATAATGCAAATCAGTGGAAAAATAATTACATTTCAAGACAACCCCCCCCCCCCAAAGCACATGCTATTGCCCTTTAGGACATATTTATATGAGTACAGATAGACCATGTTATCTAACAAAATTTCCCCACAGTGTTTTAACTACATATTACATGTGTAATAGGATCAAGTAAGAAAGGTAACTAGGAACTGTGAACTCTTCACCTCCTGCTTGGCCTGGCTTTCTAACAGACAGCTGTCAAGCCTACTGCTGAACTTAATTTGCCTTGAATGTGGAAGATAGAGACATGAGTAGATCGAGACTAGGGCATGGCTCCTCAGGGCTGAGGCTCCCGTGAAACCTTTGTTAGGCCAAGGGGGGAATGACGGAAACAAGGCCAGAAAAACTGATGGATACATATGAAACAGGAAGGTCAGTAGCCTTTAATAAAATCCTTTTTCTCTTCAAAGCTAGGAACTTCCCTTTGCTAAAACTAAAGCTACTAAATCAGACATTATATTTTACTGACACTGTATCACTCAAATCACATGTTCTATGTAAGTCAGCAATTATCTGTTGACTCCTTATGACACCCAGCTCCAGGGGGGAAATTGCCTCTGGCACTTATCACCCACCAAAATCAGCAAATAGTAAAATATTTGTATATGACTGCCTGTGCCAAAGGGGTCCATCTTCTGCCCTGGTCAGGGCAGCCAAGGAATCTATGAGGCCTCAGCTCCCCCAGGCTGGTGTGCTTGAGTGTTCCCTAGAGTCTTCTGAGGTGTTAGTGGCTCTTTTCTGGCCAGGACTGTCCTGGGACTCGTGCAGTATTAATAAACACCATTAGGCTTTTTGGAAAAAAAAATGCTTCATTCTAATAGCAGTTGAATAACATTTTTATAGATGTTAGCGGGGGCATTTCATTTTTTCCAATGATTTCTCACAATGATAAAACCAACTCATTAAAAATAAAACTTTATGCAAAAAAGTGCTACCAGTAGCCTTGAGTTTATGGGATGCAAAGTGTCTTAAATCTTATTTTTCTGATTTTAATATAATGTAGAAGTACACTGCCGGAGAAAAAGCTCCCGGGTGAATAAGGTGAAATACATTAAAACTGTACAATGCACTGGCACTTTTAATATCCATCCATCCATCCATCCATCCATCCATCACCATCCAACCATCCATCAATCCATCCATCCATCCATCCTACTTTTGATCCTGCCAACCGGTCAGCTAAACAACTAACCAATAAATTATATATCGAGTACTCTATAAAGTTGAACCCTCAACAATGTATAAGACATTCTTTAAGAAGGACACGATTAGTAGAGGAGATTAGTAGAACATATGGATAAAATACTTAACATTCAATGATAGGAACCATAGTAAAGATAAGAAGAAAATGCTGTGACCATGGGAGAAGTGACTCTCTGGGTCAGTGGAGAAGTTTTTGAGTAGTTTTAGTTTATAGTTTACAGAATTTCATCAATGAGTTTATGGAAGTGAGGGTGGGGGGTAGGAGTGCATGAGTTATGAGTTACAGGGGAGCAGGACATTTGTGGCAGAGCAAACCCATGCATGAAGATTTTGGGGGAACACATGCAGGGCAGGGGGTGGGTGCAGGAATGTAACACATAGTGGAAGGAGAGAGGAAGGGCAGCCGAGGGGACGCTTGTTCCTTATAGCACTTCCAGCATCCTCCTGACTCCAGGATGAGCTTGCTAACCCTGGCTATCCCATTAACTCAAATTATGGAGATTCTCAGAACCTGACATCTCCTTTTGTATCTATAATATCAAATACAGCTTGACTTCACTATCACATTTTGTCAGGTCTCACCATCCATTTACTGATTCATTCCTATTGGAAAATCCTTAACTTAATCTAGATAATGTAACAAAGTGTACTAAATTTTATACACCTAACAATTTTGAGAGCAGTTGGTTCTTCTGAAGACCAAGAGGTGGCACTGTTGTCCTGAAAAAACTCAAGGGAAAAAGCAAAGCACGCTATTAATTTTAGAAAATCGGCTCTCTCCTTACTGTACACCCCTTCCACCACCAAAATATGAAAACAACAATAATAAAAACCCAATTTTAAATTTAATTTACTTAAAATTTGTTCTGTGCATGTTTTACATAAGAAAAATCATTCACCACTAACAAAATTTAACACTGTGAGAAACCAGGCTCTGCATTTCCCAGACAGGGAATACAAGGAGTCATGAGAACTTAACAAAATACATGAGTTGATAATATTTTGAGGTCAAATAGCAAATGTTTTCCCTTACACTGGCATTCTACAGTCTTAACTTATGACCACTTAGAAAAGTCACAGGGCCAAGAGTATCAACAACTGTAGGAATTCAGTCGTAGAATATGAAATTGAGCTCTAAAACCAGAGCCACAGCAAATTCTTCAAGGCACATACTATGGGGAAAAGTAATAGACTGTCTGCTCCTGAAAGTATGTCTCTGTTATGTAGGAATTAAAAATGTTTTGTTTCTCTTAAACATAAATTGATTGCTCACACATGCCTCTTTAGCAGAGGGAGAGGATGAATGGCTTCCAAAGGAACACTGGATGAAATGAGAAGCCAGGAGTCTGGTGGAGGGAAGGACCAGAGAAGTAAGTTGGAAAATTCAGTAAAAGAGACATTTGAAGAAGAAAAGGAGGATGGGCTATAGTTTCTCCTACAAAGAAGAGCAATTAGAAGCTTAGATGACTACGACTTTCTTCATCTTATTTTGACCAAGACTGTTCAAACAAAGCTTAGCTTGGGTGGGACTTCAAGGAGGGAAGAAAGAGAGAACATGGCTTTCTCTGATTATTGATGAGCCAGGAACACAGAGGACCCAGACTGGGAACAGAATGAGCTCTGGTTACTGCACAGAGATAGCCTGAACTGACTGGGGTTTTTGTTTCTTTGCTTTTGTGTTTTGCTTTTGTTTGGTTGGGTTTTTTTTATTTGTTTGTTTTGTTTTGCCATCCTGCCCTTTCTTCTACAGCAGGGTCTGCAAACTATGGCCCATGTGCACCATGGTTTTCACATAGCCCTCAAGCTAAGATTGAGTTTTATATTGTTAAATGGTTTAAGAACCCAAAATAATATTTTGGGACATAGGATACCTTTATGAGATCCAAATTTCAGTGTATCCCCATAAAACCATCCACTCCACAAAGCCTCTCTCTACTCATTTCGCTCGGCTCTGAGATCTTGTGCTGGTAGTCTGCCTTTGGTTACCTGGCAATTCTTGAATTCCCCTGAGCAGCTGACTAGGGCAATGCCATAGGGGCAGTGACCTTGTTTTGTACTTCTCTCCCTCATGGTACATACCGCCCATTAGGTATGTTATAAATATCAAATACTAAACAATAAAATCCTCCTGTGGCTTAGTTCTGATTCTTCCTGCAGCAGATCTTGAGAAGAGAGGGTTCAACATAAGGACCTTCTGTGGCAGGTGTCAGACTATGCTTGGGACCCAGATGATCATAAAGACTAAGTGAAGCTCCTTAAGGATCAAACATGCTGATTTTCCTGTGAAACAGGTAATAACTGTAAAATGTTAAGTAACTGGCTTTTGGTCATTTCAGTGGGCCACGTGAGATGACCTCACACATACAATTACAGACACACACATGCATATAGTTAAGCAGCTGGAGCCTGGCTATGCTTCTCTACTTGTTTTGCTTATCATCAATGCTAGCCTAGTTAGGTTGATGGAAAATGAGGGAGAAATTAAAATGTTAAAAGCTCCAATCTCTGAAGATTCACTCATCCATTTATTGATTCAGCAAATATTTATTGACTGTTTTCACCATGTTGGGTGTTCCACAAACGTTCACTCTCAAAACAAAACACATTATTTCAAAATAATTGGAAAACTGAGTATAAATAATAGATAGCACTTTTTTGCTTCTGTTTTCTTTTGTCTTGCATGTCAACCCTTCCCTCATCTCCTTGCCTGGGCTCCCTCTTGCTTGCTCTCTTTTTTCCTGCTAGCACTTTGGCTTCCATCAGTTAGGAGCTGTGCTCTTTTTTTAAGAAAGATTTTATTTATTCATGAGAGGCACAGAGAGAGAGGCAGAGACATAGGCAGACAGAGAAGCAGGCTCCCTGCTGGAAGCCCGATGCGGGACTCCATCCCAGGACCCTGGATCATGACATGAGCCGAAGGCAGATGCTCAACCGCTGAGCTACCCAAGTGCCCCAGGAGTTGTGCTCCCTGGAGGCAGTGATGGGACCAAACTCATCCTGGCAAAGGACCCTACCCAAGTCACATTTCATCCCCTCCAGTGATAACAGCTTTCAAATTTGACCAGTACCATTTCCAGCTGCCCTACTTTGAATAATGACAAAGAAAAAGTGAACAGCCAGCATGGAAAGCAGCTCAAACCTTTATAATACAGTTGCCCAGTTCATAAACTTTCTATGTTTCCATTTCCAACTGCTTAAAGCCAGGAGGCATCTGGAGGGCACGGGTCAGTAAAATCTCGAGATAACCGCTGTCACTTTAATGCAGACCAAAGCATCTAATGGACAAGAGGTACAAAGCTCTCCACTTTATTTCTCTCCTCCCTACATGTTACAAAGAGAGGCTGTGAAAAGGCTGAGAGAAGGAGTAAAAAGATAAACGAAGCAAAGGCTTTGGACAATGAGTAACTACATAAGGGGCTAAAATTAAGTTTCCATCACATTATAACCCAGGTGTTAATAAGAAGGCACTCTGGGAATAAAAAAATACCTTGAGAGATGAACCTTTAGGAGTGAAACACTTGAATGGCTTCTTGTCATCTGATAAGTTGTCTTCAGGCATCTTCTGACGTTTCTCAGCAGCTTCTGCCCGTCGCCTTTCTATCTCCTCCTTTAGCCTCCTCTTCTCTTCCTGGGAAAGAAAGAACAAGTGACAAGGACATTAGTACAAGCTTCATGCCAGAAGAAAAGAGTGCTGTAGGGGAAAGAGCACTAGTCCCAGAGGGAATGAGCCAGGTTCTGGACTGGATGCCAGCCCTTCCTCAAGGGCGGTGGCTAGAGGTTAGGCCAGAGCCTGCAGCTCCAACTGCCTGATTCACTCTGGAGCTGCCGCTTCCCAACTGTGTGACCTTGGCCACGTCACCTCTCTGCTCTGGGCCTCCATCTGTCATCTGTAAAATGGGGATACTAATAGCTGTCGTGAGGGCTACAGGAGGAAAGCCTGTGTGAAACGCTGGACCTTGTGCTCAGTATGAAGGTGATCGTTATCATTGTCACCACCATCCTGTCAGGTCATTTAACGCAGACCTTGCGTCTCTGTGTAGATACAATGAATAATGCCCCTTCTCTCCCTCCTTCCTAGGACAGTTGTGAAGACAGATGGGATAACTGATGTGCAAAGTTACATAAATCTAAGGTATTATACTTGCCAAATTGCACAAGAGATGATTTTATGCTTGTTTCAGCTTCAAATAAACCGAGTAGATTGCTTTAGATGGTTTGACAAAACTAAAATACATAGACACTGCATCACAGCAGCCACAGAAGTTCACAGTATGTCTCATTAAGCCCTCTGTGCCTTCATCCCTGGTCTGTAATAGCCTCCCCTGTCTTCTCTCGCAGGCAAAACATTTCAGAGCTCTGATCAAGTTGCATAACCTCTGTGAATGTTTTGCTGAGACAATCATATAGTTTTCACAGTTTTCAAACTGTCTATTCTCAGAGACTGGCTGTTCATCCAGCAGAAGGATTCTCTGTGTTATGGGCTTAGCGTTTGGGCCCCTCTCCCATTCATACATGAAAGTGTTAACCCCCAAAGTGATGGTTTTAGGAGCTGGGAGGTGGTTAGAGTGGAACCTTCACGAATTGGCCCTTCTAGGGCTCTTCTCAAAGAAAACCCAGAGCTCTCTTCTGTGTCCTCCCGAGTGAGGACACAGTGGGAAGACTGCTGTCTATGAACCGGAAAGTGGAGTTTCACCACACACAGAATTTGCTAAAGCCTTGATCTTGAACTCCCTAACCTCCAGAACTGTGAGAAATAAATTTCTGTTGTTTATGAGCCACCCAGTCTACGGGGATTTGTTATTGTGGCTCCACTGATTGAAGACTGTTTGGTAGGAGGCTGGACCAGATAATCAACTAGGTCCAATCCAATTCTAAGAGTTAGTGTTTCTTTTCTGCCTTCATTGATACTCTGCTCCTCTAAATAGCATTAACAGCAATGATAAGAATAACCGTAACTACCAGGCATCAGGAGCGCAATGACGTATTTAATCCGGGCATCAATGCTGGAAGTAGACATTATTTCACAGGTAAGGAGAAGAAGTCTTAGCTTATCTGAGTTCAGTAACTCCGCCAAGGTCCCCAGCTTGCAAGCGGCAAAGGATGCCAGCCTAGGTATGTTTAATTCTAAAGCACTAGCATCCCAAACACTTCCCAGCCAAAGGCAACTGGCTCATTGAGAGCCGGTGTTGGAAGATACCTTGGAATAATTTAATCAAACCGCCCTTGCAGGTCGGGGGAATTGTTGCAGAGGATCCGTGTCAGAAAGCCATCGGAAGTCTTTTTGCATGGTTCAAATGCTGGAAGGTCACCATCTCTTAAGATCAGAGGGAAAAGCTCTAAGCTGGTTTGGAGAATTGAGGTCCCAATACTGATTCCACCATTTACCAGTCAAGTAGCTCACATAAGCCACTCAAATAACCCAATTCCCTTTTCTTTGCCCATAAAATGAGAATAATAACGCACCTCAGGATGAAAGGAAAGAATGCACCTTGAAAAGTTGTAGTTGGTTAAGTGCTTTTTTCAGTTTTCATGATTTGCCTCCTTGTAACTCTATCTGTTGTTTTTAGTTCTGTCTTAAAAGACGGAGCACATTCATCTGTTCATTATTACTGGGCTCCCGCTACAGGCATGGCACTGTGCTGGGTCCTGGGTTTACAGAATGAACAAAGCAGATACTGCCCCTGCTTGTGACGGATGCCCTTGTAAAGAAAAACTATTAAAAAAAAATCTCTATCAAAACTCTTCAAATATCAGCAAATAATGATCATGTGACTCTTGGTTCTAATCTGTAGACCTTTTCATCCTGGATCTCTACTTTCTGTTCTTTCTTTCTTTTTTTTTTTTTTAAAGATTTTTATTTATTTATTCATGAGACACACACACACACACACACACACAGAGAGAGAGAGAGAGAGAGAGAGAGGCAGAGACACAGGCAGAGGGAGAAGCAGGCTCCATGCAGGGAGCCCGACATAGGGCTTGATCCTGGGATTCCAGGATCACGCCCTGGGCCCAAGGCAGGCGCTAAACTGCTGAGCCACCCAGGGATCCCTTCTGCTTTCTGTTCTTTACTGAGAGACAGTACAGGGGAATGGGTTAAGGCAAATGGGATGTGGGAAAGTTCCAATGCCACTCTGTGCCTCAGTTTCCTCATTTGAAAAATGGGATAATAAGATCACCCACATCAGAAAGTTCTTATAACTGGATATAAATTACTACACGTAAAGGTTTTAGAACTGTGCCAAGCGCGTTAGCTTTGTTATTTTTTTTCCCCTAAGATTTCATTATTCATGACAGACACACAGAGAGAGGCAGAGCACAGGCCACCTGCGGGGAGCCCCATGCGGGGCTCGATCCCAGGTCTCCAGGATCACTCCCTGAGCCAAAGGCAGGTGCGCAACCGCTGAGCCACCCAGGTGCCCCAACTTTAATATTCTTAAAATGTAGTTGTAAGAGTCCATGCTCAAAAGAGCAGCAGCATTCCACCATGGGGGAAAAAAAAAACAAAAAGCAAAACAAAACAAAAAAACCCACCTCATTCCCTGGGCTAGGAGGGTCACGGGGTGGAGGGGCTGCGCCCTGCTTACCTCCTCTCTGACTTTTCTCTCTGCTTCCTCCTGCTTCCGCTTCTGCTCTTCCTCCTCCAGCACCTTCCTTCTCTCCTCCCGCTTCTTCTTCAGCTCCTCCAGCTCCTGGGCCGCCTCCTGCTGCTTCTGCTTGAGCTTCTCGAACTCCTCGCTCTCGGTTTCCCCGCGGCGACGGCGAAGCTCCTCCAGGCGCTTGCCCGCTTCCACCTGCGGGGCTCCCTCGGCCTCCTTGGCCTCGCTGGCCCTCGCTCCCGCGCCCGGGCGGCTGTCGGGGGCAAATGCACAGGAGCTGGACACAGGCCATTCGGGCACCCCTCCCCGCCGCCCAGCACGGACGCTGCTTTGCATCCCAGGCCAAAAGAAATCTCCACTGCCCATCAGGACACAGTGGCTCTTCACACCAGCCCAGGGGGGCTCGGGGTGGGCCTGGAATCTCAAGGCCCCAATCGGGTTCCTCTCTGCCACTTGGCCTTGGCTTCCTAGCTGTGCAGCCGGGCGAACAGACACTGTTGGTGGCAACATGGCAAATGGAACATGGGCAACATAGTGCAACCGCTATGGAAAACAGTAGCGAGGTTCCTCAAGAAAAAAAAAAAAAAAAAAAAAGAACAGTAAAACTATCATATGCTCCAGCAATCCCACTTCTGGGTATATGGCCCAAAGAACTGCAAGCAGGATCTTGAAAACATATTTGCACACCCTTGTTCACAGCGGCATTCTTCACAAGAGCCAAGAGGTGGAAGCAGCCCAAATATCCCTCAACAAATGAATAAACAAAGTGGTGCATCCACACAGTGTGATATTATTCAGCCTTAAAAAGTACGGAAATCGGTCACATGTTACAAGGTGGATGAACCTTGAGATTACGCTTCGTGGAATAAATCAGTCCCCAAAAGACAAATCCTGCACAGTTCTGCTTATAGGAGTGATCCAAAGCAGTCAATTCAGCAAAACAGAAAGTAGAATGGTGGTTACCAGTGGCTGTAGGGAGGGGGAGTTATTTAACAGGTACAGAGTTTCGAGTTTGCAAGATGAAAAAGTTCTGGAGATGTTTCACAACAATGTGACTGTACTTCATACAACCGAGTTGTATGCTTAAAAATGGTTAAGATGGTAAATTGTATGGTATGTGTTTTACTACAATTAAAAAAAATCCATGATCCATGCATGATGCAATATGGAAAAACTGGGCAAATATTATTTGTTCTATTTGCCTCAGTGGGCTGTTCTTAAGATCCCATGAGATCACATATTAAAAAAATGTTGACTTCTATATCATCATAAATGTTAGTCGTTACTGGAAAGAAATGCATGTTTCGCAAAACAATGCTATTAGATGGAGGACTAAGATCTAGGTGTGACCCTAGTAAAGTTCTCTACCATAAGTTACCGGTTCATTTGGATCTGCCTAGAATCATGGATCAGGAGGGAAGACTTAAAGGCCCAGTAACTGGAGATAGGAAAAGATGGCTGAAACTAGGGGAGGCACTGAAATAAAAATCTGCTTATCCACATCCTTGTCTTGAACTTGACTCTAGCAGCTGATCTCTGGCAGATGAAATTACCCTTTGCCTCTTGATTAAGAGCTATAAATACAGAAATATATGTCCATTCTCACATAGGTGCTCCAAGACAGTTCGTAATGATGGCATTACCTTAGGGCTTCAATTTGTGTGGTCCAACAGGACACAAATATTCCTAACTGGGACTTAAAATTACTAAATTAGCTCTGATATGGTGTAGTTAGGGTTGTTACTTATGTTTTATAGACCCTTTTCATATTTATTAGCTCATTTAGTAGTCACAATAACTAAGGAGTTTGCAGGTTACCTTAATACCTCCATTTTATGAATAAGGAAGCAATGGGTGAGAGAGAGACAACAGTATGCCCCAACTTTTGGTAGTAAGAAAGTAAGAGCCATGACCAGATTCAAGCGTTTCTCTATCAGATTCTAGGGTTTCTCTACTTTTCTTTCCACTGAACTATAATTATATGGAGAGTTAAATATGGTTTTCATAAAAAAAAATCAATGGAATCCAGGATGTTAGCCTCTACCTCTCACCAACTACCCTGAGGACTAGAGAGACTGGGAGGGATGTTTCCTACATGTAAGTCTCTAGAATTTCTACAGTCTAGGCCTAACTACCTTCCATGCTCCAGTGGAAGCAATGCTTCATCAGATGGTACAGCTCATAAAACAGCAAGAAAATGGATGTTTTTTACAAGTTAGAAATAAAATTGAAATTAGGGGCACCTGGATGGCTCAGTTGGTTAAGAGCATCAAGAGCATCTGACTCTTGATTCTGGCTCAGGTCATAATCTCAGAGTTGTTGAGATTGAGCTTTGCCGTTGGGCTCTGCAGTGGGCATGGAGCCTGCTTAAGATTCTCTCTCTCTCTCTCTCCCTCCCCCTCTGCCACATGCCCCTCTAAAAAATTTAAAAAGAAAGAAAATCACTCTTTTTTAAAAAAAGAAAAGATTGAAATTATGTTGAAGTTTTCTCTGGGGATTAAGGAGATGCATAGGGATTTTATTGTAGAATTGGGAACATATTAAGACTAGAGACAGATCACTATCCCAGGGGTCCTTATGTTAAAATTTTATTTCAGAACTGGTATTCTTAGTGTTTTTACATAAATCATATAAAAAAAGAAGGGGGAGATCATTACCACCTATTGACCCTGAGCTCCTTTAATAAATTTGCTATCTAGTAGAGTTTTGACATTGATAATTGTCTCCAAACATATTATTGACAACTGCAGCAGAGACTATGTTTTCACTGGAGCTGGATCCTCCTGGCACTTATTTAGGATAATTTAGTGGTATCCTTAAAAGTGTGCCTAGTTACAGACAATCCTTAACTAAGAGACAAAGATGCAACTTGCCAGCTACTTAAGTAATTATTAACAAGCAGTGAGGTCAGGCTTAACTAGCCCTGAACACAGGTACCCATCCCTAATGCTGTGTCTAAGGAACAGATGAATTACCACTGTCTGATATCATTTATTCCACATGGAGAAGGGCTCAGTGTTTCTAGAGATGACACAAGAAAAAAAGAATAAAACAGAAAATGAGTTCAAGACTACATATTTACGAATACCGATCTTATGTGTACATCTCATGCTTTTTTAAACATTGAGGTAGTTCTTTTTTTAAAAAAAAAAGATTGTATTTATTTATTTGAGAGAGAGAAAGAGAGAGAGAGAGAGAGAATTAGACTCCCTGCTGAGCAGGGGACAGACTCAGGGCTTGATCCCAGGACCCTGGGATCATGATGGGAGCCAAAGTCAGATACTTAACTGGCTGAGCCACGCAGGAACCCCTGAACATTGAGGTAGTTCTGAGTATACTATGTCCTTTCCAAGCTTTTTAAAGTGAAGGATGAAAAAAATCAATATTGTGGATTATAATCAACATTAAAACAAAAAACAAAACAGAAAACATCACAGTGCATTGCAGAGCAAGGGAAAGTACCATTTCTTGACATGTTTGTTTCAGTTTTAAGTATATATGTAGCTGTGTCCTGGGTAATGATGTCAAATTTATTTCTTACTGAGAGTTGAGGTTAGAAGGTTTTAAAATATTGTTCTAAGTTCTTGACAGTTAAATTCTTTCATTTTGAACTCAAACAAATGTCAGAGGGTCCCTTAAAACTTGATGTTGCTGTTTCAGGCTCTTATAAGTTCACAGGTCTGTGACTCCAGAGAGAAGATCTCTCTGTGTTAATTCAAGGTCTTTCCATCTTCAGAAATGAGTTTGCTCACTCCTTGTGTTCATCATGTTAGTGCACAGGAGTTGGCCTGGAACACACGCCTATGCAAACTTCTTTGGATTCCACTAGGTGTCACTCAGTCTTTATTTTGGACAATGAAAGTGTCCATCATTAGGGGCCCGTTCAATAAATCATGACTTATTTGATATACATCCATCCACCCATTTTATATATACGTACATCCGTCTGGTGGAAGACTATCATTATTAACTGTAAGCTTATGGATCAGAAAGGTAGCTATAGGGGATCCCTGGGTGGCTCAGCGGTTTGGTGCCTGCCTTCCGCCCAGGGCGTGATCCTGGAGTCCCGGGATCGAGTCCCACATCAGGCTTCCTGCATGGAGCCTGCTTCTCCTCTGTCTGTGTCTCTGCCTCTCTCTCTCTCTGTGTGTCTCTCATGAATAAATAAATAAAATCTTAAAAAAAAAAGAAAGGTAGCTATGATATACTGTTATGTACAATGCAAGACTCAAAAATATATTTATAGTTACACTCACACATACATATACTATATATATTTGTCTATTTTGAATATATGCACATAAAAATATCTGGATAAAATGTTACTGGTGGGTGGTGGGTACTTATTTTTGTGCTTCTATTTTCTGAGTGTTTCAAAATGAGTATCATTTTTTTCCTATAATCAGAAAAAACTTTAATTACCTCATTAAAAATAGATGGAAAGTAAAACAAATGCCTCTTTTGCACTTTCTATAGAATCCTTGGTATAATCTGCTTTTTCTATGCCTTGCTCATTGAGTTGAGATTTTTTTTTTAATGTCATGTTTTAGAGAAAACTAATCACAGAAAACAAAACTATCAAAGGGGGCAGTAATTAAATCAAACATGAGCTATGCTCGAAACAGTAGCAAGAGTTTTGTCCTTGTCATCTCTACTCGGAGGTACCGGTATACCCTCAGCACTATGGTGCCATGAACATGGAAATTTTTCCAGGTCTCTCCTCTATCCTTGGCTTCCTTAGGTGTGAGTCTAGATGAACAAGCAGACCTTTCACCATGAACACAGTTTGTTTGCAGTTAGGCTAATAGGCACTTGGCTATTCTAATAGAGGCTCCTACTACAAAGCTGCTTGCTTTATAAGTTCATACAGCAAACCCAGGCATCTCCACTTCCACTGGCATCAACTTCGAATTGAAATTAAAACTAATCTATGTTGGCAGCTAAACAAAAGCTAATGATATGGTGGCTGCTGTCATTTTTTTTCTGCCCAAAGATGGAAAAATTTGGGCCAAGGTCACATTTAAGAATTCTCAGCGCTACACCTGTTGCCATCCTTGTGATTTTTCTCTTTGAATTCCCAGCTCCCTGGATTTCCACACAATGGGCATGTTAATTATTAATGTGAGTTTTGACTAAAGCTGGTTGGCAAGTTTGCTAATTGTTAACTAAATTTCTTTCTACTGACAGATTCTTTAAAAAAAAAACATTATTTTTCTTAACAAAAAATACACTCAAACCACAAAACATATTTTAAACAATCAAATAATAAGACAGTGATATCGTTAGGCAATATTCATTGGATACTTTTCATGAACCTGACACTGTTCGAGGACTTTGAAATATTAAACTACTGGCACTTCGGCAAGCTTTGGACTCAGCTGGAATCAACTCGATTTCTAGATTTTCTATGAATTCTTAATAAACTCCTGATGTTCTACTTAAAGTCTACTTTCTTGCCAATGCCAAGTAACATCTATAGGTTCTTCACATCCTCTTTCATCAGTTTACTGAGGCATTTTCTGTACACTTTTACTCCCTTAGGCTCTCCCTTGGATAAATGTGACTACCTTTCTGCTCAAGTTTTTGTGTAGAAAAATTGTTTGGGGGCAATTATATTTCCCCACTCTAGCCTGCTTAGAGGAGCAGAGCCCTAGTAGTTCTGCTTGCTTCTGAATGCTACAAAGGCTTTGGTGTAAGGAATATGTTCAACTTCTACACAATACTTGCTTGTGGACTTTATTTGAACTGTTCAGAAAAACAAGGTCTAGAGGCAAGACTGCTGCCAAAACAACCCATGGGAACCCTCCTTTCAGGGACCCAAGACTCTTCCAGGACATCTGGCACAGCACCCAGTGTCATAACAGAGGTAGGAATTTGGCACCAGTGGTTGAAGGGGGTGTATCTTGTAGGAGTGGGGCACAAAGAATCATGTAGCCAGGTGTCCACGGCAGGCTTCTGTAACTTGAGTCCTTCTACAGAACTGGTGGGGAGCTCTCCGTATTCACTGTCTCTAGAAATAAGGATTTATCTGCATGTACCTATCTATCTGTCTGAAAATCACTTGTCCAGATATTCAACATGATGGGGGATGGCGGGGTGAGAAGGGGAAGCTGAAGCTATGCAAGTGTGTTCTCCAAGGGGCGCCTCAAGTGTGTTCTCCAAGGGGCGCCTGGGTGGCTCAGGACTGAGCCTTTGGTTCAGGGGGTGATCCTGGGCTCCCAGGATCGAGTGCTGCATTGGGCTCCCCACAGGGAGCCTGCTTCTCCCTCTGTCTATGTCTCTGCTTCTCTCTCTGTGTCTCTCATGAATAAATAAATAATTTTTTTTAAAAAAAGGAGGAGTCTCCAAAGGGTATTAAATAGAGCACTAGTGCTATGCCCTATGCCTACCTCTTTGAGGTTCCCAATGCAAATTAACATCAAGTGTTCTCAAAGTCCTGTGTTAAAGAGATCTAATTAACTTAGTTTAAACTACATGTCCCAAGTGTTTGGCCACAGGGCAATGTCAGTTTTAAGCAACATTTATTTATAATCTTTAAAAAAATATATTTTTGAATATGGTACCAACAAGCATCTCTTATGTAACAAACTGATCTTACAGGAACATATTAAGTCAGGGAACAAAAACATGGATCCTAAGCATGATCTGCTTTGCTACATGATGGGAAAAGCAGATTAAACCTTGTCTGAGCAATGACTGCTGGTCTTATGTTAGTGATGATAGTCTGACTTGCTGACTGAGTATCTCTAAGACAATGGCCAATGACTTCACAACAGAAATATGTTGCCCGTTTAGCACGTTGCTGTCTGGAGGCACAGGAGAGGGAGGCTAATTATTATTTTTTCTTCACAAGTGGACACAGTCATTGTTAAGTTGTCTCTGCTTCTTACCTGAAAGTATTCTCGGTGTGTTTAAGTTTGTGGGTCATGAATTCTCCATTCTGTGACTTTGCTTCTGGAAATCCTTTCTTTCCATCCAAGAAGCTCTTCACTTCTTTTGGTTCTTTGTCCTTTTTAATTTTCTCATCTTTGATCTGACCAACGGTACACAGCAGGAAGAAACATAACGATAAAAATCCTATTAGGTTTTGGTTGGTATCAACGAAAAAGACCCAGAATTATTAGGAAGTCAGAAAACTCAGAAGTAAAACAAACCACTGGAGAATGATGTCGTAGAGCTGGGCTCAGAGGAAATTCTTAGAGCTTGAGCTATGGTCCTCTAGTCTCTGTGCAAAGACCTCGACCACAATTTTAGGAAGTCAAGATCATCCCT
Source organism: Nyctereutes procyonoides (assembly GCF_905146905.1). Classification (NCBI taxonomy): domain Eukaryota; kingdom Metazoa; phylum Chordata; class Mammalia; order Carnivora; family Canidae; genus Nyctereutes; species Nyctereutes procyonoides. Next base: position 31,132,066 of record NW_026575120.1, read on the forward strand.
GATTTCACTGGGGTTTTATTTTCAAGAGCAGTGGAGGTGTTACTGTTTGGAAACTATTATGCACTGGAAATTTCATGGAAGGTCGCTCTTTGTAGTTCCCACTGAAAAGAGTTATCATTAGTGTGGCATTGATGGGAGAATAGCCAGGTTGGTTGGACAGGTATTTTTCTTGGTTGAAGACTGAGTCTTTGAAAAGGACACAGACGTGTTGAGGAAAAGAAGGGGAAACCTACCAGATCTGCCAAGCCAATTTTGACAGGTGACAGAGGAAGCCCACCCTTGTATTTTAATCAAAGGAGTAACTAGGGTCCTGAGGATAGAAGACATAATAACCCTACCTTTAGGGAGACGACTCAGATTTGTGGGACCATGTTTGTAGTCATCTAAACCACTACAGTTCAAATGGAATAGGAAACCAGAAGTGGTTTTGTGACTGTTGGGGGGACAGAGGGAGATGATATATGGAGAGTGGGTGTTAGCTTTAATTTTTATGAATTTTGTGTTACAAGATCCTCACAGTGAGACACGTTATTTCCAAGTAAAGCGAACTTACATAGCTTGATAGGGGGTTGAGATTACCTGTATCAGCTCACCCATTCTTAAAGTATGAGTGTGAAAACAGGAGAGTCTCGCTCATTACTGATCATTTCAAGACAACCATGACAAGACACTAACGTTCTAGAGCAAGCAACAGAGGAAGGATAGGCTTAAGTACTTGGGCTTTCAGGGGCTGCCCAGGATGGCCTCCCCTTACCTGATTGCTCACCTCTTTCCAGCTATTCCTCTGATACCCTCTGAACACTTACTGCTAAAGTGCATGCCTTACTAAGCACAGTACATTTTTTTTTCTCTTTACTGATGAGCCTGGAGTAGTCCTTTGCCTGACTGTCTTCTTTGGATGGTATTTGAGTAAATTACCACAGATGGACTACCATGTTGCTCTAATTAGTTAAGACTTTAATCTTTCTCAAAGGCTGTCCCTTGGACATGCTGAAAAAGGCAGCTGTTGTTTTACCATTCTCTCTGAGAGCTTCATCTGAGAGGAAACCTGAGTTTTTGTTCTAGTATTGTCAACAAACTGGCTAAAATGAAGTCACCTAATTTCTCTGGGATGTTGGCTCTACATCTGTAAGAGAGGCTGGACCAGAGGATTCCTTCCTAATCCCTCATCCTGCCATTTCCTTCTTGGCTCCTGATTTGCCATGAAAGGCTAAAGAGAAGAGAGGGACACTTTGGCTTGTCCTACAGCTTGATTGCAGCTCCCCAGTGGCTGTTCTTGCCCAACAGAAAGTCAACGTTCATTGGGCAGGCAGGAGGAGGCAATGCCTGTTTTCATCCTGACCTATCGCTGCTGGATATTGCCCCAGATTCCAGGGACTGGAGTTTATATGTCCTGGTTCAGAAGTATCTGGGGATGCAAATTTGGGGGGAAGGAGAGTCCCATTTCAGGGAACCCCCAAAACACATTCTTAGTCAAATTTCATGGATTGGGAAGCACTATGCAGAGACAGTCCCTTTAACTCATTTCTCCTATTTTGGAGTCAGAGATATTTCCATTCTCCCTAAATGCCTTATCTGATTTATTGACCAAAAATGTGTATAAAGTAGATTTGTGAAACAATCCATGTCTAAGACAAGAAAAATCTCCCCTCCTCTTTTTTTCAAGCTCTGCTTTACTGGCAAAAGTTGCCGAGGATGGTATGCTTATACGCTCTTTGGAAGACTTTCTTAGAAAGTATTTTTCTGAGGTCTGGGAGTGACTTCTGGAAATGTCTTCTTGAAGAAGTCTCATCGTGAGGTTTGTGTTTACTTGCAGTAAACAAACAAACTCATTCCTTAGTGCCTTTAAATTTTAAGGAAAATAGTAATAGATTCAACCTGAACTCATGAGATTCTGAGGGAAAAGTATTTGACTAGGTCAGAATGTTATCATGAAGAAAATCTGTGCCGATGGGTGCATAAATAGCTAAGTATCCTGAAGAGTTCATGTGCTTCACATTCAGAAAATATTAGCCTATGAGGTGCCCTGGTCAAATGTGACATGTGGATAAAACTCTGGATATTTGGGACATCCAGTGGGATAACACGTGGGTGTATGGTGGGGGTGAGGGGATTCAAGTGACATGCCCTTGTGCCAGAGAGACACCCAAAAGATCAAGTGAGCAAGTCAAAAAGACTGAGCTGGAAGTCTGTAGATAAATGCTCTGCATCACCCGATTTCAGGAAAATGACAAGAACTAGTGCAAGTTACAATATTTCAGATTAGATTTGAGTCATTTTTGTTAAGGCTCAGAAACCTCAAATTCCTTTTCTGGGTCCAATGCCTACCACATGGTCTTTGCCCCTGTAAGTTGGCTCTGCAAACAAGAGGGCCTCGTCAGTAAGCCCAGACTCCACCCCCACACCCACCGAGTCAGATTCTGCCTCTCTAAGATTCCAGGTGATTTATATGCATGCCCATGTTTGGGAAAGTGTGGTACCTGGTATGAATATCAGTTTCAATATCATATGAACAGTTCTCCCGGAAATAGGTTTTCTGTCAGAGGCCAGGAAAAGAATAAAAAGCTAGGGAGAAGAACCTAACAAGAGGCATTTTCTAAGTGGAGAAGAGAAAAAGAAAGCTAAGTGTCAAGGTTGGTGACGTTCTGTGATCCAGCGCCACAAACAGTTAAAACCGCAGGGCTGCAGGGGAGAACTGAGTTTTTTCTGAGGTATGGGAGTGACTTCTGGAAATGTCTTCTTGAAGAAGTCTCACTGTGATGCTGGTGTTTACTTGCGGTTGACCAATCCAGCATAGCTCCTTGAAAGGAAATTTTCTGTTGTTGTTTTTTAACAAAAAGGTTAAAAAAAAAAAAAAAAGAAAGAAAGGAGGAGAGTGAAATGGAGAAATCATGTAAAATAGGATTCGAAGTTGTTTACATAAAGTAACCACACAACTAGCTGGAGGGGGGAAATCTAGTAATTCAACTAGTAATTTACAGATGAAATGTCAAAGCGGGAATGCTAGATTTTTTTTTTTTTTTTTTTTTTTTTTAGCTAGGTTGAGTGGCTCATCTGGCCTTGTGTACAAAAGAGGCCCAAAGTTTTGGGACTCTAGGACGGAGTGTAGAGTGAGCTGGGAAGGGGGCTGGTCTGAGATCATTGTCCCACCCACACTGCTGGACCGGGGCCTTCTCTGAAAAGAGGCAGAGGATGCTTTAGGGTGACCGTTCATGAGAGCCCTTTCCGGCTCACGGGCACTAATATAGACAGGGAATGTTTCTGTCATTAAAAACAAGTCACATCTTAGGGAAGCCAATTAAATTATAAATACAGAACCCAGACAGTGTTCTTTCAGCTTCCCCATCTCCACGTGAACGTCATCCCTATCCCGACCTCACGTCCTCTTCCTTCCATAAAGACCTTCACCACGAAACACCAGCTTCACACAAGAGCCCAAGTGGGACATTTCTGTTTGAGTTTAGCTCCCAGTAACTTTTCGTATTTCATAGATGAATCTGTAGGGGTTCTTCTGCTAAGAAACAAGAACAGTGCATCCCAACATGTTCAACCATTTCCTTGGTTGCTGCTCACTCGAGCCAAATTCAGCTTTCTAGTTCTTAGCACCCACGCTCCCACCTTCCTTTAGATGAGTGGTGTTGGCATTCGGTCTTTACTCCCACACCCCCTCAGGTTCTATGAGAAACAGGAAGGCCCATCCGTCTTAAAGTAAATAGAACATGATCTAGGGTTCTTGCTTTTTTTTTTCTTCCTGTGAATCTTAGGAAAAGGTATTTAAGAAACTAATCATCCCCCCTGCTTCCTCTGGTTATCTAATTTTTTTTAATTTTTTTTTTTTTTTATTTATGATAGTCACAGAGAGAGAGAGAGAGAGAGAGGCAGAGACACAGGCAGAGGGAGAAGCAGGCTCCATGCACCGGGAGCCTGACGTGGGATTCGATCCTGGGTCTCCAGGATCGCGCTCTGGGCCAAAGGCAGGCGCCAAACCACTGCGCCACCCAGGGATCCCTATCTAATTTTCTAAATACGGATTTTTCTGTGTCTTGATATGTCCCATCATGGGCAGAGAAGGGCAGCAGGATTCTAGCTGGCCCTCAGCAGCTCTGACGCACTCCCGTGGGCAAAGGCATCCGAATCCTCCTTCCTACCTTTGATAATTTAGTTTTGCCATGTGTACGCACTCTGAACTTATGAGACATCGTCACAACTTTTAGGATTACATGGGGGCTCACGTAAGCACAATGGTTAAAGTGAGGCCTGGCCTTCTGATGTGGTGTTTTGAGTATGTGGGGCGTAATGACACTCTCTCTGCAGCTGCCCCGGCTCCACTGACTCGCTTACTTACCTACACTCAAACACCTTGGCACCAGCTCCTGTGTGTGCCTCAGAAATGCAATGCAGAACCCTTGGCCAAACTTTTCTTTTGAAAACCAAATACCATCTTCAGTTCATCGAATTTTCTACTGAGATGTAGGGGAGTGTTTTTCCTTTGGAAAGTTAAATCATTCATCAAAGCCAGTTGGGACAATTTCCACAATTGAAATGAAAGTAGGGTGGCTCAAGGAGAAAAAAAAAAGCAGTTAGAAGAGGAGAAAGCGGGAAAAATTGATCAGTGTTTTTCAAGCTTTCTGTGACCCACAGCAAGAAAGACAATTTCCAGCACACTGTAATACAGCTTCCAATGCCCTCTGATATTTTCTATTCGATTTTGTGTTCTAAAATGCCCATTGGCACACTTAACTACCTTCGAGGTGCTCTAAGTTGATCTCACCATTCAATGAATCACGAAATCAAGTCAGGGCTTGAAAAACACTGGATCAGAGGTCATAATTTTGAGATCAGCAGACCTGAAATGTCATGGAACACTACTCTCTGTTGCTTTATGATTAGGCCATTTCTCAATAATATTTACCTCTTTTTTGAAGGCAGGCTTGTCTTCTTGGGACTTTTCTCTCTGAGCTTGTGCTTTGGCCCCCTTTTCTTCTTCCTTTTTATTTTCAAGAGTGGCAAGGTCACTCATTTAAAAGAAGCCCTTTCTAGCTTACAAGAGTGAGAGGGTGCTCAGGTCACTTTGCATGTGGCTTAGGATGCTGCTGACTCAGTGCTCACATAACTCTCAGTGTCAGTGATTCTAAACAGCAACGTGGGATAGTTTCTTTCCACCACATTTTTTTTTCTCATGTGCCTGCCATCATGCTCCCTGAAATCTAGCGTGACGTGGTAGTCCTTGCGCATGTTTGCAAACCTCATGTGTGGTCTGGTGCATTTTGTTTCTGATTGTCTCAAATATAGCTGTGCTCATGAGCCCCTTGGAACAAGCAAGAGTGAAAGACAAATTCGGCACAATGCAGACTTAGTGATAGAGAGTTCTCTCTGCAAAGGTAAATATGCAAGCATCTCTTTCTTTCTTCCTTTTTTTTTTTTTTTTTTGTGGAGGTAGGGATGCAGGTAGTGGTTAGGTAGAGTGTTTTAATGTAGGCTTGCAGACAGAAAAAAAAAAAAATCTTTCACAGCTGCAAACATCTCCCTCCGCCCCCCTTTCACCTTCTCAGGCTACATGAATTTGTTTGTGTCATCCTGATGGTAAAAAAACAGCAAAATGTATGCTATTAATTACCAGTCAGTTATAAATTGATGCCCCCCCCCCCCCCGCCCCTGCCATGAACGGCTTTCTGCAAGTCTACATTAAGCTCAGGTCTACATGATGGCAAATCATGGTTTTGACATACTTAATGAAAGCTCCACACCAGCTTCTTCCCCTCCTTTATTACCAGCTGATACTGAGGGGGTTATTTTTGCCTTCTTAAGGTGAAATTTCTGATCATGAGTCTTTATATCTTTTTTCCCTCCCCAGTTTTTATAATTGTTAATTAAGTGCCAAACACATGGATAAGGGGAAGAGCTCTGGTCCTCTTGCCTCATGCAGACCTATGATAGAGGGCAGTTGTTAAAAGGAATGAATGTAGATGCAGGCGCAGAATTCTAGGTCCACACAGCACCTCCAGGTTTATCATCTTTGGGTCAGTTCATTTTTCCGGTATTCATAACAAGCAAGCACAGAGCAAATAATTTCTCTCTGGCTGTCCCAGTAAATTTGGGTGATTGAATACTTAGCCATCGACGGACTGATGGCACTGATTGCTTCCTGCTTGCATATCGCTACCACCGAGAAAAATGAACAGCTTGCCAGACCAGCAAGCACGGGGGCGGGGGGGGGGGGGCGCTGCAGGAACATGCCTCGCTCCCAAATCTGATGTGCATTACATTTCTCGTAAGTCACAGGCATCACACAGTTGGTGCAAAATGTGTACTGTACCTGTTTCTTTTGCACAGCTGTCTGGGGCTTATCTTCTGGTGCTGTCTTTTCTTTTCCCCGTCTCCCTTCTAGTTTCTCCTCTACCTTTTCCCCTTTGCGCTTTTTCTCTTGCATCTCACTTCTGTGCTCTTCCAGCTGCCGAAGTTTCTGCTCTTCTAGCTTAGCGTTCTCCTTGTCCTTGGCCTCGGCCCGCTGCCTCTCCTCGGCCGCCTTTCTCTCTTGCTCCGCAACCCTCTCCCTCTCCCTCTCCCTCTCCCTCTCCCTCTCCCTCTCCCTCTCCCTCTCCTTCTCCTTCTCCCTCTCCTTCTCCCTCTCCCTCTCCGCCGCTTCCCTCCTCGCCCTCTCTTGCTCAGCTGCTCTTTCCTCGGCTTCCCGCTCGGCTTGCTCGGCCGCCTCCCTGCGCTCCTGCTCGGCCTTCGTGGTCTCCCCTTCTTCCTCCTCCAGCCTGGCCGCGGCCTCGGCTGGACCCCGCGCCCCCCGCTCCTCGGGTCCAGGCTCCTCTGCAGCGCGCTGCCCGGTTCCCCAGCGCAGGGCCGCTGCCTCGGGGCCTGCACCTGCCGCCGCCGCCTCTACCTGATTCTCCTCCCGGCTCCCTGGCTTTGCCTTCTCCTCCTCCTCCTCCTCCTCCTCCGCCTTCCCTTCTTCCTCTTCCTCCTGCTGCTTCTCCTCCGTGTCCCTGCAGTCGTTCTTCTGCTGGGGCTTGGCGGCCACCTGGAGCCCCGCGACGGCGTACCCCTCCTGGCCACGCTCGCTCTTCTCCTCGCCGGGGGCCGCGTTGTTCTGCAGCCTTCTGCTGGCCGGCGACGCGCTGGCGTCTGTCACTGTCACCGTGGGGTCCAGCTCCCTCTGCCGCTCCAGGGCCTCCTGCAGCCGCTTCTGGCGCCTCTCCTCCCGCCGGGCCAGGCGCTCCAGCAGCGCGGCCTCGTCGTCGCCCTCCACCGGAGCGGGTGTCGCGCCGCTCTTCCCCTCCTCGTCGGCCACACTGCACAACACAAACGACACCAAGGACAGTGGGCTGATCAGCGCGCCCGCCGGATCGCCTGGCCTGGTGTGCCCAGGGGCGCAGGCTGGGAGGATGGGGTCCCCTGCCCCCCCAGGCCAGCACCCCATTACCACCATCGGGGGCCCGCCTGGCTCTCGGCAGCCCCCCCCCCACAGGCCTTGGTCCTCCGTCTTTCTCTGGCCACTGGCATCATCCCCACAGGCCAGAAGTGCTTTGGGGGTTAAGGCCTCTTGGGAGCAACCGTCAAACAAAAGGGGGGAGCATTAGTGTATATATACCTCGGCCCCCTCGGTCTTTGGAGTTGGGTAACTCTGAGGTGCCCGCGCCCGCTGGGTCTCTGAGCACCCCCCGGGGTAGGAGCAAGCCCCGGAGTCCAGCGGTGGCCACGAGATCTTTCTTGGGTGGCTATCCCTTCCACCCTTCGAGTCCCGAGATGCCCCCGTGTGCCCCTGGGAACCGTTCACAGATGAACCACTTGTGCTTACATCCTTTTTTTTTTTCTTAGGCTTTATTTATTTATTCATAAGAGACAGAGACAGAGAGAGAGGCAGAGACACAGGCAGAGGGAGAAGCAGGCTCCATGCAGGGACCCTGATGTGGGACTCGATCCCGGGACCCCAGGGGTCACGCCCTGGGCCAAAGGCAGGCGCTCAACCACTGAGCCACCCAGGCGTCCCTGCTTGCATCTTTTTGTTTCAGAATCTGCTTCTTGGGTGACTCAAAGGAAGATAAGGATCAAACTGAGTAATGAGTGAATGCCTCTATTATCATAGAGTATTTCTACCTGTCGCCACATCACCTAGAATTCCTGAGCTGGATCTGTGGGGTGCAAGGCTCTGGGAAAGGAAGCACGTGTACATCCTGGTGTGGGGATGCTGTCCTTAGGTCGGTGACCCTCGTGGCACAGACGTCTAGCCGTCCATCACAATTGGTGCTCCTCCTTCCACAGCCCCAGGGAAGTAATTGGCCATCAAGGATTATATTTCCTACCTTCCCTTCTTCCTTGTACCTAGGGAGAGCCATATGTCCAGTAATTTCCAACAGAATGTGAGCAGAAGTGATGCTCTATACCAACACAATTCAGAAGCAGAAGTGCAGGGACACCTGGGTGGCTTAGTGGCTAAGCACCTGCTTTCAGCTCAGAGAAATGTCCCATGGTCCTGGGATCGAGTCCTGCATCGGGCTCCCTGCAGGGAGCCTGCTTCTCCCTCTGCCTGTGTCTGCCATTTTCCCTGTGTCTCTCATGAATAAATAAATAAAATTGTTAAAAAAAAAAAAGGATCAGAAGTGCATTCTCTACCATTACTATTTCTGTCTGCTGACTAGATCAGAAAATTTCAAAGCCCCAGGATTTGACAGAGTCACAAGAAGAAAGTAGGTGACCAGTTCTCTCTACTACTCAGTTCTATCTACTACTCAAAAATACCCACTTTGGGCTCGTTTGTGTTGCTGCATTAAATTACTAAAGTTTGGGGATGCCTGGCTGGCTTAGCGGCTGAGCATCTGCCTTCAGCCCAGGGCATGATCCCGGAGTCCTAGGATCGAGTCCCACATCAGGCTCCCTGCATGGAGCCTGCTTCTCCCTCTGCCTGTGTCTCTGCCTCTCTCTCTGTGTGTCTCTCATGAATAAATAAATAAAGTCTTAAAAAAAAAAGAAAATAAGAAAAAATAAATTACTAAAGTTTGGAACTCCTTGTTGGAGCAGGTGATGTTACCCTAATACGTATACCATCTGCACTTTGTCAAGAGTTCCATGAAGGAAGGGTCTCTTATCCTTCTCTATAGTAGACAAAGAATAGTTAAATTTGATATTTATTAAAGAAGAAAAGAAAATCTCTAAAAACTAAACTGGACCATATCTATCCCCTCACTCACTATTCTAGCTCAAAGCCAGGGCTGTTGGTCTCCCACTGGAAGGAAACCACCAGTCATGGGATACCAGAAACTGTGACCAGAGTTGGAAAAATATGTCTTGCAATGTTTAGAAACTCCATCAAATTTCATGGTTCATCCTGAACCGGGCCCATTTGAAGTTCGAGTTCACTTAATTTTGGAAAAACATTTCGCATTTAACAATAAGAAATGGTAGAGGAAAGGTTAGATTTTAAGCTTTCTTGGCTTTAACTTTTGCCGTAGGTGCTGTAGGAACTGCCTCAATGAATTTGACAGAAGTATTAAATTTCCCTAAAAATACAAATAATTTAAAATTGAAGGAGAAAAGTCTATATGTAAGGAATTTGGATCAACTGAATTAAAATAATTTTTAAAAGGTTCCACAAATTCCAAAGTGTTAGCCAGACGAAACCAACAGATAGAGACATCTGGGTGGCTCAGTAGGTTATGCGTCTGACTCTTGATTTCGGCTCAGGTCATGATCTCAGGGTTGTGCCACTGGCCCTGCTTTGGGCTCTATGCTGAGCATGGAACCTGCCTAACATTCTCTCTCTCCCCCTCTGCACTACCCTCCCAATGCTCTCTTCTCAAAACAACAACAGCAAACGAGATTCTACTGGATCTTCCTTTGCAACAGTGATTGTCAGTAGAAGTTGAGTACCCCTTGGGGTTGTTCAGCCCCAAGAAGAATGCTAATTCTTCTTGTGGGTAATTAATATGTCAGAGACAAATGATATGTTCTCAGATCTGACTATGCTTTACTGAAGGAGCACCTGGGTGGCTCAGTCAGTTAAGCATCTGCCTTTGGCTCAGGTCATGATCCTGGGGTCCTGCATTGGGCTCCCTGTTCAGCGGAGAGGCTGCTTCTCCCTCTCTCTCTGCCCCTCAACCCAACTCCTGCTCATGCTCTCTCTCAAACAAATAAATAAAATCTTTTTTTTTAAAAAAAGAATATGCTTTATTGAAAAAGAAGAACTTGTGAATCAACCAACAGCATGAAATAACTAGAATAAATGGGAAAAAAAAGAAGAGAAACCCATGTAGGAGCAGGAATTTAAAAGCAAGAATACTACTAGTGACTTTTAAGCTGCTATTGATCACTCCCTAATAACCAGATTCAGAAAAGGCCTTAGAATGCCATTTTAAAACTTTTCCTTTCCCTTCCCCTTCAGCTCAAAAACAGAAAAGGCGGTAATGACTATGCAGGCCTCTTCTGTAAGGCTCTGATACGATTTTCCTGATAATAGTTAAAATTAGGTGCTTATTATGTGCAAGGCACTGTGTTTCATATAGTGAAACTATATGATCTCATTTAAATTTAACAATATTCCTGAGAGAGAGAGAGAGAGAGACAATTTTCATTTCCATTTAACTGAAGAAACACAGGAAAAAGCCAAGTTGGAATTCAGAGCCAGATTAGTGAATGCCAGAGTATACACCTACAAGCCCTTTGCCATACCTCCTCCCTAATTAGAAGCTACTCCCCAAGAAACAAGGTCTTGACTTCTCCATCTAACCAATAGCTTTCCTTATTGAATTCATCCTGCCTGATAGTATCTTCAAGACTTTCAGAAACCTGTGTAGCCACTCACTCATATTGAGGTTAAAGAGGCCAGAACCATTTTCCTCCAGATTTTCTCGTTAGATTGACTTAAAGGAACTATCAGCAATGCCCTCCCAATCCACACAAAATAAAATAGACTAAAGCCAAAACCACACATGAGATCTTGTGTGGTAGTTTCATTAGATTTAGCCAATCCATAATTGCAAATAAAACTTAGTTTTTTTTCTCCATCCCCACCCCAAAATATTCTCATCTGTTTTCTACCTTGGGGCATATAAGTGACATATACTACCAAGTGGCATGACGAACTATATGCCCTTGCATGTATGAACTTATAAAAGCCCATTTTGAAGAAGTTGACCCTAGTAAGGGTTTTCAACTGTCCTGCTCACTACCAAGGCCTGTAAGAGGAAAAAATGTGCTACTGAACTCAAAAGCTTGTTTGAATAATTACATTACATTAAGCAGGATTCTGAACCTTGCCGAATATTGTAGTGATCAGAGAATACTGATTGAGGCTATAGACATTTGTAACTTATGTCTACTTTAATTATTCAAGTCTTGAGCACCTGGGTGGCTCAGTGGTTAAGCGTCTGCCTTCAGCCTGGGGCCTGATCCTGGAGATCTGGGATCGAGTCCCATGTCGGGCTCCCTGCATGGAGCCTGATTCTCCCTCTGCCTGTCTCTCTCTCTCTCTCTCTCTCTTTCTGTGTGTCTCATGAATAATTAAATAAAATCTTTTAAAAATTTTCACGTCTTACTTGCTACTGGTAGGCACAGAGGACTACTAAACTAATAAATCTTCAGTTCAAAACAGATGACAATACCTAAAGAATGAATACAGTTTTCCTTATTTAAAGGTATAACCTATCATATTTAGTAAATAAAAAAGATTACTAGACTATGAAATAAAATAGAACACCTTCAAGTGGGGTGTGTTGAAGGGATGAGAAGGGGGAGAGAAAGGAGTAGTGGTGTCTGAATATCTAAATCAGTTTGGCTGTCCAAAAAATAAATAAAAATCCATCCATCCATCTATCCATCAGTTGGACTGTCCAATCTGATTAGGCACCTACAATGACCACCACATGACTGAACTAATTGGATCGAGAGTTGAGCTGGGCTGAGAAGGGAACGCTTCACCCAACATACTTCCTTCATTAGACAGGCTGAGAAATAACTTAGAAATTGTCCATTCTGAAGAGGATGGTACCTGTTTTGGGCATTCACCTCCACCTGGTCAGTCACCTGCCCCAGGGATTCCTCCTCCTGCTTCTGCCGCAGCCTCTCCTGCCGGGCTCGGCGGCGCCGTTCCCGGGCGGCCTCTTCCTCGTCGTCGTCATTCCTCTGGTAGGCGATCCTGCAATACGACAAGGACAATCTCCTGAGCATGCCAGCTGCTGGCCACTTTCACCAGCTTCTTTGCAGGATAAGCCTGGAGACCCTTCCTGAGCTCAACCACTGACTAAACCAGAGAGTTCTAAATGGATCCTTTTATTCCATAAAGACTTGGTCTGAATAGTTTTCAAACTTTTAAGTATCTGAAAAGCACGAGTCTAATAGCTACAGAGGATAATTCACAGTGATCAAATAGTAGCTGAAGCTAAAAAAAAAAAATCTACACACAAGCAGGAGACAGTGGGTTAGCATCTTTAGATTTCTTTAACCAACCTGATTATTGACATGTTAAGGTTTAGAAGCAGAAATCAAAGCATTGGACCAAAAAATAATCAAAACACGTATTTAAAAGATTCAGCATGGTGTATGGATTATTTGTGTAGACTTTGTCACAAAGGACAGAAAAGGATCAAGTCATCAATCCAAGATTTTGGCATTTATGAGCCCAAACTGCTACTTAAAATTGAGAATACGATACCTTGTTGGCTTGGATTTTATTTTTTCCCTTCAGTTCCTTTTCACTGGTGAGAGGGGGTGCTATTGACAACTGAGACAAGGGCTTCCAAGTCAGTGAGTGTGGCTCTCTGTAAGGCCACCTCCTTTCCTTTACAACATGCACTGGTATCTTACCACCCACACGTTGGGCCCACCATGGTAGCCCCAGGTGTATATCATAGATAGAAACCCAAGAGCTGAGGTACATAGAAGATGCATGGAGGGATTTGCACACAAAGGTGTTATTCAGTTTTTGTAGATTCGTTTGAAGCAAGTATCAATTTAGGAAAATTATACTATCCCTATGTTGCATACATTTCCATTAATACTTATTCCCAAATAAGGAAGTGGAGGTGGGGAACTATAGATGTCCAAACTCAAGAGGAAATGACCTGCATGGTTACCCTGGCTCCTTGTGAAGGAGGAGCTCATACTGAGATACAGAGAGCCAAGGACGCATGGCTGGGCTGGCTGGCCCCCTGGCCTTGGGCCAGCCAGCCTGGTGCGGCCATGGACTGGGATGATGCTGCATTGTGCGGTGGCCCTGCCTTTTACTTTATGCAGTTAAAGTGCTTTTATCATGATGTTCCTTACACGTCCACAAATCGACATCCAGGTATGTGAACATTTCATGCTTATAATTCTTTAATAATGACAAGCCTAAAATAATTTACTAACAAAAGAAAATAAATCGGCAGAACTGTATAATTGGTACCAACAATAGGTACCTGCTATAACTGATGATGCTTGTGTTAGATTACAAATTAGACATTTTCAGGCTTAGATCCAGACTTTATTTCATCTGTTTCGGCCTTCTGACTTCAATAATAAGAATGCTACGCATGTCTTTCACCTATACAAAACAAGATCAACAATCCCAAAGGCTGGTTGGTTTGCTCTTTGTTACTTGAGAAAATCTGACTTCATCCTTACTAAAATCTGCTGGTGTACAATACTCAAATGCCAATATAAATAAAATGTCACCGTAATTCTGTGAAACTGACTGGTTTATTTCTACCAGATATGGAGAGGAGGGTGGTGTGATGTCGTTAGAGGAGGACTCAGTAAACCTGATTTCTAGAAATGCTCTCTTCCTAGCTGGCAGCCCTTTAACCTAAGTTAAAGTCCCTTGCCTATAAGTGCATGACGATCCAATGAAATCTTGGACATGTCACGGTAAGGCATTCTACAGTGCAATACTTTGTTGTTATTAGCAAAGTTCAGTTGAGGAGGGGCTTTGTGAGGAAAGATGAGTTCAATTTTAGACTGGTTGAATTTGAGGGGACAGCACGACATGAATCGAGTGTTCCTTTCAAATTCAATCACATTGTAATTTGCAGTCAAAAGCCCTTCCCAGTGGTTTGGCTTTAGCCTTCAGATTCTTGGCCTAATATTCCTTTGGCTTACTTCTCAGTAGACAGCTTTAACCACAGCAGGGAGAATGAGTCCTTAATGACTGCTTCCCAAGCTAATCAAACAGAAAGGCTTAATTCGCTCTTCTACATCTCTGGATCAGCCGTGAGGTCTTGGCTACTACTTGGGGCTTTTCTTTTCCAAAACAAGCAAGAGACCTAAAAGCTCCATCTGGGGCATCATAGGCTAAAAACAACTCCCCCATCCCCCACCTTCCCCTAAATGGAATCTCACGTGGAACCCTCAATTTCCCACTATATTTGAACAATTTGAGAAGTTACTGCCTTCAATCTCCCATCTGTCCAACTAGATTTGCCTCCTATCAACATTTCTTCACCTTGGATTTCTCCTCAGAGGGCTGGCCTGAAGACCAGACCACTCACTCCTCTGTCTCTTCTAACTCTTCTTGTTTTGATTTTCTTCATTGATAGCTCCTTGCCTAGGATACACAGTTATCAGAGCTAGATTTTTAAGGATCTTTTATTACTACTAATAAAGAAACACATTAATGTTTTTTTCAAAGTTAAAAACAAACAGGGAGCCAAAATACTTCCAGGGTATTTTGAATCACAACATGCCCAGTTGCTGGCTCTGCCCACTTGACTTTATAAGTGAAATTCTGTCCATGCCAGATGCTTGCTATGTGTGGAAATTCTTCGACTCTTAAACTCCCTACATGAGCCTCAGTAGTTGCTCAGCTTTTGGGTTTCTCCCATAGCAGCTTACCCTTCACACGATTACCACACGTTTATTTAATCTTTCTTTCAAAATGGAAAACAACGCAATTGCTTCATTTTTCTGATTCTAAAAGTAACATACATTTCTTATTTGCTTACACCAGACACTACCAGATGCATGAAAGAGAAAGTGAAAATCAGCTCCCTAATCACACCACTCAGATATGCACACGGCTAATATCTGATATATTTTACCAGACATCTTGTTATGCATGCATACTATTATTTATTTTTTTAAAAGATTTCATTTATTCATTTAAGAAAGAGAAAGAGCACGAGTAGCAGGGTGGGGAAGAGCAGAGGGAGAAGCAGAATTCCTGGTGAGCAAGGAGCCCAATGTGACGCACGGCTCGATCTTAGGACCCTGAGACCATGACCTGAGCTGAAGGCAGACGCTTAACAGACTTAGCCACCCAAGTGTCCTGATATTTCTATTTTTAACAAACTGGGATTGTGTTATAGGTAGCACTTCATAAATAATTTCTTTACTTTATTTATGACTATTTTTAACAAATTAGCAAAACCTAATTTTCAACAGCAACATAGTATTATTCCATGTCTAGATCTACACAGCAATTATATTATATTATATTATATTATATTATATTATATTATATTATATTATATTATATGGATGTACTATAATGCAACCTATTTTCTATAGATAGTTAAGATTTTTCTAACTTTATGTTCTTATAAACAAGGCTGTAAAGGACATCGTTATAGATATACTTTTATCATTTGTCTAGGAAAAATTATTAGAAGTTAGCATTTCTGAGTTTAAGAGTATCTTCATCTAAAAGGCATGTTAGCGGGGATCCCTGGGTGGTGCAGCGGTTTGGCGCCTGCCTTTGGCCCAGGGCCCGATCCTGGAGACCCGGGATCGAATCCCACATCAGGCTCCTGGTGCATGGAGCCTGCTTCTCCTTCTGCCTGTGTCTCTGCCTCTCTCTCTCTCTGTGTGTGACTATCATAAATAAATAAAAATTTTTAAAAAATTAAAAAAAAATGAAAGGCATGTTAGCAACTTGCTCTTCAGAAAGGTATATATATAGCACCAGCAATGTAAGTGAGTGCTAGTTCCACCATAAGCAGAATTTGTCCGAAAGGACAGATGAGTACACAGCATCCTTAATATATCCAAATGTTAGCACACTCTCTGCTTTACACTCAGGTAAAACCAAAATGTTAACATTTCTAATTTTCCGCACACCAGATGCTGACTAGTAAAAATCATACCCAACCACCCACTGGATTGTAATAATAAAAGTGTATCGATCCCTTTGTTCCTTCTGTGAAACTTCAGTAGATGCCAGCAGTAACCAGTCCAGTGATATGCTGCTACTGCTCCCAGATGACTCGGGGGACCCCCCTCAGAGGGACTCAAAGTTCCTCTGAATCATCTGAGAATGACTAAACTATGTTTATTAGAGATTTAATCATTTGACTGTGATCTATTCTTTTAAGAAACTGGTAATTCAAAAATGATAGGGAAGGCACTTCTATCAAACAAAATTTTTTGATTGTCCAGAATTGATGATTTTCCCATCCATGCTGGGTGTAAGCAGGTTCACCATGGAGTATTACGCCTTGTTTCTGCTAACTACCTTCGCTCCTCTCTTGGAGAATACCTGGGGAAAGATATGGTCAGCATTACCACCGGAAAGCTAGTGCTGCTAGGAGCAAGATGGCTCATTAAATATTTGTGTGTGCGTGTGTGTGTGTGAATACATGTTAAAAAAAATCTCTAAAGTCCATAAAAATTACATATGTTATTTGATTGTGTCAGTGGTATGAAAAAAGCAGAGAGGACTGGTTTTTCTTTCATTCCCAGAACGAGCAGCTTAAAAGCTCTGGTGTTATAAGAAAAAAACACAACTATGCAATGGGAAAACCTTCTTGGAATGCTATGGCTTTCACACCAAAGACGTTTTAAGTTTTTACCACTAGAGCTCTATAGCCTCAGTATATTCAAGCAACAAGATAATCATGTTACATGCTGTGCCATTTAGACAGAAAGTTCAAATAAATAAAAGTACTGCACACACGGCAAATAAGGAAATCACTGAGGAATGAGTGTCTACGTTTGGACGGGCCATGGTCTAAATGGAGACTAGATGAGAGAAAGAGGAAGCAGTGAAGCTTCCACAGTAAGACACCGGAGCAAGGCACCAGTCATCTCACCTCAGTGTTCCCCTCACCCCATTTTCCCCATCAAATCTTTCTCAAGAATTGTACAACATCAGCAAAATTCTTAGAATTTCACCTATAGTATAGGCTGTTTCGTTTTGTTTTTATCCCAGTGCTCTCCACAGTCCGAAGAATACTGCCCTATTTCTTTTTATCTTGTCTTTTTTACATTTTGCTACTTTTGATTTGAGACTACAGTACAAAGTTTCCAAGCAAAAATGCTGGCAATGTATTTTATTAACCAAACAAGACATCTTATCTGGAAATCGTGTTTAAAAATAGAATAAGGGAATGCAATCACCACTTTCATGGAGGGGGAGGAAGCTGATTTTATTGCATGTTTAGGAGCATGAAAGACCTAGAGAGTGAAAAAGGAGTATGACTGAGTCTATAATGAATACAAATTTACCTATTCTATGTTGATAATCACAGTACTAATCTGAGAAATTAACTGGACAACCAAATAGTTAATCATGTTTGGGTTTGCAATCTTGCTAGTCTTTTTTTTTTTTTTTTAAACACATGTGGCATATACGAAGCAATTATTTTACAATTTAAAAAAATCTAATAATATATTTGATGATTTTCAAAATCAGTTCACCAAGACACAATTTATTCTTATTGTCTCCTACACAGGATCCCTCAGTGTATTTAACCATTTTCCTACAGACAGACATTTGGGTTTTTCCCAGTTTTTCTCTGTTGCCTACAGTGCTGCAATGCCTTCTTGTGTACCCCTGTGTTTTTATAGGGTAGATACTGGGAAGTGGAATAGTACATGTTCATTTAAATTGGAAAGATTCTGTAGTTGTTCCAGGTTGTTCTAAGTGGCAAATTCCCCCATGCTCTGTCATTTCAAATAACCAAGACGCAGCAACGTATATTAAGATGTTACTTAGCCTACTAAGGCTACTGCTAACTGACAGGACCAGAGAACATATTGAATCTTCTATATCTTGCATGGTAATGGTTTCTACTATTTTGAGAATGTGGATCCTTTTAAAATATCAAGACGGGTGCCTGGATGGCTCAGTCGGTTGAGTGTCCGACTCTTGGTTTCTGCTCAGGTCATAATCTCAGGATCATCAGGCTCCATGCTTAGCAGGAAGTCTGCTTGAGATTCTCTCTCCCTCTGCCCCTCCCACTCATGCTCTCTCTAAAATGAGTTGCCCTAAAAAAAAAGTTAAAAAATAAAATATCAAGAAACATTAAGATATCATGACAATTGCTTCTATTTTTGATGTTTACTAATAAAATGTTCTATAAAGTGTCTATAAATGCACACTACATAAAAGAGAATCTGTCTTACAAGCCACTGCATTTATATATATTTGAAGCACAGTCTTTCATACCTAAAACAGTTATTTGTCAGACTACAGACCAGACATATTTGGTGTGGATATGAATCTGAAAATCTCTTCCAGTACCTTCACCACTGGAGCACCACAAGTGCACAGCAAGAGATTACAGGAACCACTGAATAGACTTTGAACTGTCACCTTCCAACCCTTTTGCTTATCCACATTCCCCATGCTTCATAAGCGCACCGATACACAGATACACACGCAGATCCACAGGTTAAGTGAGGAAAGCCACAGAGAAAATAAAAGGCTCAAGGCACTAAAATGAGGCCTATTTATTAAACACTTTGAAAAAAAAAAAAAACACCATGTAACCCTTCACGAATTTGTGTGTTTTGCACACAAATTGCAAGCATAGGGGCCATGCTAATCTCTATATCACAATTTGAGTGTATGTGCTACTAAAGCCAGCACGATTTTATTAAAGACTTAAAGAGGTCCCCATTCAGATCAGTTTCTAAGTCTACCTGCTTTCCTTAATTGCCTGTGCCACATTCCTATACTTTAAAAAGAGAATATGGCACTTAAAATTCTAACAGATTGAATAAATTTGCCACCTCAAAGAAAGCATCCTACCAGTAGGTTACCATTTGCAAATTCACATTCACTTATAGGCCAGTAGGTAGTTGGTTGAGCTCTCAGATGGGCTCTCCCCTCCCTGCATCCCACACCACTTCTACTCTCATATAAGGAGTTATCCAAGAGGAGGGGGCGCTGGTGGAGAGGGAAATTCCAGGTTGTGACTGAGACACTGAACCACTAACATGATCCTGTCCCCAGCTTTCTGCAGCTCTACACTCCTCACATAGGCCAGATCCAAGAGAAGACCTCAAGAAATAATTACTACTACTACTACTACTACTACTACTACTACTTCTCTTTTTCCTTCTTGTTCTTTTTTTTTTTAAGATATTTTTATTTATTTATGAGAGAGAGAGAGAGAGAGATGCAGAGACACAGGCAGAGGGAGAAGCAGGCTCCATGCAGGGAGCCTGACGTGGGACTTGATCCCGGGTCTCCAGGATCACGCCCTGGGCTGAAGGCAGGGCTAAACCACAGAGCCACCCAGGGATCCCCTGTTCTTGTTCTTCTTGTTCTTGTTCTTCTTTTTAAAGAACAACTTCTTAGTCAATTACTTTTTTCTGATTTCCCACACTCTTGGTTCTACATCATTGTTTTAACCTGGGTCTCAATACAGGACCCAACTTAGAGTTAAAAACCTCATGTGGGTTGAAGATGTACTCATCAACTGTTAGGAGGCAAGATGACTCATACATAGTTTCATTATTCTTTTTCATGTACCAAAAAACCCTGGTGATTTTCTTTCATAATATGAAATGCAGGCAGAATCTCTCAACATATTCAATCAGCTCTGTGAATTGCTCAAAAGCTTTTAGCGAAATCTCAAGCAATGCTGTGATCAGGAGGGAAAATCCAAGCTACTGAAATGAGTCATATTTGCCCTGTAGATTTACTGTATGTTTGAAAGTTAAAAGAGGTTTATAGCAACATTCCAAGGCTCTTAAATATGATTTTGTTTATATGTGGTGTCTGCAAGATGTTGTGGTTTCATTTAATGCACATAAAGTCCAATTCTGAATGTCTTCCCCTTGAATTCCTTAAGGAAAGGCATTAAAAATTACAACGGAGGAAAAAAAGATCGAGAAAAAGAGATTTTTCAAGGCAGAACATGTTTAGAAACAGATTAATAGCTAATAGTCTATTGGTGTGTTAGTCATTATAGGATAGAATGAAAGAAAATTCCTTTGATTTAGAGTATTTATATTGAAAAATATTGTTACTGTTTATTATAGATATTGATATATTTTATATACATATTTTTTTGGTAGGAAAAGAAGGTAAAAATAAGCTGAATATCACTGTATAATTCATTGGTATATCAGTGGTGTGCCTTTTCTCAGGGTGAAGGCATATAAGGGGGATTGTACAGTACTCTGAAGAAACTCACCCCGGACAAGAGCTATGTTCTATTTCATCTGTTCCCCCTTGTCCCACCCCATCTCCACTCACCCCCACCCCACTTTTGAGAATTACTAAAGTCTGCACAGCAAACATAAGTTTTGCATCCCAATAGTAAGACACTGTGTGCTTCCATCCTTCAGCGTTCTTATACATGTCATCACTGCCAGGTGTCACCCCCCTTCCACATGCTTCAGATGATGGTGACATTCCATAATCACACAGGTTTTATAACCGCAGACCATGGTGGGGAAGCAGGTAGAAAGCAACAGAAGACAGTGAAAGACCAACCTCTTCATCTTGCCTCTCTCTACACTGCAACTAGCTGGTTCTTAGCATCATGAGGACTGCAACGTCCTGTTCTAAAAACGAGATCAGGTCTGACTGAGCATATGTGGTTGGAAGAGACCTGGGGGCCCTGTGAGTTCTGACTCCGATTCGGGGTTGTATGGGTAACTAAGGGCTTCTGGGCACATGATTCTTGGAATGTTCTTGCCCTCAGGTCGGCAGATGCCTAAGTTCAGAGACTCATTTCTGAATCAAGGCAGGTAGCACAGCAAATTGTTTAAAATATGGATTTGAATTGTTTGGGATCGATATTTTATTATACTTGCTTAATTTTAATTTTTCTCTAAGCTAAAAGAAGCATACTATCCTATTTCTTTTATTTTACCAGAGAATTTATTTGTTATTTTTAAAAATTTACATTCAATTTGCCAACATATAACACCCAGTGCTCATCCCATCAAGTGCCTCCTTAATGCCCGTCACCCCATTACCCCATCCCCTCCACCCACTTCCCCTTCTGCAATCCTCAGTTTATTTCCATTTATTTCCCAGCATTAGGAGTCTCTCGTGTTTGTCTTCCTAATTTTCCCCCTTTCTCTCTCTCTTTTTTTGATTTTATTTATTTATTCATGAGAGACACAGAGAGAGAGAGAGAGAGAGAGAGACAGGCAGAGGGAGAAGCAGGCTCCTTGTGGGGAGCCAGATGTGGGACTTGATTCTGGGATTCCAGGATCACGCCCTGGGCTGAAGGTAGATGCTCAACTGCTGAGCCACCCAGGCATCCCTCCCCTCGTCACTTATGGTCCTTTTCACTATTTCTTATATTCCACATATGAGTGAGGCCATGTGATGATTGTCTTTCTCTGACTGACTTATTTCACTCAGCATAATACCCTCCAGTTCCAACCACATCAGTGTAAATGGTGGGTATTCATCCTTTCTGATGGTCGAGTAATATTCTATCGTATACATAAACCACATCTTCTTTATTCCTTCATCTATCAAAAGACATCGTGGCTCCTTCCAGTTTGGCTATTGTGGACACTGCTGCTATAAACATCGGGGTACAGGTGTCCCGGCGTTTCAGTGCATCTGTATCTTTGGGGTAAATCCCCAGCAGTGCAATTGCTGGGTCGTAGGGCAGGTCTATTTTTAACTCTTTGAGGAACCTCCACACAGTTTTCCAGAGTGGCTGCACCAGTTCACATTCCCACCAACAGTGCAGGAGGGTTCCCCTTTCTCCACATCCTCTCCAGTATTTGTTGTTTCCTGCCTTGTTAATTTTAGCCATTCTCACTGGTGTGAGTTGGTATCTCACTGTGGTTTTGATTTGTATTTGCGATCAATATTTTAATGAAAAAGATATTTAGCATAACATACGTTGTATCGGTAAATGAGTGTATAGTGTGTATGACATGTGACCACTTTAAAAGATAATGAAACGGACTACCCAGCTGAAATGGCACCAGCACCCTGGAGACCCCTATGTGCCCTCATCACTCTCTTCCCCCTATCTCTGTTTAAGTGCATCCAAATAACCTCTAACCCAAATTTGGGGTTATTTTCATTATTCTACTTTTCTTTGTAGTTTTATTCCCACTATACGCATCCCTCAACAATTTATTTTTTAGTTTTGCCTTCTTACAACTTAATGTAATAACACTATATGCATTCTATGACTAGTTTCTTTCACAAAACTATGTGTTTTCGAGATTCATCTATGCCTATATGAACAGCTGTAGTTTATAATGACAGATGAGGCACAGGGTTTTCCAAACATTTCTTGAGACTGGGGATTAATATCTAACTCTTTATTCAGTTGGTACCATTTTCTTTTTGAAACTACATTGAGGTTAAGTGATATTCAGTAGAACTAAAGGAATAGAATCTGGATTTGCTTTCTTATTGAATTGCTATTTTTAAAAAAGATTTTATTTATTTATTTATTTGCAAGATAGAGAGCATGATGGGGAGGGGCAGAGGGAGAGAATGCAAAGCTGAGCTCTGAGTCCAATAGGGGATTTGATCTCAGGACCCCAAGATCAGGACCTGAGCCGAAATCAACAGTCCAATGCTTAACCGACCAATCCACCCAGGAGTCCCCATTGAATTGTTATTTTTATCACAGTTATTTTTGAAAGGAACAAGGCATCTGTCAAACCTATTTAGTACAGATTTTGGAGGAATAATTCCATGACAGTTTCCTGAGATAAAACTAAAATCTCTTTATTTTGTCACACACAGACAGGACTGCATTTGTACCGCTCCTGCTATCCTGCCCTGCTAAAATAATAAGCTTGGTCAGATCCAAACAGGTCACTGTTTCATTTATAAATGTTTAGGAGGCGTAGGTATGGAAAGAGCAGGTTGATGATGGAGAAGATCTATTTTGCTCCTCACTTGGTTATTCAAGATAAACTTTGGTCAAAATGAATGAAAAGGAGTAAGAGAAAAGTTCAAGTGGCCAGTAAGAGAATTAAAATGAAGTAACCAAGCTTTCCTCTCTTTCAACTCTTATTCAACTGGTATGAAGCATGGCTAATAGCGATAAACCCATTTACTGTATTTTCATAAATATTACCTTTTCTTCATCCTCAACCTAGGATTCTTTGTCTAACAAGATATACTAATAAGAATCTTAAATAAATATGGTCATTAATTAACATAAGCCTTTAAAAATATTGTCAATCAAAAGTAAAATATGACTTGAGGCTATTTCCTGACTGCTGTATCCATTAAAGGACAATCTTGCTTTCATGAACACAGTAGATGTGAACAATCAACCTTAGGCTGAATTTTTTTTTTTCAAGTAAAACATGTTAAAGTAATTCAGACCCAAGTACCTATGACTGGCAACACTACATTTTTGCCAGTTCTATCTTTTCCACAGAGGTCTGGACCTGGATATATAACTCATTCAACATTGCCCCAGAACAGGGTGTAGGGTGACCTCCACATCCCACTGGCCTGTTTGGAACAACCACATCTGACCGCAGATACATATACAAGCAGATTCTTTTCATAGCCAAAGACTCTTAAGAACAGAAATTGCCCTTCTCATCTTTGAATGTAAAATTACAAACTCCTTTTAGATGAATCTTACACTCAGTGTGATCTGGAAATTCAGGTCTTACTCCCAAATTTGAAATATTTGTGTGATGTGGTACAAAAGGTCCGTAATTTCACGTGGTGGAGATTCTAATTACGGTACTATCAATAGAGCAATTGGAAAAAATGAAAACAAGATGTCCTTAAATGGAGATTATGAACCTGTGATTAATTAAAGGGAATCCCTGGTAAGGGGAAAGTGGTATTGCAGACATGCCGACGGATATGGTACATGGCCTGTGGATAGTGCTAACTGAAGTCACATGTCCCATGTCAGCTGAGAGGATTCTCCGCATCCTCTCTAGACAGGCAGTGCTTACTGCAGGAAAATTTATGGGTAATAGATTTTCATAACAGGCCTTTTATGATCCTCTCCTCCCCCAAAAGTACCCTCTGGAGCTTTCTGCTTCCACTCTCATTTTTCTTAATTGGAAAAAGATTTACTGTTCATTTCCTCTTTCCCGGTACTCTCTGCTGGCTCCACTTCTTTCCGTTCAGTGGCATAGCCTTCCATCCCCCTGCCCAACCCCCTCTCATCCTTCCTCTCTTCCTCAGGAACAGAAAGCTCCACTATACTGATAAATAGGACACTGGAGCATTGTTTCTAGCACCTTTGCTGAAATACATATCACTCCGACAAGAAAGCATATTTTGGGGTGATTACTACCTTCCTGACCCCAGAGGTATTGCACAAACTTACCTAACGCCAGCTGGCTAGTAGTTCCCCTCCAAGTGCTAGAACTGCAAAGTTCTGTTTATAAGTGGTAGCAAAGAGAAAGACAAGCCTTGAGTGGAGACAGGAAATGGAAAATGATGGGCCAAATCCTGGATGTTTGGCCCTTTGGAAAGAACATTTATTCTTGCAGAGGACTTGGGAGCCAACCCTTACTAATGGGTCCAATCTCCCTACTGTTGGGAAAAGAAGTCAAGGAGTTTGCTCTGCACTTGGTGGCTCATCTTCCTAAGGCAACAGAAACTTTACCTAATACTGGGCCTGCTCGTTGAAGAGGGGAAAAAGCAAACACCTATTTGTTTGGACTTGGGTAAGAGCCAGCCTGACCAAACCAAAAGACTTCCATGCTGAAAGACTCTCTTTGAGTTAATAGAAGACTCCTATAAAAATGAGAATATTTTAACAGAGTAATATTAAATGATGAAGCACTTCCATTTGTGTGTGTTAATTGAATTAGAATCCCCAACAGCTTAAGAATCAGACAGCCTGGGCTCCGAGAGAGGGAGACACGGGCATCAGAGACATTCTGGAACAGTATTTAAATAACTCAAGGGTATCTGCTATCTCTCAAGGGATAGCAGATTTCTATCCCAACGATAGATTATTAACCAACAAGGCTTATGCTGACTTCCGACTAGATACTAAAGCAATCACTAGTTCCTTAAAACTGTTACCTGGTACAGGAGGCACTGGTTCAGTAGGGGAGATAACTGACTTTACCCTAAAGATATCCTATTTTCTAACCACAAATTACAGAGTTATAGCATTGGCACTGGCTTATCGGTTTCTAATCTTGTGTACATTTTTCTCCCCAGTCAAAGCGGTGGTCCATGTGGGACCTAAACTTTGAGAGGACAGTTAAATTCAGGTGGGACATCAGGTGGGGAGCTGTGTGCAGCAAAAGGGGCTGCCTGAGGAGTCTAGATTCTGAGGATGACATGGTTGGTTTCTGGGCGAGTTATGAAGATAGGGTCTTGACTTGTGGTAGTGAGAAACTGCAAACAGATCCTCAAGTGGCCAGAATCAGAACATCCACTCAACATTTATTGAACATTTCTTCTGTTCAAGACACTGAAAGTGGCAACCAAGATGAATTAAACTCCTGAAAGGAGTTCCTAATCTGGTAGGGAAGCAAAGACATGGGTAAGAAGGTAATAGCAGGGCAGCCCGGGTGGCTCAGCGGTTTAGCGCCGCCTTCGGCCCAGGGCGTGATCCTGGAGACCCGGGATCGAGTCCCACGTCGGGCTCCCTGCATGGGGCCTGCTTCTCCCTCTGCCTGTGTCTCTGCTTCTCTCTCTCTCTCTCTGTTTCTCTCATGAAGAAATAAATAAACTCTTAAAAAAAGAGAGAATGTAATAGCAGATAAAATGTGGTAGATATCATAGGAGACTTACTGATACAGTGATCTAAAGTTTAGAGGAAGAAGAAGGTATTGCCAGCTGAGAGATCAGAGAAGGCTTCATGGAGGAAGCAGTATTTGAGCTGGATCTTTTAGGATTGAGGGGGTGGGGGAACGGAAGAGGCCCTACCCACAGACAGAGAGCTCAAATGGTGAGGTTGCAGAGTCAGGAAATATGGATGTGGAAAAGCAAACAATTCAGTCTGGCCAGGGCTTGGAGTTCACGAAGGGCATTAGTGAAGCTCCAGTTGTGCTTGGCAGACGCAGAAAGGCAGCTCCCCATAAGTGAAGAGTAAACCAAACATTTTACAGAGCTTAAGGACAGAGGCTCCTTCCATGGCAGTAGCCCCAGGGAAGCGCACAGAGAGGATTTCCTAGTTTCTGTCTCCACTCCGGGTATTTCATTCACTCTGCAGCTCTCCCAACAGATAAAGGGCCAGCTCCCCAATATCAAGGGCTCCAAACATCTTAGCTGCAAGAGGAGGCTGCTTCAGTTCAGCAAATCCAGCCACCATTGACAACAGTAGCACTGCAAAGGATCCTTCAAGAGCCACACACTAGGACTTTCCATTTTCTAGAACAGCATCTCTGTCTTCTCTTATTTTTGCCACCTTCTCCACTGTATTGTACTCACTTTGCCCAAAGAGTTAAATCAGATTTTCACTTCTCCTGCTTGTAAATAAGGTCCTGGGTAAAAATCCACAAATGTGGTGAAGGGATGAGATATTAGGACCATGGAATAATTAAACTGGAAAGGATTTTGGAGGTTATTTTCAACCCAAGCTCCACATTTTACACATGGTAACCTAGGCCTAAGAGGTGAAGTGATTCATTCAAGTAATTACAAAATCAAGACATCAGATGCAAGTCTATGCAGTTCCCATCACTGTTCTCTTTCTAACCTATGACACTGTATGGGCTTGCTTAGGGCACTCCAGATCAGCAAAGAGCATCAGTCATCTACGCCAGGGACGAGAAAACTATGTCCCAAGGGCCAGATCAGCCCACATTTTCTTTTTGTAAATAGTTTTACTGGAACATAGCCATGCCCATATTGTCTGTGCTTTCACACTCCCATACCACAGTTGAGTAATTATGACAGAGGGCATATTTGCCACAAATTCGAAAATACATACAATTTAGCCCTTCACAAAAAAAAGTGTACTGATCCCAGATCTAAGTCAATGGTGTCAAGAAATTTTATAGTGTAAAATTAAGTCAAAAAATTAAGTGTACACACATATATGCTTATTTTATTTATTTACATATATTTATATATATAAACATATATATACACACACATATATGCATATACATAAATAAATCAGTATTTATTTATAGTGTTGTCCTAAATTTTTATAGATCTCTAAAACACAAACAGAAATTTTAAAAAGATAGAATGAAACAAACAAAAAACCCCAATATTCAATGTTTAATTTATCAAGAACTCTTGGTTTAATAAGTTGTGATCAGTAATTTGAAGGTCTGGCTGGAAGTTCAATTTATTTTGACACTTGGTTTTAAATGACAGCCAAAATTTAACTTTTTAAAGAGCCTTTAAAAGGTATGTAGATTCAAATGGAAAGAACATATCATTGGCTTGGCATATTGACGCACGATATGGATATATCCAACCTCCCCCACCAACCATGCAGTTTTTTGATGAAACCTGCTGAGAAAATTTATATCTACCCTGATGTCAACCAGTTGTTCATCCAAAGTAATCCAAAGGTGTTTTATTTTACGTGTTTAGTAAATAGCTTCAAATCTACTGAAATGCTCCACTTGGGACATTATTGAAGAGCTTAGAAAATGTTTCCAAGGTGAGATGTGAAGCTCTGATAGTCCTGGTAGGTTACACGTTTACCTCTTTTTCAACAACAAAACCACAAAAAATGGGGTTGTTTTTCAAAAGACCTCTCTGTGGCATGAGTTTCTTCTGAAATGCAGTTACATTCCCCCTTTCTGTTGAAAATTTGCCTTCACAGAAAGAAACAGCATGTGGCTGCGGAAGCAAGCACTCAGATGTGCTCACAGCATTAGTGACAGGTCTGCCACGATCTCATAGTCTTCTTGGGCTCACAGGATTAGTATTACCTTCAATCTGAAGCTTCTGCAGAAATTCCGCTCCCCACCACACTCCCCTTCTCTTTTTAAAGTAAAGTCTACCAGGGCGACTGGGTGGCTCAGTCTGTTAATTCTCTGCCTCTGGCTCAGGTCATGATGTCCAAGTCCTGGGACAGAGCCCCACATTGGGCTCCCTGCTCACTGGGAAGTCTGCTTCTCTCCCCCCCCCCCTTGGCCCCTCCCCACTGCTCATTCTCTCTCTCTCTCAAATCAATAAATAAAATCTTTTTTAAAAAAAATAAAGTAAATTCTACCCCCAATGCAAGGCTCAAACTCATGACCTGGAGATCAAGAGTCACACGCTCTACCGACTGAGCCAGCCAGCTGCCCCTGTAGAAATTTTTTGAAGTCCAGAAATGCAAGCCCGTTGTGTGAAGGTCAATTTCATTTAAACTAGATAAACTATATTGTCCACAAATTCCCTTATCCAGTTACAAGTAAACTGCAAGGAGTCCCAGTATGTGAAAAGGCAATGGCAGTCCTCCCCTCTGGGCATGGAACTCTTGCTCTTCCCTCAGGACCAGTCACATGTGGCTGGAAAGACAGACTGAGTGAAGGTGCCATTGCAAGAAAGTATAATTACTATTGGTCAGGCTTTCTTTCCTGTTCTCTTAACTCCATTTTATACTCTCCTGCTTTCTTTCCTTTGATCAAGCTTCTACTTAGAATGCTCTTTCCTCCTCTCCATTTTTACCTAGAGCCATCTTCTCCATCCCCAAGGCCAGCTCAATTGCTACATTTTTTTGTGAAGTCTTACCAGCCATAATGGAAGTCAACTGCAAGGAACTTTTGCCCTCCTGTGAAATCTCTGTTGTCATTTCAGACATTTGTCACATATTGCCTTGTTATTTGTATATCATCCTATCTCTCATGTCCTGTTTATTGAAAGCAAGAGTTATGTTTTATAAACACATTTTAGCCTTCCTCCCCAATGGGCTTTGCATAAAGTAGGTATTTAATATGGTTTTTTGTTTTTCTTTGTTTGTTTTTTGTAATTGAATTCAAGAAAGGTATATGGCACAAGTCACTGAGCAATGGCAACTATGGAGGCTAATTAACAACAATGAAGCCTGATTCAATTCCTTGCATGTGAGGTGCATTGCCTAAGTTCACATGGATTTATCTAAGTCAGACATTGAAAGGATAGCTAGGCCAATGTGCAGCCATTTAAAAGTTCTACAGTCAGGGGCGCCTGGGCGGCAACAGTTGGTGAGCATCTGACTCTTGGTTTCGGCTCGGGTGGTGATCTCAGGGTAGTGAAGTTGAGCACCATGTCGGGCTCCGTGCTCAGTGTGGAGTCTGCTTAAAATTCTCTCTCCTTCTCCTTCTGTCTCTCCCACTCATGCTCTCTTTCTCTCTCTAAAATAAATAAATCTTTTTTTTTTTTTTAATTCTAGAGTCAAATACAGAACAATGATGCCCCAAAGGAAAGATGAATGAAATGTGACTCAGTTTCATGACCAGGGCAAGATCAACAGTTCTATACCAGGCTCTTGCGTATTTACTGAAACATGATGTTTAAAGTTATCGAAGCTTTACCAATGGGAGAAGTCTACCCAAAGTGTGTTCCAAACATGCATGTGCTTTTTTGACCACAAAAGCAAGCAGGGTGGGGTCATTTTCCAAAAGCATATTCAGAAGCTTTGTGGGTTTCCAAGAAGGCAGATGCTCCATCCTGGCTTGTGAATATGAACCAGGAAAACCTGGCTCTGCCCACTGCCATGCTGCATGGGCCATGGGGCTTGTTCTCAGATCATGATTTCTAGAAGCTGAAACCTGATCATTCATCAAGGGAAGAAATAATCTCTCAGGTTTAAGCTTTAATTCTATGAAGCAATGGAACAGAGCTCCATTAAACCAACCTAGGAGGGAGAGCAATAGCTCTATGTCTCTATGGCGACAGAAGAGGACTAGCAAAAAATATGGGAAGTAAAACCCAAACCCTTAACACTTCTCTCAATTCCTCTCCACCCGAAGTTGTAAGCAACCATTCGTTAAAGCCTTCTGGCCAATGTCTGCCTGGGTAAGTACCTAGAGAATTTTGCTCATTGGTCTACAATGCAGAAGTTTTAATGCATTTATTATAAACCTGTTTCTCATTTGTATGCTACTTTCTCTGTAGGTGGCATTATGTTGCAACTATACACAGAAAGTCCCCTTGAGATAGAACTGAATAATGTGTTTTCCTAGTTAAGAAGAACCAAATGGTTAAGGACAGGAAAGATATTTGACTTTTAAACTGAATCAATAATCAGGGGCTAAAGTCAAATTGAGTCAACTGGTGTTTTCCAGTTTGACTGGGGACCCTGGCCTGCTTTGAGAGCTTGTGTGTGAGTGTGTGTGCCTGTGTACACCTGCCATCAGCCTATCTCTGTTCTTGTCAGATGATTGGCCTTGGCTTGGCTTATGAACAGAGCAGATGTTCTATATTTCCCTGCCCCTCTAGGGTATGTGTTTCCCCCCATAACTCCTCTTGTATCATCTTCCCTTGTAAATTCCTTATATCCCTCTATATTCTCTCTCCTCTCACTACGAAGCCCTAGTGTTGGTTTGGGCCTTCTGCAATGCCTATGGAAAGCACAAATAATTCAGTACAAGTAGGTGAACTAAGCAAGTTTGATTTAGCTATGCCTTTAGAAATGTTTTCAAGTGCTCTAGTCGAAACTGATTCTGCAATTCATTGGCTAAATTGTCAAGATAGCCAAAAACAGCTAATTCCCCTGTACCACAGGCTGTCTTGTCGCTTTTACATTTCATATCAGAGTTAGGCTTTTAAAATTTGTTTAATGAAAGAGCCAAAAGAACAGTTCTATTGTGTTATTAAATGTCTCAGAGTAGCATATTATTTTTGATCCAGACATTAGTAGCCCGACCTCAAAATGACATTGGATTACAGGCTTGTGCTCTCTAGAGTTATACTTCGAAACAAAGCGTCCAATGGCCCTTTACAGACCCCATTGTATTTGACCTCACAGAGGCCTTTGACATTGCTGGCCATAGCTTCCTTTTTGAAATTCTCTGCCTACCATTTATTTTGTAGCTTCTTTTGTGTCTTCCATTGGATCTCCTCCTGAGCTCTATTCTTTTCTTACTCAACATCCGTGCTCAGGGTAATTTCATCTATACTAATAACTTGCTAGCCAGTTTTAAGGTGATGATTTTCTAATTCATATTCCTTGCTCAGGCTGCTCTCCTGAATTTCTATATGACCTTTCTTCCTTGGTAATGAAATTTCCAGTAAAGAAGTTGAAAGCAATGAATTATTCTGGACGTTAAATTAATCCGTGACTCTTTCAAAGTTCAAAACTCCTCCCCATGCTGGTACTGCACTCCCAGTACCAGAAGATTGATGGTTTAAAAAAAATTTTTTTTTTATTCCTCAGTTATATCATTCTATCCTTGCCACAGATAACAATTGCACCATTTCCAGGATGTAAAATTGACTCACTATTAAAAGAAAAGCCAAATAAAGAAACATTTATTAACTAAATTTAAACATCAAGGGATGAATAATTTCCATAAACACAGAGAAAACATTAAGATTGTAACTTCACTATTTGACATTGGAAATGATACATTGTTTTTTTTTACCTCTCAGCAGAGAATTTCACTTCTTGTATGCAGGAGAAATGAAGTGGAGACAATACCCAATGTGTCTACAAGTTGATTTTGGTTGAAAGCACAATTCCCTACTGTTAGGCTTAAAACAACTGAACCGAACCTCCCAATCTGAGAGGAAACCTGTCTGACCTGTTTCATATATATATACTGTATTTTCTTCAAAGGTTTCAAAACATCAGAAAGGAAAAGAGCCTGCTCCTGCTGTCTGGAGGCTGGATGACACAATAGAGGAGGAGACTGGTTCTCAGCCTCAGCTGTACATTAGAATCAGCTGAGGGAGCTTTTAAACATCCCTCTGCCCTGGGGCACCTGGGTGGCTCAGTCGGTTAAGCAGCCAACTCTTGATTTTGGCTTAGGTCATGATCTCATGGTCCTGGGCTTGAGCCCTGTGTTGGGCTCCATGCTCAGTGGGGAATCTGCTTGGGATTCTCTCTCTCTCTTTCCCTCTGCTGCTCCCTTTGCACTCTCTCTCTCTGTGTCTCTCTCTCTCTCCCCCAAATAAATAAATAAACCTCTAAAAGAAAATTCCTCTGTCGGGCTGTGCCCCAGACCAATTAAATCAGACCCACTGGGGGTATAAAGCTCCCCAAGTAAGACTAGTGGAAAACCAAGTTGGGAAACACTGATCCATAATGAGCGCCTTAGGGAGTGTTTGGACCTGCTGCAGTTATATCAAAAGGCAGTGTAGACTCATTCAGAAAATACGAGCGGAGAGAGAAGCCATGGGCAAGTATTTGAGATCAGAGAAGAAAAACATGGTGCCACTTGTCCTTATGATCCTAATACCATGTTATTTTTGTTTCTTTTATTTTTAAAATTGAAGTATATCAGTAGTTATAAACAGAAAGTAGGTGTTACTTCATATTGTGCAGATAAATTTTTTATACTCATTAAACACTGGCCAAATACCTGAGTGGTATATTCCTTGTTCTCCCAATTGTTTGTTTGTTTTAAAGATTTTATGTATTTATTCATGAGAGACACAGAGAGAGACACAGAGGCAGAGGGAGAAGTAGGCTCCCTATGTGGGACTCCATCCCAGGACCTCTGGATCAAGCCACTCATTCTCTTCATTGACCAAATTTGACCGAGTCTGATGCCACCTTTGTTGGCTGGTGGCAGTCCCTTGGAGGAGCAGGCCTGGCAGCTGGGAGCACTTCACCTCCTCTCATGATGAAAACATGATATAACCCCCAATTCCTATTTCTTCCCTATCGTGGATGATCTGTGTCAGGATGATGTTCTTAAAAACTCAGCTAAGGATCTGTGAGGCAACAATTCTTACAGTCTGTTACGGAATTCGAACTGTAAAAAGAGAAAAAACTCGGTCGGGAGCCAGCCAAACCAACGGGGTACCTGCCAAACCACACCTTATCCTCCTCAATCAGCAAAAATATCCTCCACCGCCTGACTCCTCTTACCTCAGCAACAGGAGCATGTTCATTCCCTTATTAGGACACTGGCAGTGGCGAGAGAGCCGCTCATGTCTGAGGCCCAAGAGTGGCTTCTATAACATGTGCAGTTCATCAAAAACCAGAAGAGGATAACAGGCACCAAGGGAGGGGACTGGAAAAATTAAATCCTCGCTCTATGGGAGGAGAATCCAACTTGGTAGGCCACAATTATGGTTTTGGATTAAAAAAAAAATTTTTTTTAAGGGCCAAACCAAAAAGACACAATCCTAATATTTCTTTAATGCATTTTTTTTGGAAGGGTGTTTTTGCAACTTAGAAATACAGTCAAGGAAATTTTATGTTGAAAGCTTCCAGGGAGCTAAATATGTATAATCAGTACCTGGTCTTAACCTTCGAGAAGGACTATTCTGGAGCACTCAGTCTGAACCCAGAGGTGTCATTTGTGACCCCCTTTTTTTTTAACCTGGAGCAAAATAAAAGCCCTGTTCCTCCTGTCTTTCTGCTTCTCACCTGTCTACAGGGGTGCCCTTTTCCTGCTCTGACCTCATCCTACCTTATTACCTTCTTCCTTTTCTCGCAAGGCACCACCATTCAAACTAGTCTTTTTCTATGGTATTAGTGCAAGTGGGAATGGCTTCCTGTCAAAACAAGACATTGCCCTGTTATAATCTGTGTCAGCAGGGTTGTCCTGTTAATCCATCCTGTTTAGTGGCTAAGCTGCTTTCAGAGCCAACTCATGAACTCAGATCTAGCCAAGCAATAACGGATTACAATTCTAACTTTTTGCAATTTACAAAACACTTCCATCATGTACATGTT
This sequence comes from Nyctereutes procyonoides, assembly GCF_905146905.1. Lineage (NCBI taxonomy): Eukaryota > Metazoa > Chordata > Mammalia > Carnivora > Canidae > Nyctereutes > Nyctereutes procyonoides. The sequence continues at coordinate 31,165,926 of NW_026575120.1, forward strand.
CTAATGGGATCTTTAGTATACCAGTGAGATAGACACAAATATCTTTCCTACTTTGCAGTTGAGGAAATGGTCTTAGTGGAGCTAAGCCACTTGTATTCAGAGCTAGGACATCACTATAAATTGGGGCTTTTCTGACTGGTGCTTTTTTTCTGTCTCAAAGATGTCATCATATCGTGGTGTTCTGCTCATATGAGTTGCTCTGAAGCTTCCCAAAGAGAATTTAAGTCCTTAAGTTTCCCCAGGGACCTCTATACAAAGGGTGTTCAGGCCCCTGGGAGAGTGTAGGAGGCCCCATGAATCATGTCACCTACCCTGGGGTTGGTCTGCTGCTAACAACTAACTCTGTTAAATTTGACTCCTTGTCAAGTTGTAGGTAACATTTCTAAGGCTAAAAAGCCAAACACAGCAGCCATTGTCTATTTTAAAATAAACAGTAACACTGGTGATTAAAAAAAAAAAAAAAAAAGAGGGGGGATGTCTTAGACCAGCCAACCTTGACTTTGAAAGAGTGAAGCCAACAAATTATTTAAAATGACAAAGAAGCTTATTTAATGGCGATAACTCCCTTCTGCGTAGACCCCACTAGGTGCCAGGCGACGGAGAGGATGCATTTCAGCTAATCCTTGCGGTAACACGGGGTAGACATGACTACTCCTACCTCACAGTCCAGATGAGCAAAGCCGACACAGAGAAGTCAAGTCACTTGTCCAAGATTAACACACATAGGATTGTAGCCACCTTCTCGCGGAGCCCCAAGTGTGGGCTCTTTGCACCACTACAACCTACCACATTCCACTTCTTTGCAGGCCTCGATTCTCTAACTGTGACAAGCCAGGATTTAGAAGTTAAGACAATGGAGAGGTTCAAACTCCTTGGGAGAGTGTATTTGCTCTTCATTGGCATAAGAAAGTCATGTGATACTAATCACAGTGAAATGAGAGGAGTTGCTAGTGTTGTGGAAGTGCAGGTCTCCCATTGGGAGAAGACGCATATTCACAACCTCTTTGTGGGACTCTTAAAGTAAAATAAGGAATAAGGAATAAGGAATAAGGGAAAATAAGGAATTTAATGTCCTGGGCTGGTGATTTAAGGTAAAGAGTCACGGAGGATCCCAGACCCTCTGAGACCACTCCTCCCACCGTCTTCCAGCCCTGCTCTGCCAGAAGGAGAAACTTGCTCATCAAGCAGGATCTGATGTCATGTTACAATTGCTGCCAGATTCTCCCACACAGACCAGAGGTTAGAGCTGTGAGAGCACAGGCAGGGAATAACATCCGTTAAGTGTTAAGCTGGAGAGAGCAAGGGAACCACCAGGAGCCACTCAGCCTGGAGCCAGGGGCCAGGGGTCAGTCATTACACACACCCAGGCAGGGAGGAGGTGGCTGGGCCAGTGAATCAACCTCTCTGGCTTCATTTTCATCTGTAAAATGGAAGTAGTGGTACTTAATTCATAGTACTGTTGAAGGATTAAGTGAACTGCCATTTGCAAAGTCCTCAGAGCAGGGCCTGGCACACAGGAAGTCCGACATGAGCATGGGCCATTTTTATTAGCTTCGTGTTCTCACTATCCTCCTCATCATGTGGGATATGGCTGTCGTGCTTGTACATTTTCCAAAGGATGCCACTGCTTCCAAGCATGAAGGGGATAATTGGGCAGAATGGTTTTTCTATCTCGAGAACCTTAAACTCCTTTTCACTGCAAACGTGAGCACTAGAGAAGGCCCAGAAATGCAGAATAGATGCAGGGGAAGATCCTGATCCTCCCTGGTTATTACCTTCTTCCTCCTCCGTTGACTACCTTTTCTCTGGCTTCTAGTTTGAGGACAGGAGGGTGGAGGAGGAGAGCTGTGGCTAAAAATGTCCAATAAATGGAATGCCTTTTATCTCTCCTTTTCTCTGTCGCTCTCATAATCCATGTCACTTCTCATTAAAATGTACGTGGAAATTTATCATCAGACAGCTTTATCTTCCCATGCCAGAAAATGCACGTGTCCCACTGGAAGAGGATAATCCCCCTCTCTATTCATCTTCGGGGCTGGCTTAATACCCAGCCTCAGTGAAGAATTGATGGTTCAGAGCTCTCTGTGTGGAGGCTGGGTCTGACTTTCATTGGAATGGCTTTAGACAGACAGCCTGTCAGCGGAGAACCCAGATGTCCCCACGGCCCCAATATCCTTCAGCCAGCTGGCATTTGAATTGTCCTGGAAAATTATCCCATGTATCACTTAGGAATTAAACTAGGAATTGTCATGTTAAACTATTCTAAATCTTCCGGTACTTGTCACGGATTGAACTGCATTCTGCAAAAATGCTACGTTGATGTCCTACCTCCCTCGTACCTCCAAATCTGATCTTATATAGAAATAAGGCCTCTGCAGAGGCAATCAGGTTACGACGAGGTCATTAGGGTGGCCCTCACACAATCTGACTGGTGTCCTTATAAGAGGGAGACATGTGGACACAGGAAAGGACATTCGTGGAGGGTAGACTATGCGCAGAAAGACAGACTGTCATGTGAAGGCAGAGATTAGACTGAGGAGTCAAGACACCAAGGGCTGCCAAAGATTGCCAGCAAACCGCCAGGAGAGAGGCCTGCAACGCATCCTCCCTCTCAGCCCTCGGGAGGAAACCCAGCCTGTTTTGTTAAGCCACCCAATACGTAGCAGCTATAGCGGCCCTCAGAAACTAATACAGGAACTAATAATATAATAATATGTATATAATATAATAATATGTATACAATGGAATATTCCTCAGCCATTAGAAACGACAAATACCCACCATTTGCTTCAACGTGGATGGACATGGAGGGTATGATGCTGAGTGAAGTAAGTCAATCAGAGAAGGACAAACATTATATGTTCTCATTCATTTGGGGAATATGAATAATAGTGAAAGGGAATATAAGGGAAGGGAGAGGAAATGTGTGGGAAATATCAGAAAGGGAGACAGAACATAAAGACTCCTAACTCTGGGAAACGAACTAGGGGTGGTGGAAGGGGAGGAGGGCGGGGGGTGGGGGTGAGTGGGTGACGGGCACTGAGGGGGACACTTGACGGGATGAGCACTGGGTGTTATTCTGTATGTTGGTAAATTGAACACCAATAAAAAATTAATTTATAAAAAAAATAAAAAAATAATTCATCAGTGGCAAAATAAAATAAAATAAAATAAATAAAATAAATAAATGTCATAAGTCCTTAAAAAACAAAAAAAAAGAAACTAATACAGTATTCAGTTTAAGATCTGAATGGTTCTATTTTGTTAGTAAAAGTTTTTTTTTTTTTTCCACAATTTTCAGCATTTCCTACTGTTATTTAGATGAGTGGTTCATCACACTGGGCCAGCAGTCCATCTGATTTCTTAAAATACCTTCTATTGTAATGTGTAAACTTACCCCTCATATGCAAAGTTTCCCCTTTGCTGTGTTCCTTTGCCCTTCTGGTATCTGGGGATCTGGGTTAGGGATTTCCCTGGAGCTCTGAGGTGGGCTCATGAAACTCTGGCCTTCTCCGGCTCCCAGGAGCAGCTGGTGAAGGAGCCTCCACTCCCTGGGGGGAGGGAATATTTTACATGATCTCTCTCCCAGCCCCTATGTCTTCAGATCAGGAGAGGCAGACTCATACTATGTCCCTGGGTCAAATCTGATGTTTCAGTAAGGTCAGAAATTTAAAAAATGGACACAGGGGAGGGAGAGAAAGTGGAAGATAAATCTTTCCCATTATACTAACTCCTTATGGAGCTGGCACGGTTCAATCTATGATTTCAGGGCTGTTTCCGCTGGGATGAGTAGAGGCTGTACAGACTTCCTGGCTGCCCTTCACTTAGTGAGGTTAAAATGAGAGCTCCCACTTGGGCTTGAGTTGGAGGGGCTTTTGCCCCTTTGTGATTAGGAAGTGTTCACTACTCAGCCAATACCCAAACACCCCTGTTACATTAGGCCTCCCTTGGATGCGTCAATTTGCTCAACTTCTGGAAACCTTAGCAAATGGTAAAATGTAGAAGTAATGGCCAGGTTTGTTGCATTTGCTTCTAAGAAGTCTGTATACACTCACACCGTGGGTGGAATTGTGTCCGCTCCAAATATATGTGGAAGTTCTAACCCTCGTGCCTTAGGATGTGACCTTATTTGGAAATAATACTTTTACGGACACATCAAGTTAAGGTGAGGTCGTCGGGGTGAGCCCTAACCTAATCTGTCTGGCATTCTCAGGAAAAGGGGGAAATGTGGACATGGAGACAGACACAGAGGGAAGATGACATGAAGAGAAACAGGGAGAAGGTCACATGAACTAATGGAAGCATTGGTGCCGTGCTGCCGCAAAACAAGAAATGTCTGGAGTCTACTGGAATCTGGAAGAGGCAAGGAAGGATTCTTCCCCTATGGGGTTCAGAGGGAACATGGCCCTGCAGACACCTTAACTTCAGACTTCTAGCCTCCAGAACTGTGACCCAATTAGTTTCTGTTGTGCTAAACCACCTAGTTTGTGGTACTTTGTTATGGCAGCCCTAGGACTCTACTACAATCATCACGGCCTCTCGTGATTATCCGGAAGCTACCTAAGATTCATCTCCTTGGCACCAAGTTCACGCCAATAATGATCATTCCCCACCCCCCCACTCCCACACACAACTTTTCGAACACTTACGAAGTGCCAGGCACTGTGCTGACAATTTCACATACAGTTTCCTCTTGTACATGAATAAACTGAAAAACGAATACACTGAAAAACCCAGCAAGATTAAGTCATTTGCTCAGGGGCATACAGTTAATAAGATGATGCAATGAGAATCCAAATCCAAGTTTATCTGGATTGTGAAGTCAATATTCTTCATTTATATTCTCCTTACTTGTGAAGATCACTTAAAGATTGGTGGCATTCAAATCTCTGATCCCTACTTCTTACTACATCCTCCTTTACAATGTGCCTGGTTTAGGCCAAGTATGAAAAGTAGTAATTCTATATTTGGCCCCCAAAGTCCACTTTTAGCAAGCTTCCTTTAACTTCAGAGTTATCTGAAGTATAGGGTATGGAGTATCATCTTTCAAAAAATATTTATTTATTTATTTGAGAGAGAGTGAGAAAGTGCTCGTGTGTGCGCACAAGGCAGGGGAGGAGGCTGGAGTGGGGAGAAGAGGGAGGGATTCTCCGCTCAGACCCTCCCCCCCCCCCCCCCCCCCCGCTGAGCATGGGGTGGGGCGGTGCCCTAGGCAGGGCTCGATCTCACCAGTCATGAGATGGTGACCTAAGCTGAAACCAAGAGTTACATGCTTAACCAACTGAGCCACCCAGGCGCCCTGGGGTTATCACCTTTAAGTAGTTAGTAAATGGGACAACTAAAATCTGAGGTGAAGAGTTCCTCTGATTTTTCTGGATGGTTTAGTGAATACGTATCAGTCACAAACCAAATTCAGCTGCCTTTTGCCCCAACATCAGTAGTTCTGTTGGAGTCAGATATCAAGCCACCTCTTTTCTGGGGTCTTTAGAAAGGGGGTGCTCAAAGGGAAGGGAAAGGTAGGAAATATGATACAGATTAAGCACCCACAGTGGTTTACACACGTTTGCACAGTTAGTTCTTTTATTTTTCACTAAACTTGAAAGGCGGATATTTTGTACTTTTTTGTTTTTAAACAGATGAAGATACTTAGACTTGGTGAAATTAAGTGACCGTCTCAAGGTCATACACTTCGTAATGAGTAAAGTCTAAACACAGATGTGGGAGTCCAGATATTTGGCTCTTACTTTCTCATCTGTCAAGAATGTGCTCACTACCTGCACTGAAAGCTGGGTCTGCCCGATAGAAGGGGTGCTGAGACCCTTTCCCCACCCAGCAGTGGTGTCTCACTCCAGAAAAGTGACCTCTGAGATGGCAGAAATGAGCAACAGGCTCCCCTTTAAAGTCGTCCTTCCTTCTCCAAAGGTCCAGGATGGCCTAAGCACCGCCGGGCCTCACCTGTTCATTAAAATGTTTAATTAAAATGTGTGAAGACAGTCTTTTTCAATTCAGTTCTTAGGCATATCACACAAATGTATTAAATAGCTATGGAGATGATCTATGGAGAAGCTATGAATGTCATGAAATCAGCTTAAAGCTAGCTTTAAGAAGTTGCTTAAATTTTATGCACTTCATGTATTTTGTCTCTGGAAAACACAGGGTAGTTATGAGCTGTGGCTTATTGTTGGTCTGTGTAAAGAATGTTCTCACTCTTTGGAGAGGAAAAGTGTCAAATTTATTTCCTTCTCTTTGGAGTGAATACTATCCTTACTATATTGCTATTTTATTTTCTCTCTGAGGGTGTGTTGGAGAATTGAATTCTAGAAAAGGTGAGTATAGACATCCCTTGTAAGGATCAGAAAGCAGTCATAGAAAGGTAAAGAACAGACATGGAGAGCTAGTATAGCAGACCGAGCTATCAGGTAAGAGGCAAATATCTAGGTGCTAATAGAAATTCACCAGCATAGAAAATATCAGACTAGAATGCCAGGCTTTAATCAGGAATATCATGACTTAACAGATGCATTCTAATCAATGTCTGTGTGAGATGAGATTTACAATAAAGTTATAAAGAAAAAGAGGAAGATGAATGAAAAAAATGCCATATTTTCTCTAGAAGTTTATTGTTTTAAATCCTCCTTAATAAAATTATCTCCTATGCTGGCTACTTTTGTTTAATGTCTGTTGTTTTTAATAATAAAAAAAACGTAGTCTTAAAAACAGTAGAAATTAGTGTTTATAAATCCAGCAGACTGGAGCCCACCCTATCAGGCAAAGCGTACTCCTGTACACAAACGGGCTCATGAGTTAAAAAGCCCACTGACCACCAGCTGCTTCCTTGGTTTTGCAACCAGAAAAAGTATTTAATGGGAGAGGAGGGAGGATGACCCAACTGAGCCTAAATACAAACTTAGTTACAACATCACAAACAAATCACAACTCTGAGATTTTCATCTATGAAATTGCATAATATTAGGGCCCATGCAAGGATATTTTTCCAAGTCTATAAAGAACAAATGGTTCCTCCAAGTTGCTCCTCTGATATTAAATGTTAATTGGGAGAAATAAGGCTATTCAACAATAACTTGCAGTTGTTCTGTACTTAATATTTTCCATATACTCTTGTGCTAGTTTTACAGAGCAAGCATGCCCATCTCCATTTTATAGCCGTGGGAGCAACTTGAAGCAGCTTCCTTGAGATCACGGTGCTGATCACCGAAGGAGCTGTATCAGAATCCAGGGCCTCTGATTCCCATCTCAAAAGCCTCTCTTGAACATCCAGGCTGACTCCTGCCTGGAGTTAGTGCGGTCGCTAGGCTTGCAGAGCTTCCTAAGCTGCTCTGGAGGCAGCCAGCTATACCAAGATCATGTAATAGGGTCAGCGCTTTTCGAAATTCAGTTTGTGACTCATTTGCAGTTTCTGAAATCTGTTTAATGGGTCATGACTGGCAGTTTTAAAGGAAATTAAAAAGGACAGAAAATATTAGAGAGCAAGGAAACTAAATCACTATCTTGGAAAGCTATGTGCACCCCCATGTACACGGAAGCATTATTCACAATAGCCAAGGTATGGAAACAACCTAAGTGTCTGTTGATGGATGAATGGCTAAAGGAATTTATATATATATAAATGTCTATACTCACCTTTTCTAGAATTCAATTTATATAATATAATAAAAATAATATATATCAATATATATATATATCATTGAATATTATTCAGCCTTAAAAAGGAAGGAAATCCTGTCCCATGCAACAACATGGATGAACCTGGAAGGCATTAAGCTAAGTGAAATAAACCAGACAGAGAAAAACAAATATTGTATGGAATCACTTATATGTGGAATTAGAGAGAAAAAACAGGTCAAACTAGAGTGATGGTTGCCAAGGGTTGGGGGGTGAGGGAAACAGGGAAAGGCTGATAAAAGTGTACAAACTTTCAGTTCTATGATAAGATGAATAAGGTCTGAGGATCTAACCTCTAACATGGTGACAACAGCAGATAATACTGTATTGCAGAACTGAAATTTCCTAAGAGAGTAGAACTTATTAAGTGTTCTCACCGAAAAAGAAAAAAGGGGTGAAAAAAGGTAAATATGGGAGGTGATGCACATGTTAATTCATTTGATGGGGGTAATCTTTCACGATGTATATGTACATCAAATCACCACATTATCTGCTTTAAATATATTACAATTTTATCTGTCATTTATACCTCAATAAAGCTGGAAAAAAGAGAAATCTGTAGTACAATTTTTAAAAAAAAAGAAAAAAAAAGAATTTTCCTGAAAAAAAAAAAAAAGAAATATAGGGTTGCCTGGGTGGCTCAGTTGGTTAAGCATCTGACTCTTGATTCTGGCTCGGATCGTGATCTCAGGGTCATAAGATCGAGCGCCTCTGAGGGCTCCACTGAATGTGGGGTCTGCTTCAGATTCTCTCCCTCTCCCCGTGCTCTCTCTCTCAAATAAATGAATAAATCTTAAAAAAAAAAAAAGAAATACTCAAGGGCATTGTACATAGTTAGAGTGGGCACTGTTTTGTAAAATATTTGTTTTAGATATATGTATGTGTGTGTATATAAATAGGATACTGAGTCAAAATGAACTTAAGTTTATTGTACTTATTTTAAGTATAAGTTGATTGTACTTATTTTAAGTATAAGCTAAAAGAAACTTGTATTTCTTTCAGAGGGTCAGAGGAAAAAAGGAAAGAGGAAAACAGCAATGTAGCTAAGGGAGAGATCAGGTGTCCGGACTGCTCTGCCGGCAGCCACCGCCCTGGGAGGACCAGGGAGTGTGCGCGCTTGTCGGGGGCAGGAGGGCTGAAAGAAGATTCCTACAGTCCTGCAGTGGGTGGGAGGTTAAAAGACTAGATCTTCCTAAAGCCAGAACCTGTGTTTTGTCCTTCTTAGTGTTCTTAGTGCTTAGTCCAACATCACCAACTGGCATAGGAAACCCTCAATGAATATTTGTTGAATGAATGCATCGAAATGAGTAAGGTTTACAGATTTTTAAAGGCTCCTCTTAAAAATTCAATTAGGCTTGGAAATGAATCCAAGCAGTCCTACATTTATGAAAAGCTTGTTTCCAAGCCTTAATTTGCAAATTGGTTTTTGGAACTTCAAACATCATTATACATGGCAGTTAGGAACGCAGGCCAGCCCACAACCACCTTTTTTTAAGCCCGAGATGTATCTAAAGCTAATATTGAGAGGCAAGGCTGCGTTTCCAGGGGAAAAACGCATCCTCATCATTCCAGTTAGGAATGCCAGGAGCAAATGAGCCTCCAGATGGCAGAGGAGCACCTCCCCTGACCCCATTCCTCTAGTTGCAAGTTGGACCTGCCTGTGCAAAGTCATTTGTGATGGGGCTGGGAGGATGTGAGAAGCAGCATAAAGTGAGAGCTTATTTCCTATACAATTTCCTACGTTTCTTGGATTCCATGGTTTTAAACTTTATATACCCTTCCACATTTGTTACAAAATGTGACACAAGAACAAAACGTTTTCATTGGCAGGACATATAAAAGCATACTTCTTTATGAGAAGCATTGCTCTTAATGGACGAAAGCATGAAGAGTTACAAGAAATGCAAAATTCTGACTTAAGGAGACTTCACGAAGGCTTTGGGGAGATGAGAAAAGTAGCGGTGAAAGACATTAGACTGCAAGTGACAGAGTGTCTCAATAATCTCACCAGGAACAGGTGACACAGCACCTCGAAATCTAAAGAACTGAGAGGCCATTCACACCTGTCCTGAAGACAACACAGCTCTGTGCAGGTCTTGGCATTCAGGAATTTTAATGTGCCTCATAAAAAAAAAAATACTGCCAATCTTGCTCTGTAGGCAGTGAAACTCGGCTAAATTATCTGATGCAAATGCAAAGGAATTTAGAATTCATTCTGTCGGGCACCTGTTTGGCATTTAACCTCATACTTCTTCCAAAGCAAAAAGTGCAGAAGCTTCGTGTGTTCAAAGGAATCAAATAAAAAAGTGTGAACTTGGATGAACTGAGTTAGGTTTAACCCAGTAAGGAGAAATTTGAAGATTTTTTTTTTTTCCTTTTAGCAACAGCACCATGCTGGAAACTGAAGATTCAAAGATTCAAAATAGTCCTCGCCCGGCCAGTACACTGCTGCTTATGGTGGGGGGCCCTCTACCTTTACTACAAGCCTAATCACAGAAGGTTGGCCATAACTCACTAGCCCAGAGAGAAAATAGAACTGAGGAAGGTTTGAGGAGGAAGGTAAGGTTTGATTGGAGCCTTGGAGGACAGAAGCAGGTGAGGGAGACCTCGCTCTGAACGCCATTCCTACACCTTCTCCACCTCACCTCACCCTACCCACCCTTCCCAAGCTTTTCTGGAATCCCCCACGTGTCCATGGTTGGGTTCCAGAACTCCTGGTCTTGTGTAAGGCCTTTATTCCACATGAGAGGACTGAGGCACACGGAGTGTTCCCGGGTAGGGAACAGAGGGAGCCAATGCATGGAGGTAGCCTACGCGTGATGAGTCTGGGGAACAGTGAGTGGTCTGATTCTGCAGCAAGGGTGGGTCAAAATAAGAAGGGATACTGAGGCAGCCTGCAGAGAACTCTGAATCCCCCATTGGGGAGAACTGGTTCCATCCTTAAAGGTGGGCAGAGGAGGGAGGAGGCGACGAGGTCAGAAAGGGGAGGAAGACTGAGGCCAGGGTGAGACCCAAGGCAATTATGATTGTCCAGGTGAGAGGCAATAACTGTCGAAATTCAGGAAATGATGGAGAGAGCGAAGAGTGAGAGAGACATGGAGAAAGTAGACTGATAGAAGCATGGGCCTGATGGAGTGGGAGAACTCAGAACCTGGGAGCTGGGAGAGAAACACCGCACAGGCGTGCATGTGCGGGCACACAGCATTCCAGGCTCTGCTCTTGACCAGCTGCGTAACACCAGGCAAACTCTTCCCTACTGTGTACATCACTTTCCTCAATAAAATAAAGGAATTCAATGAGACCAGTGGTTTCTGAACTGTACCATGGAGATCCAGGATTTCAGGGAAGGACGGGTGGAGTGGGTGGAGTGGGGTGGGGTGGAGAAGAGATGCGAAGCAAAGCAGAGGTAAGCAAAGGGCGTGATTTGGGAGTGCTGTGCGGGTGAGGAGCTCTAGATCCAAAACCACCCATTCAACCAGAACATCTCTTTTATGTAACACAATTCCTCGCAAGATGAAATTTGCTAAAAGACAAAACAAAAAACAGAAACGACTAGTTTGATAATCACTGGCTTATCCAGATAGCCTCTCAAACCCCTTTGAGCTCTCACAGTTGAGTGATCACACTTAGAGAAAGGGCCGATCCAGGAGATCTGCTAACGTAGCACACAAAGGTCTCGTTTTTTTTAGGATCCCATTGAGTCCCTCTGTTTATTTGATTAACTGTTACCCAAATGCTGGAACAACTGGAACAACAACTGTCATGCTGAATCGGTGCCAGAAGTCTCAAAAATGGGAAAGATTTACTGAGAAGCCATTTGGTATCTAACTCTTATGCGGTACCTTTTCCCAAGACCCACTAAGTTTTCCAAACCTCATAAACACCAGCGTGTAAAGGGCTCTTGCCTGCGAGTACAAAGACCCCGGCTCCGTTTCCGACTGTCGTCTGGCTTTGGGGAAGTTGAGTTAGCCCTCTGGGTTTCATCGCCTCTCATCTATAGGATGAGAACATCGCTGCAAACAATCCTAGAGGCCCCCTTTCTAGCTCGAACATTGCAGGGTTTCATGATCCTAAACCTTGGAGCCTGTTATCTGAACAATTCCCTGATCGGTGGCATGTGCTCTCAATCTTGTTGGGTCACAGTCAGAGGGTCAGTTTATTAAGGGCTTTGGGCTGTTGACTTTTAAGGATTGGGCAATGTGTGCTTTAGCCAAGAGATCTGGTTCCTGCGAATGGATCATTCTGAGCAAAGGGCTCAGGTCTAAATTAACAGCAGATCTCCAGAAACCCAATACTCTGCGGATCAGTATTCGCAGTAGAGAAGCCCCGCGCCTTGGGTTTAAACCCTCGCAATTGGTCTGGGAACCACCATAAAAATGGCAACGAGGAAAACCAATCAGAACCACCAGAAAGTTGAGACCAGAAAGTTGCATACAGCTCTGAAGTTTCCAGACTGCCTGCCTGCCTGCCTGCCTTTACCTCTTGATTTCTCCTCTTCCCTCCCATTCCCACATTAAATCTTTTCTTTCTTTCTTTTTTTTTTTTTTAAAGAAAGAAAAATTTAACCCGAAGGGGCCAAGTGAGCACTCACTGGGAGAGCACCGCCAGGCTGCGTCTTCCCTGCGATCCGGGTCCCCCGAGCATGTCTGCAGCTGGAGGGGGCGGCGGGGCAGGCGGTGCCCAGGCCCTCGACCCCGGGGCGCTCAGGGCGCGGGCCGGGCCCCCGGAGGTGCCATGTGTCCTGCGGCTGGAAGGCGGTGTGCGGGATGCTCCCTTTGTGTTAACACTTTGGTCTGTCCCTGTGACGAAAGTCTGGGCTAGTCCTGCGCCAGATCTACTCCTCCCCACCCTTCCCCTCCGCATGGGATCACCAGAGAGCTGATTGTTATTTTTTACTGTAATCTCCCTAATAGAGGCCCATCCTGTTTAGACTGCAAAGGGCGCAGATGGCTTAGAGATCTCCCAGGCGGTGATTCCTGGGTCTGAGGGGCCCGTGTTCTCTCAGTAGCTCTCACGATGAAGACCTTTACATGATTAATTACAAATAATTATTCCAAGGTCGAGACCTGGTCAAAGGAAAAGACACTGATCCCCTGCGCACAGCCCTTTGGAAAAGAGTTGATCCTGGTTATCACTTGCAGGCACAATCCAATGCAGAAGAGATCAACAGACACAGGCCCGCTGAGTAGTTCACAGGGGTGCAGTTCTCAGGCCCTCATTCTGAGCTCTGTTCTCAATTATTGTCGGTGTAGGTGCTTTCCAAAGCAAACAGTTCCCACCGAGAAATCAAATCTGGAAAACTCCTCTTATCCCTTTTGTCCAGGGAATGATGGATGCATGATATAAAAAATGCGAACCAAAGGCAAAGGGAAGAAGAGAGATGGCTCTGTCAGTGAACTGCTGGATCATAGGGGTGTTTGGTGCTCACGCCCCTCAGTAAAACGGGGGCAACCGCCTGCCTAGAAGCATGTTGCAACAGCCGGCCTGGTCTGTACCCATGGCAGTCTGGTGTGATGATCTCATCAGCCACGCCAGGCAAGGGAGCCTGGTCAGCAACAGTTCGGGAAGCAACCAAATTCCAGTCCCTGAGGAGGGGGTGGTGTTGATTCTATCTAGAGAAGACTCCGTCTGGGCTTGAGTTATGAATACGTTTCTTCATCTCCAACAGGCAATGATCAGATTGGTGCTGGGGAACGCGGATGCTTGTGGGACTGGCTTTCTGTCAAATGAGTAGAACAACTCAGATCTCCACAACCGAAGGTTGAGATGATTCTTTTGGTAAATAGCAGGAGAAGCAATCAGCGTCACACACTGAGAGCCCCTTCCCAGAATGAAAGACATCTTTGAGATATTTCTTGTCACCAACAGGGGCTCAGAAGCACAGAGCATTTATGTAGTTCACCAAACGTCATTGAGCAGAGCTACAGCAGTGCCTCTTGTGCTCAACTTAAAGGAGTTTAATTCCGTTAGATTCAATGCTCTTGTCATTTCAAGTAACTAGAAAAGTTTGGTTGTTTTCCTGCTTAAATTTTATGCTGTCATCAAAGTCATGGTTTATAGAGTAAATATAGTTTAGTGAAATTCAAAGTTAATTATCTCCATATATCATGATATGTACACATTTAAATATCTCTGAACATATATACATATCGTCACTCAACATATGCTGAGTATATAAAGTGCATGAGACTCTCATAAAAACAGAGCTCTATCCGCCTTCACACAAGAGGCCTTAATGAATACTCACTGACTTGGCTCGAGTTTATTGCTGCAGAGCTAAGATAGAAACATGTACTGAGACCTTCTGCTCTTTGCCTTTCTACCAAATTTCGCCCATTTGTTTCTTCCCCCCTTCAAAAAATTCAGTGTTTTGCTGTGGCAGACAGAATAAGGCTCCTCCCAAGGACATTCATGTCCTAATCTCCAGAATTTATGAATAGGTCCATGGCAAAAAGGGACTTTGCGGATGGAATTAAGTTACAGGCATTGAGACAGAGATTATCCTGGATTTTCCAGATGTGCTCAATCTAATCACATGGGTCCTTAAAGCCAGAGAATCCACTCTGGCTGTGGTCAGGGACAGATGTGACTACAGATGAATGTTCAGATGGATGCGACGTTGCTGGCAAGGAAGATGGAGAAAGGGGGCCACGAGTCCAAGATTCAGGGCAGCCTCTAGAAGCTGGAAAGGCAAGGAAATGGATTCTCCCCAGAGCCTCCAGAAGGATGCAGCCCTGCCCACGCTGTGATTTTAGCCCAGGGAGACCGGTGTTGGACTTTGAACCTCTAGCACAGTGGAGAATCGGTTTGTGCTGTTTGAAGCACCAAGTTTGTGGTTATTTGTTACAGCAGTGATACTTGAACAGAAACATACTTGATTATGGGGCTCATTTGACCTTGGGAATTCGTTTCAACTCTTGATTTCCCCCTCTTCCCAATATGCTCCAATTTTGAGGTGGCAGGTATAGCTTTGGTATATTTGAGACAAGCTCATAAAATGGAATAGCTTGGAAAAAAATTCTGTGATTATTCCAGGCCAGTTCTGTCTCTCTCCATCTCTTTCACCACACATACGCATGCACACACACACACACACACACACACACACACACACACCTTACCTTCCATGGAAGAAAGCAAGAATTTAGTAACCGTCCACTAATATGCTGACATTCATATACTAAAAGCATGCAAATGGCAAGCTGTATAAAGGCTATCCACCCAACTCTTTTCCTAGCTGTAAAGATAAGAAGAGGGAAATCATGTATACTCTTTGTGGGCCCCAATGTTATTTAATGGAATGCATCTGGGAAGTAGCTGTCTGTCTTCAGTTTGTGATAGTAAAACTAGCAGGTGTCATAACTCATGCTACTTGGTAGGGTAGTGACGTGCTGATAGCGAAGAGAGAAGTGAGTTTTGGACGTGGGTTAGATACCAGTGGGGAATGGGAAGAACTCAAAGGCCCACGAAAGAGAGACTGGATGCATCTGAGAGGCGAGGAGAGAAGTGAATCATGAGCTAAGAGCACGGCTGGGGTAGACAACAGACAACTTCAGGTAGCCCTCTGGGGTTGGAGAGGCGAGACGAGAGAAATTAGGAAGAACATACCAATGATTAATTTGTAGCCAGTGTTGGGTTCCTGCAGAGACCAGCAGGTACCTGTGCTTTCACCCTGTAGCACAGACAGGGGTACTCAGAATCCAGCTTCCAGAACTGGTGTCTCTGAGAACTGGATTAATTCATTGGCACCATGAACAACTGAGGCAGTCAACCATCCTTCAGCAAGATAATGGGGGTCCCCCGTAGGCCATTTCGGGACTCCCTTACCAGGGAAAATGGAAGTCTGGGCCAGTCTCAAATTACTCATAGCATCCTTAATTTCTAGCTACTTTAATTTTTTATCAAAGAGATTCTGTGCTGAGACGGTTTGAAGGAGGTCAGTGCAATAGAGGGAGATAGCTCCCACCACAGGGTGGTCCTTTATTAATAAAACATGATTTAAAAAAATAACTTCATGGAGGTAGGAGACTGGCCCCCATGATCTGTTCCAGACTTTACAGTCTGCAATGGTTGTTTGAGAACAGCTTCTACCTTGGAACAATTCCCTGGGGAGAAAAAGAGGCATGTGGGAAGCGCCTGTGCACCACCCTAATTCACTTTAGTCACACACGTGCGTACATACACACACACACACACACACACAGCCACTTACTTCCTACAGAAACTCAAACCCCAAGGTTATCTACTCATTTGAGAGGCAGCATTCAAAAAGGGGGTTTTAAAAAAGCCTCTTGAAAAATATTTTCTCATAAAATCATTTATAAAGAAAGAAAGAGGGGCACCAGGTGGCTCAGTGGTTGAGCAGTGGTTGACCTGAGCCCTTTGGCTCAGGTCGTGATCCGGAGCTCCTGGGATCGAGTCCCGCATCTGGCTCCCCGCAGCAAGCCTGCTTCTCCCTCTGCCTGTGTCTCTGGCTCTTTCTGTGTGTCTCTCATGAATAAATAAAATGTAAAAAAAAAAAAAAAGTCAATTGTTATAAAAGAAAGAAAAAATATTTTATTATAAAGAAAATCATTATAAAGACATGAGGTATTTGCCTCATTCTAAGAGCATAGGCAAGATGCAATAACGTCTTACCTAGAAAGCTGCTAATCAAGGGGTGGACAGCAATGGAAGGGAAGGGGCTCACTACATATCTGCAGGCAGACCCTCTTTTCTACTTTCCATGGACCCCTCTGTAGTCTTCCCTCCACAGCTCGTGGCATCTTACTATTGCCAAGGCATTGAACATGTTCACTTGAATAATACTGCTTTCTGTTGTCCGATGATAGTGCATTTTTATGGGTCCTCCTAAGAAATCTGCCCATGAAATACTCTTTCCTTTACCCAGATCCCAACGCAAAAATTACAGACTCCTCTTCCCCCTTTCCCCTCTTTCTACCTCTCGGTAGTGCCCTTTCCTTGCCTCTCCTGCCCCATTGTGTCTTTGCTAATGTCTTCCTAGTTCTGGCTGTGTCTTCCTTGATGGATATGTGGGGGCTGGCTGGGGCTGGAGGAGTGAATGGACTGCTGTGGAAAGTCATCATTTACCCCTCACCCTCCCCTCTCCTCACAACAGCCTGTCCTTAACTAGTACCCTTGTGGCCTCTGCTGGCATAATTCTCTGAACTATTCTTTGCGTGATCTGTCCTTAGGTCTGCAACAGGTCTTGGGCGCTATACTCTCTTACTCCCTTACCATGGTGGCCATGTCCTTTGTCCCAACAGGGGGCAAGCTTGCCCCTCTGCCCTTAACACCATTTACGTATTTACTACAAGCCCAGTCACTTTGGGACATGCTGTAGGGGATCCAAGGATGAGAAGGTCAGCCCCCAAGGGGGAGGAGGTAAGATATGCATACAAAAATTCGAACACAAGCTAGAAAGTGGAGAGTGCTCTGAAAGCAGCAGGGCTGCTCTAGCACCTCTAGCACCATACTTCAAAGACGACATCCTGTGATCAAGGCCCTGCTGTTTAATCGGTCTTATGCTCAATTTATTCTATTACTGAACTATACTTCCTGTCGCTGAAATAGAAATCCACTGATCTCTATCAGGGCCACAGGTATTAAATCATCCTTCAGCCTCATCTCTGCTAGGCTAGATGCCAGTGCCTATTTTCCATTCTTTTAATATCAGCCTGAAATATAACAACTCTTCAAGCGGGAAACCCAAATTGGACATAATAAAGGCTTGACCAGGGCTGAATGTGCCTGGATGAAGGCCCAGTGCTGCCTGCCACGTTCCTGTTAACACATCTTAACATCATTTTCGCATTGATAATAGCATCTCTTACAGAGATTGTTCATTCATTTCTGTGCTAAATCCAGGACTTTTTTTTTTTTCCTTCCTCCCCAGATCTGTCGCCTTGTCAGCCTATTTCCAGCACTTATGGTGAAGCTAGTTTTGTTGTTATAATTTATTATTTGACCCTCACATAGAGAACTTCATACTGTTTTCAGAGGCCCATTTTCAGGTCTTTCGGGATATTCTGTACTGTATTTTTCTTGTCCAGGATCTTGGTAACTGAGGAACACAGAATCTGATTTCCAAAAGGGAGAAAAAGATTTTCCAAAGAGCACCTCCCCGAATTTCAATACCTGGGAAGTCTATCTGGTTGAGGCAACGTGGGGTTCAAGGTTCTAGTTGCACTAACAGTGTGCTTATGTATTTCTTGCTCCTCTCGCTAGGCTGTGAGCTCCCCGAGGTGGAGTGTTGTTGAGACAGGGCCCTTCCAACCCTCCTGCTGTTCCAGTTAGCACAGTGCCTGGTGGAGGGTGGGCCTTCTGGAGTATGTGCTGCATAAATAAATTAGTGCATGGGGCTTCATAATGAGCACATCATTACTTTGGCCAAGCAGATTTATTTTTTTCTGTAATTGAGTCAAAATGGAAAGATAAATGATGTGAGTGGCGGCCCGGCCCCAAGTTTCATTGTGTCCACCACTGGAATTGAGATGCATCTGATTGTGATTGAGTGGTGGAGTGGGCCTGGGGGGCCGGAGGGGGTGGGCAGTGATTTGCAAGGGGTCTGAATAGTTGTTTGCTATCACATGCCTTGGAATTGGTCCCCAGACCCAAACCCCATTGTCACATGTCTGTGCCCTGAGAAGAGGACGGCTGCAGAGAAGCTGAAACTGTTTCTACAACATGTTTGCTGAGTGTAGGCCAAGCTCTGGTGCTTGAGTGACAAAGAGTAACAGAGCAGAGGACAGGGTCACCATCCCTACTTCTGTCCCAGAGCATAGCACTGTTCTAGAATTCCAGAGGACTGAAGGGAATGCAGGGCTGCTTTGGTACCTTGAAAGTCTGGAGCACAAGGACACCAGACAGTGCCTTTGACACAGAGGCCAGGGGTCTCAGGGTGGACCCCAGGGCAGTGGTGATGGGGGATCCTCTGAAATGACTTAATGGCAGAGTCAGAGCAGGGCCTCACTGGGAAGGGGCCTAGCAGCAAGGAGGTTGTACTTGAGTGTACTATTCATGGGCTTCTGGGAGATAGACTTCCAGAAACAATCAGAGAGTTTTGTTTTTTTTTTTTAAACTGGCGGTGGGGTGGTATTCCTGCATAAGGAGGTAGCATTAAGAAGCATATTATTAATAATGTGATTCTGTTGTCACCCACAGGCAGATTCTGATTAAAGATACATGGGTAACAACTATTAAGTGTTCTCTACCTTTTTAAAATTGTATTTTCTTCTGAAATATATTTTTAAAAGATTTTATTTTTTTTTCATGAGAGACACACACAGAGAGAGGCAGAGACATAGGCAGAGGGAGAAGCAGGCTCCATGCAGGGAGCCCGAAGTGGGACTCGACCCCAGGACCCCAGGGTCACGACCTGAGCCACCCAGGTGTCCCTTTCTTCTGAAATCTTCTAGACTAAAGGGAATAAGGAGAATCATAATGAACATCTATGGGTGCACCATCCGGGTTGAGAAATAAAACTTTCAAGGTAACTTAGTGCCTTCTGTGTGCTCTTTTAGAAGAGCTTCCCTTTCCACTTGGAGGCAGCTCTTTTCCCAAACCTGTGTTCAGTCCACTTTCTTGTGAGCTACTCCTTTGAACTATGTCTCCCTTTCACGTTTGGTCCCACTCCAGTTGGAACACCATCAATGCCACCATCGTGTGTATGTGGTTCTAGGATGATTCAGGATTGAGCATAGGAGTGACTCCTTTCGCTCTGTCTTAAGGCTTCTAAGTGTTTCTCCCAGTGAAATGCTGGTCCCCTTCCTGCGGTGCTCCCATTCTGTTAAAAGGAGGGCATTCTCTCCTTCGGAGGCCAATCCTGATCCATCTGGAAGCCACTCCTACTCGGCTTCTTCCCCCGAAGCATATCCTGACCTCTAGCTGTATCCTCACTGGCAACCTAACACACACCTTCAATCAGTGCACCCTCACATTTATTATAAAGGGAGCTTTTGTTCGGTGAAAAGATTATTAGCATTTGCCACCATTTGCTTGATACTTCCTGAAGCTTTCTGCTTTTACCCTACAAAGCTGTTCCTTCTCCTTTTGCCTAGAATCCCTTTAAAATTCCCCTTGCTTCTCCGAATTCCAGTGATTCTTTAAGAACCAGTGTCTAGCCACACCAGTGTGAAGTCTCCCCACGTGTGACTTTATTTCTTTGTACTTTGCCATTTCAGGAGGAAGGATGAGAATATTTGAGCCCACTCTTGTTTGCGCGCATTTGAGAAATAGTTATGTTGTCATGTATGAGTCAGCCCTTCTAGCTAACTTGCTGTGAAGTTCCCCATTTTGTTTAAACTCTTTTGCAATGATTATTTAGGTCTACTTTCTGAGCTCTTTTTAAAATCTGGGTGTTTTTTTTTTAACCAACTAGACTGTTCTTTTCCCCTAGAGAGGAAAGTTTCTATCTAACTTGGGTCATGCCTCCAACAACCCTCTCTGCCCTCCAGCTTGAAACACATCTTTAAAAACAATAAAATTGTGCTTGAAAATAGTAGGGTTCTAGCAATAGTTGCTTGACTGAATGGTTGCTGGTGCACATCTGTAAAACCCTGGTTCTGGTCTCAGTGAAAATAATTATATATATCCTATATAATTCTAGGAAAAAGTATGTACAGAAAGGATATGATTTCTACTCCAAGGAAGCTGAATCTAGGCCCTAGTGATATGCTTTAGAATGTAGAATTTGTGGAGTGCCTGGGTGGTTCAGTTGGTTAGGCATCCAACTTTTGGCTCAGGTTGTGAACCCAGGGTTGTGAGACTGAGCCCTATGCTGGGCTCTGCACTGGGCATGGAGCCTGCTTAAGTAAGATTCCCTCTCTCCCTCCACCTACCCCTAAGAAAAAAAAAAAAAAGAAAAAAAAGAATGTGGAATTTGTTGTCCATAGATACAACTGAACCAGAAGGAAATTAAAAGACAATCATGAGGACTCTAAGGATATAATTCCAGTGTAAGAGACAAGGTCAGATCTTCAAAGGAAGCATGTTAGTTCATAAGCCACAGATTTCTCACTGTGTATCACTCTTATCCAAACTATCTAAATATTTCCACAACTATAAATTTATTTGCTGGTGTCCACTTTCTGCATCTGGATATTAAATTTACACATGGCTTTTATAGCTGGAATCAAATCCAGATTTTTTTTTTGGGTGGGGGAGGTCAGGCCTGGATTAAAGCATATATTTGTTCTTATTGCTAGAAAAATAGCCCATTATTTTGGATACTTAGGGTGTAGTGTTTACTACTCTTTATATTATAAAAATGACACTTTTTTGGGTACTGTCCTATTTTGTAATTAACAGATCACATGAACCGATACACAATTATGATGCCTATCTATAGACAGAAATAGATGGATATACACACAGAGTCTTATTTATTCCTTATTTATATGTACGTACCTTTTCTCACCAAATAAATTATAACCTTCTTGCCAGCAAGGATTTTTTCTAATACCTCATTTGCACCTGATAAAGCTGAGAACAGTGTTAGGCATATAGCAGATGCTCAACAAATACTTGTCATTTGCTCCCTGGGTTGAAGAGGGACAACAATATTTGTTGAAGAAGTCAGAGGCTTCCCCGAAGCCTTTTTTTTTTCTTTTGAGTATTCAGCATAGTACAGGATCTAGAAGCTCTGCTGTACCACCAACTGGATTGTGGAAATTCTTAAAGTTGATAGGTCTCAAGGAGACTGAGTGGTTTCCAGATTCACAAGACACTGATGTACACATCAGAATGCTAATTAATGCCAGTTAGTTAAGAGAATGAATGACCTCCCTCTTCAGTGCTCGGAGAACACTCATATTCCCACCATTCCCCAAAGCCATAATGTCAGGAAGCCTCATAGTCACCAGAGACTGCTTCATGAGTATGAAGTCAGAGCAAAGGGAGGTAAAATCGTCACAAGGAATATTTTACCCAAGCCAAGGGAAGACATGAGAAAACACCTCCCTCAGTGGAGAAAATACTTCTCATGTCACAGGATTGAACAAACCCTGAGATTCAAAGTCTGTCTCACTTGGAGAGTCCCAGATGCCACTGCCAACCCTGGTCTTGGATTCGGCATTCATGCAAACCTCTTCTACTGGCCCATTCTTTGTTCAGACTTGCTAACACATAGATGATGTGGACTGAATATTCACGTCCTTGGAAAATTTATATGTTGACATCCTCACCCCCCAGTGTGATGGTATTAGGAGGTGGGGACTCTGGGAGGTAATTAGGTCATGAAGGTGAAGTCCTCACAAATGGGATTAGTGTCCTTATAAGAAGAGACACAAGACAGCTTGCTTTTTTCTCTCTCTCCACCAAGTGAGGATACAACGAGAAAACAGCCAACTGCAAATTAGGAAGTGGGTTCTTGCTAGATACTGAATCTGCTGGCACCTTGATCTTGGACTTCCCAGCCCCCAGGACTACAAGAAATAAATGTTTGTTGTTTAAACCATCCGGTCTATCATATTCTGTTATAGCAGTCCCAGATGACTAAGACAATAGATTACAGTGAGCTTACACTGGCTTACATCTGGGAGATCTAATGTAATTCAACACTTATGTGTTGAATTTATTGAGTTTATTAGAAATGGTCTTTTGTAGAATTCTTGGAGGCCTTTATGGTGGCAGCTTGAGAGAGGAGATTAGAAATAGACTAGGGGAAAAGCTTTGCAGCTTGAAGATGCTATTTTACTTTGAAGTTATTGAACAATGAAATCAAGCTATCATTAGCATCAAGGCAGGAAAAGCAAATGGAGCTCTTTTGTTGTTGTTGTTCATTAATTATAGAATAGAACCAGGCAGGTTTCTCAGTGAAAACATTTAATAAAAAAGCATATTCATTTTTCTCATGTAAGAGCCAAAAATCCAGCTGGAAAGCTTTTTAATTTAAGACCTCAAGAAGACAACAAAGAAAAGAAAATAGATAATACATATACAAAAAATAGCAGACAGACATTTTAAATTTGAGAGCCAACGATCTGAAATATGCATCCAGCTTTCTAAAATATGCTGCAGAGTAGAAAGTGCTGATGTAATCTGAGATTCTCCTAGGTATTTCAGAATTCAGTGTCTTTCTAGGATAACTTCAAATTATCTTTCCTTCTGACCTTTTCAGTGGATCTAAGGATTATTTTTTTTCTTTATTTATGATAGTCACAGAGAGAGAGAGAGAGAGAGAGAGAGAGAGAGAGGCAGAGGGAGAAGCAGGCTCCATGCACCGGGAGCCTGACGTGGGATTCGATCCCGGGTCTCCAGGATCGCGCCCTGGGCCAAAGGCAGGCGCCAAACCTCTGCGCCACCCAGGGATCCCAGGATCTAAGGATTAAAAATTAAATTAAAAATTAAAAAAGACGATTTCAAGGCTATTCTATAGTACTTCTGGTATAATATGTTCTGGGTGTTTCAATTTACTAATTTTATTCTAACTACAAATTTTATGTTAACAAATTAACCAAAGGTCATACGTTTATAATTAAGAAACTCAATGCCTTGTGTAGAAAGTGAATTAATCTGAATCCTTTTTTTTTTTAGATTTTATTTATTTATTCATGAAGACACCAAGAGAGAGGCAGAGAAACAGGCAGAGGGAGAAGCAGGCTTCCCTATGGGGAGCCTGATGGGGGACTCGATCCCAGGAACTTGGGATCATGACCTGAGCCAAAGGCAGAGGCTCAACCACTGAGCCACCCAGGTGCCCGAATTAATCTGAATCTTACTCTAGAGTTTTGACTGTTATTTATAATTCCTTTCTTCTAAATCAGACTTTTTTGAGGTATGTGTATTTATGAAAACAAAAAATGCCCCACTTCACCAAAAACAAAATTAACCCCCATACATTTCTTCATTCTTTTGTCTCTTGATTCATCACTACATCCCAATACTAAAAAACAATCTGCTATTTAGAGTCTAAACTTGAGATTCAACTTGCATGTTAAACACCTCATTTCAGAAAGAGTATTAATAAATGCTAGCCCTGTTCTTGGCCCTACCCTTCATCTACTTCTGCCCATCCTTCTGGGATTAAGTGAAGGTTACTCTTCAAGACAGCAGACTTGGGTCTTCTGTTAGAGAGATTTTTGATTAAATAGTCTGTTCACTGTTGGATTCCTTTGGGTTTGGTATGAATCCTATAATTTGATAATTATCTGGTCTTACAATGCAAATGTTAATTGCAAGTAATACTAAAGGGTTTGAGGACTAGAGCAACTAGACCAACAAAGGGAATTGATTCTTACCACATTAATATCATTTGCATCCATAAGCAACTAAATAAGCACAATAGTCAAAATTATATGAGGTAGCAATCCAATTATCCTTAATAATCAGAGAAATACATGAGATGAGTTTCTTCATCTCTCTAGAGAAAAAGGAGTCAAAATTCCAGTGGCTCAGCAAGGGAGTGATGGAACCCCAAGGAAGACATGGATGGTGTCAGTATTTGGAGACCACCACAAAGGTCACTAACATTTCTACCCCCTCTCCAATATCTTAGCAAATTGAGCAAAATTCTGCCTTGGAACACAGATGTGGCTTGAAGTAGTCATTTGCTCATTGTTTATTCATATTGCTTACTGGTCTTTGGGGAAATAAAAGTAAGATGTAGTTTTTAACCTAGAGTTGCTCTTAATTTGGTGGGGGAAAACAGACATATGAACAAATAAGCAGACAAAACAGCCATTTAAAAAAGTCATAATTAATATAGCTAATTAATGTTAATGATAATATAACAATTAATATACATTTAAAGAGTCATGGGAGACTCAAGGTGGGAAATCAATTTCTTTGACAGGGGACCTCTGGGAAGATGTTTTCCAGAGGATGACTGTTGAGCTATGCCTTCCAGCTGAGTCAGAGTTCATCAGTTATAAGAGGTTCAGAAAGGAAGACAGTGGTGTGGAAAGTCATAGAATCCCACTGAGTCTGAGGACCTTTGCTGACTTAGATGCAAAACCAGACAGGTTACATGGTCAACAGCTGGGTTGAAGTTTGATTGAGATAAAGCCATCATTTTAAATCTTTTGAATTTTCTCCTTAATTCATGACTAAGGGAAAGGGCAGATAAAACGGTTTTGCTTTTTCTAATCTGCAATTGAGGTCCTAAGCTCTCTCCAAGGATGACAGGCTCTAGGGGGAGTGACAGGTAACATTTTACTGCATTTTGTCTGTGTCTCATTTCTGGAAGTCAAGAATGCCTGAGGGCCAGTTAGATCACATAAGTTAGCCAAGCATGAAGTATGAAAATTCCTTTGGAACACAGTATATGATCAGAATGAAACTTGCAACTTAATGTAGAGTGAAATAGAAGTGAATCTGATTTAATGAATCATACTGGCTCTTCTAAATAATAAACATGTCATGTGAACCACCCTATATATTTTTTATGGCATCTGTTCATATCTTATTTAATTTTCTCAGCCACCCTAAGGAGCATTAGTTCTGTCTGAAAGGTGAGGAAGTCCAGATCTGCTAAAGTTTTACCCAGCATCCTCTTTTATCTTTGATCTAAAAGGAGTTTTGTAGAGGCAGAGGTCTGGGCACAGCATAACACAAAGGAAAAAGCACCAGAGTTGGAAGAAATGACACAGTTTCCAGATTTTGGCCTGGCCACTGACTGTGTGCTCTTGGACATGTTACCTTGCGAGTGTGGGTCCAGTGATTTGGATTTTCAAACTCTTACCAGAGAATGTAGGAGAGTCTTAATTTCCGACCATATAACCCAATAGGATACCAGAATATGTCTCCTAGCAGTAATTCTGCACTCAGAAGGAGTTCTCCTGGAAAGCTAACTCCTTTCTACAGGGTATGCCTCCCCAGTTCAGCTCTACCACAGCTCTGACAAATGCTGCAATGAGATAGAATTTATATTCAAATTCTTGTGATGTGAAGTACTTAGAAACGGAAGCATTAGGAATTTCCAACCTGCCTCAGCCCTGAGTTTTGAAAACTTCATTCTGTTCAGTTTGTAAGCCATGGAGCATCTGTAGCTATGATATTCTCTGGGTAGCCAGGATATACTCTGAGGATGCTGACTCAGAAAGCAGACACATATTTGGGATATTTGGCTTTCATGGTTGGGTAGGAAGAGTTACAGGCTCTTAAAGGGGGAGTAGGAGGGAGGAAGGGCATCAGGTATCAACTCTTTCAATATCACAATTTTGTCCAAGGCCCCTCAAGAGTAGCTTCTCATCTTCTTCGTCAAGAGAGGAGAAATGGGGCATATTAGATCCCCTAAACGGGCCCCACTAAAAAAAAAATCAAGATTTACACAACAGTTGATTAGAGAAACAGAAGGACAGTTCAAGGAAGGAGTGGGGGCAGAGGGATACATCAAGTAGAGTTGCCAGCAGTGCCTTGGGGAAGATGTCATTGTCATTACACCTGCTGAGGTTTCTTGTCTTTGAACTAGTATGATAACCCATCATCTCATCCTGCTTGTCTGTCCACTTCCTGCTCAGTTATTTTCCACATTAGTTTCTTGAGTTCCCCCAAAAGACCTGCCAACAGTAAATGGTTTTCTGTGGGAATCAAAAATGCATTGACTGCTAAGTAGACACAGTATAGCTACAAACTCCAGAAAGAAAGGACCCTTTCATTATCTAGTTGCTGGTGCCGGCTCTGGGAGTTACCTAGCTTTCATTTGGAGAGCCCCTAATTATGCAACATTCTCACTGGACAATAAGACACAGGTTAGCCTTAGGCAAATAAATAGCACATATTGAGCAATCTTCTGGAAGCTTATCAGTTGGATTCCTAAATGGTACAGGAAAATGGAAGCCTGTGAAGATGTGATAGGGGATCGTCCGTGTCACCCACAATGGAAAATATGAACATTGGAAGAATTTCCTATTCTAAACATTGTGCAGTTTAAAATACACTCTCTGGAGACTCTCTTGAATGTACAGGCTTATGGCTGCTATTTATAGTGGCTGATGTGTACTTTACCAAGATTTTTATTCCAACAAAGGAACTGTATGTGATGTAGGGAGTTATGAAATGGAAAATAAACTCTCACATTTTAACTTAGTCAATTGGTACTAACCTCAAATGCAACGTCAGATCTCACTAATCTGGACTAACTAGAAGAAAGGCCGTATAAATTCTGGAATATTTTAAAAGAAATTGAGTTTTGAAACTATGTTTGAACATACTTGCTGACTTCCACGAGGTGAAAAAAACATTAGAAATTTGTTTAAGAACTGCATACATGAAAATGATTTACAGTTAGCAAATTAAACTTTTAAAAATAAGCGAATGTTTCCAAAGTTCTTTAAAAATTACATTCTTACAAAACTGCTGATGAACATTGCTTAGTAGATAGCACACTAGTGAAAAGAACTGATCAGATTCACAAAGTATGCACATTATTCCTTTTTAACCTCATTCACAGATGAATGAAAATCTAGTTATACAGCCACTACATCATTCCAATATGCTCATGTATCATCTCCAATGGTACTTTCTTGTAATACTGCTAAGGAGCATTGGAATAATAAAGGTCAGGAATTTCCTTAGAAGACTTCAAAGCAATTGAGATAGATTTCCTTTGACTAAGAATTTGGAATAGTTTGTAATCATTCCTGTGTGCCATTCCCACCTGACTGACCGAATGAAGGCTACAAATGCAGATCTCTTATATTTGGCTGGTCAGTGAGAAAACCAATGGGCAGAACATAGATTCAATATACGTATTTGATATGCTTTGTTACATTTTCATTTGATTTTGATGAGAATTCTTTGTAGAGAATTCTTGGTTTGTAATACTTCTCCAAGGTTCCTTACACAGCAGAAAGACCCTTTTGATCCTGTGTTTAGAGAGGCAAACTTCTTGTGCTCTCAGGGAACAGAGGCTTCCCATTCACACCTTCAGTTGACTCTGGAGAGAATCTTTGGAATGCTCTGGATCACAAGGTTCTAGAAAGACTAGGTACCTAATTCATACTTTCTTATTTAGAATTTTAGTTAAAAATAAATGAATTATGGGGTGCCTGGGTGGTTCAGTCCATTAAGCACCCCACTCTTGATCTCAGGGTGGTAAGTTCAAGCCTTGCTTTGGGCTCTATGCCCATCATGGAGCCTACATTAAAAAACAAATTATTCAGAATATTAATTATTTCTGTAGATGGAGAAGCAAGGGGGTGGGATTAGAGAGGGATTTCAGTGGTAACGGAAATGTCCTAGATCTTAAGCTCAGTGATAAGTTTATAATATATGCATTATAATGATTTACAACTTCTATATACATTACATAATATAATTTTGCCTGTATCAGCTTTTTCAAAATTAAAATGAATAAAATCACGAATTTAGAAAAAAATGATTAAGAATTATTTTGTGAAAAATGGGTACATACTTTCTTTACATTATTAGTATAGTATTTATATATGTGGTTGAGAGGCCTTTGGTTACTAAAACCACAATTATGTAATATGAAAAAAAGTGATAATTCCATAAGGCAAAAGAAAATTATTTAAAATAGATAATTAGGGCAGTCTGCGTAGCTCGGCGGTTTAGCGCTGCCTTCAGCCCAGGGCTTGATCCTGGAGCCCCAGGATCAAGTCCCACGTCAGGCTCCTTGCATGGAGCCTGCTTTTCCCTCTGCCTGTGTGTCTGCCTCTCTCTCTCTCTCTCTCTCTCTCTCTCTCTCTCTCTCTCTGTCATGAATAAATAAATAAATAAAATCTTTAAAAAAATAAATAAAAATAAAATAGATGATTAATTAAATATTAGATATATGACTTTAAAAAAAAAAGACCCCACTATATAAGTTACCAAACTATCCTGTATTTTTATCTTAATTTAAAACCAGTAGGGAAAATGAATGTTAGAAATAGGGAGGTAGATTTTCTTTTCTGTGTGGAGATTTCATATTCATGTCTCCCATAACTTTCAAGGTAGGTGCTAAAACAGATTTGAATACCCACCATTTGCTTCAACGTGGATGGAACTGGAGGGTATAATGCTAAGTGAAGTAAGTCAATCGGAGAAGGACAAACAGTGTATGTTCTCATTCATTTGGGGAATATGAATAATAGTGAGAGGGAATAAAGGGAAGGGAGAGGAAATGTGTGGGAAATATCAGAAAGGGAGACAGAACATAAAGACTCCTAACTCTGGGAAATGAACTAGGGGTGGTGGAGGGGGAGGAGGGCGGGGGTGGGGGTGAATGGGTGACGGGCACTGAGGGGGACACTGGTCGGGATGAGCACTGGGTGTTATTCTGTATGTTGGTAAATTGAACACCAATAAAAATTAATTTATTAAAAAATAAAAAAATAAAAAAAATAAAAAAATAAAACAGATTTGAAACAGAGTGAAGATTCGATTAAAATGTCTGAAGACATGGGAACTATGCACAGTCAGTGATTCTTGGGGACATGACCCAGAGATGGCTTTCCTGACAGCTCCTTCCTTACTCTGTCCTCTAGCCAGCTAAAAAATAGCAACAACAGATTGTGAGTACTGAGCACCAGCCAAATATTCACGTATATTCTTGTTTGTTTCTTTATTTTTTCTACCTACTTACCATTTATCTTTCTGTCATCTATCCATCTAGTGCTTTATAATCTATGTGAAATCTTGTGAGCTGCTATGATGGCCATTTTTCTGATGAGAAAATGGGATTAGAGAGGCTAAGGGTTATTCTTGGTAACCTTGCTAGGATTCAAACCCAAGTCTGAGCAATTCTGTTTCCTGGAGGGCATCAGGTCTGTGTCCCCCTCCAATTTGCTCCATCCTCTCCAAAGACCGTAGTAACAAAAATGAAGCACTAAATCTTCCTTAAGGAATCAAATCAGGGGGATCCCTGGGTGGTTCAGCGGTTTCGCACCTGCCTTCAGCCCAGGGCCTGATCCTGGAGTCCTGGGATCGAGTCCCATGTCGGGCTCCCTGCATGGAGCCTGCTTCTCTCTCTGCCTCTCTCTCTCTCCTCTCTCTCTGTCTCTCATAAATAAATAAAAATAAATCTTTAAAAAAAAGGAATCAAATCAGTTCTTGTCTTTTACATATTTAGTGAGAAAAATCCTTTGAGGAGTTTGAGTTGCTAAATGAAACTGCTAAGGATGAAGAAATCCTACATGATAACTTAGTGTCTGTCACAATTAAGCTTTGCTTAAAGAAACCTTGCCAAGATAATATATGCCAAACAGAAGAATTCTAAAATTGACGGCAGATAGGGTTCTATTTGCAAAATCAACAGGTTTTTTTTTTTTCCTTCTCGACTTGGCAAACTTGGGTTCCCAGTTCTTAACAATTAGTTGTTTTCATTCTGCCTCTCCACTCTCTCTTCCTTTGCTTTTCATTTTACTTCCCACGAAGTAATCTGACCTAATCCCCTTTTATTTAGAAATATTATCCACAAATCGTTTTCAAATTAAAAAAACTCCACTCTGCGTGCAATACATTCTAGCATATATATTTTCCCAGAAGTATGCTCAACTGTCCTAATCAGTAGCCAGAGCATTTGTTACAGACAGCTCCATTTATCCAGGGAGATGAGTAAGTGCACACTGCAAGAAGGCTCTGCTTCAGCTTTGGCTGGGTGATTCTGAGAAGATTGGCACCCCTAGACTTAAGTTTCTTCATATGTAAAATAAAGCTTTTAAAATTCATTAGATCAGGGATTCTTGGCCCACAGTTTCACAGGCCCCCAGGAGGTCTGTGGATGGAGCCACTGAAAGTAAGAGCCAAGTTTTATGGGTGCATATGTGCATTTTTCTTGGAGGAGGGTCTACAGCTTTCTTCAAAGACTCAAAGTAGTGTGTGGTCCAAAAATGAAAAAGTAACATTCCATTGCAGAAGATTATCTATAAGGTCAGTGACAGCTGCGAGCTTTTATGAGCGATGATGTGACTATGTCCCTGTCCTAATGGTGACCATAGTCTTATTGAGAAAAATCCAAAGAAAAGCCAAGAGCAGTGATGCCAATGGCTTTCTTTGGCTTTAGGGGGAAAACTTGACCTTTGGTTCTATTTTTCTATGAAATGGGAATAACACAGTTTTCGAGGGCCAAGAAAACAATGACCGTGTCTACACACATAAGCAATTTACCCGAATAAGCATAAAGAACAGTTCAATTAGACCCAATAGCCTCATTTACAGTTTGTTTCTTTGAATGATTTCTTCCCCCTGTCTTAAGGAGTTATTTTGGCATCGTAGAGATAATGGACCTTCAGCCAAGACAACCAGCTGAAACATGAAAAATTCCATTGATCATCTGTTACAGTAGAAAGGTTTTAAGGTTTGGGGCACGCAGAACTGAACTGCACTCCCTAGCTATAAGAAGTTGGACATGTTACCTAATGTTTCTGACCTACAGACTCCTCAGCTGTAAAATAGGAATAATAATATCCAGGTCTGCTATAGACTAAATGTTTGTTGCCCTCCCCCCCGCATTCACATGTAGACACCTAACGCCCAGTGTGATGGTGCTTAGAGCTGGGGATTTAGGTCATTAGGATGGCACCTTCATGAATGAGTTGAGTGCCCTTTATAAAAGAGATCCTAGAGAACACCCCTGCGCCTCCCACCACGTGAGGACAGAGCAAGAGGGCAGCTGTCTATGAACCAGGAAGCAGAACCTCACAGATACCAATTCTGCTGGCACCCTGATTTCAGACTTCCCCACCTCCAGAAATGCTTCTGTTGTTTACAAGCCAGCCCTCCAATCTATACTATTCAGCCTAAGCAAACTATCTAAGGACATGGGGTTGTTTTAACAGTTAAATTATATAAGCTATAGAGAGTGCATCACCTAACTGGCATTTGGTTGATGCTAAACAAATGATGGCTCCTTCTTTACAACACTAGATGAGACATTTGGTTGACATGCTTTTCCATTTGAGAACCATTTTTTGCTGAACTGAACTCTTTCGGAAAAATTCTGAGTTCCGTTTTACATACTTAATGTTTTAAATAAAAGACATATTGTTAATGAATTAAAAAATTAACCACATGGCTACAGTATGTGATTTTATTTATGTTATTTCATTTGTGCAGTAGACTTAGATGTGGCCAAAAGATTAAATTCTTTCCCAGCCTCAACAGAAACATGTAAGCAAGGGTTCAGATTCAGTGCAGGAAAGAAGCTTTGTAGTAAGAATGTGGCAAATCATGAATGAACTGACACAAATAAAGATTCAAATTCAGTAAAATATTATTTTGTGCCAAAGGCTTACTAAAACATTAATAAGATTTTTAAAAAAGATTTTATTTATTTGAGAGAGAGAGAGATAGCAAGAGAGAGCACGTGCAGAGGGGAGAGGGAGAAGCAGACTCCCTACTGAGCCTGGAGCCTGACTCAGGGTTCAATCTCGAGACCCTGGATCATGACCTGAGCTGAAGGCAGACACTTAATCGACTGACCCACCCAGGCGCCCTCACTAATATGGTTTTAATAGTAACATCTAACATTTGTTGAGCATATACTATGCACCAGACTTTGTGTTAATTTCTCTACACAGGTTGACTAGTTTAATCTCCACAACCACAATGAGACAGTATAATTATCCCCATTTTCATACATAAAGAAATAGAAGCAAAAGATAAGTTTCAGCAATTTGTTACAAGGCCACCCAACTAGTAGTTGTCAAGGTCAGGATTTGAACCCAGGTCTATCAGACTTTGTCACCCATATGCTTAAATAACACATCATCCTGCCTTTCCTGAAGTGACTAAAGACTGATAAATTGTGTCACACACACAGCCTATAAAGAAAAATTCACTATTTAAACTGTTAAATGTACTGACTTATATATACATATTTCAATTTTTTTTCCTAGGAAGGAACCTATGAGTCAGCATTAGAGGTCCTCAAGAATCTAGATTTGCATTGTACACTTGAAACTAATAGAATATTGTATGTTAATTATACTTGAATAAAAACATATTAAAGTGGTGTTTTTAAAAGATTTTTTAAAAAAGATTTTTATTTATTTATTCATGAGAGACACACAGAGAGGCATAGACATAGGCAGAGGGAGAAGCAGATTCCCCCTGCGAAGCCTGATGCAGAACTCGATCCCGGGACCCCAGGATCATGACCTGAGCCAAAGGCAGATGCTCAACCACTGAGCCACCAAGGCGTCCTAATTAAAGCGTTTTTAAAAAGAATCTAGATATTCAAGTTCTGTTGAATGGCCGTCATGTTGGGTAGGATCCTAGACTCTTGATGCCCTTCTGGTCACCTTAAAGTAGGATACTTTTAGCAGCAGAGGAATTATGAGGTTAGTGGAGACTGGTCCAAGTAGGCCATCTTTACCGTTTATAACCTGACCATTTATGAACGGACAGGCAATAAATAATGTCTATTTAGAGTGAGAGAGAACAAGAGAGGGAGGATGATTGATTCTTCACATGGCTGGGCACAAATAAATAAAGAAAGATCTCTTAGGTGAAAATTATCTATCTCATTTTGTCCATGCCCCTACATTCAAGTTGGGCTGACCCTAACCCATATCAAATATATAAAAACCTTACAGAAATAGTTTAAAATCTGTTTCAAATGAACTACTTGAAAAAACCCTTTTAACTTAAAGCAAAAATGAAGAGATAGATCCTAACACTTTTTTTTTGCCCCTTGGAGTGATCAATTTTCAGAGAGAACTGCAGCATAGTTTTGAGCCAATTTAGCTGCTCTAATAATTTAGACCGTTTCAAAGGAATATTTTACTTAATTTCCTAATGAGAAATGATTTTCTGATTACGGAAAAACAGAAGTTGCGTTTAAAAGATTTCAACTTAAAATGTCAAGGTCATAACTCTAAGCGTTGTAAATGAAAGTGTTTTTGTGTATGGATGTTGTAGAACCATGGATTGACTACACTATTAAATCTAGCAAAACGTTTTAGTGACAGAGTTCTGGGTGGGAACTACTTAGACTCAGTGGATTTTAAAAAACTGTTTTTCTACTACAGTAAAAATATTTACTTTCAAATGTCTAATCATCAGTATATTTCAGAGGCTCGTAAAAATGTATGAATGATGACAACAGCAACAGTGTTTTCATTCCCTTTATTTATGTCTAAGAGCCTCTGAATCTGATAACACCGCTCTACAATAGGGGCCTTTCTTCTGATCAGAAAGAGAAACTCAATGTTGGATGTGGAAAGCCTGAGCTGGGAATGCAATGAGTTCACGTCTTGAGAACTGAGGGAGCTGCTTGTTGTGGGAACAAGCCCAGGAAGGGGAAGAGTGTGACCCATTGACGATCTCGTGGAGAAAACATCACTGCAGGGTTCTCAGCAGATAAACCCAAGCTCATGTAAAAGAGCAGCTCAATCCGAACTGGTGTTGGCTCCTTCTGGCTGGGGCAACACAGTCCTTCTTCAGACCTTGATACCTGTCACCTCCACTCAAAATTCATCACTCAGTAGCAAATTACTGTTCTTCATCTTGCCTAAGGTTCTTGTAGCCTCTTAGAAGCACAGAAGGAAAATCTTCATATTTTTTATCTTGTTTTGTTTTGTGGCAAATGTATAAGAGCGTCCTGAATTCGTTGTGTGTTACAGAGAATCAAATTAGATAACTACAGTGATAGTGAAGAGTGATGTTTATTTGAGTAACACTCAATAGACAAAAATGGTCATTCCAAAGGTGATTATGTAATAAACACTAGATGATTAGTACTGTGTTAATACTTTGCTGTATTACCTCTTTGTTTCCCCACAAGAACTCTATAAGGTGAGTATTATCTCCCCCATTTAACAGAGGAGAAAACAAGGTTAGAAATATCAAATATTGTTTAGGCTCGCATAGCTAATAAGTGGCAGACCTGTGAGTTGACAGCCCAGCCCACGCCCTTAACTGCTAAGATCTACTGTCTCCCACTGTTGTGCCTTTCTATGTCTCTTCCTTTGTGTAGAACATATATGTTCTATTCAGATATACCTCATGCTGGTGCTGTGATCAGTCTATCTTTACTAGATACATGTGAAAAGTTTAGCATTTTTTTTCTACTGCTACTTTCTATTTGAGTAGGAAGAGAGTTGAATTTGACCCCCTTGAAAGTATTTCCTCTTCCCCCATTTTTCCCCTTGTAATGTATGTATTCCCTGATGATACAAAAGCACCTGCATAAATAATCCAGGGTAAGATGGATTATGTACACGGATGGGAGGAGAAATAGAAACACATGAATCAAGATGTGTTAATGAAGATGTACACAGACTAGGGTGAAATATATTAAAATGTATTGAAAATACAGAGACAAAGGCAGAGAGGGATTGAAATAAAAGATAGCTATCGAAAGGGAAGCAGAATATACCCATTAGTTTTTTTAAATCTCATGCTATAGGTGAAGAATATTAAAGAACAAAACTATCATTTGTTCAAATAGGC
The DNA here is from genome assembly GCF_905146905.1 of Nyctereutes procyonoides. Classification (NCBI taxonomy): domain Eukaryota; kingdom Metazoa; phylum Chordata; class Mammalia; order Carnivora; family Canidae; genus Nyctereutes; species Nyctereutes procyonoides. The sequence goes on from NW_026575120.1 coordinate 31,200,945, forward strand.
AACTGATTTAAAAATCCAGTTTAATTTGAGATGTGTACAAATAGTATCTTTTACTTAGAAACAATGCATTTAGAATTTTCATTGATTACTTGCCAAATTTATTTTATCTACTGAATCTTTTCTCCCCCTGTTGCTCAGGATTGCTCTGAAGTTACTAATCCACCAACGATGTGAGCTTCATGACTATTGGGACACTGCCTGGCCTGGTGGCCACTCATACCCCTGATTCAGTGTAGTATCTTGCACTATATAGATAATCAATACATTTCTTTTTGATGATCAAATGAAGTACCTGCTTTTACCAAATCTAAAGACGTCACCATAAGGACTCAAGAGTGATAGCCAAATGAAGGACAAGGTGAATAACAATATGATGCACAGGCTAACGGTAGGACAAGGAAGGGAAGGATGTGTTTGATTGACTAGGTTCACAGTCTAGGTTATGGAAAGCCACATGACCTGAAATGCACTAGAGGACAACCTGCAGAATGAGGTAGGTGTATGACAGTCTCAGGACATGTGTGACGCAGTGAGAACATGCCAGTCGCAAACCCCAGAAAGCCAGCACGGAACAAAGTGTATCGTTAGCTTTTTAAACAGCCTCTTAAATTTATTCTGAGGAATGAAATGTATAAGAATCTGGCTTGTTTTAATTTGTGGTTATAACATCTGGTAAGAGTACGAGTTTTAAATTATTTATCATTGCAAAATAGAACTGCACCTGCTACTCAAGCTCAATAACAACTAATTGAAATAACAGGGTATTTTTATTTGGAACCACTTATGTACAAGAAGTGGAAATCAACTGACTTTCTCTTCTCTGTGTTGTCCCTTTCCTCACACTGTATGCAGGGGTATAGCACACAATGGGCATAGTTCATCTTTAATAAGTATCAATGAATAGCAGGGTATAAATTATACTTGAGGATATAAATATGTAGTTTATTTTTTTAAGATTTTATTTATTTATTCACGAGGGACACACACACACACAGAGAGAGAGAGAGAGACACAGAGAGAGAGAGAAGCAGAGGGAGAAGCAGGCTCCACGCAGGGAGCCTGATATGGGGTTTGATCCCGGGACTCCAGGATCACGCCCTGGGCTGAAGGCAGGTGCTAAACCACTGAGCCACCCAGGGATCCCAATATGTAGTTTCTTGATCCACACTTGGTTTTGTACAGGTTTAAAAGCATTAAGCATACTTTTCTCAAGTCTGTCTTTCTGTTGTTCTACGCTCGATGCCCAAAATAGGGCTTGGAACAGAGTAGATGCCCAACAGAAATTGGTTGAAAGTGTGAATGAATGAATCTGCAGCTCTGAGCCTTGGCGCCACTCTATTTTTACTAATTTATTCCACCAGCATTCCTGATCTGGGTTGAGTCCTTTCTTTTTGTTCCCTAAATCCAAAGGAAAGTTAGGTCTTCTTCAGTCTGGCCCCAGGGAATTATGCGTAAGGCCATAGGGTCACATTTTCCAAAATGGAAAATGCTTTATTGTTTTGAATAAAGTAATATAGACCATTATATTTTAAAAAGTTAGACTATATCAAAAGTAAAATGAACTTAAAAATGACCATCAGTCCCCCAGAGAAAAGACCAACACCTGCTACAGATGAGGAAGCCATGGTCTAAAGATAAAGGAAGAGGGATTTGCCCAGGGTCTTCCAAATCCTTTATCTTCAGATCAAAACCATAAATTTGGATGTCCTTGATTTCTGGTTCTGACCATCTATTTCCTGTACACACCCTTAACTTTACCATCAAAGTTGGCTGGACCATAAAACCTGCCCTTCACTTTCCATACATGATCAGATTTTACAAAATCCTAAAGAGGGAGGATGGACTTACTTAACACATCCTGGAATAACAAAACTATATAGAAAGTTCATCTTAAAACAGGAAAAGATGATCGGTACAAATGTAGAGAGGTACTTAAGTACTTCTTTCAAAAAAGAAGAAAAAGAAAGAAAGAAGAAAGAAAGAAAAGAAAGAAAGAAAGAAAGAAAGAAAGAAAGAAAGAAGAAAGAAAGAAAGAAAGAAAGAAAGAAAGAAAGAAAGAAAGAAAGAAAGAAAGAAAGAAAGAAAGAAAGAAAAGGAACCAGGTGGAACATAATATCCCAAAAGAATTAATACAGACAGAAATGTAAATTTAAAAGGTTAGGATAAATTTGTGTATATTTATTTTAGATGATTAAGGGTAACCAACTAAGTTTCACTTAGTACATTTCTTTAATGATTGACTTTAAAGGAAGACATGTCCTACTACACAAAATAGAAAACTGGAAGGAAGGAACCATATAGGTGTGTAGAAAATTCTTAGGCAAAATTCTGGTTCTAAAGAAACTGAGTTTATTCAGTGTAATTACAGTATGGCTCTAACCACAGCAATGTGGTAGTACCATTCCTTCACATCTACTCCCCATCTCCCTCCTTGCTAGAAGGCAAAGACACTGGAGATACTGATGGTGTCTGATGCCCAATTTTCTGTACTCATTCCTGAGTCCCTCTAGCTCCACACTCTGGCCTGGTCTGTTTTTTTATTTTGCTGTACATTAGTTTCCTAGAAAGCCATGAGGGACATAAAGGTATAAACCATATCTGTGTGTATGTCACCATTGCTTTCCCTGTCTCTAGCATAGACACAGAAATTTGGTTGGTGCTTAATAAATGTTTGTTGGATAAAGATATTTTATTGACTCAGTTGGATCTGAGGCCATATAACACATCACAGAGAAGAGTAAGAGGTTTGTCCCACTGGGCCTGGATATTGCTTATAAGGTGGTGATGTCCACTCAACATGGATGTTCTCCTCGGTTCCCCCGATCTCCCTGACACCTTTGTCTCCTCTGATGGTTTCTGTTGTCTTTATGACCTCTCACTCTCTCTACACTTGCTTTCTTGACACTATCATTACCATCCACCTTCAGCTTTTGTATAACCAGCCCCACACTGGATATGCCCTAACTTATCCTCTAATAATAATTTCTTTCCCTTTCTGAACAAAGAGCATTTCTATCTCCAATTGCCTGGAGAGAATCTCCATTTGGATGTGGTTTCTCCCTGAAATTAAATACTTCCCCCTTGCCATGTACACTCAAGAATGGAATGAGTTTCTCCATCTAGGACATGAAGTTTCCAGCTCCTCAGACTTACATTCTTTGGAATTATCTTTGAGTTTCTCCCTTTCCTGAAAGGTTGGCTAATTTTCCCTCTAAAACTCTCATACTTGATCCTCATTTCCATATTTGCTGCCCTGATTCAGGCCCTCATTACCATATACTCACTCTTCCCACACTCTAGTGCACTCTAGATCACTTTCTTCAAGCATCTTATCACCTACGGCTCCCCTGATAAGTCTCTGTCTATTGCCCTGTGTGGGAAATAGGAACACCCAAGATGTGTGAGTCCAACTCATTCCTCATTGAGCGATCAATAGGTTTTCTACACCAGGATTCTTATTTCCACCTGTGAGCTTTTGCTGGTGTCATTCCCTCCCTGAGATGGCTCTCCTTTTGTTCTTCATCACTGTTACAACATCCTCCATGGCCTATCACTTTCAAGGAGCTTTTTCTGACTGGTTTCATCGCTGGAAGATGACTGCCTTTCCTTGGCATCGATGTTTAGTTCTGGCTGTCTATATGGCTCTATTGTTGTTTCTTATTTGCTTAGCTAATGAAAATGGTTAAAAAACAAAAACAACAATGACTTCTAGCATTTAAGGAAGCATATCTGCCATGTGCCAGGTACTGGCTAGGCCAGTTATGAAGTTCAACAATCTCCACAACCACCACACAGATTCTGTAGCTATTATGCTTGCTTTGCAAATAAGCGAACTGTGGCTTAGGGGGAAGTCACTTGCTCATGGCCACACAACTCATTGAGGCAGAGCAGAGACTTGAGCCCACAGAGCCCAGGTACCAGTCACGGTGTCACACGTATGTACATTGTCATCCCATGAATGGCGGCCTACTCTGACCAGGTTAATCAAAGGCGGTAATTTTACTTTCTTTTGTGTTCCCCATATACATATATCAAGCTCATGTCCCCACCAACTTTGGTTATAGGTGTAAGTTTCCTGTTTTGTACTGCAGGATCGCTAAGGGATCACCTTACTACCATCTTTTCATCTGTGCATTAACATTGGTGTGAGGCAAAATCAGTTTGATTGTAAGATCATCGTGCACTACTTTTCTTCCTGTGAATGCCTACTCTCTCTGGTTTGAGCCACATTACATGCCACTGTCCATTTTACAAGATGTATTTATGCCCCGTGCTTCATTCATATAATTGCTTTACTTCCCCAACCTGCCCTTGAACTCACCATGACAGAGGCCTCACACAACAGAACAGCTTCCAACTAGACTCAGAATCTCTATTAACTATTAACCTTTAATATGTGGATTACCAAATTTGGCTACTTTTCTAATATGAATAAAAATTTGTCACAGGATCCATCTGGGACTTATTGCCTTTTTATTTTTAGACCAAAGACTCCCATTTCCTAGTTGGTTTCAATAGTCAGCATTTGTCATATTCCTGTCATTTCAATATTATAACTGCTTTTTAAACTTTCATCCACACATTGCCTTTGTCATTTAAAAATTCTAGTATGAAAGGCTCCTGATTTAATGCGACTCTTTGATTCTTCCAGAATCTCTCTTTTCCTTGATGTTGGTTTTCTTTTATTTTTTTAATGCACAATTTAGAGTCATAACAGGAAAATTTTCCATAACTATTTTTGCAAAAACAGTTTAGTGTGCAATAGACTCGGCCCTTTAGAGTGATGATCTTTGAAGCCTGAAACCAGCATTGTTAATAACAGAACACAAACACCATTCAACTTAGATCCTTACCTTTCTGCTTCGAGACGCATTTCTTCCCGCTTTTGCCTCCTAAGTTCTCTGCGACGTTCAAAGTCATCCATGGTGTGGCTTCAGGTCTAGAGAGACAGGAGAATCTGGACCTAGCAGGGAGGAGGTAGGTCAATATCACAGATGAATCTAAGTATTGTTTCCCATGAAACACTTTCACCTTTGGCTCCCCACCATCCCCACCATCCCCACCATTGTTTCACCCTCTCTTTTCTTCTTTGCTCTGAAGAAAAACACCTTAGAAGACTGGCAAGGTGGCCAGTGACCAGCTTCTGACTCCTGAGCTGAGTCCTTCGCGTGTTAAATTCAGTCTCATTCATGAAACTATTAGGGACAAATAAGTAAGATCCCAGGATTACAGTTCAAAATAAATAAATAAAAACCTCAGGAGATAGACTCTGAAGATCTGAAATACTGGTAAGATTGCTGAAGAGCTACTGAATGATTTTGTTCTTTATAACTTGCTGGAGCCACAGACAAAAGTTAAGAAAAAGTGAACAAAGAAAGAGGAAAAGAGAAAAAAAGTGTGAGAAAAAGAAGAGTGGCCAAAAAGGAAATATGTGGGTATTAAGAGAAAAGGAAAAGAGGGAAAATAGTAATAAAATAATAGAAGTATCCAGGCATAATTTGTATATTCTGAAAGAATATTAACATCAGAATGATTTTAAAAAAAAGACCACAGCAATACTACTATGAATAAATATAAGGTAGCAGCATTTTTAAAAGCAGTTGCATATGATCAAGCTGTTTTCAGAGCTCAAAAGTCCCGGCTCGTTTTGTGACCCAACCATTTTATCCTTTCCTACCTCCTCCGTGATGGTTTTAATCCCAGAAAGATCTTCCCTTTCCAGCTCTTCAGCTGAGGAGCTTGCTTCCCTTGCGCTTCTGTGCCATGAAGCCAAGTATTCCAGAATTCCCCTGCAGCCCCCAAACCCAAAATGACTACCAGAAAAGGGGAAGCGGGCTCTTTTTGTCCTTGCTTTGTTTACAGAGCTGTCAGTGGTTAGTTAAACTCGGCCTGGAATCTGGCATTTAAGGCCTGCTTGAAGATTGTTTCCTGTGTGGAGCGGGAGGCCTCCACTTCCTCTGGAATCCTAGACTCTCCGCTGCACTCAGATCACAAAAAATATTTTCCAGCCCTTTCTGTGCACATGAGACGAGCCATTTGCCCTGCATAGGAAAATAAGGAACTGTGCAAAACCTAAAGCCATCACCTAATGACATCTTTGTTGCAAGGGGCAAAAAACAAAACTGAGATTTTGAAGCCAAGCTCAGAAAGCTTCTTATATAAATTGTCAGGTTCTTTTATTCTCAAGCATTTTTCCCCTTAAAAAACTCACAAAAACAAAAATAAAATCTCTGCCAATAAAAACACAACTATACAATGTTTGCATTTTTCCCCCTCTCTTATCCCTTAGGGTATTATTTATACTGCTTATAAATCTTCTAGAAATTCAAATTTTGGTGTTTATTGGGAATTTTAAAATCTGAAGGTGTTTTTCTGTCTTACTCGTACCAAGAGTACTTTTTTAAAAAAAATATTTATTTATTTATTTATGATAGACAGAGAGAGAGAGAGAGAGGCAGAGACACAGGAGGAGGGAGAAGCAGGCTCCATGCAGGGAGCCCAACGGGGGACTCGATCCCAGGACTCCAGGATCGCGCCCCGGGCCAAAGGCAGGCACTAAACCGCTGAGCCACCCAGGGATCCCCCAAGAGTACTTTCTAAGTACTTTGCTGGTTGGGAAGAAAAGAATCCATTTTCCTTTACCATTTCATCAACCATAAATGTCTCTTTGTCCTCCAGTTTGATCTCCCCTTAGTTATGAGAATGGAAAAAAAAAAGTGATTTGAGCATCTCTTAAGAGGTTGTGGAGGCTGGGGTGTGTGGGGGGGTATCTTTCACCCTGGGGTGGGCTCTTGTTCTGAGCACAGTGCAGGGTGAGACCGTCCCTGTGGACAGTGGGGCTGAACTTGGGGATCTGAATGCTAGGTGTGGTGAGAGACTAAACTCTTCTGGTCTTTTTCTTCAGTGCAGTCTTTTGTTGTAGATGAACCACTTTGCAAATAACTATAGCAACGGCAAACAGAAATGGGAGAGAGAGGTCTGTCTGTAAGTAAACAATCTCACTTTTCTGAATTTATCCAAGTAGCTTGAAAAGCATCCTCTAAAGCCTGTGCTCCTCCCTCACGCAAGCTAAGCAGTCGTGCATGCTGCTTTGTTAGTAGAGTTCCTTAGCCTGCACCTCTGGTGGAGGTGCTAATAAGCAGCGACGAACAGGCTGGAGATGCACAGGGTTGGCCAAGCCTGGCAGTGTCCTGGAGCACTCACTCAGTAAGCTGCCCATCCTCACTCACTGGCTCTCTCCCCACCCAAATTCTTTTTCTGCTATCCATTCTCTCCACCTACTTCTCACCTTTTATTACTTACTTGGGCACTATTTTTTTTTTCTTTCCCAACCACAGAAAAAGTCCATCTGTCTATGAATTACTCATTTGGAGGCTGCTGAGTATATACGTGGCGCACTAGAGGTGGGGGGCGGTGGTCAGTGTATGATGCATCTACACAACCTTTCTGGGTTGCAGTTTATGGACATGTAGTGAGTGTATCCGAGGGAGAGAACACACATCTATGTACTGTGTGGTATGACTCTGCTTTGGGTGTATGAGATGGCACAGGGAAGGGAAGGTGTAGATTTATGGAAGAGGTTCTCAGTTGGTCTCCCACCAGGATGGGGCTAGAGGTCTTCCTTAATCATCACACTCCCCTACCACAGAGCTCCTCTGAACTTCTCTGGCACTGTCCTATTAAGGGGAGTCATGTACGGGTAGAACTGTAAGTGGTCTTTTCCCTTTTCTGGGGGGCAGTGGCTTCCATGTCCCCAGCTCCTAATCTCTCCTTTCTTTCCCTAACTTCAGTCAGTGATGAATTCCTTCCAGCAACGTTGATTGGGAAACAAACTTCTCAACCAATGAAGTGATGAAGTGTCAAAGCAAAGAGATTTGTATAAACCATGGAGCTGTAGAGGGACACAAATGGACAGGTTAGTCTGAAAGAGAATTGTAGTCTGAGGAAGGTATGTACCCATGGATGTGACAGATGGGTTCTTGAAAGTTTTATGAAAAAAAAGTGTAAATTTTTGTATTGTAGGAGAGGATTATTGTCATGCTAATAAAAGAACTCTGACATGACTTCTGTGTAAAGGGTAAAAAACTCCTTACAAAGGCAGATGAGTCATTACCTACTGATATATCTTTTCAATATGGGCCCCCAAAACACTAGATTTTCTTAAGACAGGGCACATGCTGCTGTAATTAAATAATAAGTCAGTGTTACAGATTCCAAATCAGTTGACACACAGCGTCTTCTTTTGGTAATGACACCACAAAACCTAGTCAAGGGCAGGAGAACTTTGTGAGCAGATAGGTTTCTTAGCCAGAGGAGCTAAGTCCTGTCTACATTCAAAGCATCAAAAACTGAATAGCAAATTGGTTGGGGAAAGTCTTTGGGAACTTTGGGCCATGCTACTACTCATCTTGGAATACACCAAGAATAAAATCTACTGTGTTAGGGACACTGGATTAGTTAATGCAGCTTCTGAAAGTCACTAACATTTGTTGAATATGTACAATGTGTTGGGTTATTTTTTCTTAATGTTTTTTTAAAAATTAATTGGGTGTTATTTCTTAGAGTAGTTTCAACTTTGAAGACAAGATGAATAGAAAGTACAGAGTTCTCATATACTCCACCCCTGCCCACAGTTTCTTCTGTGTTTGCACTGAATTGTATAATCCCCTCCCTCTAAAAAAATATATTGAAGATCTAACCCCTCAGAATGTGATCTTATTTGGAAATAGTGCCTTTGTATATGTAAGTCAAGTTATAATGAGGCTATTAGAATGGGCCCTCATCTGATATTGCTGGTGTTCTCATGAAAAGGGGGAAATTTGGACACAGAAGCAGACATACATAAAGAGAAGATCATGTGCAGACATAAGGAGAATGCCTGAGGTGGGGAGTTAAGGGACGCCTGAATGACCAGAGCTAGGAGAGAGAGAGATGGACTAGATCCTTCCTTCGGGTCTTCAGAAGGAGCCCTGCTGACACCTTGATTTTGGACATCTAGCTTCTAGAACTGTGAGACAATGCTTCTGTTGTTCTAAACTCCAAAGTTTGCAGTACTTTGTCATGGCAGCCCTGGAAAACTAATATAGCCTAATTAACATCTTGTAGGAGTGCAGTACATTTGTTGCAATGATGAACCAAGACAAATCATCAAATCATCACAAACTGAATAGCAAATGAAAACCAATTCCGATGAACCAATACTGATGCATTATTGTTAAGTAGTCCATAAATTACATTAGGTTTCACACTTGATGTTGTATATTCTATGAGTTTGGCCAAGTCCATAATATCATGTATCAGCCATTGTAGTATTAGAATAGTTTCCCTGCCTTAAACAGCCCCTGTTCTCCATCTAATCATCCTTCCCTCTCTCCTCTGCCTCAACTGTTGGCAACCATTGATCCTTTTACTGTTTCTATAATAACTTTGTCTTTTCCAGAATGTCATATAGTTGAAATCATACAGCAGATAGCCTTTTCAGACTCGCTTCTTGCCCTTAGCAATATGCATTTAAGTTTCCTTCATGTCTTTCTGTGGCTTGATAGCTCTATTGGGCCATTTAAAACTATGCTGCATTATTTTATCTACATAATAAACCTGCAAAGTAGCTATTAAAATCCCCATTTTACTAGAATTTCAAAGTCTGTGCTCTTAATCATTATGATATTCTTGAACTAATCCACTATTGCCCTGTACGAATTATTTTCCCTTTCAGGAAACATGTGAGAATGCCCCAGGAAAGTTCTGAGAAGACCGTTGTCAATGATCTCTGGTCTAATTCATTGGATCATATAAACTTAGGTAAGAAGTGATCTTAAAAATTACCCATGCCTCTTCAATTGTATATCCATTTGGTTTAAATAATAGAATTATCATGTCTCAGAGATCTCAATTAAATTAAACTTTGCAAATATTAATTAAGCCTCTATTATTTTATTGTTACTTCTTTGTAAGATTCATAAACCAGGATGCTCAGATTCTGGCCAGCATCACTGAATACTTTTCTTTGTGATGTTGGAGTTTCTTCTCTTGCATTGCATCTTCCTTATTATACACCTTCCTTTTCTGACCACTATACCCTCGTCCCCAACATAACTGGTTCTCTTTTAGTGCAAGAAACCCTAGTCTTTCAACACTCATAACCATTTTTACATCCTTTCTGACTAGTCACCATTATTTACTCGTTGTAAATATCATGGTTCAACTCATTCAGTGCAGTCCCACAAAAAAACATTTATACCATCAACACACAATAAACATTTACTGAGCATTTACTATGGTGCCAAGTTCTGTTCCACACATTGGGGATATGATATGACAGTGAACAAGACTATAATGGTCCCTGTCCTCCTGGAGTTTGTATTTCAGACTTTCTTGCTTCTTCAAACTTCTACAAGGTGTATCATACTCCTCTTCAATTTCAAATCACAACTATCATCTGGATTCTGGATTTTGTTCTCAAGATTCAGGGCTTTGTGGGAGAAAGTCAGGAACCATGTTTTGTCTATCCCAAAGGTTTGTGTTAATTTCAGCTGGGTGATTACTGTGGTTCAGTGATGCTTCCCTTCATCCTACATGTACTGGGTGATTCCTCGGTGTCACATATTCCAACAGATTCCTCACCTCAGCAGATTCCTCAAATTATCTTCACTCACCTCAGTCCTTCAAATGTCTTTCTCCAAAAACCCTTGGTAAACAGTGACCTGACCTCACACTTGGGAATCTGTGAAATGAGGTGGTTGGACTCGCTAATGTCCAGGGTTTTATCCTGCTCTATATGATACTATGATTTCCTACCTGCTTTCTCATCCAGCAAAGATGGATGCATCAAACATGGTATATTCGTGTTTCCTCCTTTCCAGGTCTAAATGCTATCTAAGTACATTCTCTTCTAATTCTCTAATTTAGAAAGCATTAGTCTTCCTTTCAAGCACATCATCCCATGGCATCCCAGATAAAAATATTTTATTGCTTCTCAACCTCATCATTCAATTTTCTCTCTCTGCACTTTTATTTGTTTTTTAAATATTTTATTTATCCATTCATGAGAGACATACACAGAGAGAGGCAGAGACATAGGCAGAGGGAGAAGTAGGTTCCCTGTGGGGTGCCCAATATGGGACTCGATCCCAGGACCCTGGGACCACAACCTGAGCCAAAGGCAGACGCTCAAGCACCGAGCCACCCAGGCACCCCTCTCTCTGCATTTTTAATTCATACATTGCATTCATCTGGAACCGGCTCCCTGTCCTTTTCATTGTCCATTTCTCTATTCAGTCCTGAATTCCTGGCTCAAATTTTCCCTTTTCCTGAGGACTCTAGCTTAGAAGTGATTATCTCTTTCCTCAAATATGTGTCATTCATTTTGGTAACTAATATATGTACTGCTTTGCCACAGCTCAATTGTTCAAACTAGTATTTACTTATTTTATTCATATGATATTTTCTATATATTTTCATTTTTAAGGCCATTTATGAAAAGATAACCATTGCTAAAAAAAATCTCTTTACCATTGGGATGTAGTAGGCACTCAGGAATCATAGCTGATTTGAACTGCTAGATTTTTATTCTAGATTTTCACCATTCAGAGTATGGAAAATATAACTCAAGCTGATTCATCTCTGTATTTTATTGACTGATCAGTGTTTACAAAGTGAATTAAAGACATTGGTAATAGACTATATATGAATCTCAAAAGTTATATAAACCCACATTTGCAGTAGTTACACAGTAAATCTGGCAGTGTTTTCTTTCTGACTGTAGAAAATGAACTTTTGTCCTTTTTAAAAAAATTCAATTTATCAACCTGCTTTGCTCTTTTCTGAACAGAATGGTTCATTTGGGACTCAAAAACCAAATAAACACATGGATTGTAACATACAGTTTGGACTTAACTTTAGCTCAACCTTCACCATCTTTTGCTCCAAAAGTCTGTGCTACTTAAGAGAGAAAAATACATGCAATCACCAAGGCACATTTGTCAAGACCAGCAACACAGAAATAAGAATGAATGGGATCAATCGGAGGAGCCGTGCCTTCTCAAGTTGTTTCTTTTCTCCAGTCAGCAGAACCCAGAACACAAAGCCATGCTAAGAACAGGCTAACAGGTTGTGGCTTGTTTTTTTCTCTCCATTCCTGCTCAGTCTTTTATCATTACTTTTTCTGTATTTGTATTTCTCCATTTGCAAAACACCGACAGATTTAATGTGATTATGATCTTTGCAGCCTCTCTTCACCTTAGCAATAGTGGGTGGTTTGGGCATTTTAGATTTGTGAAGTGATGGTGTTTATATACACTGACTCCAACATTTGGGAAGACGACACATTTAGGGACTTCAGGTTGCATCTTAGTGTGATCACAAATGCTACTGCTTTATTTTGAACACTTCATATTGTTCAAATTCTATGGCAATCATTGTTTAACCCTCAGGTAAGAGAAGTAGGTTTACCTCTGTTTAAAGAAAGAAGACTGAGATGTATAGATCTTTGGCACCAGCTCCTGAACCACAGCCAATCAGTGGAAAACCACCACTGGTATTTAGAATAATCTCTACACCATTCTGAGAAGAGCAAGGAGAAATGAAAATTTGGACCAATCACTTCTGTGCCCTCTTCCCTCAGAGTTTAAAGTACTTTATCTCAGCAAACTCAAGGAAACTACCCTGAAAGACACAGGTTAATACCAAATCAGAACAGGCATGTGGCCACTTCTTCTTTTGGCCCCTAGAGAAAAGTAAAAGGCTTAGGCATGAATGCTAAGGCAAAGATGGAAAGTCTCTGCCAGCCTGTGTCTGTGTGAGAACAAAAAGGTGCATAGCTTTGCCAGAAGAAGCATATAAATGTGTTTTCCTAAATGTATGCTGGATAACAGAGGCTAATTCTGATATATAAGGGTGGGGGTCCTTGCCCCAACAGAACTACCCAACAATAGGTAGGGCTGCTGAGAAAGTGTGAATGAACCCCTATTATTGAAAAGAGTCAGGTAGAGGAGAAATTTCCATTTATTTAGGGCTGTAGTGAAAGATAGTTTTTAAGATTCTATGGCTGTACTGTCCAATATGGTGGCCACTAATCACTTGGGGCAATTTAAGTGAAACATAATTAAAATTAAATAAAATGAAGAATTTTGTTTCTCAGCTTTATTAGCTCCATTTCAAGTGCTCTGTGGCTACCATGTAAGTCAATGCATACAGCATCTTCAGCACCACAGAAAATTCTATTGGAGGGCCCTGCTGGAAGACCTTCCAACCCCCCACATGAAATGACTGTACTGTGTGAAGTCATGTTATGCAGTTCAGAGGTAAGATGCTGTAAAAGACATGGCAGTTTCTGGAAGCCTACCTGTGCTCTTTTAATTCCCTGATGAGTAACATCTCTGTTCTCGTGTGGAGGGTCATTGGATCAGACAATCTCACTATGAGCACTTGCTACTGAATGAGTAAAATGTTCAGCACAGGCAGGAGCAGAGACATTGTCTGAAGAGAGGTCACACTTCAAATTGTATAACAGGGACCGTGAGCATTTTATCTGGAACGCAAGACCAGAACTCATAGGTCTTTACCAATGATAAACATGGTACGAAGATCATCATATTTTACACAATAGTAGTTTTACTTGCATGACCCTTTGGCCTTTCTGGTCTCCTCAGCTATAAAAATATCCACAACCCAGGAGTATGCTCTTTGTGTTTGGTTTTCCAACTAGCATTTCCCATTTAGTGATCAAAACTAGATCCAGGGGCACCTGGGTGGCTCAGTTGGTTAACTGACTCTTGATTTTGGTTCAGGTGATGATCTCAGGGTCACGAGATCAAGTGCCACGTTGGGCTCCACGCTGGGCATGGATCCTGCTTAAGAATTTCAATCTCTCTCTCTCTCTTTCTCCCTTACTTCCCCTATCCCGTCTCTCTCTAAAAACCACCACCACCACCTATATCCAGAGCCTTAGCCAGCTATCTTGTTGATACAGGGTGTAGCAAGGTGAGAGACTTTAGATGGTAAAATATAAATCCAATTACATTGCTGGAGATAATTAAAAATTATGTGCTAGACGTGCTTTGCTAGTGGTAACAATTTTATATACGAAGGACTTGCTTTATTAATTGGGGACTAATCATTCCCTAGTGAATTTTTCAACTTCTATTCATCATGATCCTCAAGTGCATCTATTGTGTTCTAGAATTATGAAGCAAGTTAGAGACTATCTTCTAGCAGTTTGTAATCTTAAATGAAAAGCTTTGCAACCAAACCAAGGGACATTATCCATGATATCCCTTGGACATAATAAATATACAATTTAAACATATAAAGCTACATAGAAGTTAAATAATAAATTGAGAAGTGCCTAGACTGCTTCCTCTTTCCTTTTGCATGAATCATGTAGATGGTAGTTCCCCTCATTTGCTAGTCTGGAGAGTTCTGGACTTTTCTTCATGTAAGAAATGGCTCACAGTACCAGGCTTAAGGCTAGCGTAAGACTACAGGGTCCCTGAACCACTCACTCACTGACATGGGTTTGTACGGATACTCATATTATATTTCTATCGGAGTGCTTAGTCTATAGCTTGTACTTAAATTACCAAGTACATACCTGTCTTTCCTAGAAGATGGTAAGTTCCTTGAGGTTATTACTCATTTTTGTGATCCTTCGAAGTTGTACTTGAGGGGTCTGTCAAATAGTCCCTTAACTGACTATTTTTTTCTTATAGTCAGCAAAGTTGAATACTTGTTGAACTGAAATGGATTCCAGGGCATTTCTTTCATTGCACTTAATTGGTAAAGAGAGGAACTTGGCTGAGACATTTTCAAAAGGCCATGCCTCTAGGAGAGTTTTTAGTACTACCTTGGGGGGGGGGGGTTCACTGTGGAGCTCTATTTTATAATGCGATTTGTAGCTGTAGCTGTTTTCCTCTAGTGGAAAAGAACCTTGTCTTAGAAAGACATTCTGGTTTCAGGAAGAGGAGTACTAGGCCTTTGTAACTCAGGGGATAGGCTAGTTCTGGGGTGTTCAAAGAAAAAGAAGGACAAAGAAGACATATGATGAATAAGAAAAGAAGAGAATCAGGGTTGGGCTGAAACTTTCCAAATTGCCAAGGCCTTTGGAGATTCCTTGCCACTCCTCCATCATAATTAGAAAACACTGACATTCAGAGCTGATTTAAATGCTTCCATCAGTCTAAAAAAAAAAAAAAAAGTGTTGCCTGATTTTGCTCTCTAACCATGCTCAGTAATTAGAAACATAAGGCACTGTTCTGGATGTTGGCTTGGGAACCCACCCCTCCCAAGCCTGGTGTCATTACCCATTGGCTATAGGACTTTTATCTTTTCTCACCATCTCTCTCAGGAGCCCTAGTCCAGGTCACAGGAAGAGTGTGAGGTTGCCACGGGCATTCCTGGAAAAACCTGGAGACCTCTGGCGCCACCTCAAACTCTGAAACACACGGAAGAGACTCATTTTGCCTACCCACTTCCCTGCTGGAGCTCTATAAATCTGTACTGCCTTTGGAAGGCAGTAGTTCATATGTGGTAAGATAGGTATCCAAACCAAAAGAGTCAAAGGGAGGACCTTGGGGACGACCAGTTTGAAAGGACATCCTGGTTGGTTTCGGAGAACAAGAAAGCTTTCCTGACAGCTGATTCAGGCGTTCTTCACCCTCTTGCTGGAAAACCTGTACTTTGCAAAAAAGCAGGAGTAGAACCCAATCTGAGAAGCAGCAGCAGTGGGTTTTTACTCCTGACACAATCCACAAGAAAGAAAAATACTTGTAATCAAGGACTTGAACTCAACAGGCACCTAGCCTGTCCAATCAAAACATGTGGCAACCACCTGGTAAGTAAGCATCTTGCAAAAAATGATACCTTCTTGTTTTGCTACCTTCTCTGAAGTCTCTTTGGAGCACGTGTGCATTTCCCAGGTTTTCACACTCAAACAACGCTGTCCACACTAGGTATAAAGATGACTAAGCAGTTTTGTATTAAGTGACCAAAGCAAATCCTGCCAATTTTAGAATAATTAAGTTTCTGCCGTCTAATATAAACAGTTCCAAGAACTACATGCAGCCTACCAAAAGTATATATTACAAGTAGTCAGCACCGTGGCCAGCTGGCAGACGGCTCAACCCAGTAAAGTAGAATTGTTCAGAATTCAGAGTATTATTTTTCTTTTCTCCCATTATTTTTTCTGCATCCGACTTTGTTTCTTTGGGAATGTTTTCAAGTATACAAAGCA
Source organism: Nyctereutes procyonoides (assembly GCF_905146905.1). NCBI lineage: Eukaryota > Metazoa > Chordata > Mammalia > Carnivora > Canidae > Nyctereutes > Nyctereutes procyonoides. The sequence continues at coordinate 31,217,173 of NW_026575120.1, forward strand.
AAAAACTGTTATGGAATTGCACCTTCTGTAAACGAATGAGCATTTCTCTTGAGGTCCTCTGGAACACACAAATCATTCCCATGTCAGTCCCGTCAACACAGACAGCCAAAGCAAAATGGAGCCAGTGAATCTACTTTGTTCCTACTCAAGTTAGAGTATTCCTATTTTGCTTGACCATAAGAAGGGTCTACAGTGACCACCAGACAAGCAAATATGCATATTAAACCTCCACGTCCACTGGGCACCGAAAGTATCTTCTTTCTGACCACAGATCTTTAACTGCCTTTACCAAGTGGCTTGGTGGGCCAGAATTTTCTGAAGTCAGAGACTCAAGACCACCAGGAATGAGTTAACTATTTAAGAGAAAAAAAAAATCTTAAACTATTGCCATGTGCTATGACATTAATCTTGGCCAGCTCTAATGGCAGATGTGGCTCAACAACATCAACTCAAGAAAATAGAGATGGTGGGCAGCCCCGGTGGCACAGCGGTTTAGCACTGCCTGCAGCTTGGGGTGTGATACTAGAGACCTGGGATCGAGTCCCATGTCGGGCTCCCTGAATGGAGCCTGCTTCTCCCTCTGCCTGTGTCTCTCCCTCTCTCTCTATCACTCATAAATAAATAAATTTTTTAAAAAAAGAAAATAGAGATGGTTAGACTAACCCATTCCACCATGACCTTCAAATGAGTGTGGCCGTGTCATCACACAAAAGGTCTCTGCATTTTCAACTGCATTATAAGCCCTATTGTCTTCTTCACTGTGATTAAATTCATACATAAGCAAAAGTGGTTAAGGCTCTACAGCCATCATCACAATGAAAATGTCAGGAGGACTATTCAACAAATATTGTGAAGAAATATTCATGTACTAGCCACCTTGCTTAGTGCGGCATATAGCTGTGAAAACGACGACTTTGCCCTTGCTGGGCTTATAGTCTGATGGTGGAGACAGGCCATAAATAAATAAAATACAAACTGGAATAAAGTTAGAAAGGAAAAACATGCTCTTGCAAGAGAGAGCGACAGGAGTGACCTAATGCTTTTCTTTGGGCTAGAACAGGACATAGGCAGTGAAAGCTTTTTCAAACTGGAATGATGTTAATACCCATACAGTCATGCATTCATAAAGAGAACATGAGTCTATAAGACCAGAACAAATAAATATATTTAAACAAATACATATATACAGACATCTCTTTTGCATCAGACATTCACTCTTCCAGGTGCTGATAAATCAAGCTTTTCTCTACTGTCTCTCCTAAAGAAGTGGGTGAGGAGTAAAGTAGCTAGTCAGGTTTGAGGGCTGGTGAACTATTCTCACCCCTTCTTTCCCACCTCAGGTCCTGTGTAAGTAATATAAAAATAATGATATATCAGATGCTTTCTGCCACAATTTATATAGAGAATCCACTTAAGATATTAACTTCACATGGCTAATGTAGGAGGCATGAATGAGGGCATCTTTCTGGAAACCATCCAGCTCAGTGACCTCTGACAAGAAAAGCACACTTCCCTACCACCATTAAGCCAAAAATTTGCTGATTAAAACGAAGCTGGTCCACTTTGTTTTGTCAAATTTGTTTCACAATTCCAAGAAATGAACAGGCCATAACAGATTTACCCCAGTGACACAATGTCTCACAACCAGCTTTTCCCCTTTGAATACCACAAACAGATCTTTTATTTGTTGACATACAGCCCCTGGACATCCGTGAAAACAAGATGTTCTCTCGCTGCTTTTTAAGTTAAATGGATTTAAGTCAGGGTCTCAGCCGAATTTCAAAAACAGATGTTACATAGCAGAACGGCCGAGTAGACCCCAGCAATGAGAGGCTATTACACTTGAACTTGAATATTCTTTGTTAGCAGGAGGAGCAATTAAAGGTGCCCTCAGCTGGAAACTGGAGCAACCCAAGGTTTACTACCATCTCCACTCAGTGATGGCCTGTGGGTCTGGGAAGCTGCTGGGCAGGTAGGATTCCTGGTCTGGGGGATACGCAGGTGAGAGATGATGACTGAGAGGTCTAAATGCCTTGGTTTTTGAGGGCCTAGGAGGAAGAATGACCTGCCTCCTACATGCCACCATCCTGCCTCTCTGTGAGCCCCAGAGGCCTTCCATGAAGTGGCTTCCCTACACCCTTCACGTGCCTCCACTCCCAACCCCATCCTCAACATGAAAACACAACTCGCAGCTACCTCCTCAACAGAGGTAGGAGCTGTTTCCTGTCCAGAGGACTTGGCCTGCTCCGTTTTAGGGTAAGCTCATATTTGACATTTATTTATGAAGTAAAGATGAATCTCCTTTTTATGTTCATTTGTGTTTTGGCAAACTGATTTATTATTTTACTTAAGTGAGGTTTACTTTAGAAAATTAGCTGAATTCATTCTAAAGTCTTAAAAAATAAAATACAGTACTTCACACTTTGACGATTTTTAAAATTTAATTAGCTTTCAACATGAAGATCAATCATCTAAGTTTATCCATTTGTGTCTGTCTCAGGGAAGAGCCACATTTGTGGAATCTGAAGATTATTTGGGAGGCCTTCTTTAAGAAAGAAAATATAGTACTCAATGTAAAAAAATCGGCAGAAGGGTTGTGATAGAGACGTGTTTAAGGGTTTCAGCTCCATTGGTTCTTTTTTATTTTATTTTTAAAATTTATTTGTCAGAGAGAGAGAGAGAGAGAGTGCACACATGCAAGCAGTGGAAACAGCAGGCAGAGGGAGAAGCAGGCTTCCTGTCAAGCAAGGAGCCCAATGCAAGACACGATCCCAGAGCCCTGGGATCATGACCCAAGCTGAAGGCAGATGCTCAACCGACTGAGCCACCCAATGGTGTCCTAGTTCCACTGGTTTCATGGTAGGTCTGCTTTGGATTTCTCACTGTAGGGTCTTTTGAGCATTCCATAAAAATGTTGCAGTACTCTCACTTTGCTTTTAATTTTTTATTACTTTGAAACTACAATTATGTCCTCCTTTAAAAAAATGCTTCCTGAAAACCAGAAGTTAGGAAACAAATAATGCTGGGCACAATTATGCATCATTTTTCAAAGCGGTTCACAGAAAAGTAGAATTACAGATACAACCACCGCATTGCTATGTTTTGCCTGTAAACCACATAATTAAGTATGACAGGTGGACGAGAGGGCAGAGAAATTTAAAATATTATGACTCTTCGCCAAGATGGGGCCAACGAAAAACAAACAAAAGTACTGGAAATCACAATTTACGTCAATGAACACATTATTAGATTCACTAAATTTCCCATTGCATCGAATAAAAAAAAAATAGTCTGTTTTATAGGAGAGAATAAAGGAACACTAGAATTACTCATGTAGCCCAGATCTGACATAGCACCTGAGATGGAGAGGGTCCAATTCAATGTACTACAGAAATAGTGAATTAATGAATGATTGAAAATGCATGTTTGAGGGACAAGAAGGAGGACGGATGGTGCTAACAGGGGTCACAAGCCTCCTCCTATCCTCAAGGCAGGTAACTCTATCCCCAGAAACTCTCATTATAACAAATGTCTTCATGTTTACGCATTGCGTAAGTCTGTGAGGGAATCATACTCACAATCATGAGTATAATAGACTTCTGGAAGGACTTCTTTGAAGAACGTGGAGAAAATGCTTGTAGAAGAGCTCCTTTCTTTACTCCCACCCTGTGTGTGTATCGGCACCCCCTCTGCATCCTCTGGGTGTGACAAACACACTGTCCCTGGACTGACAATGCCCCCTTCTGTGATGTATCCTTTTTGGCCATTAAATAACAGGACTCAATATTAATGTTGGCCTTCTCCATCCCTTTATAAAAAAGTGTTTTCAGCCAAAGATATTAAACTAGTCGACTGCTCTTTTCTCCTGTCAGAGAAACAGCCAGCATCCTGAAATCACAGCTCATTTGTACCACATTGGCGTGAATATTCAGACTCCATTTGTCTCCAGCTCTTAAATGCTGGTGTTAGAGTGAATGATAGACATTTTGTTTTGAATTAGCAAAAAGGAGGAGGGAAAAAGGGTCCAAGTAATAATTTTGGCCTAAAATATCTGTTTCATGGAATGCAGCTCTGCCTTTTCCTTAGTAAAAGTCGATTTAAAAAAATATATAGATTTAATTTGGCATTAAGTTGGCCCTGGGATGTAGAGAATCGTAGGAAAGAAACTGTTTCAGATGTCCCCTTCAACTGAGTGTTTGTTCTACGTAAATCCTCTTGGAGTATGGCTGCACGTAGTACAAGATGTTCACAAGCTCATTTTGTTAAACATCCCAAAGCAGAGTTCAGAAGCAGCTGGGTCTGTGTCCTTGAACAATAAAAATCCACTCATAGTTAGAGACCCAGGTAAGACTTTTGATCATTTTGGTTGGAAGCTATTCAATAGCACAATCATTCTTTTTCCCTTTATTCATGCCCATTGGAACCAAAGTCTAGAAAGGAGTTCTAGAAGAGACTTTCTTCCAGAACGAGCTCCTGGCATCACTGTCTATTTTTTCTCCTCGCCCTCTGTGGTGCTCATCTTGGTTTGTCCACACTGGCACAACTAACCTCTGCCAACAGCTGTGCTGGGCAGGAATTCATGCTTCCACAGAGGTACCTCTGAAAGCAAGGTGCAATTCCTTGGCCTAGAAAACTCCACCATTTGGCCAAAGTTACAAAATCTGCAAATGATGATGCTGGAATGTCCTCTCACGCTGCTTCATATGAACGTTTCCAGAATGTTGAGAAGACCATGGGACTGTGTTCTTCCCATCCTTTCAATTCTTAACCAAACTTGTGCTTATTGTGTATTTTTCTTCCTTATCCCTCGTGACAAGGACCTAAGCGCCGGCTCCTAAAGGTGAGATTTTTGGGAAGGGAATGGATTCAAGATGTTCTCATATAGGAGGCTGGTTCTAGAGCCTCTACCAGAAATCTATAGAAAAGATTCTTAGTGTAAGAAAGACTCCTTCAGATCCCATTGATAACAAGTTTGGGCACATTGAGCTACATAAGAGACTGAACACTTTATTAAAGGTGTCCAGGGAGACTTGTTCTGCAAAACTCAAGCAAAGAGGAAGAAAAAAAAAAAAAACCACTTCTCTTTCCATTCCATCTGGAGCTTCAACTGACTCCAAAAATATTGGCCCACAGTGGTTATAAAATCTTCCATTTATGCTGTTCTAAAGCAAGGGCAAAGCCTTACAACTCAAAGCACTTCTTTTACATGCTCATAGGAAAATCATCTTTCTTTCCAAATGTTGTAGCTGACTGAAATTAATGAAATGCAGTTGGGAGGCACCTATGCTGGCCACTGGCCACCATTCATTTGGAACACCCCATCTAGGCCATTCATAGATTGTAGAGCTATTTTCTCTTGACTCCAAAATATCTCTTTTCTCATGTTATGTAAGCAGCAACTTGCGTAAAAATCACTGAGGTGTCATTGATATTCTGGGTAGCTGCATAAAAATTGGCATATTTTCCTGGCTGCTCAAAGAATACCAAGAGGGAAGTGTGGAAGTGGGTATATGAAGAAAGCTGGCATCTCATAGTTAAAGAAAACAAGTGGGGTTTGCAGAGAAGGAGGAAGTTTCCAGGCTTCAGATAGTCTCTTCCACTACTAATCAGACAATTCAGGGAAAGATTGAGGTTCTGCTAAAAAAGAGAGCAAAGAGAGGAGAGAAAAAGGAAAAAAATTGCAAGGAGAGAATTTAAAAGAAGAAAAGTAATACTTCAAAAATAAAAGAAATGAACAAATATCTTTCCTTCTTTTATTTGTATCAGAGAAAGCAGGAAAAACTAAGGAAACTAGTGCTGGGATAAACGTGGCCTTTAGAAATGACATTTGCTGGTGGGGTCTTGAAAGAAGATTTCATGGCCCATGGCCTCTCCACATTCCACTAGCCCCAATTCTAGCCTGGCTGTGAAACTCTAAAATATTGCCAAAGCCTTCTTAAGAGCACAGGTGGGGGGGGGGTACTGGCAAGAATCAATGGATTAAGGAAGGAGTTCAGTGCAAAAGTGGTCCATTCCCCTCTACTGAGCCCTTTACTGGCTGTCTAGATAAGATGATGTTCCATGGTACCTGACCCTGAGAAGGATCTACTTTCTGTCTCTCTGGGCATTGAGGAATCTAATCCTGCTTCCCTACTGTCCAGTCTGATCAGCTCTGATTGGCTGATGAAGAGAATGGCCACAAAGGAAGGAGTTGATATTTGAGATCCCCATGGCAGAAACTTGGGCAGTCAAACACATGCTCATGGGTACAGCTAGTTAGCAAGAGGGTGGCAAAGTTGAGGAGGGCAAGTCCCACAGGAATGGTTTGGGGCATAGCCCCATAGGAGAGGACAGAAGAAGAAATAGAGCCAAAGAAATAGATAGACATACATGTTAGTTGATATACATGTTCTCACAAACCCTCATGAGAAGTAGCATGTGGATTTCTCCTTCATGGAAGGGATTCTTCTGCTATTTGCCAGGAGAATCTTCTGCGTACAATTTCTGGTAGCATTTTGGAAACATTGCTCCTCTATCTTCACACAATCTCACTGGATGACCTCATCCATTGTCATGGTTCTAATTCCTAAGTAGAGGCTATGACTGGGAACATCTCTGTCCCTCACTCTCACCTGAGCTTCAGACTAGCATATGCCCTTGAAGTCCCACAAGTCCTCACACTCAGTAAACCCCAGTCTAAACTCATCATCCTTCCCTCTTATATCCTGGAACAGTGGTCTCATGAGTGATGGGATCTGGGGCAGGCTCATGCTATCTACTCTCTCCTACCTTTTTGAGGAGACAGGTAACTCTCCTGGTGTCAACTAATCATATTTTTATTTTAGCCCCTCTCCAGTCTTATTTCCACATGTTGTGGGTAGAGGGCAGCAAAGGAAGAGAAAGTACCACTGATAATCATCATTTGGAGATAGTCTTGAGGCAAATAAATTGTAGGCTCAGAGGTTACATCTAATCATCTATGTATTCATCATTCAATAGATATTATTATTAAATGTATTACTATATACAAAACTTCCCTAGTGCTGTGAGGGATGTAAAAGGCACACTCTTTAATTTCAAAACTTACACCAAGTCATTGGAAAATGAGAGCTGTTCACAAAGGACTATACCACAGCCCAGCAGAACCAAATGTTCTGAGAGTAACATTAATGCTAAGGAAGTTCAGGAGAGAAGAATCAGAGGGAAATGCATCTTCAACAAATGAAAGATCCTCATATTAGAAACAAATGATGATAGGGTGTTATGGATTGAATGGTTGTGTCCCGAATTCATATGTTCAAGTCCTAACTTCCAGTACTTTAGAATGTAACCCATATTGAAGATCAAGTTTTTAAAGAGGTGATTCATTTAAAATGAAATGATTAGGGTGAGCCTTAATCTGATATGACTGGTGTCCTTATCAGAAGAGGAAATGTTGGACAGAGAGAGAGAGAGAGAAAGAGAAAAACCAAACACATGGACATGCTACAGGATGGCAGTGTGAAGATATGGGGAGAAGACAGTCATCTGCAAACCAAGCAGAGAGGACTCAGGAGAAGCCAACCCTGCTGACACCTCTATCTCAGACTTCTAGCCTCCAGGACTGTGAGGCAATTTTTGTTGCTTAAGCCATTGGGTCTGCCGTATGTTGCTATAGCAACACAAGCAAACTAATACAGGGTGCAAGGGATAAAATCCAGAAACAACAAATGTCTGGGAACCATGCTCAGTTCTTGAAAAACTTGCCCTCCTACTGGTGCCAGCCTGGGCAAAATGGTGAACAAGTGAAGTCTTCTTTACATTCTCCATCCTCTACCTTCTAAAATCCTCTCTTTCTGCTTCCCAGTAGACCCTCTGCCTGTGGAACCTTCTAGCTGAGGTGGGTTCATGGGAAGTGACAGGTACTTACTGCCCCCCAAATCACCAGTGTCTGTGCAAAGATGAGCTTATTCCCTGCGGAAGACTGACTCATCTATTTCCTCAAGTCATTAGCATTCTTTGCTGGAAGTGAGGACTTCATTATTATTGATCTGGGACTGTTTTTGCTTAAGATATTATACATGCAGGAAAAAAATTAAGGAAAAAAAATCAAATTATAAAGCAAAAGAAGTAATTCCTTCCAAACTTGATAGTTTAACTGGTAAATAAACTATAAGGAGCATAGCAGAAAGCCTGGCTTCTCATAGTGCATGTTTAGGTGCAAGAATGTAAAAAATTATGCAGAGAGGCTGTATAATTGCTAAGAACAGAGCTTCCTCCTCCCCCTCAATCACATAAATGCTACTCACAGGTAAGTGATCAAATGTCCACTTCTGAGCCTTCTGGTTGATCACCAATTTCTGTAGAATTTGATTGAAGGTTCTTAAAATATTTTAATGATACCTGGTATAAAACGAGGATGGAAACATGGTTAAGTGGAGTGAATTTTAGTTAATGTAGACTATTTGTTTTAAAATATGTCTTCCTCGGGTACTATTATGAGTTAGGGCCTTAAAGGGGAAATAAGGCACCAAAGGATGTTGTGCACTTGCCTTTAAAAAAAAAAAAAAACACGAATGCAATGATTCCAGAGTCAACCCTTAATTTACTCGAAATAATGGGGGTAGAGAAGGTGGTATAGTTAATACAAAGCAGGGAGTAGTACAAATGCCAATAATCAAAGGCAAAGACTTTAGAACATAGTCAAGGATACTCCCATCTCCAAGCTCAACCCTCAATCCTTCTAAGCTTCAGATTCTCAAAAACCATTTGGACCCTTTGCTTTGTCCAGAGTCTTCTCTGTTGGTGATGGTCTCAGGAGCTTAACTAATTGGTAGAAGAAGAGAGACAGGAGGATTACAAATATATAGAAATGTACTAGTAGATAATCTAGAATTAACTCTCTTGCACTTAAAACACAACAATAAATATTAAACATTACAAAGACCGAGAAATAACAACTGTGAAGCAAATTACCATCATAACCCTAAACCTTCCCCAACACGATGCAACAAGGACTTCTAATGAGTACGAGTATGAAATGCAACTTTGTGCATTTAATGTTCGCCTTTAATTGACTATATTAATGGGTTTCAAGTGGACCTTAAGAATATAGTTTGCTTTCATCCATTCCCAGCCTCTGCCACCGGGCATTGGAAGAAAACAGAAAGTCATGGAGGTGAGGGGACTGGCTTAGAATCTCACTGCTAGAAATTGGGCCTAGATTCTTGGATTCTCATTTCAGGTTTCACAGGTAAAAAAAAAAAAAACAAAACAACACAAAAACATGTTACTTATGGTTTGTATCCATCTGAGGAAGACTATTTTGCAAACTCGGATCAAGGAACATTGAGGGGCTCACAAATTCATCAGCAAATCTAGATGCCTCCCTTTCCTTAATCTTGAGTGGCCACTCAGGCTGTCTACAGCTCCCTTCTCTCTACCTCTTCCCACTGGTCTATCACCTCTTCCCACTGGTCTCAAGCACAAACATCTCTTGTCGTACTGCCACACATTCAAAGTTCTTTGTTCAGCATTCCGGGAATGTGGGCCCTCATCTTAAGGAGACTAAAATTCAGTTGGAGTGATAAAACCTACAATTACACTTCTGGGTTACAAAGCCAGAGAATGACAAGAGCTCCAGATCCCATTTAAATTCCTTTTCTTCTACAGTGGATTCAAGTTTGGAGGTCTTTTCTATAAACTTGAGGGGATAGGAGAAGAGGACAATAAAATTGGGAGGCATTTCCTAGGTGGAAAGCTGGTACAAGGCTGCTTCATCATCCAGTTCCTCAGAGCTCCTAGCCCCTGCCAGCATTCAGGAGGACATTAAGAAATATTTGTTGAATAAATGAATGTAAACGATGATGGATGAGTTTCCCAAAACTGTAGGCCAAATTTTGTGCATATTAACCTTCATTAGCTTTCAAGGCAGTCTCTGTTCCATTTGTCTCCCCGCCAAAATAAAAACCACATGCTAAACAATTAATTAGCAGAGTGCTTGAGGATGGAGTTTAGATGAGACCTGATAACAAAGAGTGTTCCTACGAGTCAGTTTACAAACACATATGGATTGAGTGCCCTCTGTGTGCCAGGAACATATCAGGGATATGCCAATGAACAAACAGCAGTGGTACTTGGTCTTACGGTGTTTATGGTGTATTGAACCCCCAGAATATGGGTTCTCAGACTGGCTGCACAACAGAATCTTTGGGTGGAGGGGGGTTGCTTTTAAAAAATATATGGGGCACTCAAGAGAGGTGCCCAGGAATTTGCACCTTATAAAAGCTGCCTATATCTGGAATGTAATGTAGATTATAGTACCCTCCCCAGAGAAGCCTCCCATCCTTGACCTTTGGGCTTTAACAAAGACATCAGACTAGAAGAAAGCAAGAGTTATGTGCCTAGACTGTAACTAAACATACTGAGAGGCATTTAAATAAGCAGAGAAAATAATCGACAGTACCTTCCTAAACCCTCTGGCAGGATCAGTATTTATTTGCCTAGTTTTCCTTTCCCTGCTTTCAATTCTCACCATCCTCAATTTTCTTTTTAAATTTAGTAAGGAATAAAGGAAAAGTAGAGGAAGAAAATGCTATCGGTGGGAAAAAAATTGTTTTTGCTCTATAGTATTTGGGTCTATGTTCATGAACTGTCTTGTTGGTGAGACAGAAAAGAAAGGCTTTCGGGAGAAATGGCAAAGTCACTGGAAGTGGAGTTTGTCTTCAGATACGCTTTCCTGTTTTCCAAGTTAGAAAGTTAGAATCCAAGGGCCACAAAACTGATGGAAGCTCTTCCTCCCTGTGTTAAGATCTTTTTCTGCCATTAGTTACTTTGAAACTTCAAATAGATTTCTGGGTGAACTATGACTCACTGGGCCCCTTTAAGCTTTTTAATTCAGTGCCCAGCACATGGGTTCTGGTTGACCTGGCTCAGAGGCAGTTACTGAGATTGTCTGCAGGCAAAGCTGAGTCTAGACCAGATGGCAAAGAAGGAAAGAGGTGAGATGGAGGAGGAGAGGAAGGAGAGAGAGCAGGATTACGTTAGGCAAGTGAGCTTCCCTTCCTCCCATGACCCCCTTCCCAGCCCGTGGCAAACAGCCAGGTGCTATTCATTGCTCCTTTGACTGAACCATCTGCTCAGGCATGGGGGGACATTTGGGTTTTATATGAAAATTTGCTCTGGGAGAGTCAAGGTGTAGTAAAAGGAAAGGAGAAATGTCTCTCCCCTCAATCAGATTTCTAGTCCTCCAAGAGTAGTGATTCTCTTAAAAACCTCAAAAAATCCCTAGCTTAAAGCCAGTCGGTAGCATAAGAAACAGAAACCAGCACCTTCCTAGGTTACCCAAATGAAAAAAAAAAACAAAACAAAACAAAAACAAACAAACAAAAAAAACATTGCCAGTGTGTATTTGCAAGAAGTGATTGCAATTCTACCTGAAAATTCCTGCCACAAATATTCTAGAAAAGATGCCATTTTCTGAATGGATACCAGAGGGTTGGGTGAAGGGGAGGGTCTTAAATGATCTATAATGACAATAACAGGTAGTTATTGCAAAGGTTAAATTAGGGATCTTTCACAAAAATGAATCACTTTGTCTAGCCAACAAGAAGCAGGTTTTAATTTAATCTAAAATTTTATCTTATGTGGTTGAATTAGGACCCTTGATTTTAACATTCATACTGATTAATGTTAATACATTAATATTGACCTTTAAAAATCCCCCCATGACTCTTTTATAATATGCTCTGCTTTCATTTTGGACATAATAAATACTATGTATTAAGGACTCCCAGTGCCAGCCCTTGTGCTAAGCACATGGTGCACATCGATGTCATCTGATCTCTGTGGCAACCTAGTGAGGTATGTATTCTTATCTTAGGGTGAGCATGAAGAAATTCATTGTCTTTAAGTCATTTGCCTCAATTCATCCAGCTGGTAAGTAGTAAAGCAAGTATTCAAACCCAAGGGCTGACCCGGCCTGATGGGTGTATTGAAAGGATACATGCCCACATTCACTCACTCATTGAGTGGGTACTCTGAGCCAGGATGGGGCACACAGAGATGAATGAGCAAGGACTGCTTTCCCAGAGCTTGTGTTCTGGTGGAGTACAGACAACACACGTGTTTCTGAGCGTGAGTAAATAAAACAGCATGTTGTAGTAGAAGGCCACTGGAAAGCCACTGGGGATTGTGTAGTGAAAGATGGTCTCTCTAAAGAGAAGACATGGAGGCTGAAAATGCATTTCTAGGGAGGAGTAGCCCATCTGAAGATCTAGGGAAAGAGTGTTCCAGGAAGAGCCCTTGAGAATCCTAGCATGAAGGAGAGGCTTTTATGAGATGACTGTGTGCTCTGTGATCATGATACTCTTTCAAGTTACTTGACCCATATGGGACTCAGGCTTATCTGTCTGTTGGCAGAGTATGCAATGCTGAAAGATGTGCTGAACAAGGGGACTTACCAAAAAACGATCCTCGAAGTGTGGCCTTTGCTGGAAATCATGACAGTGGAAGTGCTGCTGGTGATCTGGCCCTCGCCATAGAGAAGAGTGCCAGGGACCACACATGGCCACCCCTGCATTCAGTGCTCAGAATGGTGGAGGTCCCCTGCACCTCCTCTCACTAGGCAACCTTGAAGAGAGATGTTTTCTGTGGGTTTATGTGAGCTCCTATTAGTCTTGTGCATCAGGGGATAAGATGGAATATTTCTTAATAACAGAAGAACGAGAAGCTACAGGATTATGATCCTTGGAATGGGAAAGGAATGGTAAGTAGCTGTGTCAGTCTTAGTTGGCAGGAAGTCACATAATTTGCAAGGATGGAAATTAAAATATTTTAAAATAGATCTATGGGTTTTAGTCAGAATGAGCCAGTAACAATAAAACATCACTAATTGTCCCTTGTGAATTGTCTCTCTTTTTCATTTATAGTTGAATATGGGAGCTAGGAGTGCTTTTAGGAGGGAAGAAATATGTGCTCTTAGGGAATTTGGTCACTTAAATAAATACTAACGAGTAAACTGACCTTGACCAAGTCATTTAACCACTTTAGGACCCTTGATTGCCTCATCTGTAACATTAATTTTTTTGGAATAGAGATTTAAGATCCTTCCAGTTCAGATGGTTTGCATAGAATTCTATGACCTTCTGGAACGAAAAAAATGTCTTGTGCATGTCTCAGTATCTGTGAATGACTTTGTAATGGTTGTGAATAAAACAAGCTCATCCCTTTCAGCATCAAATAGGCTGCTCAGAGAAGAGTACTGCTTGCAGGGACCATGACCTCGCCTACCCCTTCCCCATCATTTCTAAGACATGAGTGTATTTGATAACTCTAAGAGAAATGATAATATATTACAAAATAATATCTATCATTTACTGAATGCATACTATGTGCAAAGTACTTGACATCTGTTATCTCATTTAATCTTCAAAAGAAAACTATGAAACTGGTTGTTTTTATTAGCCCCATCTGAAAGCAAGGAAACAGATTCAGATTCACTAACACATAGTTAATAAGTAGCAGAGCTGGAACTGTACCCAGATTTGTTTGACTCCAAAACTCTTCCCATGACTGAACACTTGGAGTAGTCCTAGCTGCCAACAATGACATTTCTTTTACTCTTTTGAGATCTATACAAAAACAAATTTTTTTTGGAGGGGGTTCTTAATGAGTCTGTTTAATGCAGATAGACTGACTTATGCATTCGCCTATAATGGAGTAGCTTGTGGCAGTTTAGTGCTCTTGCTGAGAACAGACAGAAAATCTGGATAAAATTCCAAGAGCAAAAATCTGCTCAAAGGCATCAGAGAGCTGCTGCAGTAACCAAGACTTAAGGGGTCAACATTCTGGAGGGGAGGAAGGCCTGGAAAAGTGGCCTCACATTCAGTTATTTCTCCCTCAAGACATTTGCTGAATCCTTAAGACACAAAAACATGAGAGAGAATAAGAAACCAAGCAGGATACTTCTACACACCACAGTTTTCAGCAGCTGCACAGAGCTGAGTAGGAAAAGCTTCCAGAAGGAGGAACCATTCTGGACTCAACAGAGCTACTCTATGTCTAGATGGAGTGGTTTTTACACAGCTGTACATGTTTGTCAAAACTTATGTAACCCTATTAAAAGGAGGAAATGTTACTATATGTAAATAATGCTTCGATAAAAATAAAAGTGGAAGCAAGGAAAATAAAAATAAGAAGTGTCTGGGGATACAATCTCAATAGGACCCTTGGAAGGCTCACCCACAGAGAGGGGGCAGACCAAAGGTCCATGGAGTGATACAAACTCACCTCAGCCCTAATTCAACTAAAGTGAACTTTCCAAATCTATCAAACTCCCAGAACATAGGGGAACCCCATCTGGAGAAAGCAACAGCATGGAGCACTTCAATTGGGCATGCCTATGGAAAAAAAGAAAACTAAGTCTTCTGTTTAACACCAAACCCTCTACCCCACTACCCCTTAAAATTCCAGATTGAGTGTAGATCTAAATGTGAAAGCTTACACATAAAAGATTTCAGAAAAAAGCAGAAGATATGTCCATGTTCTTGAGACAGGTAAAGATTTTGTAAATCCCTAATCATAAAGCATTAAAATTGGTAAATTTTACTGCACTAAAATTAAGAACCACAAAGAAAATGAAAAGGCAAGCCATGGGTTGAGAAAAAAAAAATATTAGCAATACGTATATCTGACAAAGGACTTACAGTCAGAATATATAAAGAATTCCCACAAATCAGTAAGAAAATGATAGATGACCCAATAGGAAAATAGGTAAAGGCTTTGATAGGCACTTCACAAAAGAGGATACTAAAATGGCCAATTGGGACGCCTGAGTGGTTCAGTGGTTCAGTGCCTGCCTTCGGGCCAGGGCGCGATCCTGGAGACCTGGGAATGAGTCCCACATCGGGCTCCCTGCATGGAGCCTGCTTCTCTCTCTGCCTGTGTTTCTGTCTCTCTCTCTCTCTCTGTGTGTGTCTCTCATGAATAAATAAAATCTTTTTAAAAATGACCAATAAGCATATGAAAAAGTGCTCAGTCTTTTTAATCATTAAAAAATTTCAAATTAAAACCACACACCATTAGAATATTTAAAAGACTGACAATTCAGTGTTGTTGAGCAACTGGAACTCTCTCATGCACTGCTGTGGCAACGCACTGGTACAATCACTTAGGAAAAATATTTGGCAGTTTCAGCTGCTGAAATGGAATATTTGTGTATCTTGTAACCAAGATATCTTCCTCTTAGGTATACACACAACAAAAATCTAGGGGTGCCTGGGTGGCTCAGTTGGTTGGCCGTCTGACTTGTTTTTGGCTCAGGTCGTTATCTTGGGGTCCGGAGACTGAGCCCTATGTCAGCTCTATGCTCAGTGGAGAATCTGCTTGAGGAGTCTCTCCCCCTCTCCCTCTGCCCTTCCACCTATTCACACACACACACACTCTCTCTCTCAAAAAATAAATCTTTTTTAAAAATCCATGCACATATTCATCAGAAGACATGAACTAGAATAGAATGCTGATAGCAGCAGTTTTTATAATAGCCACAAACAGGAAATTACCTCATTGTCTACCAATAGTAAAGTGGATAAGTTGTGGCAGGCAAACAATGAAATACTGTATAACAATTAGAATAACCTAAGTATTGCTTAAGCGATGAATCTCAGAAGCATAATGTTAAACAATGGAAGTCACACACACACACACACACACATATATGTACACACACACACACACAGAAGGATTCCATTAATATAAAATTTAAAAACAAACAAAACTAATACTTGGTGTTAGAAATCAGAATAATGGTTATCCTGAGGCAGTGGAGGTAAGGGGAGGAGGTTGAATGTAAAAGGAGGTACAAGGGGAGCTTTTGGGGTGCTAGTAATGTTCTGTTTCTTTCTTTAAAAAATATTTCATTTATTTATTTGAGAGAGAAAGAGAGCATGCACCTGAGCGGGGGTGGGGGCGGGGGTAGGGGCAGTGGGAGAGAAAGAGAGAAGCAGATTCCCTGCCGCCCATGGACCCAGATTCGGGCTCGATCCCAGGACCCTGAGAACACAATCTGGGATGAAGGCATACACTTAACCAACTGAGGCACCTTGGTGCCCTGTAATGTTCTGCTTCTTGATCTGGGTAGGGACTGTACCATTATGTTCATTTAGTGAAAATTCATTATGCAGTCCCATTATGATGTGTACACTTTTATGTATGTTATGTATCAATAAGATTGTTTTTACTATATGTGAAGAGAAAAAGATAAAGCCTCAGTTAGAAAAGATGACAACTAAGAGAATTTATGAGCTCAAAATATATAAAATCATGAAAGTTCAATATTTCTGGTCATATATTATACCAGTAGGAAAATAAAATAATAAAAAGAAAGACAAACAAAGAGAGAAAACAAGAAGGTAATACAAATCAATGTACTCTGTAGGGGGAAAGCTGTAGTCAGAAAGGCTGGGATCAATTTGGCCAGTTATTTCTAAATTAAAAGTCAACACTGGATTATTTACCAATGACTTAGTGAACTTTCCATAGATATATTTTGGCTTACTATATCTTAGAAGGGAAAGTTTGAATGTTATTGCAAGTGGCCCATACCAAAGCAATTCAAATATAGGGGCTACTTATCATCTTAAGATGTGGTGAAACTGCACGTCCATTCAGCCCCTTGCTCACTAACCACAGTTTCTCTTCTTCCTTTCAACCACCCACCTTCCCAGATCTACCTCCAGTGGTGCACATGTGCATCAAGCTCTTGCACAAGGTCTCTTCTTTACTTATTTAAATCGTATGCTTCCATTTAAGTTTTTGCCTGTGTATCTTGAGTACTATTCATCCAGAGTACGCTTGCATTTCAGTGTGAATTTTTATGTCTGTGGGAGAGTCTCTTGGTTTTCATGACGAACGTTTTTCACATTACTATGGAATTTTGCATATGGACATATAAAAATATTCATATAAATTAGTAGATAAGAGAGACAAGGTGCATTTAATAGAATACTATGTTAGGAATTTATTTAGCCAAGCAGGTTAAATAAAGCAAGAAACCAAGGAAATTGTTCATGTAATTCAAGAAAAAGTCAATGGTTCAATGAAAGTAAAAGTTCTCTTGGCAGTCTGCAACAGTTTCACTGCATTGCTGACAAAGCTTTAAACTATTCAGTTGGGTTGGATATTGGTCTTTCCCTTGAAAACAGCACTGAATTGTGAGAGAGTGGGGTCATGATAGAGGTATGACCTTAAGGAAATTCTTTGTTGGATATCAGTTATTTATTTTAAAATCAAAATGATTAGAAGTAACAGGTGCTGGCAAGGAAATGGAGAAAAAGGAACCCTTGTGCACTGCTGGTGGCAATGTAAATTGGTACAGCCACTGTGGAAAGCAGTATGGAGGTTCCTCAAAAAGTTAAAAATAGAAATACCATATAATCCAATAATTCCACTATTGAGTATTTACCCAAAGAAAACAAAAACACTTAACTCAAAAAGGTATCTGCACCCCTAAGTTTATTACAGCATTATTTACAATAGACAAGACATGGAAGCAATCTAAGTGTCCATTAATAGATGAGGAAATTTGGTTGATACATACATGCATGCATGTACACACAGACATGGGAATATTATGAAGCCATAAAAAGGGTGAGATCATGACATGTGAGACAACACGGATGAATCTAGAGGGTATGATGCTAAGTGAAAGAAGTCAGACTGAGAAAGACAAATACCATTTGGTTCCACTCATAAGTGGAATCTAAAAAAACATACACATACAAATGAATAAACAAACAAAAAGCTGAATCAGGCCCATAAATTCAGAGGACTAGCTGACGGTTGCCAGGAAGAAGGGGGTGTAAGTTTGGGAAAAGCAGGTGAAGGGGAGAGGGAGACATAGCTTCCAGTTACAGGACAAAATATGTCATGGGAATAAAATGCACGGTCTTTATTGATAATTCTATCCCGAGCATTTTGCATATTACATGGCATATGACATATATCCCATAAAAGTTTGTCAGGGGACTGAGGCAATGAATGGATGAGAATGCACATAATGAACCTAGTATTGGACCTAGAATGCTATTGGCCCCAAATGAACTTATATCCTTTCTTTACCCCCCTCCTTGAATTATTCTGTATCCAGAAAGCAGAATGAATCAAATCAACCCTTGGCTTATTTCTATACTATTATAGGTATAGAATGTTGTTGAATTTCCCTTAAAACTTCCAGGAATACAACGGATATAGCTCAGATATATGTTCTCAGAGGAGCCATGTTTACACAGCTACAGAAAGAAAAAAAATTCTGAAAGCAACAGAACAAGATTACATAATAGTACGAAGGGAGGGCCTTGATGCCTTTAAACAGTATCTGTTTGCTGCAACCTTTCCTATTTCTCCTTGAACAATTACAGAATTAAGAATAATCCATGATGCTGTTTGTATTGGCTAAAATCTTTCAATTGTTAATAGAAGAATGAGGGTAGAATTTTAGATGCAAGATAATTTCTGATTGGAGAAGCAGTAAGAATGTATCCAAGGCAGGGCGAAGGTCAGATGTTTATTTTTAAGCTTTGTGAAAAGTCCTCTACTTGTCTGAAGCAAATAGGAAAGAGAAAGTCATTTATGGCATTATGAAATTTCTAGACTTCTCATGGGAAAGCAGCTGACGTCAGCGTGTGATGTTTCCTGTGGCTACAAACATAAGAGACATTAACTCTTGAGAAAAAAATGTAACTTTCTTTTTATAGAATTCTGGTATACCTGCAGCTGGACGTTGTTATAACTACCATACGTTAAGAAAGACCTGATGAGGGGGTCCCTGGGTGGCTCGGTGCTTTAGCGCCTGCCTTCGGCCCAGGGTGTGATCCTGGAGTCCCGGGATCGAGTCCCACATCAGGCTCCCTGCATGGAGCCTGCTTCTCCCTCTGCCTGTGTCTCTGCCTCTCCCTCTCTCTCTCTCTCTCTCTCACTGTGTGCCTATCATTAAAAAAAAAAAAAAAAAAAAAAAAAAAAAGCCGAAACACTGTGGAGAGGTAGTTGGTTTTGTTGTTGTCAACACCAGCACTGGTATCACCACCACTATCATTACTGTCATCATTATCATTATCAACAAGCTCTGATGCTTGTTGTATTGTTTATAATGCGCTATGTTAAATGTTTGGGCTCCAATGAATGATAAGAAACTGCATTTGATTTTTATGTATATTTAATTTTCCAACAAATGTAGTCTTCCTGTATCTATTCTTTCCATGTGTTTATGTATGGCTTCTTTGCTTTTGAAATTAAGAATCTATTATTTATCAAATGTTACTCTATTTCTAAAATAATAGTGTTGTTAAGATAGAGTTTGCATAATACGAGTCATCCGTTTCAAGCGTATGATTCAAAAGATTTTAGCATATTCAGAGTTGAGCAACCAACACCAAAATCAATATAGAATGTTTTCATCACCCCAAAAGAAACCCTATACCCTGTGGCCATTACTCTCCTCCCAGTCTCCCCTACCTCCCCCAGACTGAAGCAACCATTACTCTATATTCTGTCTCTATATAAAGTTCCCTGTTCTGAACATTCCATATGAATGGAATCATATAATATGTGGTCTTTCGTGACAAAATTATTTTACTTAGCACAATGTTTTCAAAGTTCATCCATATGGTAGCAGGTATTAGTACTTCATTAACTTTATGGCCAAATATTATTCCAGTGTATGGATAGATCACATTTTGTCTATCCATTCATCCACCAACGAACATTTGGGTTGTTTCTATTTTTTGGCTATTATGAATAATGCTGTTGTAAACATTTGTGTACAACTTTTTGTGTGGACATATTTTTTCATTTCTCTTGGGGGTGGAATTGCAGGGTCATATGGTAATTTTGTGTTTAATAATTTGAGGACATTTTTTCAAAGTGGCTGCACTATTTTTATCTTCTTACCAACAGTGTATGAGGGCTCTGATTTTTTCTACATCCTTGCCAGCAAGATGGATAGGTCATAAAGATCTGCAGCCCAGCACAGTGCCTACAGTTAGTTAATAATACAGCACTGTGCACCTGGAAGTTTGTTAAAAGGGTACAGCTCATGTTAAATGTCCTTACCACATACATATCTACACAAAAGGAAACTGTACATAGCTTCTTACACAAAGAGAACTTACACATAGAAGCAACTACAAAAATTAGAATGCTCATGATTGAATCCCTTTAATTCCAGTAGACTCTCACTTTATTGATAGTTTTATCTATGAAGTTGGTCTTTAGGAATTTTGGATATTCACAAAGGAGCAGTACTTTCCAGTTGAGATGCTAGGTCATCCACACAATTGGATTATTTATTCAATTTAGTCAACTCATTATGCTTTATTGATTCAGTGAATTGATTTTTATGTTTCCACTGTACAATATGTACTTGTTTACTTAAAGTATTGTTAAAACTTTTTCTAGTATTCATTTCATTGCTGCTTGACATTTAAGTACCTAAGATCAGGGCTACATATTATATTTCTATTACACCCAGTTGTTTCAGGTGAGCAAAAACACAAAGCAAAATGATACCTGAAGTGGAATGATCCTGCTCCTCTTCTCCACTTTCTAACCAGCCAGCACGGCTCACCACTCTCCTCCACCCCAGACCTATATACTGAGACCTCATCCAGAGCCTTGAGCTCAGTTGGTGTGAAGGATAAAATGCTGACCTAGGTAACCTAGACAGGAGGAGGGCTCAGGGCTTACTCCAGAACCTAGAATCATCTTGTCCAACCCATGTAACAAAAGGTGAAACCATCTGTGCGGGTAGCGCTGAGAAAAATCACTGGTTGATGTCATTCCTCAGCATTTTAAAGAAAACCAGCCTCTGCATTATCTGTCTGCACACCCAGCTGGAAAAGTAGCCAGTGGAGGCTGCAATCCCATGGATGAGATGCCGAGTCCTTTGCACTAGAAAACTGGTGTAACATCACACTTACTCTCTTCATCATGACCCAGCTATCAGTCTGTTATTGTCTTGGAAACTGTGGACATGGGCAAAACAGCAAAATAACAAAGCATGGGGGACCATTTGTGCACAGGGCCCTGGGAAGGGCCAGTGGAATTCCTCTGATCAGTCTCCTTTTGACTTTTTCCCATAGACCTTGTTCCTGCACTGAAATGTCTGGAATGCTTGGTAGGGACAAAGTGGGTTGGTCACAGGACAATTATGCTTCTATCATCAACGAGATTGGTTTGTGAACTAATTTTCAAGTGACTAGTGACATCACAAGTGGGTTAAGAATATAAACACATAGCACTTTTATAGTAAACAGAGCTTTCATATCCCTTCCCTCAAATGATTTTCATGGTGACCCCATAGGTCAGTAAGACAAGTATCATTTACAACATTTTATAAATGGGACTTAGAAAGGTCTAGAGAGGTTAAAGGATTTACCCAAACTCTTTCAGCTAGTGGTGGGTAGATCAGGGTCCTCAAATCTATTCTTTTTGCAGAACACCATTCTTCTTTTATTTGGTATTTAACAACAAAGTTCATTTAGCAGGAGCTAGTTATTTTTCATTTTAGGACAAATCAATCACTACATTTGTTTTTAGAAATCAGATCAATCCACTGTTTAATTCCCACCTGGTACCATGGGCTAAAATTTTTAGAAATAATAATATCAAGAATTGATTCTTTGTGGGCCTTTCCATTTGACCTGTCTTTGCAGCAATCATTTAGTGGGGAGAGTGTAACAAGTGACAAATCCTTCAAGCAACTGTCCTTACTTCAAAGCACTTGAACATCAAATAGATCTGTCAAGGCATGGTGGCACACCACTGTGGGTTTCCATATGGAGTCTCAACCACAGCATAAGTATTGGTGCTATGTGTCATCAGAAATTTCAGATTCCACATGATTTACTTTTTAAAACATTAGGAAGTACTCAGGGTTATCCCTATAAACTTGACTCTCACTCAATTACATTCTAGGAATCTTTTTTGAGTAGAAGAAAAAGGCCTACCTCTGTGTATTCCTGTGAATATCATTCCTCATGTATGTCCTATGGAGAAAAAAAAATTTAAATTGGCTCTTATAGTATTCCTATTTCATGAGACAATAAGTCAGACCCAATTTAGGATTCTATATCCAGTTATTAAATGGAAGTTGTTGGGGGCACTTGGGTGGCTCAGTCAGTTAAGCATTGAGCTCTTGGTTTCCACTCACATCATGAGGGTCATGAGATCAAGTGCCACACTGATCTCTGTGCTCACTGTGGGGTCCGCTTGAGATTCTCTCTCTCCCTCTCCCACTGCCCCTCCTCCCACTTGTACACACACTCTCTCTCTCAAATAAATAAATAAATAAAATATTTTAAAAAACCCAAAATGGATATAGCAGAGATTAAGAGAGATCTCTGTCCTCACAGAGCTAACTCTTTAGTAGGAAATAAATACTTCCATTTCTGTCTTATTGACTTCTTTCTTTGGGTTGAATTCTATTTATTAAATTTAATTTTTTATTTATTTGAGAGAGACAGAGAGCATGAGCAAGGGGGGAGGGACCAAGGAAAGGGGAGAGAATCTCAAGCAAACTCCATGCTGAGCTCAAAGCCAGACTCAGGCTTCATCCCATGACCCAGAGATTATGACATGAGCTGAAACCAGAAATCAGACAGTTAGCTGACCAAGCCACCCAGGAGCCCCTGGGTGAGTCCTTTTTAAAAAAATTTTTATTGTGATAAGAACACTAAGTATGAGGTCTACCCTCTTGCTGTCTTACTTCTGCATCCCCGGTGCTTAGCATAGTTCTGAATACATATTATTTTCTCAATAAATATATGTTACATAAATAATAAATGAGGTCCCCTGATGCTCATACTTTTTCATTTTTGAATCTTGATTCATTATCCAGTGTCCTTCTTCCTGGGACCAGACAGAAAGCCGATGCAAGGTGGACAATCAGAGTGTTACTGAAGTCTGGTACTGACATTTTTATTGGCAATTATATTAGATGGTTGATGGTAATGTGGACAATATCCCAACTTCAATCTGTTAGAGCCACAAACTTAAAACCAGGCTGCTATCTTCTAAAAAATGATGTGTGTTAGGGGCGCCTGGGTGGCTCATTCAGTTAAGCATCTCCCCTAGGCTCAGGACATGACCCTGGAGTCCTCGGGTGGAGCCCCACATCGGGGTGGAGGGGTCTGCTTCTCCCTCTGCCCCTCTCCTCTGCTCATTCTCTCTCTCTCTCAAATAAATAAGTAAAATCTTTAAAAAAATAAAAATAAAAAATGATGTCTTTTATTAACCAAATGGAGGATGGAGTGAAAATACAGATGGGTCAATGAAACGATTTTCACATTAATACAACATTTCAGATTGAACAGTCCATAATAGTTTTATCTTCAAAAAATAGCACTGTTTAAATATAGCGATGCCTCTACATGCCGACAAAAATACCAACAGAAGACTCATCAGTTTTAACGTTAATAGCTGGGTTGACTGAATTAAATGAAAAAGGCAAATTATTCAAGAAAACCTTTTGGGCAATTGTCACCAAATAACTACTGGGTAGCTCTGTGTCTCTCTTTTGAAATGGCAATTCTGCCAAAATTCAGGCACAATTACAGGATAAACAGAGCTGAAATATATAACTGTAAGACATGCCTTGCAGCTTCAAAAGGAAACAGTTCTAAAATATGTTTTCCAGAGACAACAATTCTTACATGTTTGGAATATAAAAATGTGATTGTGACAAATTATTGTGCAAGAATGAAAAACAAATGACTGCAAGTAACAGAACTGAGGCTACATATGAATGCCATCCCAGAACCTCAAACAGAACTATAAATATATTACATGGAATCTACCAGAAGATTGAGAGAGAAAAACATTACATTTAGCCAGAATTTAAATGCTTTGAGGCTGCAGATACACTGTTTAGAGAGTGGTTGCTGCTGTCTTTTTTTTTTTTTTTTTTTTTTCCCTCTGTGCCCTTTCATTTCCTGATACAGCTCAAGGGGAAAAACTCAGAAATGAAAACCAAAACTGTCCTTATTATATTTTTAGGCTGTTTGAATCCAAAGGAGGGAAATCCAGGAGTGCTGGACTTGATCATAAGCTCCCTGAGCGAGCAATTACATTTTTATACTGCTTCGTGTCCTCATAGTAACTCACACAGTCCTCGACAATTATTTACTGACAGAATGAAATACGAATGGTTTTCAAGACTACTTTTGTTTCCATTTTACTTCATTATAAAAGGTCCCGAATCATCAAATCTGTAAAGTCAAACATATCTCTGAATGCTGTACAGACAAACGTCTTATTTTGGAGAATATACAAGTATACATTACAGAAAATTTAGAAAATACAGGAATATATGTAAAAAACAGTTATAAAGTCTCTTTTAATCCCTTCTGCCTTACGATTAAAGTTTCAAAATATTTCCTTCTGGGTTTTTTTTTTTTTTTAGCCACACAAATGATTCTCTTTTAAAAGTGATTTTAATGTCATGTATAATTTTTTCACTTATGCATGTTTTCCTACATCATTCTTGTAACATGATTAATAACATCATCGCTTATATAAACATTCCTCAATCACTGGGCATGTAAAGTATTTCAGGTTTCAAATAATGCTGTGATGGACATTCTTGTACATAAATCATTATCCCTAAATCTCCACTGCTTTGTTTCAAATCGCTAAGTAATACAGAGGGCTTAGTGACACTGGTGGATCAGACTGATCGTACTTTCTTTCTGTGAATTCTTCTTGTTTCAGATTACCAGCTGGAAAAGTTGGGACAGTATCTGTAATGCCACCAAAATATCTGGAGCTGAGTTGTAACTCAAATAACAAATAGCTAGAGAATATCATCCATTTACTGTCAAGATTAGAGAAGACACGCCCCCCCCAAATAAAGTTGTACTGAAGAACATGATTTGAAAGATTGACCAAATTGGGGGCACCTCAGGGGCTCAGCGGTTGAGTGTCTGTCTTTGGCCCAGAGCATGATCCTGGGATCCTGGGATCAAGTCCCGCATCAGGCTCCCTGCAGGGAGCCTGCTTCTCCCTCTGCTATGTCTCTGCCTCTCTCTCTCTCTCTCTGTGTGTGTCTCTCATGAATAAATAAAATCTTAAAAAAAATAAACATTGACAGAATTGAGCCTTTAGAAATGAAGTCATTCACAGGTGAGGCAACCTAAGCCATTAAAATCAAGCACATTATATATAGACACACAGAGTGGAAAGCAGGAGAGAAAACACAGGCTGGTAGTAGTAATCCAAACCATCACAGGACAGCCTCTGGTGGATTGAGAAGGTCTCTCTCTCTCTCTCTCTCTTTTAAAGATTTTATTTATTCATGAGAGACACCCCACCAGGCACCTGATGCTGGAATGGATCCCAGGAGCCCCTGGGATCATGCCCTGAGCCAAAGGCAGACACTCAACCACTGCACCATCCAGGTGCCCCGAGAAGCTCTCTTAAAGAAGTGGGTCTAATGTTGGAGTGCAAGCACTCTAAAGATGGAGATTGCGTGTCATACTTTAGTTTCCTCTCTACAACTCACAAAACATTCCAGCACTTCTTTTTCTTTCAGCCAGAGGAACATAATTGAACATAGTCCATGTTCCCCGAGATTTTCCCATTTTTGTAAAGGGCACCAGCATTCATCTGGTTGCTTGAGCCCTGGACCTGGGAGTCACTCCAATCACTTCTTTACCATCCAATCTATAGCACTCCCCATGTCATAAATTACTAAATCCAGGTGATTCTCCCTCTGGAATATTGACTTGAAATGGTCCATTTACCTTTATCATTGTTGCTACCACCCTAATCCAAGTTGCTATATCTCATCTGGACATTCCAGGAACCTCCTTACTCATCTCTCTGTTCAAATCTTCTGGCCTTCTGTAAATAAAGGCATTTCTGAAAATACTGATCTGATCATGCCACTACCCTGCTTAAAGCACTTCAATAGCCTGATAGCACGTTCAGAATACAGAGTCAATTCTTGACCATGACCCACAATATTGTATATGACCTGGCTTTGCCTACCTTCCCAGTGTTCTCCTGAGCCCCAGGTGTGATCTGGTCACACTAGCTTTCTTTCAATTTCTTGCATGGATCCAACTCTTGGAGGCCACAGAGTCTTGGGACATGCTATTCTCTAACACTGCAATGATTTCTCCACCCCTCGTCTCCACAATAGCACATTTCTTGTTTAGGTAATTCTTACCTTTCCCTAAACTCACAAACTCAAAGCTGGAATGGTATTTGCAATACTCCCAAAACACTGACTTTTGTGTTAAAACACAAGCATAGGACGTATGTTAAAGACTTCAAGTATCCTAGCCATTTTTTGCTAAGTTATGATGAATTAAGAATTGTTACGTACATAGATTTTTAAGATTTTTACCTTCATGTTATTTTTTTTCCCTTCATGTTATCCTTTTACAGCTCTCTGTCATTTATCTTCATGTACAATCACTGTTTGTAATGACATTTTTTGCTGTTTGTCTTCCCTACCAGACTGAAAGCTCCACGAGGGAACGTCTGGGTTTTGTCGTTGTTGTGTAACTGCTGGTTCCTTAGCACGCTGCCGCCACCTACAACACATTACTCACTTAACAAATAGGAGTGGAGCAAATGAGTGGCCAACAGTCAAAATATTCAAAAAGAATATCTAATGATGAGACAGGGAAGCATTATAGGTTCAACACCTATTTGTTGGGAGGATATTGATTGACAGTTTGGCCCTTGCGAACTGCTTGATACGCAGAACAAATGAATGAATATGTGGATGAGTATCCGGGAGCTATTGAGAAAGAATATAGGTAGTTCTGAATGAAGGGCAGATAACTATACCAAAACAATCAGGTAAATACCCTAAAAGTTCTTTCCTCTGCTGCTATAACTTTTCATCAAAAGTTGCAGTTTAAGAGAAAAAGTATAGAAAGTACATAAATATGCTTTGCATGGTCATAGTTGGATCATGCATTATCTCACTGGATTCTTATAAGAATCCTGTGAGATAGACAGTATATCATCTCCATTTGACAAAAAATGAAATTAAACCAGGGTCCATGATTACTTCAGAATGTAGTAGATCGAGAACTCAAATGCTGGCTTTATAACCCAAGAGACTTAAGTCATGAGAGCAAGAGTGGAACATCATGGGATGGCTGATGTGACTTCGTTCTGATTTCTTTCCCTGCATCTGTGATAAGGTTGGTTGGGCTTTTAATAAATTGATTCAGCCTTTCAGTAAGAAACAAACAAATACCCAAATCTTTCCAAGTTTTCCAGCTTAAAAACTCTGATTTTGGTCTCAGTTGCTGTTACTAATACTTTGGGGATTGGTGAGATTTTATTCTTTCCAGCCATGTTTCAAAATATATTCTGAGCCACATTTGTCTCTATTCCTTTTAAACCAGTGAGAAAGACTCTCAGGAAATTTCATCGGTGCCGAGGACCTACTCATACACCAGCTGTGATTTGGCTTTTTTCCATATAACCTAATATGGCTAAGAAAATGTTTGACTGGAACAGAGTGAGGATTGCCAAACTCAACTTTTAGTAAGAAAAGTGCCACAGAGTCCTCTGTTTAGACATGGTGCAATTTCAGTTCAGATGCAATGCTTACACGTTCACATCAATGGCACGGTAACTGTACTTCTATGCAGTAACAAAAACCAGATACCTGCCCCTTTTGCCCACTCACAGGCAAGATGAATAAATAAAAGCTGCCCAAAAAGGCTCTTGGTGACAGTTTATTGAACATGTTGCCCTTCTTGGGTTATAAAAGCTGAGTGGGGATACCCAATTCAGATTCTGTATAAGGTCCTCTTAGTTCATGTAAAATCAAATAGCTTTCAACAGAAGGAAGGATGAAAGGAAATTCATTTCGTCTGTCTCCCATCTCAGCCCATCATGGATTTACCATCACCTTCCTCAAACGGGATCTCTGAATTATATTCCTATTTCTTCTTACCCTCAGTACACGGATAGAGGTATATTGAAAGTAGAAATATCAGTACCATCTTAAATGTCACCCTTTCTCTCACCAGAAATACAATCAGTAGGCACCAAATCTAGGATTTTACTTGGGCTGCTGTAGTCATGAGGGCTTTCTTGCTTCCTCTCCACCATACTTTCCATCATTCATACACTTTTGTGCCCAGATCATTATGACTGTCCTCTGGCCAGGCACTGCAGTTTCTTTAGTTGTTTTGAAGCATGAGTAAATGCTTTAAAGTCAGACAGACCTGGGTTTGAAGTCCAGATATTCTGGATGACTTTTGCAGAGTGTTTAATTTCTCTGTTAAAGTGGAAAATATCAGGGCATCTAGGTGGCTCAGCAGTTGAACGTCTGCCTTCGACTCAGGTTGTGATCCTGGGGTCCTGGGATCGAGTCCAGCATCAGGCTACCTTCAGGGAGCCTGCTTCTCCCTCTTCCTGTGTCTCTGCCTCTCTCTCTGTGTGTCTCTCATGAATAAATAAATAAAATCTTAAAAACAAAATGAAGAAAATGGGAAATATCTACCTTGCACTGATGTGACAATTAAATAAGGGGCCATGCAGTAAGTAATATGGTACCAGACATGAAGAAAGTGCTCAGTAAAGGTTAGGAAGCTCCTTCCTCTGTTCTGCTTCTGTCCTCTTTGTAATCCCCATACATCCTGCACAATACTGCTGGAGTCTTTTCCCCGACTATGTATGTAGAAATTGAAAGGGAAACATGTACCCATTGACCCCTAGAATGTGCCCTCCCTGTCAGTGAGAAAGGGAGCACTGCCTAAATATTCAACCTGACCCAAGTTAAAGAAAAACTAACATCAAAACTTTTGTTGTTTCCTAGAGTTAAAAGGTCATAAGCCCAGGATAGATGATGGCTTTGTATGTAAACATCCTGACTTCCTTTGTGGTTGTAAAAGGTGAATACCCCCACCCCCAGCAATCACCTGGGGGAGCATTAAGGCGAAGAGTTAAAAAGCTGACTTTCTCTTCAGCCATACCAGTCTCAGGTAACTTACTAGGCCTCTTCCTCTGTAAGCCTCACTGAACACCATGTCCAATATTAATTTTAAACTGTGATCTAGTCTCAGCTGCATTGTACCGTCTATCACCTCAAATCATTCATCAAAGTCCGTTAAACATAGCAACTTTGTGGGAACGTGGCAAGGGGAGAGTTTTTCCATGTTCAGGATGAAAATGAGAGAGACGAAAGGATTTGGAGCAGGAGTTGACAGATAAACAAGGCCATTCCTACCACTTTGTCTCTTTATTGGGGATTCCCAGAAATACTGAGATGGAGGCCCCAATAATTTTATTCAGTTATGAAAGCAAGGAGCAGCCCAGGAAGGACTTGGTCACTCAGGGTTACACACTTAAGAGCAATTAACCAATAATACAAAAACAATGTCATAAGTAAAATGTCTGCCATCGTGATCAGTTTAAGTAACTCATACAACAGTTGCTGTGTGGTGAAAAGTCCTGGCAAGGTGTTAAAAGACCTTGATTTTTAGTTCTGCTAAAACTCCTAGCCAGCCACGTGACCTTGGGCAAGTCACAAACTCTACAGGCCTCAGTCTCTATAAAAGGATGAGGAATGGACTGGAAAAGCTCTGCTGTCTGTTGATTAAATGGGCTGCAGTACTCAGGAAGAGTTTTGAAAAAAAGACTGACTCTTAAAGAACAGTTAAGATTCAGGTAAGTAGAAAGGAAGAGTAAGGATATTTCACTAGTGCTCAGGAAGGACAAAAGTCACTTGGGCAGAAACACACAAGTTGTATTCATAGGTGACCATGTCTAAAAACCTGGCTGGCATTCTGGAAAACAGTATGGAGTTCCTCAAGAAGTTAAAATTAGAGCTACCCTACCACCCAGCAATTGCACTGCTGGGGATTTACCCCAAAGATACAGATGCAGTGAAACGCCGGGACACCTGCACCCCGATGTTTATAGCAGCAATGTCCGCAATAGCCAAACCGTGGAAGGAGCCACGATGTCTTTTGACAGATGAAGGGATAAAGATGTGGTCTATGAATCCAATGGAATATTATTCAGCCATCAGAAAGGATAAATACCTATCATTTGCTTCAATGTGGATGGAACTGGAGGGTGTTATGCTGAGTGAAATAAGTCAATTGGAGAAAGACAATCATCACATGGCTTCATTCATATGTGGATTATAAGAAACAGTGAAAGGGACTATAAACGAAAGGAGAGAAACTAAGTGGGGAAAAATTTGAGAGGAAGACAAACCATAAGAGACTCCTAACTCTGAGAAACAAACAAAGGGTTGCAGAAAGGGAGGGGGGTGGAGGATGCGGTAACCGGGTAACAGGTACTAAGGAGGGCATGTGATGTGATGAGTACTGGGTGTTATACTATATGTTGGCAAATTGAATTTATTTTTTTTTTAAGATTTTATTTATTTATTCATGAGAGAGGCAGAGACACAGGCAAAGGGAGAAGCAGGCCTTGCAGGGAGCCTGACGTGGGACTCGATCTTGGGTCTCCAGGATCACGCCCTGGGCTGAAGGTGGCGCTAAACTGCTGGGCCACGGGGCTGCCCAGCAAATTGAATTTAAATAAAATATATTTTTTTAAAGCCTGGCTGAGAGGGGAGTGAGGAAGTGAGTTGTATTGATCATATCTGTAGTCAATTTTGAGCTTTCTTCTCTGGAGTGGACAGCAGGTGCTAGGACTTTTGATATAAATGGTAGTTGGGGAAGATTCAAAATCAGATTCAAAATATAGATTGGGATAGGCCACGGAGGCTGAACAAAAGAAGAGTTATGGAAATAAGTTTGGGGATTCCTGAAACCTGACTCATGGTTACAATGAAACTGTGAAGGAAAATAAAGTCAGTGAAGAATCTAGAAATGTGCATTTATTTCTCCTAAACACATTCCAGTGCATTCTGGTTTAGTCTGTAGAGAGGAGTCCCTGCCCAGATGCAATACTGAACTCTGACTCCCAGGTCAAAGAATTGTGCTGTCGGGATCGCTGGGTGGCGCAGCGGTTTGGGGCCTGCCTTTGGCCCAGGGCGCGATCCTGGAGACCCGGGATCGAATCCCACGTCAGGCTCCCAGTGCATGGAGCCTGCTTCTCCCTCTGCCTGTGTCTCTGCCTCTCTCTCTCTCTGTATGACTATCGTAAATAAATAAAAATAAAAATTAAAAAAAAAAGAATTGTGCTGTCGATTACTAGTAAATCATTTGGGAGATCGATCTACAGGAAAGACCAAGATCATTTTTTATCGTAATCATAAAATGACCCTGAGTTATTTTGTGATTAGAGGCCTTTACATTAACTGCATAGCTAAATATAATTTTATAAGTTGTACAAATCAACAATCAACTATAAATGACTTTGATAAAGCAGAAATCTCCACATTACCCTGAAAGAATATACATATGGCTTCTACAAATCATCAACTTTGTATGATGTTACAAATCAAACACTAACAGTTAATAGTGTTAACAAAGTTATTTGTCAAAGCAAATTTGCCTTGATTAGGTATATAACGCCCTCTCAACAACTTTTTTTTTAGGGTTTTATTTATTTATTCATGAGAGGCAGAGAGAGAGAGAGAGAGAGATAGGCAGAGACACAGAGGAGGGAGAAGCAGGCTCCATGCAGGGAGACCAACGTGGGATTCAATCCTGGGTCTCCAGGATCACGCCCTGGGCTGAAGGCGACACTAAACTGCTGAGCCACCCGGGCTGTTCCCGTCTCAACAACTTTAAGCATTAGAATAAGACAGAGCTGGAGTCAGGGTTTAAGTCTACCTGACTCTAAGAGTCCATTCCTTTCCTACTGAGCTTTGCTATCATCTTACAACTGTTAGTTGCCTTGGGGCACCTGGGTGGCTCAGTTGGTTAAGCATCTAGCTTTAATTTAGGCTCAGGTCATGATCTTTGGGTCCTGGGATTGAGCCCCATGTTCAGTTCTGTTCTTAGCAAGGAGTTTGCTTGAGATTCTCTTTCTTACTCTCCCTCTTCACCCCCACCCTGCACATGCTCTCTCTAAAATAAATAAATAAATCTTAAAAAAGAAAAGATCAAAAACAAAAAAAAGTTAGTTGCCTTGAGACTTTCCCATCCCTTATTCCCCACTATATTTCTATCTTAATGTGTTTAAGTGATAGTTTCAGGCCACATAATACAATCTCTTCACATTGTGGCTAGTAAACACTCAGAATGCATTACTTTAAGTGCTGGTACAAGGCTAAAAATGCATACTAGATCAAGAGGAGTTTAGAGACATTATTGGTTAATAGATTTAGAAGGGCCTCTGAAGGGTTACTGGAGGGAGGTGCGTGGGGGGCAGAGGGGGATGAGTTAAATGGGCAGTAAGGATTAAGGAGTACACCTGTGATGAGCACTAAATTCTATACTTGAAACTAATATTACACTGTATGTTAACTAACACATTTAAATTAGAACTTGAAAAAAGGAAAAAAATATGTAAAAAATAATAAGGCCTGGGCAGCTCCGGTGGCGCAGTGGTTTAGCGCCGCCTGCAGCCCGGGGTGTGATCCTGGAGACTCGGGATGGAGTCCCACATCGGGCTCCCTGCATGGAGCCTGCTTCTCCCTCTGCCTGTGTCTCTGCCTCTCCCTCTCTCTCTGTGTCTCTATGAATAAATAAATAAAATCTTAAAAAAAAATAAGGCCTCTAAAGGAAAGAAAAGAAAGGTTGTAAGATAACATTGAGTTCTGGAGGTTTTTGGTTTTTTTTAAGATTTTATTTAATTTATTTGAAAAAGAAAGAGAGAGAGAGAGAGAGAGAGCAAGAGTACAGTGGGGAGGAGCAGAAGGAGAGGGAGAAGCTCCCTGAGCAGGTTGCCCAATGTGCGGCTTGATCTCAGGACACCAAGATTATGACCTAAGCCAAAGGGAGACACTTAACCAACTGAGCCACCCAGGCACCCCAGTTCTGGAGGTTTTAAAAATCACAGGGAATAACACAAATTCCAACAATGGTCGCTTCTTGCCATCATCAGAAACTTTAGGTTCTAGAACTCGGATTTGACCAATTGAGATATATCTTAGATTCTAATATTTATAGTAATCTAATGGATTTGTTGTCAAATATACTCTTTCTCTCTTTTTAAAGGATTTTATTTATTTATTTGACAGAGAAAGAGCACATGTAGGGGGAGCAACAGGCAGAGGGAGCCTGATGCAGAGCTCTATCCCAGGACTCTGGGATCATGACCTGATCCCAAGGCAGATGCTTATCTGACTGAGCTACCCAGGTGCCCCTCTTCTCTTTTTTTAAAGATTTATTTTTAGGTAATCTCTACACCCAACGTGGTGCTTGAACTACCCCGAGATCAAGAGTCACATGTTTCATTGACTGAGCCAACTGGGTGCCACAAATTTCTCTTCTTTTTGTAGAGAAATTACTATCACAAGGAACATGGAAAAAGCAGAAGGCTCCATGTGTGCAACTGAAGAGGAAAAGGGAATATAGTTACATTCATTGTATTCCAAATGCATGTCAAGCGCCACACAGTTCTTATTGACTGTCCCAAACAAATCCATGAGGTGAGCATTTTTTTTCTCCATTTACAGATGAGAACATGGAGGCCTGAGAGGTTAAGAAACTTGTCAAGCATTAGATAAAGGGGGAAGAGTTGGTACTAGAATGCAGATCTTACTCTATGTTCTTTCTGCTGCTCCAAAGGGAAAATCACAGAGAGCTAGAGAGAGAGGAGAAAGAGAAAGAAAGAAAAGATTGTCAGCTACCCAGTTATTTCATTCACTGTTGTTTGAACAGAAGCAACTGATGCCTTAAATCAGTCTGACCAACAGCTCAAAAACTAGTTGTTTGGATTTTTAAAAGATTTGATTGAAAACCAGTTGTTTCAGTGGCCATATGTAGACCTGGAGTTAATAAATGATCACCTTTAAGTCCCCCAGCTGGAAGAGTACAAAAGAACCCCGAGGCAAGTCAATGGCAAATTGCCACTCCAAACAAATTGCAGTATGTAAGCTCTAAAACTTGAATTATCCTTCAAGGATTAAGGTTCAAGACTGTGAAAAATTAAAAATGTTGCCTAGCCTAGGAAATAGCGTATGAATCAAAAATATCATTACTAAGCTTAACTGCACTCCTAATCTTCCACTTTCATGACATCTAAACTGTTTTGTTATTCTTAATGGACCAAATCCCCCTTCTGTTAATGTTCTGGAAATTCTATTTTTGTGGTAATTTAAAAAAATCATACAGCATGTTCTTTATATTTGGTTTATGTAGGAGTTAAGACCACTTCAAACATACTTTTCTTTCTTAGTCTGATGGCTATTTAATATTGTGTCATTCATTGGTTGAAATAAAAGTAGGTTAATCTGAAAAAATACATGAACACCCAAAAAGGATTGGATTGTATCTTTGAGAAATGATTTTTTTTTCAAAGTCAGACATCAAAGCTGCATATTGCAGAAAGTTTATTTTGAGAAGCTTCAGTCAAAACAGTTGGGAAACTATGAAATGAGTCATTTTTTCTTAAAGAAATGTAACTTTGTCTATTCCCACTGCATTTTTGGTTTGGTAGGAGACATCTTTATTCCACAGGATTTTATTTTTTTTTTATTTTTTTTTTATTCCACAGGATTTTAAAAGCATGTTTAAGATTCCATAGGTTTAGTATTACATCACTAATGGTTTCTAATGAGATCCAGGCAAATAGCAAGAAGAGAGGAAAAGAACAGCACAAAAGCTGAATTCTATAACACCAAGTACCATGTAAAATGTGGGCAAGCCTCCATGCTTTATCTATATGGCTGAAGCCATCTGGATAAAAAAGGGTGAATTCACATCCTATCAACCAGATGTGAATGACATGATACTCAGTGTTTGACTATTTGGAATCAGTCATCTAAGGGGCTGAGTTCTTTGCTTTTCATGCAGAAGTTTGCTGCCCTGTGATTATTATAGTCAAAAAGAATCAGTGAAACATGCAAATATCTAAACATTGCATTCACTCTACTGAGGGGTTAAGGCCTCAGCTACTTGTTTGATTTTGTTCTCATAAACAACTTTTCAATAACAATTATACAAATTTTACTTTTGAGACGGTGTCTATGTATATATAGGAAGAGAATATGAAAAATAAATATTCCCCAAGCTTTTAGCAACTCTAGCATTTTAAGGAAGGTCAATGAGAGAACAGGTGGGCGGACGGGATGCCCCCAGAGGAGGGACTACTCCAGGGGAAATCAATTTATTTCATGAATGATAATGAATAAATGGGATGAATGGAGACTTTCTAGAATTTTTGCTTAAGGGCTCCAATGCTGGTAGTTTTCCAACCTATGCATGGTTGTGATAATAACCACTAACATGGGGTTAGAACTTTACAGTGTCAAAATTTCTTTCACCTTCATGATCACTTTTGAACTTTACTAAACACCCATTGCATAGATAAAGTTTTTTATAGACCTACCCACTAATTTCATCTCAAGGCAACTCAACAATTATTGACTTAGGTACAGAGCTACCATATGTAAACTACTGTATTAAGTTAGTCTACTAGACAGGGAGGTAAATTAAGGCATAATCTTTGCTTTCAAAAGAACATACAATGTAATCAGGGAGACAGACACAACTACAAACTACACTACATCACAAAATAGCAAGTTGAGTATGAATAATGCAATAAAAACATACCTAATTCTCTTCAAATGAAGTAGAACAATTTGTTTTAGGATTTGGAGAGAAATTTTGCAAAGGAGACAGTAAGAGGAGATGTTTTAGAAATTTGAAATACTTCTACATAAGGAGGTATCAGTGTCATAAAATATTGGGTGTTAGCATTCATTCATATAACAATTATGGAACACCTACAGCATTCCAGGAGTATGTTAGGCAAGTTAGTATCTTCCCTTAAAAATTTTGTAATGTTAAATTTTGTCAAATTTCTTATGAAAATCACTATATTATGAGATTCAACTGAAAAATAAAACCTCAATTAAATGTCTTGCTAATATCATGCTGGACAGTAAGTTTGACAAGCAAACCGATCAAATTTATGTTTTGTTCAGGCATTCTAGATTCTAGAAAATCTAGAGAGTCTCCCTTCATCTTATTTACTTGTTACCACTCAGCAAATAAATTAATTGTCAGTACAAAGCTAGGAGATATGACATATTCCCACATCTCTGGCAAACCTCATCTTGGGCCCATGGACATTGACATAGTAAAAGATAGCAATTGGCACCTCACCAAACAGAAAATTCTAGAAGTGAACATTTCTAATTTCTATTCAGTATATAACTTCAACAAGCAATACTGTGGCCAAAATAACAGAATTGCCCAAGAATTGGCACCATCTTGAGTAAAAATGTGGTGAAAAGTCACAAAACTATCAGTTGTTTTGTGATTTTAGTCTCAACAGTTTTATTAATGGCCTAGAACTTTCCCTATAATATGTGTCTGGCCAACAGGAGAGCTCAGTGTGCCTCCATCTACTTGTTTTTATAAGAATTAATTGCTAAATCTTTGAAGGAAACAAGGAAATAATAGGTGAATGGGTGGACAGAAAGACAGACAGGGGTTGTAATTTTTGTTGTTTGAACTACAGATGTCATCATTAGAAATCCAACTCTCTACCATAAAACAGAGGGAAATCTGTACACTTACATTTTTTTCCTACAGTTCTTCCCTTCCCTATTTTAAAATATTACTATCTTTTTACATTATTGAAATATATAATATTTATATTTTGTAATCATAATGCTACAGTTGCTTAGCCTTAGTTTTATATTTAAATTGATTAATCTTAGATGATCTATATCATCTGGTCACTGTGGTTTCATGGTACCATTTAAAATTTTCTAAGGAATATATCCCATTATTCATCTTTTTTAAAATAGATCTTTTAAAATAACGAAATGCTAATATATACTTTAAATTCAAAGCTCTTACTTGCTTCCTCCTACCCTATCTCCCAGGAAAAAATATTTAGCAATATTGCAGAATAACACATGGATTTTTTTAAATTGGGCAACTAGGGCATCTAGTGTCTACAGAGAATCTCATTTTAAATATAGTAATTACTGGGATGCCTCGATGGCTCAGTCAGTTAAGCATCTGCCTTTGGCTCAGGTCATGATCCCAGGTTCCTGGGATCCAGCCCTGCATCAGGCTCCCTGTTCAGTAGGAAGTCTGCTTCTCCCTCCCCCTCTGCCCTTTCCTCTGCTTTTGAGCTCTCTCTCTCTCTCTCAAATAAATAAATAAAATCTTTAAAAAAATAAAATAAATTATACTAATTACTAAGGGTGCACGGTAGACCTGCAAATCATCTTAACCTTTCTAGAGGATAATGTGTTCAAACAGCTTTCTTCCAGTAGCAACAATTTTTCTCACCGTACTATAATCTTTCTTCTAATGTTTTTATATTCCATAATGGTATCTGGATAAGAACAGCATTTATATTTTCAAATATCTTTCAGCAGTCTTTAGGCCCAGAAGCATTTTATCTGGAAAATCAAATGTGCTCTACCCATTTTTACCTGTGTCAGATTTCTCCTAGATTTCACTGCTCCCATTCTCAACAAGATAGAACCTAATATTTTCCCATAGAAACAACAGACTTGGGAGTAATATGGCCCAAAGGGCAGTTGTATTCATCACCTTCAGATTGTTGTCTATCTACACAGCATCAAGGCCATCAGATGAATCAGTTTATCTCATTACAGTGGACAGACCACCCTCAGCAATATGGACTAAAATGACCTTTAGAATATATCTTAGAAGTCCCTGCTTGCCATATGCATATACATGAACTAGAAATTCCCTCTTAGATCTAAATTCTCATGTATATCAAACAGAAGCAAGTAGAAGTAGGGGTGGGGGTTGAGAGAAAGCACATTAACAAAATCTCAAGACCATGTCTGATTTTCATTAGATCCATTATTTCAGTTTCTGTTCTCTTTTAGGGTGTGAGTTTTTAGGCCAATGTGTATTTTCATGGCTTTCTGAATCTCTTCTTTAAAACCCTGTTGGTTTAGGCATAGTCATCATAGGGTACTACCATGATTTTACAATGGCTTTGAGTTAATGACTGAATTTTCCAAAATTTGGCAGAGATTATTTGAACACTACTGGACCTGGTTAAGGCTATGAAGGTATTTAAACGCTTTTATGAAGCAATCTGAAGTATCCCAAACATTAAGGGTATGGATAATCATTTTCGCCTCATAACATCAACACAACACATTTATGAAAATATTTACTATGTGCTCAACACAATGCTATGCAAAGAGGGTAAAATTATAAACATTAGAGACATTGTTCTAGTCCTATTAAGTTTGCAGTCTGCTGGGAATATAAAAATTAAATAGCCCGATGCAGAGTGATAGTTTTGCTCTAGAGAAAGTATTGGGCATTGTCAGAACATAGAGAGAAAGGCAATTAGCCAAACTTGGGTCTGCTCAGCTTTCCCGAGGATGGTATCTACACTGAGACTTAGGGTAACTGAGTGGGAATGGGTAGAATGGGTGCAGAGTCCTTCTAAATTTCCCAGAGAGTGTCATTCAAGTGTGTTCTCCACACTAGGCCTTTGGTTCTTTCTCTTGGGCCTCACCTGGGGTTACTTCTCCATCTGGTCAGATTCCTTGTTCTCAGTCCCTCTTGCTTTGTGCAAAATCAGAAGAGCTCACAGAAGAGAGGAGAAGAAATTGGTTTGGGATTTTGGATCTGGATTTAGTGTCTTTCCTTTTAAAGAAAGACCCAGCCAGTTTGGATTTTTCCTCAGTGACTGAAATCTCTACCACATAACACTGGTACCCAATCTCCTGTTTTTTCCTCCTAAAGCTGTCCATTACAAAAAACCAAAAATGTAGGCATATGGACTTCTGCCACCAGTTGACTGCTTGGTTTCAGTCTTGGAGTGTGTCATAGATACCAACTTCACATTGTGTCCAGTTGCCTCTTGGAGCATGGCTACCATCTGACCTGTTTTTGTGGTGCCTCACAGAAGCTTTGGCACAGTGATGGGTCATTGAGTTACATTTTCTAGAGTAGAGTGATAATTGTTCATATTTACTGAGAAGAGAAATATGACCCATTAAATTATATAAAAATAATTTTTGCTCTGAAAAAAGAAAATCTAATTACCTTGCTCTTCTCACTATGAAAAATTGGGTTCGTGTGGGCAAGGAGACATGGAATCTTCCTTTGAAGTAGACCATACATTCCAAAATATCTCTGGCAGTGTCTGGGGTCTGCTTCTGATTAGATAATTGACATAAGCATCCCTCAAATAAACACTAAACCCTTCAAAACCAGAGAAGCATATGAATAAAATACATCTATGTTTTACATAGAAGGCTTCTGCAATAATTAGTTATCAGAAAGCAGTTTACTTTTCCATTTATCAACCAGCATTAAATCCAAAAAGCAAAAAGTACACTGGATGAAATTCTAGTGAAACTTCAAATCAGTCTTCAATCTATTCTAGACAGTATCACTTTTACTATTGACCTTAGCAGAGTATTTTCACATTTATGGTATTTCATCCTTATCCCTCACTAAATTCATTTCAAATATAATACAAATCTTGAGAAATAAAATCATGTGTTCTTCTCAGAATATTTTGGTCTTTGTTCTCAGAACAGTGTTAAGTATACTGTAAGAGCAAAATAAAATAAGTCAGCTCCACGTGTGTTTGTTGCCTCCTCTATAGGGAATGTGATCTATGTGTATACGACTCAAAAATAGTTCACCAAGAAACAAGAGTAAACACCTGTGGCTTCATTGCAGCTGAGGTTATAGCTAAATGGATTGAAGTTTACAGGGAGGAAAACTATTGTTTGAAAATTTCAATCTTGCTGCTACATACCTGTGACTTCTCAGGCAACTCCTATATGGGGAAATAAAAAACAATGTCTTCTATCTTGAAAGGCCCCTTAAATAATGGAATGAGTAAGAGAATTCCTGTTTCACTTAGCTTTCTAACTACTTTGTGCCAAATGATTTCTGCCTTCCCATAGAGATTTACCATTCAGCTTTTGTATACCTCACAAAATGGAACAATAACTTTGTTCTGTCCTTAACAGGTAGAGCTTTACGAAGATAATCTTTTAGAAGAAATGTAATTTTAGAAAAGAGGTCAGCTCTTCTTTAAGGGAGTTTGCTTCTATAAGTTTAAGTGAATTTAAGTGAGTTTGCCTCTGCAAAGTGCCATGCCCAGTAAATAAGAGTGAGGTACTTTTCTGTAAAAGGGACAAGTGCTAGAGGAAGGCTCTGGTTGTTCTAAATTATTTTTTTGTCTTAAAAAGTCCTTTCTACCTGAGTAAGTTCTGTGGATTGTGCCAATCTCAATTTCCTGGGTTTTGCTACTATATTACAGTTATGTAAGATGTTATCATGAGGAAAACTGGGTGAAGGGTTCTTGGACCTCTCTGTACTATTTTTACAACTTCCTGCTAATCTATAATTATTTAAAAATAGAAAGTTAAAAATTTTTTTAAAAAAATGAAGAAACGGCAGTGGTCAAAAAGAGCAAATAAAGAAAAAAGTCCTTTCTAACCATTACATGAAGGTACATATCTATCTGTAAAGACTGTAACTATTTGTTAAACCGAACCTTTTTTGACAGTCTTCTTTGACATATAAAAGCCCACCAACAAGCTTGTCTACCTTGTACTTCTCCAGAGGCACACTTAACAATTTTAACTTTACGTAAGAAGACTACAGACAAAAATAAAAAATAAAAATAAAACTTAAGCAATCACAATTTTTAGCAAATGTAAACAGCACTTTATTGCTTTGGTTATAACACTAACATTCTCTACAACAAATAATCCAATTCAGTGACTCCTGTCCTTATCTATCTAACATGCTCCTACAAAACAAAAGGCAAATGACTATAAAGTGAGGAAGAAAACAGAAACCATCAGTGATATTCAAGGAAAGTTAAGTTCATTGTTCTACCTTCTGCCTCAATAGAACCTCACCTACTGAAGCTCTGGGACTGTCATTGAAATGTAACTAGCATCAATACCACTGGAGTGGTCTTCTCCAGTACTTGGCTGAAGGCATTGATCAATTGGCTGTATAGTTCACTTCAAAGTGCCCTTACTTTCTAAATTTTATCCACTCATTTAGAGATTCCAAAAATCCTCCGGCCAGTTCAATCAAAGCAGAAACATGAACACAAATCTTCCAAACTAACTGAAATTATACAAAACAGCCAAGTGCTAACTTAAATTGGCTGAACAGAAAGAGGCTATTCAGGAATGGTTTTGTTACTGAGAATATACACGTGATCTAAGAATGACATCATAAGCTCTTTTAAATATTCTGGAGTAGCTTTTAAATTGCAAACTAAAATATAGTTAAATTCCCACTTTGTCCACCATGTGGAGGTTAATAAGTGGAAAATGCAGAAATTGCAGTAATTTTCTCCAGTAAATGGTTGTTAATTGATAAACTCTAAGACTCTTAGGCTGAAGGTCGTGGCAGGTCCCTGCATTCTTCAACCTTATTTAGTAAGTGCTAAGAATACATCTGTTGATTTGAAATATCACACATATAGCCAGACAGAGACAAACTCCAATTTAATATAGTCTAGGCGGTGCCTGGGTGGCTCAGTGGGTTAAGTGTCTGTCTTTGGCTCAGGTAATGACCTTGGGGTCTTGGAATTAAGCCCTGCATCGGGCACCCTGCTGAGCAGGGAGCCTGCTTCTCCCTCTCCTTCTGCTCCACCCCACTGTGCTCTCTTTTAAATAAAATACAATAAAAATTCTTGCACTTTTCCAGAAAAATCTAATATTAGGGCTGAAGGATGACTGCCACTGGAAAGAAATGATCTGATTGAAATAAATTAGCAAACCTTTTAGCTAGGCTAAGAGGAAACAGAACAGCACTGAAAAAACTAATCCTCTTTATCTAGTCAAGAGGAAAATAGATGAATCCACAACTAAATGACCCTGGCTGACATGACTGCCCATTAAAAGGAAGATTCTTAAGAAATTGATATTTCACAAAAGGGATATATGCCAAATAGAGGACAGACTTTAAAAAAATTAATAGACTTTGTTTTTTGGGGGATAGATTTTTTAAATGTTTTACTTGATAACAAGTACTTTTGAGAATATTATATATTTATAAATTGTGGGAAGTACTCTGTCTCTACTTTCATTCTTTCTATACATTTGGTTCAAACACCAGTTTTTTCAGTTCAACTAGCTCACCAGATTTACGTAATTTAGTCAAAACCCTAGACCCTCCTAGCTTCTAGAAGCTAAAATATAGCTCTGGATGGGGTTACATAGACCTAACCATTTCCTCAGTCTTATAAACCATAAGAAATGGGATGGGGCACCCCTCTAAAACAGTTAGAATATAATGTTGATGATTCAGCAGGAGCCAGTGAAATAGAACAGCTTTTCAAGGAACGCTGATGGTGATCATGAACCTAAGATAATGTCAAATGCCCGAAAGAGAGACTTCAGGTAGGTGAATAATATTATGTTGCATTAGATCTATCTCCTAAAACCATGTTTAGTAAATATTCACAAAGCAAGAGTGATGTGTACCAAAATCTGAAACAGAGCTTTCCTTACCTAGAATCAATGATGGGGAGCTTCTCTGGGAGGCCCCACTAGTACTGGGAGCAAAGAGGCAGTAGTTCTGCATGGTGAGGCTGACCAGCCACAGAGATAACATATAGTGTTATACATTGCTTTCTCACTCCTTCTTGTTCTTTCTCATCACACATGGAGGAAAACTGATAGTTCTCAAACAACATGTACAGTCAAAATTCAACTGTGTCTGTGTGTATCCCACTTAATACATAGAGGTCAGCAAGAGTTGAAACCAAGAGGATGAGGAATTCATGGTATCACTTATTTGGACATGATGGCGATACAGTCACCTACTGGGCAGCAAAAGTACTGCAGATGGTCCATGCTCCTGACACTTGTCTTGACCCATTCCTAGCAGTGGGAGAAGAAATGAAAAGCTAGACCAAGTGAAGCTGAGAATGAAAGCCAGGGTCCATGTACCTAGTGGGTCAAAATCCAGAAAATGAGCACACAGTTATAGATTCATGAATTCAAGGCTTAAAGGGAACCTAGATGTCATATGATCAGCTCCCTATTTTATAGATAAAGAAATCCAAATTCAAATTGGATAAGGCAGTGCACCTGCCTGGCTCAGTTGGAAGACACAGGACCCTTAATATCAGGGTCATGAGTTTGAGCCCCACATTGGGTATAGAGATTGCTTAAAAATAAAGTCTTAAAAAAGAAATTGGGCAAGGCAGTTATCCAAGGATATGTGGTAGCAGTGCAGGAAAGACCAGTACTCAGGATTTTTTATTCTTTGTCTAGAAGCACTAGACAAAAGAAGAACAAAAGTCACAGAGAGACTGTAAAAAAAAAAATTCCAAGATCCCAGAACTGCTGCCTTATATAAAGGGGTATGTTTTTCCCTTGTTCTCTGACCTTCTTCTGAGTACAGCAAACATTTATGGACTAGTAACACTCTCTCATCCA
Source organism: Nyctereutes procyonoides (assembly GCF_905146905.1). Lineage (NCBI taxonomy): Eukaryota > Metazoa > Chordata > Mammalia > Carnivora > Canidae > Nyctereutes > Nyctereutes procyonoides. The sequence goes on from NW_026575120.1 coordinate 31,260,635, forward strand.
CTTGTATGAATATCTGGATAAGACATTCTGTTCGACTCTCCTGGCCTTCAATTCAAGGGTCTTTTGATTTAAGGTACAATGTAAAAAGACAGTGGTGGTTTTTGTAAGATACCAAGATTTCACTGAGTGCAGGGACAGGAAATGAGAAAATCAGGAACTGCAGCTATTCTTTCTTCCTGGGCCACACGTTGCTATCATCTGAGAATCTTTCTTTCTTTTCTTGTCATCAAGTTTTGACTTACGCATCTCACAAATGTCCCTGTACAGTTGTTCATCTCAACTCCATTTCACGAACTCTCAGCTTCAGCACCCGCGAGTGCCTACCAACTCCTGCTCTTAGTTCAAATTCTCAAGACACAGAATCTGCTAGGCTCAACTTTTCCATGTTTGGGCAGAGAGTTCTATACATATGCCATGTCTCAAGCCCCTGGTCAGTCGAATGAGTTGGTCAACTTTGGGCTAAGCATCCACCCACAGTTCCATTAACTTGACCGAAGGATTGAGATTGTGTGATCCACTCCTTGCTCAGAGGCTAGGAGGAATCAGGCAATGAGAGATTAAGTATTTGGCTTGCACGGACTCTTATGATGTTTAACCTCTTGCCTGTCTGACTTTTGGCACGTGCTATAGCCCAACTGCTTGGTGCCTCTTGCTGAGGGATCTGGGCCATGAACCAGATCAGGATGTAGCCATCTCAGGATGGCTGATAAATGACTGTCATGTATTCAGTCTAAGGCCAGAATATTAAACTTCAACTAACAGCTAATCCTGGACAAAGAGCTCTCTTTGTGGAGGTGGAGGTGTCCTTCTTGCTCCTCTTTGCCATTTTTCATCCTTCATTTTCTCTCTAAAAATATCACCCACTACCCTTCCTTATTGCAGTCATTTACTGATCCCTGCATCACTCCTCTTCATTTCTAGAAGATTTTAGCTCCTGGTTGTAACTCTTTTCAGTACAATTTCTGCCTGAATTCTCAGTGATTTCAAATATTCATGTATGGGATCCTTCTAATATCCTGGCCTCTTAGCTCCTTGCACTCCTCTTCTGATCTTGTCATTTGACATACTTCAGCCACCCACCTCCTTCCCCAGATGACATCCCATGATTCATCATTCTAAACACTACTTTCCACATAGCAAGCAGGCAGCTGAACCCAGCTGGAGGAAAACTCACAGCTAAACTGACTGGTTTTACTTAAAATTCATTATCACTAACGTCAAGTGAGTCCTTGGTGCTACCTGGCAATTCTATCTTTCCCAAGTCCAAACATCGTCTCTTAAAACCTCCCGATCCTCCTCTTTCCCTCCTAGGCTTAGCTGATAAACTTGCTTCCTATTTCACTGAGAAAATGAAGGCAATTAGATGAAAATTTCACAGATTCCCACCACCATATTTTTCAATCTACCTATAGCTGACTCCAGATAGCCTTTCTTCTTGCAATGATGCCTTATTTGTCCATTATCCTACCTAAAGTCAATGCTTCCACTTATGCCCTGGTACCATCCTCTTTCAACTAACTACCCAGGGGCATTATTCTAGCAATTGTCACTCCTCTTCTGCACCATCAATTTATCTCTCTGCTTTGGATTATTCGTCATTTTACCAGTGTGCCTAAATATAACATCTTAAATTAGGAAAAGGGAATCTTCACTTACATGCCCCCACATGCTTCTCCAGCAACTATTCCAATCCTCAGCATCTCTTTCAACAAACATTCTGGAAAGAATTATCTCTCCTTACTATTCCTACCTTTTTTCCTCCCATCCTCTCCTGAACCCAAGCCAATCAGACTTTTTCTCCACCACCCCTTTGACTCTTTTCAAGATCATCAATAGTTCACCATTGTCAAATCCAATGGCCAATTCTCAGTCATTGTCTTATTTAACCTATTAGCATTTGACACGTTGATCACTCTTTTTAGAATTCCTTTCTTTGCTTGGCTTCTAGCACATCACACCCTCCTGGTTCTTTTCCTACTCCCATTGACCATTCTTCTTGGCCTCCCCTGCTGGTTGTTGGTGTTCACTCTGATCTTTAAACACTGGGGGGATCCCAGATATTGTCCTGGGATTGTGTTCCTCCAATCTAACTCACTGTGTGGATCTCATCTTGCCTCTTGGCACTTACTATCATGCAAATGCCGATGACTCTCAAAAATTTATCTTCACCTATAAACTCTTCCCTCAATCCCGGACTTGTATCAACTACTCATTTAGCAATTCCAATCATATGCATAATTTTCATGTCAAATTTAAAATGTTTAAAAGCAAACTACTGAGTTCCACCCCACAATTCCTCTTTCTATGTTTTTCTTGGTAATGGAAACTACGTTCTTCCAGTTCCTAGACCAAAAACTTTGAGCTCATTTTTTATGCCTTTTTCTAGTGGTATGCTAATAAATGTGTAACAGATTCTCAGTTCTGAAGAGAGAGCAGTAGTGGAAGGCCCAACGTCTCTGTGTACATGTTACCACCATTAACCATTTGTACCTATAAATATCACATCATTGGACACGGAGTTGGGAAGAGATGCATAGTAGTAGTGCACCATTATGTAGTATTTTCACCACACTGATACAAAGGATGTAACTTCAAGAGAAGAGAATGGGTAATTGTAAGAAATGTAGTAAAATAATTAAGAAGTAATGAATTTTTAGTTTTTATTTATTTATTTTTGTTCATTAGATTCCACACATAAGTGAAATCATGTAGTATTTGTCTTTCTCTGTCTGACTTATTTCACGTAGTAATACCCTTTAGGTTTATCCATGCTGTTGTTGCAAATGGCAAGATCTCATTCTTTTTTATGGCTGAGTGTTATTCCATTTTATATGTGTATATATGTGTGTGTGTATGTGTGTATGTATATACAAAATATAATATATATTATATATTATATGTATAAGAATATAGAAATATATATAAATATGTGATATACATATTTCTATACCAAGAAAATCTGTCGATGGATGATTGGGTTGCTTTCATATCTTACAATAGTAAATAATGCTGCAATAAACATAAGGTGTATGTATCTTTTTATTTTGCATGTATCTTTTTGAATTAGTGTTTTCATTTTCTTTGGTTAGATATACAGTGGTGGAATTACTGGATCATACAGTGTGTCTAGTTCCGATTTTTAGAGGAAACTCTATACTGTTTTTCCTCACTGATTGCATCAATTTACAGTCCCACCAACAGTGCACAAGAGTTTCCTTTTCTCCACATCCTCACCAACACTTGTTATTTCTGTCTTCTTGATATTAGCCACTCTGACTTCCATTCTGTGAAGTGATATCTCATTGTGGTTTTGATTTGCATTTCCATGATGATTAGTGGTGATGACCATCTTCTCATGTGTCTGATGGCCATCTGTATGTCTTCTAAGTTTTAGTATTTTTGCCCTTGTTTTAATATAACTCATTTAACTAGAAGTCTATATAATTATATATATAATTTCCAGTACAGCTTATATTTAACAACTGGCTCACAAAATTCCTAAAAACTTAACTGTAGGTTCTTGAGAGGCTTCCTTCTCTTTACCTCTCCAATTCATTAACAAATCCTGATGCCCTACATTCAAAATACATATCTAAAATTTGCTTGGTTTTCGCTGTCTACATCACTGACACCCTAGTTCAAGCCAACGTTATCTTACAAGTTATAGGGTAGCCCAGGTGGCTCAGCAGTTTAGCACCGCCTTCAGCCCAAGGTGTGATCCTGGAGACCTGGGATTGAGCCCCAAGTCAGGCTCCCTGCATGGAGGCTGCTTCTCCCACTGCTTGTTGTCTGTTCCTCTCTCTCTCTCTCTCTCTCTCTCTCTCTCTGTTTCTGTCTCTCATGAATAAATAAATAAAATCTTTAAAAAATATTTTTTTAAAAAACCAAGTTATATCAGCTTCCACACAGCGCCTCTGTCTTGCCCTGCCATTCTGTTCTCAACATCATAGCAAGATGTAAACTCTAAATCAGTTTGTACACTTAAAAAAATAAACTGAAGTATAGTTGACACACAATGTTATATCAGTTTCAAGCATACAACATAGGGATTCAACTCATACCACTCTTTCTTTTTTTTTTATATCACTCTTTCGATCCCAACTTTCCAACTGCCTCCTGATTTATACAGAGTAAAATCCAAAGTTCAACACATGGCCTATGAGGCACTACCTAAAGAATGAAACAAAAGGGAGAAGGAGAAAGAAGAAGAGAAATGGAAGAGAAGGAGAGAAAGGAAGAAAGAAAAAAAAGAAATGCTGTTTAGAGACAAGTGTGGGATACACAATCAATTGAATCCCAATTTTGAATTCCGCTTTTTTCGGTCATTCTGTATAGTTCTAGCTTTGAAAGAGGTAGTTAGAAGAATGGGGGACTTCGTTTTTCTTCTTTCTTTATAGAAAATAAGGCGACTTTCCACCATACCAAGCTAGATTGCTAAAGAGATAATCATAAGAAGCAGGAGAGTAATGGTGGCATGCTGCATACCAAGAACATTGTCCTATGACATTCCCAGTAACAATTTGGCTTCCAAAAAAATGGCTAATTGCAAATATTTGATAAGTGCTTAAAAGTTTTCCCCAAAGCTCCAAACCCTAGGGGAAGATAGAGCGTTCCCAGGCCAGACTAAAACCTTTTAACCTTAAGTCCCTTAAATATAAATATGTTGCCAAGATGCCGAGTGGATATTTAAATCATTCACTTCCTGTTTCAGTGCTATCTCTCTGTTTTGGAGAGGGACCAAAAATGTTTCATTCCTTTTGGCACTGCTTTCTTCATTTAAAAAGGATTTATACTTCAGGGGTTTTGACTCTAGAAAAAAAAAAAAAACCCAAGCGCATATTTTGAATGTCAGAATGTGAATGCTTTGACCCTTTGAAACAAAAACGCACTACTCTGTAGCCAGTGGGGTGAGAGAACTAGTTCAGGGACACAACAGGTCCAAATGAGCTTCTAAAGTGACAAGCAAAGAGGGAAAATTGGCCCACCTGCAATGACTTGTTTAGGCAATTTTGAAAAAAGCCCATTTAAGAAGTTGGTTTTTACTAGATCACTTGTAAACAGTTTTGTTTAAATGTTACATTTAAGATAATCTAAGTATTTCCATTAGGCTCAAGCGATCAATTAAACTTCAAACGTGATGAAAACATCTCTTAGATTTCATTAAAATGAATAGGAGTCAATAGGAGGTTCCAAATGACACCTCTTAAAAGAGTTGTCTTTGAAGGTTGTGAACCAAGATGAGAGGATTGATGAGGACTGAGCAGGGTTGATTTCCTAGTGTCCTGAGTAGCAAAACAATCCACACTATCAGCCTGGGTAGCCTGAAAAAAAACTCTCCAGGCAATTCTGATTATACTTGGCAACCTATCTCTGAAGTTAAGATTCCCCAGGGAGGCAGGATAATATTAGACATATTAATACAGTGTCAGCGAACATTCCTGTCTTCAATTAATTGAATTCAATTCAACATTTGTTAACCCTCTACTTTGTGCTTGGAGCTGTGCCTGGCAATAGAACTGAGGGCAGGATATACAAGATCAATGAAAATGATTCCTGCCTGATGGTGACATAGAGAGAAGAGTAGTAAATCATGCTGGTCAGATATCACAAAAGAGGTTTAAGCTATGGGAACCCAGGAGGGAAACAATTAATTGTGACTAGGACTAGGACAATAAGGAGGTAGCATGACTTGAATTATAGATTGGCTTTCAATCAGTAGAGAATGAATAAAAATCACTCAAGACCAAGGAAACAGTCTTCTTAGCTGACAGCTCATATTAATAGACACGTTCTTGGGCAAATTATACAATCTGGGTGGTCAGTCATTCCTGTAAGGCCCAGGAGCTGCCAGGAGGCTTGTCCCCACGCACCTAGCCTCTGCGCTCTCAGCTAAAAGGGGATGGGGAAGCATTCTCAGACTAAGAATACAAAGGCTGAGAACAGAATAAAGGCCTGAACAGCTCTCACAGCAAACTTGGTGTTTTGTTGAACCGCTAACCATTTCAAAAATTGGGACACATTTGGGTGCAGGAAAAGAGAAGACCTTCTCCCACCACAAGGGGTGGGGGTGGGGCACTAATGAAGATATCAATGGCTTGAGACTCTCAAATGGCCAGTTCAATGGCTGCAGACTAGCTCTCACCTCATGGAGCCATTTCAGAGGGCACAATTTTGTCCTAGGGCACTGGGCAAGAGTCTAATGACTATTGGAAAAACAACACACATATATTATACTGATAGTGAATTCAGAATTATATATTCTTGTAAAGAAATCATGGTATAATTATAACCAACTAGAAAGAAGGAGACTCGATCCCTCAACACGCATAATCTGGTAGTTCAAAGGGGAGTCAGAAACTGAGAAAATTTAGAAAACACTGATTAAGGCAGCTGAGAGTAACCCATAGAAAGATTTGTCATCTCTAACCATTCGATTTATTTCATATGGGTTAGATTTAAGTCTATTTATTAAAAATGCAGGGTTTGGCCAAATTGGGTTGATTAGACAGCAATTGGCAACTAGTCATAATATGTTCACTTTTAGTTAGCATTTATGATTCTTAAGTTTATGCTACTTCTGAGAATAATATTCATCAATTTAAATACTTTTATAAAAATTCAGTATCTACTAAGTGTTTTTGTGACCTTACTATATCTGTAAGCCATCCAAGATTCCTTTTCAAAGTTTATAGTCTTTGGTTTTCTAAATATTGTCAAAAGATGGGGGAAAAACCCTTAAACTCAAGGGTGTTCTTGTGGAATTTGGCTCCCATGTCCCATTTCTGTCTGTATAGCTTAATTTTTTTCTAGCAATGAAAATATGTTCTCATCACCTCTACAATACAAAGCAAAATGTTGGCTCACAGCCTTTTGCGATTGTGAGTAAGCTGTCAAGGCATTAATATTTTAGTGGCTCCAAAGTTGATTTGAGAGAATTTTAATCTTATTTTCTTTGTTTTCTAATGTCACTACTCTAAACCTCTCTTTTCATGTTAGAGAATAAAAAATGACAGACATGGCTAAAACTGACAGTCAAAATATAGACAACTGTACCCTGCTGAATGTGCATTTTGTTCTAGATGAAATGGCATTCTGGAAAAGACATGAGCTGAAAGTAACGTATATCAGCTTGGCAAAAAAATTTGTGGCTACAAGAGGAGGAGGGAACTGATATTTATTGAACCTCTTCAGGCTCCATGCTAAGTTATTTATATCATTTCATTTAGTTTTTATATCACTCCCACCCGTGTCATTTTATAGATGAGGAAATGGAAGTACAGAAGGGTTCAACTTTTACCTAGGTCTTAGAGCTAGTATATACTTCTTTTTGTACTACATCAGGTCCTCTTTTGTCTGTCAATCTAATCTATCAGCCTCAGCTGCCTTGGGTACTGTATTGAAAAAATTTCTGAAGCCATGAGAAAGAATACTACGTTTAATGAGCAATGCCACTCTATGGCCAGGAGCAAGGTTGGTAGCAGGAATATAATTTGCAGGTATAATATTTATCCCCTATATTATACATGAAATTTCACTGGTAATTTTAGCTTGAAAGTAGAAAGCTGGGAGGAATATAAAATCCTCCTGGATTCTAGCCTTAATATTATTCTCTGAGTAAATACAGATTTTATATGAGTTAGCCTTTCCCCTGATTATACTATTTTCTTGCCATTATTTTATTTTCATCCTCAAATCTTTTTATCCCGTGGGAGTGAGTCCCTCATTTATCTATATTCAAAGAGCTCAAAATTATGATCAATATTAGATTGTTGTAAATTTGTTTTTCAATATTACAGTGTAGACAATGATGTGTAAATTAATCTATGCCCTAGGAACTGTTATCAGTACATGAAGGACCCCAGGTTAAGAGTACATACTCCAGAAAGCAGAATACTGGTATTCAAACACCATTATCTAAATTCATACCTGAAGTTCTATCAAGTAACATAAAGCATATAGACATAATTTTTTTACTTGGCAAATGATTAGGTGTTCAATATATGTAATTGGGTTGACTAGAATGGTTTGCATAGGCATCTCCATCCTTGTGCATACAGGGATTAAGAATCTGACAAACCCTGCATCCAGAGGAGTGCCAGAAATCCAGAATTCTGTTCAGGCCTGTGCCCATTTAATAAAGTATTTGAGCCTGGCTACAAGGGAAGCTGATTTTGCCATCAGAATACCATAACACTTACCAGGGAGTGAACCTTTTGCATAAGGAGCAACTAAAAGAATATAGAAAATGCTTCCCTAAGTGTACAGAACAGGTTTTGTAATTGTAAACCCTGCTAATAAATGTTTGCACATAAGAAGAATTCAGTCTCTGAGACTTGCTTCCATTGTAGCATACCATGTGGTATTAAGGTTATCTGGGAGGAAGCAGTGCCTACATCTAATAACTGAAGGCTATTGACATTCACCATAAAGAGCCAGACAGATCAGCTTAGATCACTTCATTGTGGGAAGTCCAGTAGAGACCCCTTCTTCCATCTATCCCCTTCCCCAGCATTCCAGAGTTATTCATTGGGAAGGAGGGAAGTTGTTTAAGAGCCACAGCCCTTCAAATCTAAGCCACTGGACTTGAGCTTCAGAGCAATGGGGTGGAGGTGGGAGCAGAGCTTTGAATCAGATATGAGATGAAATTTAAACCTTAAAATAAACATTTCCCTTCCTCATGTTTAGGAGCTGGGTAGAGATGTAATTAAGAGACTCCTGTTCTCAGTGATAAAAGGAAGTTTGACAAAGAGGAGTTAGAGTTACTGATAAATAAAAACAAAATCATTTTGTCTTAATACCCCCAACATATTGAGACTCCTCAATAAACCAGCCATGGTATCATGAAGAGAATTTTGTATGGTTGGACTAATGCTGTAAGATATATACAGTCTGAGGTCTCCAGTCTCATATTCCTCATAACCCTCAAAGAGAAGGATTTTCATTTCTCCCATTGTAGAAGAATCATTCCTATTTAAGAGGTTGGGCATGGAAAAACAGATAAGAACCAGTGGTTAGCTCTTCTGACCATCATGAGTGTTCTCTACTTGCACACAAATAGAATACTGACCTTCTGAGTGTCTTCCTCCCACCATAGCTATCATCTCAGAGAAAGGCAACAAATTACCTTTCAAATATATTCAAGGCTAAATATCCACAAGAGTAATTTAAGTTTCCTCTAATAATGCAGGCTGAATGAAGAAGTAGGTGAAAATTTTGAAAGTTAAAAAAAAAGGTAGCAATGGAATAGCTATCATAATATTCCAAAGCATTCAGTTTCATCTATCAGGTTAGATGCCAAATTGTGGTTTAAAAACAAACAAAACAAAAGCAAAAACAAAAACTACCAGAAAAAAATTTCCCCTGGACAACATCCCAAAGTTACCAATCTGTCTAGTGACTTAACCTAATTGACACATATATTCTATAAATAGGAAAGCTTTTTATGGATGAAATTGATGGCTGAGGATTGATAACAAATACACAAGCAGACTTAAGCATTATAATATTATAATGTACTCAGTTCTCTAAGAGGCAAGAATTTTTAATCAATTGCTTTAGATTTTTGTTTAACATGGTAGACCAAGCAGAGCCAAGAAGTGTTCTTATTTGCTCCAAACACAAAAATGTTGCAGAAAAAAAAAAGTATTTAGAAATACTTAGATGAGCTTGAAAGCAAGAGAGAAACATCTCCAATTTACAGAATGTCAAGGAAATTCAAAGACAGGGAGATTAGCATGAGTTAAAACATGTGGCAACATTCATTGGTAACATGGCACAAAACTATAACTGAGTTCCTACATAAGCCAAGAGCTATGTAGGTGATGTTCCACCTATGAACAGGAATAGAAATACTCTACCCATGGTAAGCTACTAATGGAGAAGCAATCTATCAGCAATGGGTAAACTCCAGGCTAAGGGGGGAAAGCTACTTTCTGTGTCAAAGAATGGGATCCACTCAGCTTTTTATTGCCTCTCTCCCATATATGACTACAAGCCAAGGATTACCAGGATTCTGAGAAAAGAAGGAAAAACAGAGACCAATAAAAACAGAAAATAGGAACACAGAGGCAACAACATATAACAAAATATAAGTGATATTTCCAAGGAAATAAGAGATAAGAGAGATCAGAGAACTATTGTATTTCTTTAAAAAGATCAGGATGTCAGAAAGGGAACATTTAAAATAACAATAACAACAAAAGAACTCTTGGAAATTCAAATTACTGTGGTTTAAAACAATGAATATAAAGCCAAAATTAAGGAAATTTCCCATTACTAGACTAAGATATAGAAAAGTAGAAAATATTTGAGAAATATAAAATCAGAGGATCAGTTTAGGAGACCCAAGAGAGAAAGAAAACATGGGAAATGGTGAGAAGGAATTAACATCAAAATTAGATCCAACAGGCTCACTAAGTGTTCAAGAGAATGAATACAAATCCAAATGATACTAGGACATGAAAATTCAGAATATTGCAAATAAAAAAGAAGATCCTAAATACCTCCAGAGAGAAAAAGAAAAATTAGCCAAGATACAAATATTTAGGAATCAAAATGGCATCAGACTTACTAAGATCAACATTGATAACCTAGAAGATAATGCAGGCATGCGTTGAGAAGTTTTAGAGAAAACGATTTCTCAGCCTAGAATTCTATGCCCAACCAAATAATCAGTCAAGTAGAAGATAAATCAATGAGACTTAAAAAAATTGTGTCTCCTCTGCACCTGTAAGCGGGAAACTCCTAGATGCTCCTCTCCATCAAAACAGAGGAATAAAGAAAGAGGAAGAGTGGGATCTAGGAAGCAGAGGATTCAAATTTCTGCCCACATGGAAAGGAAATTCCTTTCAATCCTAGGAAGGAAATTCCTAAGATGACTGTGAAGTAAAGATTTAGAACAGCTAGCTGTGCAACAACCCTAGAAAATTCCAAGATGTTTCCAGGAAGTATATCTTTCAAGAAAAAAATAAATTGACAAACACCTGATGTGTCTGGCTGTATGGGAAAGGGCTTGATGTTTGCTTAGTGATAGAAAACCAAACTAAGCAAGTAAAAGAAATAGAATAATTATTTAATCATGATTGGGAGGACAGGAAAGGTAGAAAAATAAAATATTATATGTAATCACGGCATACTATGTGGTCAGCTAGGAGCAATATTTACACAGTCATAATAATGTTGGAAGGGTGAGAAACATAGTGTCCATTTCTGTAGTTTCTCTTCTGTTTCAAAGATCTATTTGTCTATTCTTATACCAATACTGAACTGTCTTGATTACAGTGGCTTTATTAATGTTAGACATAACTTGTTAACTTTCTACAACTGGAGATAAGGCCTTAGCACTTTTATACTGTAGATTATTTACATTTTCAAATAATATGTTCAATATGTCTTGTATAATAAATACACTACCTATAACCTAAAAATTCTGGAAAGCCAGGGAAAATAGTGTATTTATTGTATTTTTAAAAAATTAATAGTTGGACCCATTGGTTCATTTTTTAAAAAGATTTTATTTATTTATTCATTCATGAGAGACACACAGAGAGAGGCAGAGATATATAGGCAGAGAGAGAAGCAGGCTCCCTGTGGGGAGCCCAATACCGGACTCAATCCCAGGACCCTGGGATCATGACCTGAGCCAAAAGCAGAAGCTCAACCACTGAGCCACCCAGGTGCCCCTGGACCCATTGCTTTAAATTTGCTGTCTGACACTTGAAGAAAAATATATTGAACAAATTATTTGAAAATGTAACTAACATTGTTTAAAGTTAAGTTTATCCTATGTTTTGACTCTTCAGACATCCTATATATCATTAACCATAATAAATATAATGGTTTTATTTCACAAAGCAAATGACAAAAATATTTCTGCATTATATTTAGAAATTTATACACATAATATTTATGAAAGGCCCGCTTTAAAATAATTACAAAAGATATTGAAAATTAAAGGCTTAAAATTTATAAATTTTAATAAGTAGCAATAGAAAGGAAGACATAGCAATATTAATAGAAGGCAAAATAGACTTTAAGGTGATTTGATGAAATGAGTACTTCAGGAAGATTAGAAAATCATGAACTTATATGTATCAAACAATATAGTCTTGAAACATATAACTAATTTTAACAGCAATAATGACTAACTTTATAAGGAAAAATGGACAGATTCATAATTTTCCAGGAGATACTGACATACTGGAACTTAATGATTAAGAAATTTCTAAAAATGAGTAAGAATATAAGAGATTTGAACAATACAATTAAACTAAATCAAAAGAGCCTTAAGCAAATGAAAAGTGTTGAAGTGTTCATTTTTGTTTTATTGCACGATCTAGCATAAAAGCACCCACTCTTTTTAAAAAGTCAAAACAGTGTGTTACACTAGTCACACTAAGTTAATTAACCAGCAATATTTTGACTCTGTCTAGAATTTTTTAAATTCTCTTTTTGTGTTTGTCAAAATGATCTGCATTTTACCAAATTAATCTCTTTTTATGGCCCTGACTTTCTGCACCATTTTATTTATTTATTTTTTAAAAAGATTTTATTTATTTATTCATGAGAGACACACAGAAAGAGAGGCAGAGACACAGGCAGAAGGAGAAGCAGGCTCCATGCAGGGAGCCTGATGTGGTACTTGGTTCTGGGACCCCGGGATCACGCTCTGAGCCAAAGGCTCAACCACTGAGCCACCCAGGCATCCCTCTACCTTTTCAATAGGGTATTTGCCTCTTTAGTTTACCTAATTCCACTCATTTTCATCATTTTTCTCATATTCTGCTTTTTTCCCCAATCTTGCAGTTATTTGCATCCTACTGGCCCTTTCCTATAAGATATTGAGAGATTTTATAAATATTTATGAACCATTCCTTGTTTTTCTTGATGAAGAAGAACATGCAAACACCATTTACATCAAATCACCAGCTATTCCCTCTGTGTGCAAACTGGAACCACTTTGTCTGATCCTTGTGACAGTATTTGCTACCAAGTCTTTTATAAATACTAAATGGTGCATTTTTTCACGTTATTTCCCAAGTGAAGTAGGTTCTCTTTATATACCAGAAGGCCAATCCAAATGACACATGTTTGCTTTATCAACCTCTATAAAAGTCTAGTGGTAATTTATATTGATTACATAATAAGAAACTCCATCCCTGGTACAACATGTTCTTTCAGCTGCAGAGCCACACCTGTAGAAATGCTAACTCACATCTGGTTCCATAAATCTGTTCTTTCTGATCCTCTGGAGAGATATTTTTATGTAAACTATATAGCTACATGTGGAACAGGAGACACCAAAGCAGATGGCTAAATCTAGTAACCATTTCCACCCCAAGCCTTGAGCTCTTACTCTCTTCTGTGACTTTGATATGTCCCAGAGACTTGATCCAAGCATTCATTTTATGAAAGGTGTCTGTTACCAGCTTCATTTATACTTAAATAATAAACTCAAAGTGCTGATATTGTTGCTTCTGGGAGGTGTTAAAGACTACCTTTGAGTCAAAAATATTAGTTTCACTCATTGATAAATGGATTCTTCCAGTTATTCTTTATATGGAGATACCAAGAAAGATACCAATAGTTCCTCATCATTATATATTTTAATCTTTATTGATTCCATTGTATGTGTTGTATCTCTATACAAAACAACTTTAAAAACAAACCAACTACAATGAATCAAAAAAATTAGTTACCTTGAAGGCAACTCATCTGTAATTACTATTTGAACTAAATTTAGCTCCTCCCCTCCAAAAAGTGATTTGCCCCTAAAGGAAGCAACCCTGACTGAAAGGACAATGACGACTCCGATGAGGGAAAGTTATAAAGCCACAAATCCAAACAACAATAGAACTAGCAGAGACCATATTTAGTTCAACCCATTCACTATAAGAAGTGATGTCCCAGAGGATTGAGTCACCTGCCTTTGACTTCTGCTCAAAGGCAGAAACTGAATTAAATGGATTCTTTCAGCTGTTATCTGCTGCTAACTCATATTTTAAAGAAAGTTTTATATTGGAGGCTATTATATATTGAGATGATTTCTATAAAGCAAGCCCCTCTATAATTTATATTTTAGTAATAGATGTTTTTCATAAGCTGTGTGATTTTTTTTTAAGTTGCCAAGATCTATAGATTTCAAGATTTGGGGGGAACACGGATCAGGTCTTTTTTTCCGTTCATTAGTGTCAAAGCTCTTAGAAGTAACTGGAATGATACAACTTAAGAGCAGAGTTTCAGCTGTTCAACAACTAGGCAAACTCTGTCACGCTAATGTGTCAGTCTAAAACTAAAATGGCAGTGGTAGGTGCTGCTAGATACTGCCATATGTTTGGGATGGCCAGCCTCAAAAACAGCAGCAATAGGGTTCCAGTATCTGGCATCAGTGAGGAACAGGTTAAGGAATCGGCTAATGGTCTCAAGGGCGACCAACCAGAGAAGAGAGGTAGCCCCAGGTATTTCAGGTGGAAAGTCCTCAGGAGATTGCTGGTTAGCATATGTTTGAGAAAAGAGCTTGCTTATGCAATTCTCACTCAAGGAGTACAAGTTCCATCAATATCTCCATAAAGTACATGTTAAATTTTTACCATGTTAAACATTATTCTGCTTTAAGGGACTTAAAAAATATGAAGGACATTAGGCAAAGCTTAAGACGATCCAAGTAAAGTGTGAGGTTGTATTAATGATGCCATCTATGCCGTTTCATTAGTGTGACAAATGTGCTCAGTAACATTAACAATAGAGGAAACTGTGAGGGCATACCAGACTCTAACATTCATGCAACTCTTTTGTGAATCCAAAAACTATTCCAAAATAAAATTTTATGTTAAAAATAATAAAAATATACAATTTGACCTGCCCATAGGATTGCTTGTGCAAGCTTGGCCCCAAACACATTTGCTAGGATCAAACGTGCTTTTCTTCCACTCTTCTTCTTAGTTTCCTAGAGCATTTTTAAACTTTAATATATAGGGCTATAGATATTATAATCATTGACATTACAAGGCATAGCACTTTCACATAAATGATCTCATGTGTTAGAAATGTAAATGCTGATGAAAGGCAATTTTAGTAAATCTGAGAGTGACAAGATCCTTTGGTTTCAGATAAAGCTTATAAAAAACTTCTCTGACTACGCTGAAGAAAAAAAAAAAGCTCAATTTGGATGGTAATCTGTCTTAATGATCCCTTTTCACTACTGCCTTGGAGTTTCAGATGGTCTCAAACAAGATAATTGTCAATATTGCTTTCAAAGGCAAGGATGGAAAGGAATATGCTTGCCCCAGGAGCTAAAAAAAAAGCAGGGGGTGGGGGGGAGGAAAGGCTGAAACTGGTGATTGGGCAGCCCCAGAAAGAGTCACCCGAAGCTGTCATGCTTGGGGTAGTTTTGGAAATCTCAAATTCTAAACTTTGAATCTAGAGAGTTGCCTGTATGAATATATGACTTATAGCTTCAAAAAAAAAATCTAACTAGCAACAGTCTTCATATTTCAAAGGAAAAAGAAAACCATGTCTTAAAGATCTTTTGCCACCTAGAAGAGAAAAGGGGAAAGGCCATTGTCGAGGCACAAGGAGTCTGATTTGAAGTCACATGGACTATCAGCTGTGGACTTGAGCCAGGAACTGGGGCCACTTTTCTACCAGACCACCACCTGGAATCTGAGGCCCCTGCAAAATGTTAGAGCCAAAATTCAAAAACTTAAACCTCACTGCAAGTACTCTCAGGAAAAAGAACAAGCAAGCTAGAAACTATTCCCAACAGAAAGAGTAACTGTTTTATTTCAACAGCATATCTAAGAACAGAAATATGGAAAAGCATGAAAATTAAAAAAAAAACTTAACTCCCATACTTCTCATTTCCTCAAACACAGGTAGGTTAGCAGTCCCAGGTTGACAGATATAATCACTCTGTCCAGTTTTACAGCATCAGAGAGCTTCTTGGGTATATATTTCCATTCCACCATTACTGTAAACTGTATACCTACCCTGTAGAATGTGGCTGAAGTATTCTGATTTTTCCTTTTCTTATCATCAATCTTTTTAAAAAGATACATCTAAGCAACAGAGACATGAGGGCATCATGGCTAAAGCATATGGCTGCCAACAGTATAGAACACTTCCAAATCTGTACAGTTCAGTGGGAGCAGAAACAAAAAATAGAAGGAGGAGGAGGAGGAAAAAGGGAAGGAGGAGAAGGAAGGGGAAGAAGAAAAGAGAAGGATGATGGGGAGAGCAAAGGGAAGGTGGTCAGAAGAAAGGAAGGAGAAAACTTTAACAAAACCCTTATTCCCTTCCACAAAGTATCTTCTTTCATTGTTTTTTCCTTCATTCATTAATTTGTGAGAGAAAGAAAATTATGGCCAAAACCCTAAAATAAGTAAGCAAATAGATAAAAAGGAAAATAGCTTTATCCAGTTGACATAGTGCTCTAACTGGCAAGTTTTTCAGATAGCTATGGGTTGGTTTGTGAAAGGAGAATGTCTGCCTTTCTCATTTGAGAGTTGAGAAGGAGGTTCAGGCTTTCCTGGCATGGCCTGAATTGATAATGGAAGTGATTTTTCAGAATGAACCCTAAGTTGCACATGACTGAATCATAAGAAGAACTACACTTGAAAGGGACTTAAGCCAATGTTTATTCTATCTTGTTGCCCTGAAGTTTATTTCTACTTACATTAAACCGGTAACAGCACTGCCAGGCTTTTTGGTACATTATTGCCTTTGAAGAGAAAACAACCCAGATTACCGAAGCCATAATGAAGGCAATGCGCAGTTAGTTTGGATTCTTATTTTCTCTTCATGTTTCAGGCCATATATTTTCAACTCTGCACACAGGTACACACATCAGAAACACATCCTGTAACATCCCAGACATGTACACAGCATGTGTCTACATGACAGTGCTAGACACAGCTGTTTACACAATGTAGAGATGGTTCTAGTCTCTGGGCAAAGGTGCTGAAGTGGTGGACAGTCCCATAAGGGCTCATCTGAGACCCAAGGCAGCTTGCAACATTTGATGGTGGTGGTGGTTTTGTGTATCTGCGTGTTCAGACATGCAAGAAATCTGTCCTGCATGTTTAATGGCAGACAAAGTGGCCTCCCTGAGATGCAGTCAAGATTGTAATGAAACAAAAGGGAGATAAGAGGCCCCGAGGGACAAGAAGTGAGGAGTAGATAAGGGAAAACAACACCAGACATTGAGTTTCTTGGGGTGGAAATTTAAAAAAAAAAAAAAAAAAATGCAAATTTTTTTTTTTTGTTGTTTTTAAGGTACAGAAACAGAAGGAGTGGTTGCTAGATGAAGTGAGGTCTGTGGACACAAAAATGCACAATGGCTAGGATAACTGTCCAACCCGGCTTGCCTGGGACAGCCACTATTTAAGACTGTTATTTTAGGGAAATTATTAATAGTTCCTCCTTTCCCTCTCCCAAGTGTCCCAGTTTGGATAATAAATGGCCTAGTCACCTTCTTATCCACCACCTCTGGCCTAAGGCAGGACATAGCCATAAATAAGACTAGAACTAGGAAATGGAACCACAGAAAGCTTGAAAGAAGGGGTTATGGGAAACAATGGCTAAATAAGAAAGGGATTGGGAGACAAGGTATGATGTGTGTGGGCATTTTGTTTAAATTATTTATTTATTTACTTATTCATGGGAGACACAAAGAGAAAGAGGCAGAGACATAGGCAGAGGGAGAAGCAGGCTCCTTTCAGGGAGCCCGATGCAGGACCCAATCCCGGAACCCCAGGATCATGACCTGAGCCAAAGGCAGATGCTCAACCACTGAGCCACCCAGGTGTCCCACATGTGGGCAATTTGTAATCAACACAGATAAACCTAGGAAGAGCGTTGGGAGGAAGGGTGTATAAAAACTTAAGGATGAATTCAGAAGAAATAGAAGACAAAAGACAAATGATTCAGAGCAAAAATATGCACAGGCTTCTAGTATTTTCCCCTGAATGTGGGGATTCGTAGTTATAGTCAGCATGTATAAAAATGGCTGAAAACAGCCATCCCTGCTTTCTGCCCTGAAGTGGCCCACACGATGTCCTCTCAGCTGCTGCTTACATCCTCCTAGGGCTCTGCTTCTCAGACTCACAGGCTGCCTCCGCCAAGCCTTCTCATCAAGCCCTCTCTCCAACTTTTGATGGCTGCCTACCAGAGAGTGTGCTACTGTGGTTTCACAGGTGTCCACAGATAGGCCACAGTCTGTGAAGCTGCATTTCAGTGCATCACGTCTGAGACCTCCTTTGACTTTTTACTGGGTCTGAATTTTGTATTGCAAAAGGCAGAAAGTAAATGTCAAGGGTAAATTCAAAAGGCCCAGTAATTTCTAGCTAAGCAGTTCCTGAACCCAGAGGGAAGATGGAATACCATCAGCAATAGGGTCTTTGGCATTTAGAGGTTCAGAAAAGAGCTGTATGTATCACCATTTTGAACTGGAGCACCTTATGGATTGAACTGGAGCATGTTATGGGTTATGGGTTGAATTCATATTTCTCATGTTGAAGTCCTAAACCCTGTACCTGAGAATGTGACCTTTTTGGAGATTGGGTCTTTAGAGAGGTGATCAAGTAAAAATGATGTCATTAGAATGAGCCTTGATCCAACAGGACTGGTGTCTTTTAAAAAGAGGAAATTTGGGTAGAGAAACACATACAGGGAGAATGCTAGGTGAACATGAAGATGGCCATTTTCCAGCCAAGGAGAGAAGCCTGGAACAGATCCTTCCCTCAGAGCCCTCAGAAGGACCGACACTGCTGACACCTCGATGTTGGCATTCTAGCCTCCAGAACTGTGAAACAGTACATTTCTATTGTTTAAGCCACCCAGGTTGTGGTGCTTTGTTACAGTAGCCCTAGGGAACTAATACCTCAGATGTAATGTGGTCAAAGATGAGAGCTAGGAGAAGTTGCCCAGACTATATTTTCTCCATATCCCAAGAAGACAAAGTAATGCTTCTTTGAGTTATCTAAAAGAGTGGGCACTCCCCCTGGCAAGATTGAACTGGCTGACCCTTAGGAAATAATTTCAATTGCTCATGCCTTGCTTCTCCTTCCATGAAGTTGGTTATAGGGCCTATGTTCTCAAACCCCTACTGTGACTGATTGTTAAAGGCCAAGGGTGATCACATGAATATTCTGAGTTTGAGGCAGGGAGGTCAAACTTATATGTGAAGACTTATTAATAAATATATCTCTGAGGGACACCTGGGTGGCTCAGTGGTTGGGCATCTGCCTTAAGCTCAGGGTGTGATCCCGGCGTCCTGGGATCAAGTCCCACATCAGGCTCCCTACAGGGAGACTGTCTCTCTCTGTGTATCTCTCATGAATTAATAAATAAAATCTTTTTTTAAAAAAATACTATCTCTCAGAACAGCTGGCAAGATGAGTGGACTCTAACTTCCTGAGGCAACCCGTTCAGAGAAGTACAGCCCCTGACTTCCTACCTGAGCCTTGTAGAACAAGCTCTGTCTCGGCCTTTTGAATTTCTAAATGTGACATAATCAAAAACGAAATAACTCATACTTTTGGCCAAAGAGTTTTCATCTTTCAGTACATAATTCCAGAATATTTCCCTTGAATCAGGGAAAAGTGTGTAACCTGCTTGTTAAACTATTTCTGCTACCAGGAAAGGAGAACACAGAAGTATTTCTGCAGGCTTCTTTTAATTTTTTTTTTTTTAAGCTGCTATAGTCCTAGATTCTCATCCTGTCTCCCACTCGAATTATCAGTAGTGAAAGAAATGGTGTTTAGCCCTGCTTCCTTATATGGCAGGGAATGACAATGTGCTTGTCTATTTGAACTGCAGTGTGGCTCTCTGACAAATTATAATGATTGGTTATGGAAACCTCCTGCTCTGGTTTCCATCGTATTCCTGAAGAAAGACACAGAACAAACAGCTGTAGGGAAATGGAAAGGACTGGATTCAGGGGAGTGGCACTGAATCTGGCTCTGCCATTTGCTAGTCATATGACTCTGGAGGAGTTCCTTAATTTATTTCACTGCCCTGAGAAAGTCATCTTCAACTTGAATGGTGCCTGTCACATAGCAAGACTGCCGGCAAGATTCGGGGATGAGCCAGCTTTCTCCTTAATGATGTCTAACCCACAAGGGCTTGGGATAACTCTCCATCCATTTTGATTCACTGTCCCTCCCAAATTCAGCATTGTTTTGATGATTCTCAACTTCTCTTCTCTCTGTATCTCATTCTCTCCTCTCTCCTTTTTACCTTCCTTCCTATCTCCCTCTCTCATTCCAGGTCCCAAACACTAAAACCTACAAAACGCCCCAGTGTCAGGAATAATAAACCCCTTTAGCCATACCAGATAAAGAAAGGCAGCACACATCCAGTGATAAGGGCAGTGGGGGAAACTCTGTGGTTGAAAGGGGTGGTGGAAGTCATCTGCTTCTGCAGAGCTCCAGAGACAGACAGATCTGGAAAGTGCTTATGCGGACCTGAGCAGGGTTTCCTGTAACTGTTGGCTACTAGTCCTAGTCCCACCTCAGGGAGAATCTGACATGGACAAAGAAGGGGCACCTGGGTGGCTCAGTGGTTGAGCGTCGGTCTGCCTCTGGCTCAGGTTGTGATCCGGAGGTCCTGAGGTCGAGTCCTGCACTGGGCTCCCCACAGGGAGCCTGCTTCTCCCTCTGCCTATGTCTCTGCCTCTTTCTGTCTCTCATGAATGAATAAATAAATAAAATCTTAAAAAAAAAAAAAAGAAAGAAAGAAAAGAAAAGAAGGTGGCTTCTTTTGTTCCATCTACATAACAGCCATGGAGTAGCCATGCTGGGAGAACGTGGCTTGAGACTTGAGGACTAAAGGGAGTCCACGCCTATAGGTAGCCTCACCAAAGTCACAGCTGATAGCTGATGATTTTTAATTTAGTGCCAGCATGGGCAAAGCAGTTTAGAGATATTGTTTCTAATCCTTATAATAACTATAAAACTGGAGGAATAATAATCCCCCTTTTAGAGGTGAAGAAACAGCCTCAAAAATAGTAAATTTGAGATTCAAACTCAAGTCTTCCAGCTTCCAAAGTGTGTTCTCCGATGGGCCACACCCCCAGAGCCACACACAAACCAGGTGTCTCCATCACTGGAGTAATTAGCCATAGGCAGCACAGCACGGTGGCTGAGCACGTGGACTACGGAGCCAGATTATCCAGGTTTGAATCCTGGCTCTGCCACTTACTAGTTTTGAGACCTTCGATATGTTACTAACCTAATCGTAACTCAATTTCCTCATCTGTAAATTTGGCTGTTGTAGGGAGATGACTTGTTTGATTTTTATCTAGTAAACATCTATATGCTACTTAGCATGTGCCAGGCACGGTTCTAAACACTCAGTAATAACATGATTAGAGAGGAATCAATGAGTTCAAACATGAATACTGACTTCAGCTTTCTTACCAAGAAGAAATAAATTATGGACATCTATTTCTTTACTCCTTTAACTCTCTGCTCTCTGCTCTGTGTGGAGTGAGGCACTTTTTTAGTTTCAAATCACAGCACTGAAAAAACCCAGACATAGTCGCTGACTGATGGCACGTACGTTCCAGAGCATAAGAAATAACCGACAAGTAAACAAGGAAAGATGCAATCATAAGCATACGTTATGAATCTGCATGCGATAAAATAACAGAGGTATTCTGATGGGCTCTCCCACAGAGAGGCAAATTTTATCAACTTGATACCTTAGGGAAATATTTCACAACAAGCTCTCCGGGGGTGGGGGATCAAGCGGAGGGGAGCCCGATTTGTGGCATTTGCTAACTCCAGTGATGTATCTCCCTCCTACGGACACAATAAATGCAACTAACCTCCAGAGCACAGATAATAATAAAATGTAAGAAAATAATTGGGAAGGAATGAGTTTTGAGTATTTGTTACCTTGGGTTTTAATATGATTGTAAGTTGATATAATTTAATTTCTAATAATGACTATGTTCAACAACTGGTTTGCAAAATCTTAAAAAATTAACAATTGGCTTTTGGGAGCTAGGATGAGCTGGCTTCCCACACTACTGTTTAGGGTGCATGGAGAGGGGGACGGGGTTGGAGGGAAATGAGCCCCAGTCTGTGTGATGTCATTATGCATGTGGATCCTAATATAATTCCTTTTTAGCTGCTATTCTCCAGTGAGCCCTGCCTTCATGTACCCAGCGCAAGTCCTGCTCTGTAAACCAAATAGCATCTGTACAAATATAGTAGCAATTCTGGCATTCTTATTGGATCAGGTTATTCTTGCAGAGATACTTTTAGCTCTCCAATCCTTAGTGAATATAATTTATGTACTTGCTGCCCTGAATAAGGGTGGTTCTTCTGTGCAAGTTACATCTTCAGGATGTAACTCATGACTGTTGAGTAAAGGAAGCCCCCAGAGATGGGTTTTCAGTTCTGCAAAAGCATTCACCTGAGGCCTCCTGTCTCTTAGGGCTCAAGTGCTGCTGAAAGGGCCATCCCTAGGACCCCCTAAGCCAGCAGCTATGATAGCTCTGGCCCTCAGAAGAGATATAGGGTGAGGGTGGAGGAAGCTTCTCCCTTCTTCTGCTCAGGATTTGTACATTTCTTAGCCCAAGGCTGAGAACAGAGAAAAACATCTTCTGTTTTTCCTGGTAAGTTAAAATACCTAAAGTAACCTAAAAAAACACCCTAAGGACAGAAATACTTAAAAGAGAACATTTTTCGTCAATTCACCCCCTCCCCCAAAGCCTAAATTTCACTTAGTAATGGTGGCTGGAACAGGAAGTGGAAATACCATGAGAAATCTTATTCTTGCCACATTTCCAATGCTTTACAAAAGCAAATACTGGAAATCTCATCAGAAAGCTTGACCTTACAGGGTTGATAGCTCTGCACCCAAACCAAAAGAGTATGGGAAGCTGGAGGAATTTTCAGATAAATATTCTAGCTCTTCCGAAGAGACTCTTCGGGAAAACGGATTATTTGGAATATACAACTATAACTTTCAGAAAGAAATTACTCAGAACTAAACAACTAGGCCTGTGGGGACTAAGTTACTCCATACCTCGACTATAGATTATTTTAAGCAAGGACATTGAGCACTGCTTCTGAGCCAGGGTGTTCTATCAGAAGCACCAGAGAGTTTTTACAATCTACAGATGCTGAACCTTGGTCTAGACTTGCTGAATCACACTCTCCAGGGAATGGGACTCAGGCATGTATGTTTTCTAAAAGCCCTACAATTGCTCCTGGTGAACATGCTGGTTAAGATCTACTGGACTATAGATTATAATCTATAATCGGATTATATAGATATAATTATAATCTATAATCTTACTATAATCGGGCTGTATTGTATAATCCAAATTCCTAAACTGTTAAAATGGGACATTCTCTCTCCCTTCTTTTGGGAGAAACAATCCAGTGGCTCGAAATAGTTTACAGCCTGGGACTTAGGAGCTGTGTGTTCTGGAACCACTTTTGCCACTAATTAACTGGGAGGACCTTGGTTTGTTCTCTCACTCAAGAGATACCGGGCTTCTGCAATGTGCCAGGAACTGGGTATATATTAATAAAAAAAAAAAAAAGATGTTTCCCGCCCTTTTAAATCTTACTGACATTAATCAAAGAAATGTACAAATACATGCATAATTTTACCTGCTATGGCTAGGCTTTATTCTGGAAAATGAAAAATCACGAGTTCTTTTCTAAAAAGAATTTTTCTTAAAATTCTAAATTTTTTGTCCCAACTTCCATGTAAGAGAATTATATGTTTTAAGTCCACTGACTGAGAAAATACAATACCAAAAGCTACTATGAATTCAGTAACTATTTTAAGTAAATTAATATTTTATCATCATAATGCATCTATATAATTAGTAAAATAGCACATATTGTGTAAGATGTATCAGTTACTCAGTTTGTCACAACCATTTGCTGCATATATGGGTTTGTTTAGCTCTTGCAATAATTTTGTGTCCTCCCAGGGATCCAAGGTGCAGAGCTTAGAAACCTATGGGCCACATCAATGATGTGAAATACATGGTACCCAAGTAGCAATGTCCCTTTTCTTTCACAACAGACATCACTGTCAATGACAGTGTCTGCTGCCCTCAGTGAGCTCGGGACTGGGCCTCAGAATCCTTCTCAACACACCGTTCCAGGTGGTTGCTACTAATTGTTTGGAGCTGGCAAACGGATGATAAATGACTTGCACTCCCTGGGCTAAATGCCTCCTCAGACCCTGCCCAGCATTAACAATATAGGATACACGTATTCCGTTCTGCTGTCTTGAGAAACATGAATGCCCTGTACCCTTTCCATATATAAGTACTCCAAATATTTGAAGACATCCATGTGGCCCCAATTTTCCTTCCTTTGGGATTAGTCCTTTATCTATTCCTCATCTTGATGCTCATTCCTGGATGCATATTTGTGAATGCTTCTCTAAAGAACAAGCCCAGAATAGAGCATGTTGTTTTGCTTTGTTTTGTTTTTACTTCCCATGACAGGCATCGAGAAAGGTGTTCAGCGAATGAAAGAGTACACTCCAAGAATTGCAGAGAACTGAAACTTCCAGTGACTGAGCACACTAGATTGTATGCATTAAATTATGAAGTACTGTAATTTACATTTGAGGTGCGGTAGTTTTTATTTATTACAATTAAGTCATTATTTATTGAATTTTAAAAATTGCCTTAGTTTGGGAGGAGCCATAGCACACCTATGACTCATATGAAGTTTCTTGCCAACAAAAACACTCAACTGTTTTCCTTTAGAATCTTTCTCAAATGGATAATTCTTATCTTTTCAATTATCAGCGGTACAAGCTTCCAAGCTAACCTCCCTTAAGACTGGTTCATTGGGCAATGCCAAAGTGGTCATCAAATACTGTATGACCCTGACATTGTTTGCCTCTCCAGGAATTCAGTCACATAAAAACTGGAATGACATTCACTGATAGCTGTTGGACATTTCAGCTAATTTGCCTTCTATGCCTAACCTTCTCTTCTAACTAAAATTGACCACGCAGCTTTTTATTTTCCCCAGGGGTGATGGGATTACTGCTCAGTCCCACTGGCCATTCATCCATAAGTATGCCGGTAACCTCTGATACCCTTCTGCTAAGGGATTTGCCTAAGACAATAGTTATCACCTGAACACTCAGGTCTCCTCTCTCAGAATTTGACCAGGAAGCACAGAAGGAACTTTCCAGTCTGTAGAATATGAGAAAGGAGCAGTCACATGTGCTGCAGCTCAGTCACATTAATGGAAACACATAGACCTTTGCGGAGATACTTTGACCCACCTTGATTCCAACCCCATTCTTTATGGATCCTATTGTGGCTTCTGCTCTCGGATTTCCTCGCAATTCCATTCCTTTACTATTCTATATGTATCTTTTTTTTTTATATTTGTTTTTCTGAGAGAAAGCATGCATGCACACGTGTGTGTGTGTGCACATGCATGTGCAAGGGTGCGCGGAGGAGCAGAGGGAGAGAATCTTCAAACAGACTCCCCGCTGAGAATGGTTCCAGGCGGGGCTCGATGTTATGACCCATGAGATCATGGCTGAACCAAAACCAAGAGTTGGATGCTTAACCAACTGAGCCATCTGGGTGCCCCTCCATATGTATATGGTAATCCTGTCCCTTCACTTGAGCTACTGCAGCCTACTAACATAGGGTGTATTTGTTCTAAACACTGTGCCAGGTGTTCTCGTCCATGTTACTTTACCTGTCTGCACACTGCCTTGCTAAGCAGGATCTTGGTTTCTAAGCTTCCGCCTGCCTTCTGGTTTTCACTGTTTTTCTTTTATTTAGCTGGCTGGGACTCACACATCAGTCCACTGTTGTACTTTATATCCATTCTGGCCTAGCTCTCCTGACCCCAGTGGAACTAATGTCCTTAATGCTTCTGGCCCTTGGACCCCTTTTCCCTGGTGCTGCCCATCTTTAGCACACAAGTGAAATCTGCCTCGTTCTCCAGGTTGAGACAAGTGAGAGGGAATGTCACATGTGGGTGTCAAAGGAACTAATTACATATTCCTACTTCATATGTCCCTCGCCAAGTAAGATGATTTCCTTACAGCCAAGTGCTTTCATCCGTATATTCACAAAATAATGCCAGAAGCCTCAGGAAATGATTAAAAAGCAATTTATCTTCAAGTTTTCCATCACTGAGATATATATATATATATATTTAAAGAAAAATCATGTACTAAAATGCGTGCTTCCGAAGAATACTCAATTCATTTGAAATACCTCCCCCCAAATATTTACTTTCCTTCAATTATTCCTTGACTCCTACCTAGCAATCCTTTTATTAAGCTCATGGTGCTCTCTCAGCACACGCTTGGCAGCAGCCATTCCCAGCTTCTTCAGCCCCTGCAAACTCCCCCCAGAAAACAGCTTCTCTAGAGATGATCTCCTTTTCTTTGGAATGGGGGCCATATGAAGTCATCTCCTTCTCTCTATGTCTATTTACACCATCCTTTCTTCCTTCAAAAAAATCTGGAGAACAAGAAAGGACACCTCCACTCATGTTCTGGTCCCACCTACCCTTGTCTCCAATGGAAATCAAGACTTTGCCTCACTACCCACCCCAACCTCCCCCGGCTCAAGGTTTCTCACCTGTCAATCACAAAAGGATTGTGGCACAGCAAGGTTTTAGAGTTTTAATCAGGTTTCAGAGGTATCCACAGCAGCAAGAGCACAGGGCTGCCCACCACCTCTGCCCCCTGCACACAGCCGTCTTTTCCTTCCTGCCCTCCTCCCACACTCACTCACTGCCCGCCGACTGTGAGTTTGTGGGTGAGAGGCAGGAGGACTCTTTTTCCACAGAAATTGCTCCAACGTTTACACTGTCCACTCTAACTCTTTCCCCCTCTGCCTACAAAAAGCGAAGAGGCTTTCCTCTACCTTGAACATAACGGGGCTCTGGGCTTCACCCTAAAGCTAGAAGGCATAGAAGGCAAATTGCAGATTGTCAGTGCTGGATCACAGAAGCCCTTGTTTGGCCTGGGGATGGAGGAGCCAGGGAAGCTGGTAGAGACAGCGGACTGGGGGTAGGGAAGCAAGAGAAGCCACCAAGGGTCAGTCCCAGGAGAGCCAGCTGGGGATACTAAAGATCGAGGGAAGCATAGGGGAGGGAGAGGCTAGATCCATGGAACAGTCTGGTCTCAATACCAACAGGAACCGCAACCAGGTGCTCCTGATTACCTCACCCTCTCTACAAGGCCCAGGCTTGACATGCTGGGATTAGTTCCATGCATTTGGCTGGAGGCAGAGAAGCTGCCTCATTTACTAAGGCCTTTCTGTTGTCAGCACCTTGTCATTGGTCTTCTACTCAACTGGATCTTCAAATTTCCTGGTTCCGGACGTAGCCTGGTACCACCGATAACCCATCTTATTCTGCCTCCCGATATTTGTGTTCTCCTCAACTCTGATGACCAGGGCTAAAATTTAGATAACACTGCGGGGGACCAGTATTCCCAGGACCCGGGGCTTAGGGTTCTAGAAAGAACTAGGATTCAGAAGGTACCACTCAAGGTTCCTCAAATATGTGGAAGGAGCACATAATCTGGAATACTAGGTAAGAAGTGGAAGATAAGTGAAGATGAGCCTAACGCTCAGAGGCCTCAAATTGTACACAGATTATAGCTCACAGAAAAGAGGGACAAACAGCCTCATCTCATTTGGACATCTTAAGCTCTGTGGGAGGTAGGAGAAGCGTCATAATGCCCATTCCACACATGAGGTCAAAGAGTGGATGGCTTCCCCCAAGGTCTGGGCTATCTGAATAGGGGAACCAGTGCTGAGGCTGAGCTTTTAGAGTGGTGCTCCTGAGTTAAGCCTGAGCTACAAATATCTCTTTAAATTACCCAAGTACCCAGAACCTATGGGCATCTCTCTAATGACAAACTTGGATTAGCTTGAGAGATGAAGGACTTTCAGTAAGGATCTAATGGTTCTATTTTCGGGCTCTGAGAGAATTTACCCAGAAAACTCTTTTAAAGTCTGAAAGTTCTTTGGCAACATCTAACCTCCTACTTAGGCCTACCATGCTATTTGCATACCACGTTGTCAGCATTTTCCGTGTCCCCCCACCATGGCCTCACCCCACCACATTTCCAAGACATGTGATAGACTGCAGGCGGATGGGGATCCAACTCATTCCTTTACATGCCCTCCTCTATGTCACTTTTCTGCCTCACTAAAGAATCCCTGATGAGCAGCTATGCTACCATGAAGATACCATGAGCTTGTGTCCATGACAGCTATATGTGGGGGTTTTGGGGTCTGTTTTTTGTTTTTATTGGGTGGGGGGAGGGAGAGAGAGAACTTCACAACCCTGAGATCATGACCTTAGCCGAAATCTAGAGTTGGACGTGTAAGCAACTGAGCCACCCAGGCGTCCCAACTATACGTGTTTTTAAGAAAAGGCCTACCAAGGTGCATTTTTAGGCTTATCAGACCAGAGAATACCCAGGCTACAATCAGGACCAACCTATTCTATCTGCCACAGAGCAGGAAATTCTCAGGTCAGCCACAGGAGCCAATGAAAATTGTCAATAGCCTCAGCATCAGGTATCCTTTTATGGATCTCATTTAAATCCTTTAAGCTGCAGTGTGAACCTGGTTCTCCTTTTAACTTTAATGCAAGAATTGCATACTTATTTAAGGCAGTTTTTCGACCTGAATTATTTAATTTACTCTATTTATTCCATTGGCTCTGAACCGATGGAAAACAACCTTGCCTGTTACCAATGGATCAATCCATTGGACATTCCTTATGTGTACTGAGATTAGTTTTTTATAAGTGACTTTTTTGTTCCAGACCTTTGCCATTGCATTTCTCTTTATGAAATGCTTTTATTAAAAATGGGAGTTGTTGCTCTGTAGTTTCACTGTACCCATTTATCTCCCCATCTAGGGAGGTGTGTTCTAGCTCATACTCAACTGGAGGAAAGGAGCACAGAGAACTGCCCAAAGTCCAATAGAAAGTGAAATATCAAATCCCCTTGCTCCAGTACATCACTACAGAGGGTACAGCACTTACTTTGAAAAATGTGTTTTTTGTGGTTGTTGGGGGATGGGGCATGCACGAGGACAAGACGGGTGAGTGGTGGCAGCAAAGTTTGAACTTTCGGGGATTTGGAGAGGTTTGTTTCAAAACGGAATTTATCCTCAAATCCCAAGATTATAGATTTTCTTCCAAACTGCATTCCCTCCATGGTTTAGAGAACAGTTGAAAAAGAAACTGTTCTCCATATTTTGATTGACATTAAAAATACTGTGAAAATAGTTTGGAACTTGATCTCTTTGAGCGAAGGACGATAATCAAACTATAGCTTTCACTTGCAGTCCTTTCTCCCACACTTACTCAGAACTGTTCCAGGAAAAGAAATTCACAGGGAACTCTGTTCTCATATATCATCTCCTAGGAGGAGAGAAGGGCATTCTCAAGAAAATTACCCCCAAAATTCTAAATACAAAGAAAAAAGATTATTTAATGGATTTCAACACAAAACCACCTCACTTGACAGAATAAAAGCAAATGCAGTCATTTGGAGCTGAAAACCTTCAATACCCAGGCTTATTGAAAAATTATCAGACTTGCTCTTCTTGCCACATACCACCTAGTCCTCTCTGAAGCTCTAGCCATACACGTCTGGTTTTGCCAAACTCATTAGAAAGATTTTACTATTCCAGTTTACAAGTCCATCTGCATAGCCCTGTTAACAGAAGGGATCTATGAATACCAAGTACTTTGTTCTCATCCACTTTTTTTTTAACCATGTATTACCATAGCACTAAAATTCTCCCACCCTTTACAATCAGCTCTTTCTAAAAGGAATTCCAGACTACTACCAACTGGCTGCCTTGTACTACTGTTTAAGATGCCCAAATATGTCTGACTATGTTGAAATGAAAGCCTGCTTCCTCCCTTTCTGGAACACACTTGCAAAACTACATCTCTTCAAACTCTCTAATCACAGGCACACACTTTCAAACAGAAAATAAGATTTCTTAAGAAACAGACTGGTAGGATGTTAAAGGCGATTTCTAAAAAACACACCCACTAGCACATGCATTCTCTCATTATTAGGTTTTATAGGAAACAGATCATGGTAGGCATCTTCCTGTCTTGGCAAATATCATATCAGTTACATTAACCCAACTGGTGCTAAAGGGTTCTTTGCATCTCTGACCTTATTTCCTTGCAGCTCTAGAAGTCCAGGCTTAAAAACTGGTAGGAGAATAATATGTAAATGGCTTTGGTTAAAAACCATTCCTTTTTGGCTGCCTGTTAACCTAAAAGTTTACTTTAAAGGTAAAACCTCTTTAAGTCTCTGGTAGTAGAAGATGCAGGAAAGACCACTGGTGTGGGCACAGGGGCCCAGCACGCCTGCTGCCCCTGGCCTGTGGTGCTCAGGTAAGCTCCCCACTGCACTCCTGAACAAAAGGAGCTCCTTATCAAGGTAGCCGGGTGGTCCCTGAGCCCAGAGCCCACGTCCCTATGAGATCTCAACTCTCGTCCCAGCTCCAAGAAGAGAACTTGAAATCTCATCCTGTTTGTCTTCCGGGGACCATCCGCAGGGCAGCAAAGCCCAGCCTGGCTCTGAGAATTTGTGGGCTTTATTATTGGCTTTCACTGTCTTGCTTCTGCAGCTACCTGACACAGGCATGTTGACTGAAACACAGAGAAAGCCCCCAGACGCTCTGCAAGAGATGGAAAGAAAGCCCTCTGTGGCTTACCTCGCAGGCTGCAACTTCTTCCTGGGGACTAAATCGGAAAGGAAGAACTGATTTCTCTAGCAGGAGCACAGCAAGAGGGCAGGCAGCAGGCAGGCAGGCAGCCTAATACACACTGCTCTATTCAATAAAACTCCAGACCGCCCTTCCTTGGCCCCTCCCAGAAGTCCGTGCTAAGTGAACACATAGCCCCTATGTTTACAGTCGGCAGTCGGTGGTATGCATTGTCCTGTAGTTTTTCTAATAGGGCAGCCAATGACGACACCCCGGCCGAGGTGGATGCAGCCTGCCTGTGGAGATGCCTGTCATTCTCTAGGCATGCTCAGGAAATCACTCATCAGAAAACCAAGACCTAAAAAGCTCTGAAACTGCGTGCAGGCTGCCAAAACCAGCCAGCTACATGCCCTTTTTTGGTTATCCTTAGCAGGGCCTCTGGAAGTGAATCCATTGTCAGGAACAATCATAAGAAATGTTAATCTTGGAGAAAGAGGCTGTCTTGCAGAACGCAAATGCAACTTTAAAGAGAAAGCACCGTTGATGAAACTCAAAGTTTAATAGTCTGTAAGTTTTAGTGGGGTGGGGGTGGGGATGGTTTTTTGATGGAGGGAGCCCTAATAGCATATTTCCTTTAAAAGTAATGGTATATACAAAATGAAATTAAATCGTTGTACAGTTTTAAAGCCTGCGATAGCCAAGACCCAGGTCTGGTGCACAAACTAAATTCTAACCCGAAAGAGGCACAGCCCCCTAAAAATATGTCGACATGTGTTATAAAAACAACTGACAAAAAAAGCTTAGGTCTTTTTTAGTAGGTAATGTTTTCCAGAATAAGTGTAGTGCCAGAAACTCAGCTACGCAGGGTCCTACAAGCTTGGCTATCGTCATTGGTTTTCCACATCACCTCTCTCTCTCCACCTCCCCTTCGTTTCCTTGGATTTGGCAACAGGGAGACATTGCTAGCAACTGTGCACAGCAGAGAGGGTGTCTACACCAGCACCTCCTTTGGGGCTGGTGTAAATGATGCACATGATCACAGAGATGACACTGCTGTTCTAGTGACTTCTTGAAAGTGCTCCAACCAAGTCTTCATTGACAGGATGTGTGCAATGAGAAAGACAGATTTAGCAGATGCTGAGTTAGAATGAAATTAATTGGCCCACATGCGCATACAATCTGTGGTCTTGTACTTTTCGATAAAGAATTCCTGGTTAAATTAGCCCATCAGTATTTAATCCAACAGCAACAACAACAACAACAAATTATGTGCAGTTACTATTTGTCAGGCCAGGAACTAGGTGCGAGACTTCTGTCTCATTATTGCTATGTGTTTGGAAACTGTTTCATCACTGGCCAAGGAGACTTGAAATATTTTTCCCTGGCTAACTACAAGTCCATAAGCTTGGTCTTCAAAAACCTTAGGTTTTACCATATAAGCCTTTACCTATTTATGAAGATCTGACTTAAAAATGATCTCTACTTAGGAAAAAGTCCCTTTGTGCCTTACACTGACTTGGGAAGTAATTAATCCATGTGGGTGGTTTCCTTCTTCAGCTATCCAGCATTAGTGAGTTACCCAGAAGCATCTGTACCAACCCTATGCTCATCTCTTTCTTGGGAAGGCTGCCTATCCCCTCTTCCCAACTGCTACTGCAGCACAGCCCAAAAAAGCTACAGAGAAGGCTGCCAGGGCGAGCGAGAGGTGAGCTTCAGGCATCCCAAGTTAGAAGTCAGAATGCACTTTTGCCAGGGAAACAGAATAAATAATGGCTGGTGGGAATAGCACAGTCAACGCAGCATTTCAAGGACACTGTGGCTCAACCAGGCATTGGTGGAGCACCACCATTTATAAAATTGTTCCTATGGGAAAATGTTTTCTGATCCCAAATGAATGATTTGGAAAGAAGCTTTGGGAACACAACCAGTTTTGCCACTGGGGATGTCCCATATCTGGACAGGTTGTAAAGACGGAGTAATAGTTCACAGGCTGATAACTTGCTGCGTTTGGAGGTGCTGTAGTGCAGACATCAATGACTTCTGAAAACAACTCAGTTGGTGACGTCTGTGTGAAGATATGACCTGTGTCCAGAGATGTTTGAGGCCCATGATCTCTAGGCTGTATGGTCTGTGACTCAGTGAGGCCTGTTTTAATGTACTGTTTTCCATGGCCAATGCTGATTCAATCCTAAGCCACATTCTTCCCGCTTGTGTGAGTAATGCCTTTTGGTTAAACAGCATCAGGGCATAATTTGCAATCTATGAATAAAATAAGTACCAGCTTTCCAGAGGAAAGAAAAGTTGCACTACAAATGGGGAAAATATTATCAGCAGGAAACATAGAAAGGACATGCATTTTGCATGGTTTTTAGAAGATAAATAGCTGAATATTTTTGGGTTCTGTCTTTAGAAAAGAGAAGTATGTTTCCCTAGATAAATTCGGAATACCTCGTACTCAGGGTATAGTGGATGAGCAACCATTTAGCCTTTTTTATGTATTTAGAAATGGGCACTGTGGAAGAACCTCGGAAGGATAATTTAACAAATTTCATTAGAAAAAAAGAAAGAAAGAGATATATGTTGCCCATCTCTGCCATGAGAAACTTCACTTTCATAGGATTTACTTTTTCCAGAAGTCATTTGTAAACAACACTAAAAATACACCGGATTTATACAGGAAATTTTTTGTGGAATATATTTCCCACTTAGACCATCCCAGATAAAGAACAGCTTGTCTAGCATAGGATATATCTACCTAATCAAACCATAACAACTCTAAAGAGACATTTGGAAACATCTGGATGATTCGTTATATTTTTTTCAGTTCCAACTGAGAATTTGCAATCATGTAGATCAGTAGTGAGCCATTAAATTTTGCTTGTGAGTCAGACTGGGAAGAGCAAAAGCAGGCTGCACCTTTTTCAATCAAAATTAAAATCACTTCATTTAGTTCCATAAAGAACATACATTTTTTTCCCGCTTAAAATATTTGTTTCATTGACTAAAACAGAACTTTTGAATATTTTAAAAGGCAGCAAAATCTACCCCGTCCACACACACATCTTCTTTTACCCGAAGTATTTCCAGAAACTCAAGCTTAGAAAACAATAAAATCAGACCGGACAATGAGGACAGCACAAAAAGAAGAGAATTATACTATGTGTATTTATGAACCTACATACTAACAATTAGCACACGAATCCAGTAAGTGTAAAACAAGACAAGGCCAATGCAGAGATGGTCAAAATCTGAAAATCTAGTGATATATTATTCAATGTTAGCAGTTTAAAAGTTGAAAGAGAAAAAAAGAGAGAAAGATAGTCTCAATAAATAAAGAATAATACTTGGTGAAATTAGCAATTACATATAGGAAAAAAAGCTCTGGAAAAACCAGCAACAGAATCTTTCTAAACATACAGTAAGAGACCTTTACCAGAAAGCTATCACAAACATCAAGTTTAATGGTGAAATGGTAAAAGTACTCCCATTATAATCAATGAAAAGAAAGGATGCCTACCATCTCTTTTACAATTAAAAAATGGGCTGGAGGGCCTAACCAAGACAAAGAAAAAGAAAAAAAAAAAGAAGAAGAAGAACTGTTGGAATTAGATTTTTTTTTTTGCTTTAATATGATCTTTATTTACTATGATATGGTCATGTGGCAAAAAAGTTCAAGTGAATCCACAAAGATATTAGAATTAATAAAGGAGTTTAGTAAGATTATTGGAATCAAGTTCGTATGCAAAACTCCAGAGTTCCTGTAACCAGCTGTCTCTAATTTTAAAATATAATGGAAAATAGATGATTCATATTAATAACAAAAGTGTGCATTACTTGGGAATAAATGTAACACAATAGTGCAAGAAAATTACAGAGCTGGATTTGAGGACATAAAAGGCCTACATAAAT
This sequence comes from Nyctereutes procyonoides, assembly GCF_905146905.1. NCBI lineage: Eukaryota > Metazoa > Chordata > Mammalia > Carnivora > Canidae > Nyctereutes > Nyctereutes procyonoides. Next base: position 31,295,265 of record NW_026575120.1, read on the forward strand.
TGTGAAATATGTCACTTTTACCAATGGCAAACCTCAAAATTATAAAGATATAAATTCTCTTTGAATTAACTTATGCATTTATTATTCCAACTAAAATATCTAATGAAAAAAAATAAAATCTCTAATGACATACTTTGTAGAACTTGACAAAAACAATCCTAAAATTCATATGGAAAAGTAAAGATCTAAAAATAAGTACTAAGGTTTTTATAGAGCAATTCTAATTAAAATGAGTGTTATTGCCCTGGGAATAGGCAAATAGACCAGTAGAATAGAGTGGAAAATCTAGAAACAGCCCCAAGCATATATGGAAACTTCCATATATAGAGATGCTGCAGATCAAGGAGAAAAGGATGAGCTCTTCAATTAATGGTAAGATTCCATGGATTATGTAGAAACAGTAAAATTAGATTCAAAATTCCCACTCTACACTAAAAGAAACCAGATTACCTGAAAAACAAAACTTTAAAATGACTAGGGAAAATTGCAGGTGAATACTTTTATGATGGGGTATGGAAGGATTCTTCAATCATGAAAAACAGAACTTCAGATGAAAAGACTGGAAACTCTGAGGAGATGGTTAGATGGGACAGAGTGCACAACACTCATTTACTTCTGCTGTTTCCCAAACCCCATCAAGATGATAGCACAGAAATAAAAAAATCATCAATAAATCCTACAAGGCAAAGAATACTGGAAGGGAGTCAACACAGGCTCTAGATGTCAGCCAACTTTTGGAATATGGAAAATGGACGAATGGCTGGTAAGTGACTTAGCAGAACTAAGAAACTGATCTCTGGCCCTGTGGAGAGTGGAAGGCCGGTGGATGAGAAAGAAGCCAACTCAAGCCTCAGAACCAGGAAAAACAGGATTTGGAAGCTCCAGGAATCTCTGACAGTGAAGGATGAAGCAGAAAGCAGAATATCGTTGCAAATCTGAGTATGGAACAGTTAAAACCCCAGCTCTAGAAGCCCCCCAGCCCCCTAAGCAACTTATGAACACTTCTCTTTCAATCAGACAAAGGCTGGAAGTTTATTCTCTGAAGACAAGTGCTGCTCTCAGAATGTCAGGCAAAGCCATGGGCAGGGGAAAGGCTTCATACTGAAAACAAAATTTATTTATTTATATATTTAAGATTTTATTTATTCATTTAAGAGAGAGAGCGAGAGAGAGCGTGCACAAGTGGGGTGAGGGGCAGAATGGAGAAACAAACTCCCTAATGAGCAGGGAGGCCGATGGGAGGGTGGATCCCAGGACCCTGAGATCATGACCTTAGCCAAAGGCAGATGCCTAACCAACTGAGCCACCCAGGCACTCCCTGAAAACAAAATTTAAATGAAAATCTACTTGGTGAATACTGGAATACCCCCAGTCTCCTCACTCTCTGGGGCTCTCAGGACACAAACAGTCAGGTCTGAACTCTGCATAAAGAAAATTGGTGGATTCCACTCCGGGAGACTGGCATGCCCATGGAGAAAAGAACCAAAGGCACAGAGACTGAGAGACCCCTGAAATACCTGGCCCATTGCCCAAGGCTCTTTAGTGAACTTATGCACAGGAACTCCCACTGGGCTGTTTAGCACCTCACTCTTAAATATGAACATCAAGTTAAGGAGAGGCTCTGAAAGGGAGACTTGAACAACAGAAAAAGGAACTCAGGAAAAAGAGGTAAGGTGAGAAACAGAAGAAAACTTCAAGAAAACTAATGACTATTCTCAGAGAGGTAAGAGAAGATACTGGAGCCAACACATAAGAGAAAGATGCTTTAAAAAGGCACTTGCAGAGAAGAAAAAAACAAAACAAAACAAAACAAAAAAGTCTTGTAAATGAGAAGTACTACGGTGGAAAGTTATAAAGATTCAATTTAAGAAATAGAAGAAAAGGTTAAAAAAAAATCTTCCAGGGACACCTGGGTGGCTCAGCTGGTTAAGCATCTGACTTCAGCTTGGGACATGATCTCAGGACCCTGGGATGGAGCCCCACATCGTGCTCCCTGCTCAGTGAGAAGTCTGCTTCTCCCTCCTCCCCCCACCCACTTGCACTCTCTCTCCTCTCTCTCAAATAAATAAATAAAATCTTAAAATTCTTCTAGAAAATTAGAAGAAAAAGACAAGACAAAAAAAAAGGAGAGAAAGTAACATCAGAGAATCAATCAAAAACCCAACATCTGAGTGTTCCAGAAAAAGAGGAAAGAAAATTGTGAGGAGGAAATTATCAAAGAAATAAAACATTTAAATTTCCCAAAACTAAAGGACACAAGTTTCCAAATTCAAAGGGTCCACTGGGCATCTAGCACAATGAATGACGATATATTTAATTCTGAAGTTATCAAGCTCTTGAGGTTATACCCTCCACCCAAAGGGGGAAAAGTGTTGAGGTTGAAATTAGAAACCAAGACAGAAGATAAGGATCAGAAAATAGAGTACAAACCCATGACAGAAATGAAGGGTGGTCCCATGATGATGGTGGAAGAAAATTCTAGGACAACAGCTGGTCAAGAAAGCAACCAGTAGAGACTGGAGCAGAAAGCTGTAGGAAGGATGGTTTCAGGAAAGTCAGGTAGACAGATTACCTAATATTTTCTCTGGGAAAGCATTTGTGATAGGTATACAGAAAATAAATAAATGTGAAATTGAGGTCATTATAATTTCAGGAAAAACAAGATGTTTGTATGAGAAAGGAAAAGTGATCATTTTACACTACAGTGTTCAACTGTGAGAAAAACTTACACAGTCATATTAATGTAAATACAACATATTGATTTCACCAAAACAATGATGTAATTAGATTCAGAGGATAACGAGCAAGAACATGTTAGTAGGATGATAGTGGATAAGAGCGCTAAGCTTTCATTTTGTTTAGCAGGAAATCAAGAGTTAATGTCTACTATTGCAATTTTAATAAACAGTAGATTTAGCATTATTATTTAGGGGTATAAAAACAAATACCACCTTCCCCCCTCTAAAAAAAAAAAAGCATTTCATTCATTCAATGAGCAAGTATTTATTGAGTGTCTACCACATGCCAGGGCCTGTTCAAGGCATTGTGAACAAAGCACATTTTGATGGAGGGAGACAGATAAACACACTAACTAATAAATATATTAATGTCAGGCAGTAGAAAGTGCTATAAAGAAATTATAAAGGAGTAGAAAAAATCAGGGAAGTCCTCTATAAAGAAGTTTTCAATGGGGAGCTGAATAAAATGAAGGAGCAAGCAGTGGAATGATGATATGAGGAAACAGCAAGAATATAGCAGGTGCATCTCTCTCTCTCTCTGTCTCTCATGAATGAATAAATAAAAAATCTTTTTTAAAAAATGGGGGGGGGGAATCCCTGGATGGCTCAGCAGTTCAGTGCCTGCCTTTGTCCCAGGGCGTGATCCTGGAGACCCAGGGTCGAGTCCCACATGAGGCTCCCTGCATGGAGCCTGCTTCTCCCTCTGCCTGTGTCTCTGCCTCTCTCTCTCTCTCTGTCTTTCATGAATGAATAAATAAAAAATCTTTAAAAAAAAAGAATATAGCAGGTGCATACTAAAGGATAAGAAAGATCACAGAGTAATTGGGGAAGAGTGATGGCTACCAGCAGATCTGATCACTTAGAGCCTTCAAGCCATGGTAAAGATTTGGGTTTGGTTCTAAATGACATGGAATGTCACTGGGAGGTGTTGAACAGAAAAGAAAAAAAAATCACTCTGGCTGTCCTGTGTGGAAAAATCAGTGAGACTACAAGCGTAGAAGCTGTGGAAAAATGTAGCCTCCTTACAGGCAGGAGCTGCTGGCCTGGACCAGGGCAGGTGTGGTCAGGGGACTGCGAGAAAGTACTGAATTTTGGATATGTCCGGACTCAGTGCTGGTTTGGATGAGGGATGAGAGAGATAGGGAGGAATCAAGGATGTCTCCTTTTATGGGCCGAATCGCTGAGTGAGTGGTGGTGTTATTTAATGAAATGGAGACCACTGCGGGAAGCGTCCATTTGCAAGGAGGTGTGGGAATCACGTTAGACATAATTGAGGCATATTAAGATGACCAAACACAGCTAAGTGGGAGTGCAGGTAGATTGCGTGATACACAAATCTGACGTTCAGGGGAGAGGATGAGGCTTGAAGTATACATTGGAGAGTCATCCATTTATAGGTCATGTTTGAAACTAGAACCAAGTTACCTGGAAGATTGCAAACAGTGAAGAGCAGGTTGTAGAACGTGACACCCAACATTTAAAGCCTAGAAAGGGAGACTGAGAAAAAAATTAAGAGCCACTGCTTGGGGAGGCAGGGGTCAGTTAGAAGAATGGGCGGGATGGATGGTTACTACTTTTTGTTAAAAGCCACATAGTATTATTTGACCCTAAAAGTAAGGTAGGGGCACCTGGTGGCTCAATCAGTGATGTGTCTGACTTTGGCTCAGGTCAGGATCTCAGGGTCCTGGGATGGAGCCCTGCATTTGGAACTGGGATCATTAGGGAGTCTACTTCTCCTTCTCCCTCTGGCCCTACACCCGCTTGTGCTTGCTCTCTCTCTCTCTCTCTCTCTCTCTCTCTCTCAAATGAATAAAATCTTTTTAAAAAATAAAAAATAAGTGTAATTCATGATAGATTGGATTATTGTAGCCAATTAATCACTTCCTCTTTTAATAGGATTAAACACTCGTCTTCTTTGCAATGCTCCCTGTAGGAGAACTTGGCCTGTGATTTGCTTTGAATGATGGGATGTACCAGAAGTGAAGATGAGCCTGTTCAGAGTGGAGGCTTTTTTCTCCCCCTCAGACTGGAAGCTTTATGAGGCATCACATGTTGTGTTTTCACCCCTGAGTGTCTGCCCTTTGACAACAGGCCCCACGGAGTATGTTAAATGGTGCTCCACTCCCCACCCCCCACCATTTATCCAGAACCTGTCAATGAGATCTTGTTTGGAAATGAAGGTCTTTGAAGATGTAATTCAGTTAAGGATCTCAAGATGAGACCATGCTGGACTATTTAGGTGGGACCTAAATCCAGTGGCGCATATCCTTGTAAGAAAAAAGTAGAGGGAGATTCGAGACACAGAGGACACAGAGTAGATGGGATGTGAGGACAGAGGCAGAGACTGGAGTAATGCAGCTACAAACCAAGGAATGCTAAGGTTTGCCAGTGATCACCAGAAGCTAGGACAGAGGCATAGAACAGATTCTCCCCCAGAGCCGCCAGAAAAAGCCAGCAACCCTGTCAACACATTGATTTTGGACTCCTGGCCTCCAGAAGAATGGGATAATACATTTCCGTTGTGTTAAGCCACCCTGTTTATGGTAATTTGTTACAGCAGCACAGAAAAACAATACACCCCAGATCGTGTCTGCTCTTCAGCTTGAGATCCAGAATGAGGAGACACGGGGAAGTGTGCTGGGCCATTGAGCTCAGCCGGGACCAGCAGAGTTGCTACTTACCCAAGCTTTAGACAAAAGGCATAAGAAATAAATGTTTATTGTAAGTCATTGAGACTTTGTAGCAGTTTTTCCAAGAAAAATGTGAATAATATTTGCATATATTGAGTGAGAATTAAACTAAAGAAATTAAGGTAACTAAAGAAAGTTTGGTTATTTTAAGATGTAAAAACTTCTATTCAACAAAAGTCACCATATACAAAGTGAAAAGATGATCCCAGAGAAGATGTGCAGTGTATAAGGATTAGAATCTAGAATATCAGGGCACCTGTGAGGTTCAGTCAATTAAGCCTCTGCCTTGGCTCGGGTCATGATCTCAGGGTCCTGGGCTCAAGCCCCACTTCGGGCTTCCTGCTCAGTGGGGAGTCTGCTTCTCCCTCTCCCACTAGCTTGTGCCCTTGCTTGCTCTCTCTCACTCAAATAAATAAATAAAATCTTTTAAAAAAATAAAACAAAGTCTAGAATATCAAAGAATGCCTATAAATCAACTGAGAGGAAGAGAGAGAGAGAGAACACAATAAAAAATGGGAATAGGATCATCCACAGAAGAGAAAACACAAAGGCCAAAATCCTTGAAATGATGATGTTCAACCATTTAAGTAATCAGGAAAATGAAAGTTAAGATATTGACACCAGCTCACAGCCAACAAATTGGTAAAGAAAAGAATATTTAATCTTATAAAACTAAATGATGTTGGTAATGTGCAAAAAGAAATTCCTACGCATTTGGGATCAGCAAGCAAATTGGCACATTCACTTCGTAGAGTGATTTGGCAATGATGTTTAGCATATGGCTTCTTTGTCCAACAATCTCACTTTTAGGTGTATCCTCTTGGGAAACTCACATTCTTTAACAAGGAGACATGTGAAAGGCAGCTCATCAGAGTATTAGCTGCCAGTGCAGGACCACAAAAATGCCACTAGCAATCAGCAGGAGACAGGGTACATGAACTATGGTAGAGGATGGAAAACTAGGAGTAGCTAAAACGAATGAATTAGATGTACTTAGGTCTCAAAAACATATTGTGTGTGGGGGGGAAAGCAAGTGGCCGCAGAAATGATTGCATTCATACAAATTATTTATGGCTGCAGGTATAACAGTAGGCTAGAACCACTCCAAATTCAACATAGTTGCCCATAAGAACATAGAATGACACTGGTCACAAAATCAAGGAACTTGGAATTTATCTGCAGTGTGTAAAAGAAGACCTCGAGTAATGATGACATAATTATTACATGTGTTGATTCTGCAGATATGTACACAGGTTGTATATTATCTATCCTTAGACTTTTCTTTCTCTTTTTTCTTTTTTTTTTTTTTTAAGAAACTGCTGTATAAATGAGAATTCTCTCCCATGGCACTACCATCTGGTTACCCATGTGACACTGGGGAAGGCTACTGCTCTTTTTGTCCCCAGGGCAGTGGTGTCCCTCACTCAGGACCAGTCTGACTAGCCCTGAACGTGATGTCCTCAAGTTAATCACAACTTTGTATTAAGGCTTTGACATAGCAGAACCCATAGTTACTCTTGAAGGGCTAAAACCCTAAGCCATAGCCTAATTTAGTGCGTTAATGCCAACTGTCTTATGAATAGGGTTCGGATAAAATGATGGCCAGCTCTGATCCATTTTAATGGGCACAAAGGGAGGGAGGAGGGGCTGGTCTCTTGGGATGCCAGGTGGAAGAAGAAGGGCATTGGTTGTCTGAGATAAGAGTGAAGATCTGACAAAATGGAAAGAGGGTGCGTGATCCAGGAAGACCCAGTGTGGATGAGACGAGCGTAACCTTCTCCCACTTCTGCTGAACAGGACTGGCCAATTCCTCCAGTCTCCCTAATGAGATCACTGTCTCCCTATTTCTTGAGCTAGGGAAGATAACTGGATGTCTCTATGGTTTCTGCTCTACCCTCAGAGAAAGTAAGATGGTTCCATCCATGAGAAATCCCTCTTGGTCTCCAGTGGGTATGAGTCACTCAGAGCCATTACTGGATTTTTCTCAGACAGTTACGTTCATTCATTCGCTTGTTAGTTCATTCATTCAATCAACCTCCTAACATGCATTACCTGCAAAGCTTACTGTTAGGCTCTGTGCCTTTTACAATCTTGTAAAAAACATCACATATGACTTTAAAGAACTGCCATTGTAAAGGGGAAGTGCAGGAATGTGCACAAGATGGACTCCCAAATGGCAAGTGCTAGGAGAGACCCCCTTGCTCTGCATGTGTTTACCCAGCTGTGTGTGTTTCCTCTTCCTGTCTCATGCTTAATGAAGGCTGTCTAATCCAACCAAGACCATGTGGTGAGACCTGGTGTCCCCTCCCAACCAGAAAGCATATCCTTCTCTCATTTCAGGGGGAAAAAAAGCCAATCTCATAATTGGCTTTGCATTGCAGACATACTTGCGAGGGGTGCAAATAAGAAAACATTTAAAATATTTGATCTATTTTGGGTGAGGTTTTGTAGCTTTGGCCCAGCGGAATGTCATCTGAGAAGCAGTGATTTCTTCCAGGGGGGTGGGGGGAGCGGATATTTTTAAGATCCAAAAAGAGAGAAAGAAACAAAGAAAACCTATTTTCAGAGATAGCTGAGTCTAGTAATACACAGGGAAAGATGGCTGTTTGGAACAAGCAAACTAACTGTGTAACACATGCATCCGAGCACTCATCAAGCTCTGCTAGAGGTTTGCTCTCTTTGTCTCACAGAGAGAGGGCACATGAGACCTGAGCGCCCCCCCACCAGGCTCCTCTTTCTGAGTCTTCAACCTGTGTCACTCAGCTTCATCCCACGTCATGCTCCCTTGTGCCCTCTTCACATCGCTCCCTGCCCTCTGTCTATAATCATGCCCAGTGCTCGGGGGAAGTCACCTCTAACGCACTAGTTTCTTCTAGCTTCACTGTGTTTTCTTTCAGTGTCAAATTTCTCCACATGATGAGTTTACGATGCAGCCCCCACCACTCCAGCTTCTTCCATGACCTCACTTCTTGGACCCCAAACATCTTGACTTCAGCCCCCTCCCTCTTTTGGAGGTTCTGCCTGTGACTTCTCAGCAGCTAGATCCATTTGCAGCCCTCCCTGGCATCCCTTACCTCCTCTGGGTTCTGCCTTTATCTTTGGTAGCTCCTGCCACTGGTGACTGGCCTGTTGTCTTAGTTCTCTAGCCTGTTTGGGTCTTCCTCTTGCTCTTTCCCCTCAGTGTGGACATCCACCAGTGCTCAGGCCTGATCTCTCTCTTAGAGAAAAATAGCCCCTAATTCACCAGGCAGATGTAGGATAAGGATGAAGTCAAAACTTGGCTTAGTATTTTATCAGTATCTACAATCCCCCCTCTTCTTGCCTCTGTTAGATTCTGGACACAAACCCACTCCCCCTCCCTGTCCCACTGTCATCCAGGGCATACCTTCTGCCCACCCTGACCTCAGTCATGGGCTTCTATACCTTCACAATGATCTAGGCCTTTCCATTCACTTGGCACCAGCTCCACATGCACCTAAACGCCATCCCAAAAATCTCAGCCTTCATTCAATAACCCTTCTTGGACTACATACAGAATCTGCTGTCAGACCCATTCATTTCCTTTTTATCAATTACTGACTTGAATTATTTGATATATATGTGTGTGTGTGTGTGTGTGTGTGTGTATGTGTGTGTATTCTAGATTGATTGGTTAGTGGCTAATTGTTTAATTAATAGTTAATTAATAATTAACAAATATTTCTTTTTTTTTCTTTTTTTTTATAAATTAATTTTTATTGGTGTTCAATTTACCAACATACAGAATAACACCCAGTGCTCATTCCGTCAAGTGTCCCCCTTAGTGAATATTTCTTGAGTGCCGGCTATGTGTCATCAATTCTATTTGGTCCAACTGACATAGTGGTAAACAAGACAGACAGAACTTTGAGAAATAGAGGCCATATCTTAAAATTATGGGCCAAATATTATGCCCATTTATCCTGTTCTTTCTCTTAACACTGCCTTCTTGGGCCAGAATTTAAAAATACGAACAAATAAAATATTAAGATGCTTTGACAAAAACTATTTATGTTCAACTGTATACAAACTCAGTACTAAAACTGAGAATTCAAGTCAGTGCTTGGGGAATGGTGAGTGTGGATTTGGGTCTGGGCCAGGAACCCTGGAATCTTGTTGCTGTTACCCTAATTAAGAGGTGCAGGTGGCTGGGGGAGGGGAAGGACTACAGCCCTCCCACGTGCCTATGAATACCAGGCATACCTCAAACAGAACTACCCATGTATGGACTTTTGGGGACACTTGGTTCATATGATTGTTTTGGGAGGCGGGGTAGTAATAGCCATAACAAAAATAATGAACAAATGAGTATGGCCTGAGTTGAGGTAGAAATCAGAGTGCCAACTTATTAACTTGAAGTGGGATATATATCCTCAGGCAAAAAAAACTAAGACTGCCATTTGAACCAAAACTCCTGTCCAGTAGGCAGCTCCCCTTAAGACACGATAGGAGGTTTTAGAGAGAAGTTCTGACCCAAATCCCAAGAAGCTGACCAATTTGGAGGGATGATTCCATTGTTGGCTGATAAACTGACTTTCTTCAGGAATATTTGTGTCTGGAGAATTAGACCCCAGTTCTGGGAGAACTGCTCCTAAATCAGTTCTGGAGGAACCGTGGCATATTCTCCTTCTTAAAACTCTAAAGCATCAGGTTTGTCTTTGCCTGTCAGGACATCTACATTGCCTTCTTTCAGGTTATAGATCTTGTTTATTTATTATTTTAACCAGATACCTCTTGGTATTCTATATGAATCCACGTCCTTAGAAATTATCTCTTTAGGAGGATCACCTCTGGGCAGCTGGGTGGCTCAGTCAGCTAAGCATATGCCTTCGGCTCAGGTCATGATCTCAGGGGTAGAGCCTCACGTCAGGATCCCGGCTCAGTGGAGAGTCTGCTTCGCCCTCTGCCTCTCCCCCAGGGCTCGTGTGTTCTCTCTCTCTCTGTAATAAATAAATAAAATCTTATAAAATAAGAAAGGTCCCCTCTGTATCTCTTAATCACTCTGTTAAATGGATAACTTCTGGGAAGTTTTCATTTAAATTGAGTATTCACAGTATGTCTCTCTCTGTGTTTGTATATCTAAGCAAATACTCAACTCTGTATCCCAGAACCTGGTATAGTGCCTAACGCAAAATGTTATGGAATGAGTAAAGGAATTTTTGAGAATTTCGATTTCCTGATAGCATCCCCAAATTTGGGGATTCTTCTTACTTTGGAAACTTAAATTAGCTAGGAGATAAGGAAACCGATGCGAGAGATTGGTCAAGTTCAAGGAAACTGATTGGGCTACATCTTCCAGGTGCTAGGGGCTAAATAAAGCCTTAGAGCAGATGTATTTAGGGTCATGTGCTCTACCTCTACCAGGCTAGAGAATTAAGGAGAGGGGAGTATGCCCGGGAGAGCACCTGGTCACTCCTTTCTTCAACTTCCTTTTCCTTTTTCTGGCTGGTGGGCTTTGGACTAGTCTTTCTTCCTCAACGGAGCCATAAGATTCAAGATTCAATTGTAGATCAATTGTAGTGTAGCCAGGCCAAATGAAATGATCCTTTGCCTGACCCTGAATTCTGTACGTATTACTTTCCTGGGGAAACTCACAGAGAAGGGTGTCATCATGATGGTGCGGATTCATTGTGGGTGTTCACAGGCTCTGCTAAATACCATCCATTTAAGTCAGTTCATAAACTGCAGAGACCTGGTTGTGGATATTTCAGAAGTAAGAATAAATAACAAACTAAACATATAAATAATGATATCTATCTATACATATAATTTATATCTTCATTTCATACAGTATTAATATATTTAATACACCTATTATGTTTTAATACATTTAATGCCTTAATTATAAAGTCATTATTTAAGGCACTAAATAATTTATAAAATAAATCATTTTACTTATTATTATGTATTTGTTTATTTAGCACTCTTTTCCAAGTAACTATGTCACCCCCATTATCACCACTTTCCCCTCACACACCCCCATATGGCTGACAAATTATAATATTCACTTATGGGGAGTGAGACAGGTTAAGAACCTGCCTTCAGAACACAGAAAGAATACAGATTACAGGTAAAGCAACCTTTATACATCACTTAAGTTCTGTGAGTTTTCATTTTCTCATTTGTAAAACAGTGTCCTTTGAGGAGCTGATGTGAAGATCAAATAGATTAATAAATGTGAACATGCTTTATAAACTGTTAAGAGGTACTTAGCCTTGAGTGATTATCAATATAGGATGGAGATTAAAACCCCAGTGGCCTCCTGACTACCAGCTTCATTTTTCTTTAACTTTAAATTAATCTGCTGCAAATTATCTTTCTATGAGATCTTGACTCTTGCTGGATTATGAAACAGTGATCTCACCAGCCACAAACTTTGTCTGATACTTGTCATTCCAAAGAAATTGGTAAAATTCCACTGTGTGCAGAGAGGAAAACACTAAAGTTTTTCTTAAATGTTGGCAGAAGATATCTTTTGGAAAACTGGGCTGGGGCAAGCAGTGCAGGTGGGGAGAAGTGAAAACAAAACTTGTTGTTGTTTCCAGAGCATCCCCCTTTTTCATTCCTCCCCAACATAGGCAACCGTTCTGTCCTTTTAATTGTATTGCATGTCTTCTTCCCAAGTGTAGAGGTATCATTCTGTGTGCATGTATTTCCAGCCACATGAGCTGTCCCACAGGGATTTCTACACAACCCTTGATTTGGGGAACTTCCATGTGACATCAGTTTCATGTATGTGAAAGGCCCTAGGACCGGAAGAGAAGGGAGCAGAAGAGGGTGCTGAGCTGAGTGGCAGAGCCAACTTGATCGTGGAGGTTAAGTATATATTTCCAGGAAGAGAATGTTAAGCTCTGTGCGAACTTGGTTTTCTCACATGTCAACATGAGAATAGTAATAAAGGCAGTCTCCTTCCCAGCATCCCTTTGAGGAATAATAAATAAATGTGATAAGAAAGTGTTTCACAAAATAAAACAGACTTTGAAGTGAAAGAAGCAGTCAGCTAGATTTCCATGGGTAGCTAGAAACTGCTCCGCATATTAACTATTCCTATAGTTAGGGGTGCTGACGGGGTGGTAATCAGTAACCTCTCCACCTTCCATTCTTCTAACTGCACACACATACACACATGCACAATAGGTGCTATGGATTCCTTTTTAAAGAGAGCAAACTTACGCGTTTATAGATATATTTGGACTCTTATCCCAAATGATCACTCCATTTAAAGTTTATGTGTACATTCATTTTCACTTATTCCCTATGATTATTAATATAGCTATATAGTATAGATAATCAAATCAGCAAGGAAGTCATCCCAATTCTAAATTCAGATGATTAGACCAGAAGATCTCTAAAGCATTTTCAGTTCTAAGAATCTATATGTCAAGGACTTTTGACTTTGACTTTACATTATCTCATGCATGCTTTAAGAAAAAAAGAAAAGAAAAGAGTGGAGCGCCTGGGTGGCAAGTTGCTTAAGCATCCAACTCTTGAGTTTTGCTCAGGTCATGCCTCAGGGTTGTGGGGTCGAGCCCCGTATTGGGCTCTGTGCTTGCCATGAAGCCCACTTAAGATTCTCTCTCTCCCTCTTTCTCTGGCCCTCCCCACTTCTCTCTCTCTCTCTCTCTCTCTCTAAAGAAAAAAGAAAAAACAGAGCTGCACACCACAGTCTGAATAAGTCCGTATCACTCAAAAACACCAGCATGCACTATATACTCATGGGAAGTTTCTTGGTGGGTAAATGTATCCTATGCTTGTACACTGAACAGAATCTGTGCCGTAAGTTCGACTTCAGTTGCAAACCATCTGTTGTCATCAAAATGCTCGTGCAGAGTCAGTAGTACTAAGGCTTGTGTGAGTAGGAAGCTACCATTCTATATAGTCATTCTAAAGGAGTTTTTACCATAGTCGAAAAAATAGTCACAAAGGATACAATTTGAACTCTTAAGAAAAGCTCTGATAACAACTTAGAGCTGGAAACTGCTAAAAGTCTCTGGGCTATTTTCACAAATAATCTTTGCAGTATGTGAAACGGGGTCTTCAAGGGACACAGAGCTACAGTCTATGTGTCCACAAGCCAGGAGATAGCAGGGTTGTCAGAGCCAAGTGGCTCTGATTAGAAAAATATAGGCAGAGCCCGGGATGGAAGGAGGATAGCACTTTGTACCATACAACTCCAGAGTCCTTCACATTCTATTCTACATAGATAGTGCTACCTGGAGAGAAAGGAGAATAAAGCAAGTGTAGTTTTCATTCTTTGGTCCATGTGGAAAGCAAATATAGATAATAAGATTTATATTTCAGGTTGCTTTTTTTTTTTTTTAACGAGTAACCAAATAATTAAGTCTTGGGCTTTAATAAATCCCAAAGAAGAGAATTAAATTGACTTGGAGTTTTCTGGTTCAGAAAGCTAATGTCATATGTCATAAAGCAGTAAGAACAAAATAGCCATTCTGAATGAAGCACATCAGTAAAGTGCCTAGAAAAAAGAAAGCATAAAGGATGCTCTTAAAGTGAAGCTAGGTATGAGCTTCATTCCTCCTCCAAATATTTATTCAGTGCCTACTCTTTGTCAGACTGTGCTATCAGATGTATCCTGTTTTTAAGGTTCTAATGGCCCATGCAAAAGCTCTTGTATTTATAATATCTCAGCACTTTTGTTGCAATGATCAGTTCATTTAAAGTGAAAAGATCTATGAATTAATTTTTATTAGTTCACTATGTATGTGGTTAAATCAAGTTAAGAGTTTTCAAGTCAAGCATAATATTTAGGAAGAAATAAAACAAGTTGGTCATTTAAGTGGGCACCAGGATCTTGTGTCTAATAACCACATAAGATCCACCAGTTCTAACTATATGAGTTTCTAGATGGAACTCTTCAATGTGGAGCTTTATAAAGATGACAAACAAGCTGCTGTGATTGACTGAACTTCCTTTCAGAAGAACTCCATATAATCTATACCAAATTTACCATAACATCAAGTCTTAATCTATGGATTAAAATCAATATACAGTATATTTTTGTTTCAGTATCAACCCTTTATTTATTGATAGTGATTACACCTGACTAGTGTAGCTAAATATTTTTCAAATATCATTTTATTATATTCAGAATTCAGAACCCCAAAATAGATTCATGAATGTAGGGGGAAAAGTATATAATAATGGTAGTATTTTTAGATAGGGGTAAAGGATAGCCATTCAATAATTTGTTGGGAATTTTGATTGTCCATTAGGAAAGAAATTAGAAAAAAATCCCTATTTCACATCACTCACTAATAGTTTTCAGATACATTAAAGACATAAGCATTACAAAACTATGAGAACAATCAGAGGAAATAGAGAAAAAATGTTTTATTACCTTAGGTAAGAAAGATCATTTTAAACAAAACCAAGAAGGCAAACAACACAAAGTTAAAGACTGATAGATATGATGAAAATTAAATGATTTAGCTACTATGAAAAATAACACAAGCAAAATTAAAATACAGAGACAGATTACAGATAAAATATTTACACAATTCATCACAAACAAAAGATTAAGAACCGCCAGGAATGGAAGCACAGGTTGTGTACTGCACACCAGCAGGGGGAGCCATTCAAGTAGACTACAGTAAGTAGTGTCCCTGAAGTTGCCTTGATCAAAATCCATCATATATAAAACATTCCCATATCAATAAAAAGAAAAAATCGATAAGTCACCCAATGGAAAAGTGGGCAAACGATATGAGAAGTGGATTCATGGGGGAGGAAGTCCAAGTAACAGTAAGCATATACAAAATGTTCAATCTCCCTTGTAATCAAGTAAACACATACTGGAACAATAATCAACCATGGTGGTGTGATTATCAGTACCAATTAGAGTATGGTGAAATGATAGTCTCTTGCAGTCCTAGGTGAAGTGTGATTGTAATAATATCTACTTAAATTTAAAATGCATATTTTATTTTATATAGAAATATATGTTATATATTATATAATATAGAAATATTATATATATTTTTTGTATGTAAAAGCACTAGAAGGCCTACATCTCTGTTAATAGATGTGCTTCTGAGACTCAACTGGGATTGGGCATGGAAGTCAATGGTGGGTCTTAGTTTATTTCTAATGTTGAATTGTTAAAAATCTATGTATTAGTTTCTTGACGTTAAAAAATTTACACTTCCATTGTGTAAATCTGTGCCTTGAGACAAGGATACTATTAAAAAACCACAAAGAAGACATATTGCAGAATTTTTTAAATAACAGTGGCAGTTGTCCAAGCTACAGTAACTCACACTAACATTTACTATACATACATAGGTTTACCTAAAGAAGACTCTGTTACTCGTCATTCATTTCTTTCCTTGCTTCCTTTTATAATGTTCCTCCTTTCCATGTCCCAGCCTCCTGCTTAGGAACCTGGCTCCTAACCACCTAGGCTTTTTTTTTTTTCTCTTCCTGTTGTGATTTCCCTTTCCAGGATTCAAACCCAGGCTGTCCTTATCCAGGATCACACTACTGTTGTCTCCTAAAAGAAGACGACTACTATCTAGATGGATGGGCCTGGACCTCATCCCATCCCTCGGAAGTCACAAGCTGAACAAATATATTTAGGGACTACCTGTGGAGAGGTCTCATCCTCCTGCACCGACTGAGAGAGCTGAGTCAGACACCTGCCTCCAGTCAGTGCAGCAAGCGGGGCTTGCAAAGGTGGCTGGGAAATCAGGAGGCCAGAGTTTGCAACAGAGTGGACCAACACTCAGAAAGAAAACACAAATTTCCAGAGGCAGAGCAGGCAGGGCAGGGACTAGTAGGTACCTGGGAATTAGAAGCATGAAATCATAGGCAACAGATAGAAGACAAGCTATAGTCAAGGGCCAGGGCTGCAAGGCAGGAGAATGAAGAGCATGGAGGAGATAGGACAACAATTGGGGAAGAGCTCCCACTGTAGTTCTGTTTCACATCCCTGTCAATGGACTTTGCTATTGTTACCATGAAGCAGAAGCCACTCCCAGGACAGTCAACCTGGGCCAATGTTTCTCTCCTGGTGTGCTTTAGAAAAAAAAAAAAAAAACACAAAAAACTAGCAATGCCTAGGTGACACCCCAGCCCAATTAAATTAAGATTTCTTGGGTAGAGCCAGACAAAGCTCCCTAGACTACTTCTCAGCACTGAGCTGCACTACCCAGGTTCTACAAATTTAGACTAGGTATTGGTACCTGGCATAGGGGAGAGGCATACAGGGTGCAGAACCTGGGAATTCATTCCCTACAGAATAATTTTATTCCATTACTTTAGTAAATGAGAGGCTACACCCATTTTTTCCTAGAATAATTAAGATGGCTTCTCTCATTATTTTCTCACACGAGAGCTCAGGTCCAAAGTTCATAAAGTCATCACAACTTCTGGACCCTTAAATTACAAAGTTTCTTTTCAGGCTGAGTCTTTTCAGACAGATTCCCCATCCCACCCCAGCCTTCAAAAGAGTTTGCAGCATAGACCCAACATGACATTCCACTGTTTATTTTCTCTTTGAAAATAATTATTCAAGATTGTAAAATGCATTTTTGATAATTTGTGCAAACACTGGATTTATAGTCTGATCTGACATAAATCAGGCTCGAAATTTATTGGCAGAAATATAAGTTGCATAATCACTCAGCAGCAGTTATGCATTCTTGACACTTTTATCTTCCAGAGCCTGCACTCTGTACATGCATGGACACATATGAAATTCCCCACTCCTGATGCCTCTTTTCTGGCTCATGGAAGTAGATTTATGAAGGTATCACTGTATAATATACAGTTTTACTTTTATAATTTGGATGGTGTTCCTCTCCCAAGAGAAGAAACTAAACCTTTACATGCTGAAATAATAATTTATTCCTTTGAGAGTCTTGGGCTGGATGTGCAAACGCAAACACCAAATGAAAAATAAATTAACTTGGAAATTATTTTGTTATTTTGACTAAATAGCATATTTCTTTGGCATTCTGCAGATAGCTTCATTTCCTGACAGGCCCAAGACATCCTACTTAACCTGTCTGAAATAAGCATTCTATCCAAGTCACATACCCAAGATGGATCACCAAGCTCTTGAAGGCTATTCCCTTAAGCTCTCAGGTCTGCTTCTCTGATTCCTCTGCCACTTGACGATTCCTATTAACTTGCTCCTGGAAATCTCCTCCCAGCACAGCCTAAGCTTAAAATGCTTCATGAATGACATTATCTGAATAGAAACTATGAGGCCTTGGGCAAGGAATCAAAGGAGTCAATAGCAGAGATGATGGACTTATACTTTTCCCTACTGACAGTCAAGACTATGGACGAGAAAGGAAGATCCGTGAGGTGAGTGTCCCAATAACAAGATGATAATGAAACATGAGATTAAAAAGACAGAACCATGGTTTTTGGCACTGGGATGAATGATGAGTTCTTGGCCAAGGAAGGATATTCAATCAGAATCTAAATGACCTCCTTGAAAGACTTTAAATAAAGAAGGAAAGGAGACAATCACTTTGATAAACCTATGAAAGTGGCACCTTTAGAGGACATCAAGATGAAATGAATAAAAATATGAAAAGTGCCAGGTGTTTTACCCCAAAAATACTGGAAGGGAGATGGGAGATGGAAATAATACTTAGAGCCTCAGAATCTTTATGCTAATAATAGCTGTCATCAACTGAGCACTGACTATGTGTGTATGGCTTTTAGACTGAAGAATAATCCTATAAAGTAGGCACTACTGTGAGTTCCATTTTACAGAAGAAGAAAATGAGGCTTACAAAAGCTAAGTAACTTGTGCAAGGACATGCATAGCTGGGAAGTAGGAAAACTCGATTTTAGACAAAAGCAATCTGGTCCTGAGCCCACATGACACCATATTGTCTCCCTAACCTGTCTAGCACATGTTGTAAACAAAGTAAGCATAGGATTATACCCTCATGTGATCTTTGAGACATGATGGGAAGAGATTTCAGATTGAAATACAACAATAGAAGAGTATATCCTCTTCTTAAACAACAGCCTTATAATAAGGTGAGACTGAGTGGTACTTTTTTTTAATAAATTTATTTTTTATTGGTGTTCAATTTGCCAACATACAGAATAACACCCAGTGCTCATCCCGTCAAGTGCCCCCTTCAGTGCCCGTCACCCATTCACCCCCACCCCCCGCCCTCCTCCCCTTCCACCACCCCTAGTTCGTTTCCCAGAGTTAGGAGTCTTCATGTTCTGTCTCCCTTTCTGATATTTCCCACACATTTCTTCTCCCTTCCCTTATATTCCCTTTCACTATTATTTATATTCCCCAAATGAATGAGAACATACAATGTTTGTCCTTCTCCGATTGACTTACTTCACTCAGCATAATACCCTCCAGTTCCATCCACGTTGAAACAAATGATGGGGATTTGTCGTTTCCAATGGCTGAGTAATATTCCATTGTATACATAAACCACATCTTCTTTATCCATTCATCTTTCGATGGACACCGAGGCTCCTTCCACAGTTTGGCTATTGTGGACATGGCTGCTAGAAACATCGGGGTGCAGGTGTCCTGGCGTTTCATTGCATCCGAATCTTTGGGGTAAATCCCCAACAGTGCAATTGCTGGGCCGTAGGGCAGGTCTATTTTTAACTCTTTGAGGAACCTCCACACAGTTTTCCAGAGTGGCTGCACCAGTTCACATTCCCACCAACAGTGCAGGAGGGTTCCCTTTTCTCCGCATCCTCTCCAACATTTGTGGTTTCCTGCCTTGTTAATTTTCCCCATTCTCACTGGTGTGAGGTGGTATCTCATTGTGGTTTTGGTTTGTATTTCCCTGATGGCAAGTGATGCAGAGCATTTTCTCATGTGCATGTTGGCCATGTCTATGTCTTCCTCTGTGAGATTTCTGTTCATGTCCTTTGCCCATTTCGTGATTGGATTGTTTGTTTCTTTGCTGTTGAGTTTAATAAGTTCTTTATAGATTTTGGAAACTAGCCCTTTATCTGATACGTCATTTGCAAATATCTTCTCCCATTCTGTAGGTTGTCTTTGAGTTTTGTTGACTGTATCCTTTGCTGTGCAAAAGCTTCTTACCTTGATGAAGTCCCAATAGTTCATTTTTGCTTTTGTTTCTTTTGCCTTCGTGGATGTATCTTGCAAGAAGTTACTCTGGCCGAGGTCAAAAAGGGTGTTGCCTGTGTTCTCCTCTAGGATTTTGATGGAATCTTGTTTCACATTTAGATCTTTCATCCATTTTGAGTTTATCTTTGTGTATGGTGCAAGAGAGTGGTCTAGTTTCATTCTTCTGCATGTGGTTGTCCAATTTTCCCAGCACCATTTATTGAAGAGACTGTCTTTCTTCCAATGGATAGTCTTTCCTCCTTTGTTGAATATTAGTTGACCATAAAGTTCAGGGTCCACTTCTGGGTTCTCTATTCTGTTCCATTGATCTATGTGTCTGTTTTTGTGCCAGTACCACACTGTCTTGATGACCACAGCTTTGTAGTACAACCTGAAATCTGGCATTGTGATGCCCCCAGATATGGTTTTCTTTTTTAATATTCCCCTGGCTATTCAGGGTCTTTTCTGATTCCACACAAATCTTAAAATAATTTGTTCTAACTCTCTGAAGAAAGTCCATGGTATTTTGATAGGGATTGCATTAAACGTGTAAATTGCCCTGGGTAACGTTGACATTTTCACAATTTTAATTCTTCCAATCCATGAGCATGGAATATTTTTCCATCTCTTTGTGTCTTCCTCAATTTCTTTCAGAAGTGTTCTATAGTTTTTAGGGTATAGATCCTTTACCTCTTTGGTTAGGTTTATTCCTAGGTATCTTATGCTTTTGGGTGCAATTGTAAATGGATGATTGACTCCTTAATTTCTTTTTCTTCAGTCTCATTGTTAGTGTATAGAAATGCCATTGATTTCTGGGAATTGATTTTGTATCCTGCCACGCTGCCAAATTGCTGTATGAGTTCTAGCAATCTTGGGATGGAGGCTTTTGGGTTTTCTATGTAGAGTATCATGTCATCGGCGAAGAGGGAGAGTTTGACTTCTTCTTTGCCAATTTGAATGCCTTTAATGTCTTTTTGTTGTCTGATTGCTGAGGCTAGGACTTCCAGTACTATGTTGAATAGCAGTGGTGAGAGTGGACATCCCTGTCTTGTTCCTGATCGTAGGGGAAAGGCTCCCAGTGCTTCCCCATTGAGAATGATATTTGCTGTGGGCTTTTCGTAGGCGGCTTTTAAGATGCGGAGGAATGTTCCCTCTATCCCTACACTCTGAAGAGTTTGGATCAGGAATGGATGCTGTATTTTGTCAAATGCTTTCTCTGCATCTAATGAGAGGATCATATGGTTCTTGGTTTTTCTCTTGCTGATATGATGAATTACATTGATTGTTTTACGAGTGTTGAACCAGCCTTGTGTCCCGGGGATAAATCCTACTTGGTTATGGTGAATAATTTTCTTAATGTGTTGTTGGATCCGATTGGCTAGTATCTTGTTGAGAATTTTTGCATCCATGTTCATCAGGGATATTGGTCTGTAATTCTCCTTTTTGGTGGGGTCTTTGTCTGGTTTTGGAATTAAGGTGATGCTGGCCTCATAGAACGAGTTTGGAAGTACTCCATCTCTTTCTATCTTTCCGAACAGCTTTAGTAGAATAGGTATGATTTCTTCTTTAAACGTTTGATAGAATTCCCCTGGGAAGCCATCTGGCTCTGGACTCTTGTGTCTTGGGAGGTTTTTGATGACTGCTTCAATTTCCTCCCTGGTTATTGGCCTGTTCAGGTTTTCTATTTCTTCCTGTTCCAGTTTTGGTAGTTTGTGGCTTTCCAGGAATGCGTCCATTTCTTCTACATTGCCTAATTTATTGGTGTAGAGCTGTTCATAATATGTTTTTAAAATCGTTTGTATTTCCTTGGTGTTGGTAGTGATCTCTCCTTTCTCATTCATGATTTTATTAATTTGAGTCTTCTCTCTTCTTTTTAATAAGGTTGGCTAATGGTTTATCTATCTTATTAATTCTTTCAAAGAACCAACTCCTGGTTCTGTTGATCTGTTCCACAGTTCTTCTGGTCTCAATTTCGTTGAGTTCTGCTCGAATCTTAATTAACTCTCTTCTTCTGATAGGCGTAGGGTCCATTTGCTGTTTTTTCTCTAGCTCCTTTATGTGTAAGGTTAGCTTTTGTATTTGAGCTCTTTCCAGTTTTTGAATGGATGCTTGTATTGCGGTGTATTTCCCCCTCAGGACTGCTTTTGCTGCATCCCAAAGATTTTGAACGGTTGTATCTTCATTCTCATTAGTTTCCATGAATCTTTTTAATTCTTCCTTAATTTCCTGGTTGACCCTTTCATCTTTTAGCAGGCTGGTCCTTAACCTCCACGTGTTTGAGGTCCTTCCAAACTTCTTGTTGTGATTTAGTTCTAATTTCAAGGCATTATGGTCTGAGAATATGCAGGGGACGATCCCAATCTTTTGGTATCGGTTCAGACCCGATTTGTGACCCAGTATGTGGTCTATTCTGGAGAAAGTTCCATGTGCACTTGAGAAGAATGTGTATTCAGTTGAGTTTGGATGTAAAGTTCTGTAGGTATCTGTGAAATCGATCTGGTCCAGTGTATCATTTAAAGCTCTAGTTTCTTTGGAGATGTTGTGCTTAGAAGACCTATCGAGGGTAGAAAGAGCTAGATTGAAGTCACCAAGTATAAGTGTATTATTATCTAAGTATTTCTTCGCTTTGGTTAATAATTCGTTTAAGTATTTGGCAGCTCCCACATTCGGGGCATATATATTGAGGATTGTTAAGTCCTCTTGTTGGATAGATCCTTTAAGTATGAGATAGTGTCCCTCTTCATCTCTCACTACAGTCTTCGGGGTAAATTTTAGTTTATCTGATATAAGGATGGCTACCCCTGCTTTCTTTTGAGGACCATTTGAATGGTAAGTGGTTCTCCAACCTTTTATTTTCAGGTTGTAGGTGTCCTTCTGTCTAAAATGAGTCTCTTGTAGACAGCAGATAGATGGGTCCTGCTTTTTTATCCAGTCTGAAACCCTGCGCCTTTTGATGGGGTCATTAAGCCCGTTCACGTTCAAAGTTACTATTGAAAGATATGAGTTTAGTGTCATCATGATGTCTATTCAGTCCTTGTTTTTGTGGATTGTTCCCTGAACTTCTTCTTAAAGGGGAGTTTTAAGAGTCCCCCTTAAAATTTCTTGTAGAGCTGGTTTGGAGGTCACATATTCTTTCAGTTCCTGCCTTAGAAGCTCTTTATCTCTCCTTCCATTTTGAATGAGAGCCTTGCTGGATAAAGTATTCTTGGTTGCATGTTCTTCTCATTTAGGACCCTGAATATATCCTGCCAGCCCTTTCTGGCCTGCCAGGTCTCTGTGGAGAGGTCTGCTGTTACCCTAATACTCCTCCCCATAAAAGTCAGGGATTACTTGTCTCTTGCTGCTTTAAGGATCTTCTCTTTATCTTTGGAATTTGCAAGCTTCACTATTAGATGTCGAGGTGTTGAACGGTTTTTATTGATTTTAGGGGGGGGGATCTCTCTATTTCCTGGATCTGAATGCCTGTTTCCCTTCCCAGATTGGGAAAGTTTTCAGCTAGGATTTGTTCAAATACATATTCTGGCCCTCTGTCCCTTTCGGCGCCCTCGGGAACCCCAACTAAACGTAGGTTTTTCTTCCTCAGGCTGTCGTTTATTTCCCTTAATCTGTCTTCATGGTCTTTAATTGTTTGTCTCTTTTTTCCTCAGTTTCCCTCTTTGCCATCAACTTGTCTTCTATGTCACTCACTCGTTCTTCCACCTCGTTAACCCTCGTCATTAGGACTTCTAGTTCGGATTGCATCTCATTCAATTGATTTTTAATTTCTGCCTGATTGGATAGAAATTCTGCAGTCATGAAGTCTCGTGAGTCCTTGATGCTTTTTTCTAGAGCCACCAGTAGCTGTATAATAGTGCTTCTGAATTGGCTTTCTGACATTGAAGTGTAATCCAGATTTTGTAACTCTGTGGGAGGAGGACTGTTTCTGATTCTTTCTTTTGAGGTGAGGTTTTCCTTCTAGTCATTTTGCTCAGTGCAGAGTGGCCAAAAACAATTTGTATTGGGAAAAGGAGAAAAAGAGAGGAGAGAAAGAAGGAAAGAAAAGAAGAAAGAAAAAAGAAAAAAAGGAAAAGGGAGAAGAGAAAGAAAAAGAAAGAAAGGGGAAAAAGGGTGGGGGAAGCAATCAGAAATCAAAAAGAAAAAAAAAAAAAACCCGGGGGAGTATCTTCTGATTCTGGAGACTTTAAGTCCCTTGACTTCCCCTGGAACTGGTCCGTCTAGCTGGTCTTCTGGGGGAGGGGCCTGCTGTGCTGATTTTCAGGTGTTAGCACTTGGGGGAGCTGCTCTGCCCCAGCCTGGTGCGGAGCTCAGTGCGGGTTGTTTACCCCGTGAGGGCCCAGGAGGAACAACCCCAGTGGCGGGGCCAGCCCTGGAGCCCTGGAGTCAGCTCCCGCAGTAACTCCGGAGCTCTCCGTCTGCAGGGCCTGGAGGCTCCGGGGCGGGGCCGCTGATCTGCTCAGCTCGGGGCAGGAGCGTCCTTGCTGTCCTGGGCCCTCCCGGCCTCTGCCTGTCCCGGGGGAGGCCGGATCCTGGGCTGTGTCCCGGCGCCCTGTGCTCCGGGGCCTGCGCTGTGGGATTCGCGCTCCCGCCCCGCAGCCCCTCCGCGGAGCCGCAGCCCGAGCCCCTCCGAGCTGCTCCGGCCCCGCCGTGCGCGCTGCAGCCCTTAGGGAGCTCGGCGCACTCTCCCGGGCGCAGGTGTCTGTTAGTGTCCCCGGAGCCCGAGGGCATCCCCGCCCTCCTGGGTCCTGCTCCAACTCCCTGCGAGCCCCTTTCCGCCCGGGAAGGTTGGTGCAGCTCCTGCTTCTCCGGGACGGGGCTCTCCTGTCCTGGGGACACTCGCCCCGGCCTCAGCCCGGCTCCTCGCGGGGCCCCTCCCCCTCGGAGGCCTTTTGTTCCTTTATTTCTTTTTCCCCGTCTTCCTACCTTGATAGAAGCGCGAACTCTTCTCACTGTAGCGGTTCAGCTGTTCTCTCTTTAAATCTCAGGCCGAATTCGTAGATTTTCAGGATGATTTGAAGGTTATCTAGGTAATTTGGTGGGGACAGGTGACTCGGGGACCCTACTCCTCCGCCTCCCCCCCCTCCCCAGTGGTACTCTATGTCAAGAAGGCACTCATGTGAGTAACCTGTGAATGGAAACACTGGAAAGAAACGGTGAGTTAGAGAAGAACACAGGTGATGTGTTTTGGAATTTTGCTATGGGCCACCTGGTCAAAAAGATAAAATTCCCGATCTCTGTCAGTTAAAACTAGTACAGGAGCAAGACCTAGAATTGTTTGTTGAATATATGTATATGGAGGGGTAGATATGTTCTTGACCTGTCTTCACCTTTCAGAAGAAAGTGGAAGTTGGGGATCCCTGGGTGGCGCAGCGGTTTGGCGCCTGCCTTTGGCCCAGGGCGCGATCCTGGAGACCCGGGATCGAATCCCACATCGGGCTCCCGGTGCATGGAGCCTGCTTCTCCCTCTGCCTCTCTGCCTCTCTCTCTCTCTCTCTCTCTCTCTCTCTCTCTGTGACCATCATAAATAAATAAAAATTAAAAAAAAGAAAGTGGAAGTTGATGTTTTTTCCTTTTAATAGCTAAGAATGAAAGGATAAGCATCATCAAGCATATACCTGAGACTTTAAGAAGGCAGAATTTTTTAAAGTCCAGGGAAGAAAGGCATGGCTCTCCCCCACAAGAAAAGGTCCCTGGAAAGGCTTCAAACACAATTCTAGCTGTCAGCAATAATACGTGGTTCTAATAGGAAAGAACCAGGTGTTTTCCCAACCATCTAGAAGGAGAGTGTGCTGGTTAAGGTTTTACTCACCTCCAGATTCACCCTTCCCTCTTGAGCTCCGTGGTGCTAGGGCTATGACTCTGCACAGCACATTTCTGCTTGGACCCATGGCTTCCTGCTCCACTGCCAACTAGGGGCACCAGAGGGAGACCACAGGACTGAATGAAGAAAGAGAAGAAGCTTGCTTTTTCATATCCACTAGCTGGTCCTGAGGCCATTCCAGCAACAGCCTTCCTGAAGTGGCAGCTGAATCTAGTTTGCAGTTTTTCCAACAGATGCCCTATCAAGCCTCCACCCAAACCTCCAAGACTCCTATCTGAACTCTCTCCTCAAAAATCCAGGTCTCCCATGGCACCTGGGTGGCTCAGTGGGTTAAGCCTCAGAGTCTTGATTTTGGCTCAGGTCGTGATCTCAGGGTCCCGGGATGGATTCCTGCTTTGGGCTCCAAGCTCAGCTGGGAGTCTGCTTGGGATTCTCTCTCCCTCTGTCTCCCCAAATCTAAAATAAATAAATAAATCTTTAAAAAAAAATCCAGGTCTCCCGAGGCTGCTCCTCTAAGCCCAGAGGAGCCAGCCAAGCAGCCCCTTCTCCTCAGAAATCTGAATTTCAGCTCTGTGGGAGCCCTCCCTTAAATTCTCAATTTTAACACTCCCAGCTGCTTCCCTTTGTTCTTTCAATCCTATGGGTCTATGGGTGGTAGCTGCTTCCCGTTGTGGTTTCCTCCATGATATCTTCCAGTTCTCATTTTACCCTTTCAATGACCTTGTTAACAGCTCTATATTTCATTAACAGTTGTTCGTTTTTTAATCTATTAAATTCTCTCTGTTCAAGTAACCAGTAGTGGTATTGTCTCCTGAACAGAAGTGAACTCATAGAGAAAATATTGGGAATTCGAAAGTCTTAAATGAGGAGAAAATAGCAAAAAAGTGTTCAGGGCAACCAGTGGGGTCTTAAAAGGAATTTCCTAATCAAGAAGATCAAGGAAAGGCCAGATGTTTGAAGAGGACGGTAAAGGGGTAAGTGTCATTTTATTGGGGGATTTAGGACTGAGGCTGAATCATCAATGAGTAGAAACCTGGCAGAGGAAGTCAGAGATTGGAGAGGTGTCCACTCTTGTGACCGTTAGGTCTCAGGACTCTGAGAGGCAGTACCCATCATGACCCCAGGGTTCCCAGCACTCAGGCACCACTGAACTTTCCTGCTGTCTTCCAGAACTTTGAAAAGCACCCCTCTAGAGTTGGCCAAACAGAATTCCTTCACAATGTCACAGCGACCACCTGAGTTCCTGACCACAGAGGTATCTTGACCTTCTGCTTCCAGAAATCCTCTGAGGCTAGATTCACTCCACAACTGCCATTTATCTTGCTCTTCTGGACTTGTCCCTTGAAAGTCCCATTGCTTGCTCTGCACCCTTGTGTCATTTCCATTATCAGTCCCAGGGCTGACAGGCATTTCTTTGTATTTGTGAGGAGAAATAAACAAATCTCTTTTCTCTTTACATCTCTCTCACCTCATGAGACCAATCTCCAATTATTCAGTTATTATTTCTCACCAGCTTCCTCCTTCCTAGAGAGTCCAAACTGCAGTAATATTCACATGACGGAATTCAAGCTCTGAGCCCTGAAGGTGCCATTGCTGGAGATTCCAGCCCAATCAGGCTCTTTCCACTGACTGCCCACCGATTCTCTCCAGTTATCCCGAACTAACAGCAGTTGCTTCATCAAACCCAACAACCATGACAGATGGCACAATATATCACAAACTGAACAATAAATTCCACCATCACCACAACAAAAAGGCTCCAAAGTCTTCCAAACCTCTTGGACATGGAGCAAAAAGGACAGGAATTGTCTTTCCTATTTCCTTTCTTCTTCTAATTCTTCCACCACTTGTTCTCCATCTACCCATTCCACAATATCAAGGCCACCTTACAAAAAAACAAAGCAAAACAAAATTACCTCACTTGAGGGTGACAAAACATGAGAGATGCCTAACTCTGGGAAATGAACAAGGGGTAGTGGAAGGGGAGGTGGGCAGGGGGTTAGGGTGACTGGGTGATGGGCACTGAGGGGGACACTTGGTGGGATGAGCACTGGGTGTTATGCTATATGTTAGCAAATTGAACTCCAATAAAAAATATTTTTAAATAAAATTTAAAAAAATTTTAAAAATCACCTCATTCGAGGTATTATATACAACAATTGGAGATGAAAGGCATAACTTCTAGAATACTACAGGAGACCAAGTATATTTTAAATTGCTACTTCTAAGGGATGACAAAACAATAGCAACAATTCCCCTATGCTCCCTTTAATGTAACTGGGTAAAATTTAGCAGAGAAATAGGTCTAAGGCGTGGGAGCTGAGTGGCAACTGCCCTTAGGATTTAGGTTAAGCTCTTCTCACCTTGCATATGTTTTGATTTAAAATAAGTACCTTTTGTTCTGCTTGACTCTCAGCTCCCAAATCTTCCCAACTCCAGTCTTCACGGAAGGCACCCTTGAAGTCCTTCCATTTAATGCAGAGTTCTTGAGCACAGCTTGGTATTTTCAACTAAATCCAGTAACAGAATTCAGGCTTCACTGGCCACACCCTATTTCTCCCACCCAGATATTTTTCATTTTTGTCCAGCAAAGTGTCATCTGTTCCCAAGAAAGACAAAAATAAAAAGAAAAATGTTTACTTAAACTATTACACTCTAAAGTGCTCAGTCCATTCTCACCAAATTTAAGATGCCTGAGACCCAGTTTTGATAGAGAATATTTAACTAACCTAACCAGTGAAGCTTTAGTTTTGTTTTTGTTTTTGTTTTTTTTAATCCTCACTTGTAAGAACATTAGGTTGCAGGTTACTGCTGTGCAGTAGAGCTGCTCTGGATGTATTCATTTTATTAATAAACCCACATTTACTGTGCCCTGTAAGGTACAACATATTGTGCTAAATAATGTGTAGGTGCAAAGTAAAATATATCACAGATCTTCTCTCTCAGAAGTTTATAAATCAGATGAGATAGGTAGAGGGGATAAGATGTGAACATAAAACCCTATGATATGTGGTCCAACTAAGTAGTGATGTAAAAAGCTACAAGAAAGGTTCTGTGAGAGTCCAGAGAAGGGGAGAAGTGTCGCTTCTTTTCTCCAAGAAAGGCTTCCTGGAGAAAGAGGCATTTCAACTGCCCTTTCAAGAGCAAAGAGAAGAGGGCCTTCACAGGCTTCGGAAGGGAAAGGATGTTGTGGTGAGTGGAAGACTAACAGGTAATGTTTCCTGAAGAATCTTGTACCTCTGAGCTCATTTGGGTTGGCTTACTTTAAAAAAAAATTTTATTATTTTTCAGAGAAATAGTGTGCCTGAGTGTGGAGGTAGGGAGTCGAGGTGGGGCATGCAGAAGGTGAGAGAGAATCTTAAGTAGGTTCCATACCCAGCTTGGAGCTGGGCCCAGGACTTGAACTCATGACCCTGAGATCATGACCTGAGCTCAAATCAATAGTCAGGACACTTACCTGACTGAGCCACCCAGGACCTCGTCTGGACTGGCTTACTTTGATTTTGCCTAGTTTCAGAGTAATGCAGGTGATGTCTGCATACGTAGGTGAACCTTCTGTGCTTTCAATGTATCCAACGTTTCTTAGATAAAGTTATGCAATTGATCTTGTTCTCTCTCTCTCATCTGCCCCCCGCCCCCGCAAATAGTTCCTGGTAGGAGAGAATAATTAAAGCCAAGTCTAAAGATGCAAGGCCTCTAATTTTCTCCGTTATATAACTAACATGAACCCTAAGCTACACACTGACTCCCATCAGAAACATCTGGGCAGTCCCTGTACTTGTTTCCTGGAAATTAGGTAAAAGATTTCCAGGTTAAGAGCAAACTTTAGTATCTCCTCAGCCACTTTGCCTAGAAAGTGACAGTTCTGTGTGCTTTAATGAAAGCAGTTCTCATTACTATGAAGTACAATTAACTGCTACTAGAAGAAAAGTTTCCCATTGGCCAAGATCCTTGACCTTCCCTTGTTAAATGATAAACTGAGGCAGGGACACCTGGATGGCTCATTCGGCTGAGTGTCTGACTCTTGATTTTGGCTCAAGTCGTGATCTCAGGGTCATGAGATTGAGCCCTACATCAGGCTCTGCACTCAGTGTGGAGTCTCTTTGAGATTCTCTCCCTCTCCCCCTAAGGCCTGTGCTCTTTCTGTCTCTCTCTCTCTCTTTCAGATAAATAAACAAACAAACAAATAAATAAAATCTTTTAAAAAATTAACTGAGGCATATTAGATTTCTAAGACTTCATTTGAGCGAAAATGGATTCATAGTAGGCTGCGTGAACCCAGAAGTAGTTAGGAGCACTCCAGCACCTATAGGAGCCCTGGCGGAGACTTTATAGAGAAAAGGCAGAAGCAAAGCATGGAAATTACTAGGGTGTCTACAGCTTACAGAGTTCCTTTATCTGGGAAAGCCTCACTTTTGATGGATTGTCCTTAGGTTTTGATTTCTTAACCTTGAAGCACTGCATGCTTAGGTTTTGGGTTTGCTTATATAGGCTACTAAGGTATTAAAGTCCCCTCTGTCTAATGACCTCCTTCTTTAATTTAATACCCTCAAACACGGGTGCTAAAGGAAAAGAGGGTCCTCTGTTTTCTAGACCTTAATATGTTCCACTTGTTTTTTAAGTGACAGCAAACAACTGATCTGATTGGCTGTTTTTCTCAGAATTTGTTAGAGGACTGCATTGAGGAAATTAACCAACTGCTTGAGGATCACGTAAAATACTCAGTTTTATAGACATTAATTCTTCTGCCAAAGGGAACAAAAGATTTCTTCCATGCATAAATAAATTCGATTTGAGAACTGTATTTGTGAGAAGCTCTAAGACTGGCATCATGCAAATCTTGAAAGGTGAATTCAACACAAAGCAAACAGAAATTAGGTAACAGTAATAGTACTACCTCAGATCCTAGGATGCAGATATGTTAATAACCATTAGAGCCTTTCTGTTCCATTCCAATCTAACATTTTGCAGCACACGTTGCTTGTTGCTTGCTCACTGATAAAATGGCTGACTTGAGTGACTACCCAGAGAACATTTCCATTTGGAAAGAGATGACCAAAAAACAGAAAAATCATTTTACCATGCATTGAGGAAGAGGAAGAGGAAAAAGGAAGAAGAAGAAGAAGAAGAAGAAGAAGAAGAAGAAGAAGAAGAAAAAGAAGAAGAAGAAGAAGAAGAAGAAGAAGAAGAAGAAGAAGAAGAAGAAGAAGAAGAAGAAGAAACAACTAAGTATTTGCTGGGATCTCAGAGAAGGAAATGAACTCCAATCCTCATGCCCCTTAGGTTTGCACAGGATTGTCAAGAGCTGAAAAACTTCAAAGTAAAACAAAACTGTGGTTCAATTTTAGAAATATGAAGCATTTGGAGTAACTAATTTGGCCAAATATTTATGTTTTGGTGCATAGTTGAACCGCTTATCGGACCTTCAGGAATTCTTTGTTTTTCATTTTTGTTCTTTTATTTCCTCCATCTGCTCCTCCCCCCACTAGAAGCAAAACACCCTCTGGCAACGAAAGTTAAAGATGCTTCTCCATAGAGGCACCAAGCCAGGCCCAAGGGGGTTGATCTCAAGCCTCTGCCAACTGCACTCCAAGCATTAATTTTCCTTCCCCCATGCTCGCTTCTGGGAAGTGCTGGGAAATGTAGAAATCTCTAAGGCCTCCGTGGGAGAGAAACAGAAAGCTTTCCCCTGATAAGTATACCAACCCTCCTCTTTTATTGACTCACTTTAAAAGGCTGCTGTGGAGAGGCTGGCCTTTGTGTCTGCACAAACTGGGGCAGAGAGGTAGGCAGGAGCGTCCCCAGGAACGTCCAGGGACAGAGAACCAAACCCTTTGCCTCTCCTTCCATTACCAGCACTCTTTACCCTTCCTTGCCTGGGTCCCAGGATCTCTCTTCAATCCTCACCTTGAAGAAATAGAAAACTGCTTAGAGAGAAGATGCCCATTTCCAAGAAAGAAGGATGGGTGACACTTTGTTTTTAACTCTCAGTACCCACAGGGGTGAGGGAGGCATTTTGGATAGCCTCTGCTGGAAATGATGCTGACACTGTGGATACTTATAAGACAGGACAGAGCAACTGCTATCTTCTTTTAGCTCCAGGCTGACCTCTGCTCTCTGGGAGGCCTGCAGTGACAAGTTCTATATTTCCTATTACTTTCTTCCCCTCCCAGCCCTGGGGGCTGCTGAACCACACCAGAGATCCCTGGTGGGCCAGACCAGCCCCTGCTAGCAGAGCCCTTCTGCTCCCAGGCTCCACAGCCCACACTGTTTCAAGCACATTCCAGGACATTCCATAGCTGGGAGGCTGGGAGCCTGGAATGTCTGGAACCCACAGAGAAAAGGTGTCCCAGCATGCTCCCCCACCCCAACCAAATTTCCCCAAAGATCTCAAAGCACTCTCCAAGGATGATTTCATTTTCTAATAGGTGTTTATTTCTATTTTCATTCCTACTATTAGTAATGACTCCCTTTTGCGTGAATGTTACTTTGATTGTTTCACATAACCTACCTATATCATGGTAAGAGTCTCATCATGGGAACCAAGAATTCAACTACCAATTGGATATTGTGGAAACTCCTTTCTAGCACACAGGACTGTGAAATTTAACGATGAGGTAGCAAGTGACTGCTCCAATTCTGTCCTTTGAAAGAAAAATATATAATGCGGGGCCCAGACATATATCATACATCTATCATGTGTGTGCATGTGTGTGTGAGTGTATGTGTGAGAGGGCACCAATGCTAGTGTAGTCTTCAGGACTTCCATTTCCTTACCTATAAGATAAAGATAACATCCGCTTTACAAAGCTCTTGTGCTCTTGCTGCAGTGCCTAGAACATAATGGACACTTTATAAATATTTGTGGAATAAATATGTGGATAGATGGACAGATGTAACCTTTCTGGGTTTATTTCCTCATTCTAAGCTTGCTGTTCTTGCTTCACAAGGCATTAAGAAGATTAAAGGGTATCAAGCTTTTTAAAAATGTTTTTGACGCCTGAAACTAATATAATATTATATGTCAATTATATGTAATGTCAATTTATTATATATTTAAATATGTTATACTTAACATTATACATTTAGATGTCAATTTATTGTAAAATAAATAAAATGCTTTTGGAGACTAAAAACTGACCATAATTATGTAAGATTATTATTCATGTGACTACTACTATAGGCATATTAAAACCTCATGAGTCTATTTCTCTTCTATGCAATGAGCACTAGACAAATCCCCAGTACGAATCAGGGAGGAGCTCTTCCCCTCTTTGGTTGTCGCTGTAACTTGGTTTCTATGTGCCACTCTCGTCTCCCCCATCTGAACTGAGTGCTTGAGGTTGGGGAGTTTCAGAGCTTTATAGGACAGCATATGGTTAAGAGCACCAGTCCTCGAGTCAAATTGCCTGAGTATGGGTCCTAATCCCACCACTTACTAAAGAACTTAACCCCACTATACCTAGTTCAATATACAATGGGGAGACTAGTAGAATCCATTTCATGGGGCTGCCATGAAGGTTGAAAAAGACCATACATGTAAAGCATTCAAAGGAGTGATTGCATATGGGAAGAACTCAATCCATATTACCTGTAACCACTGTTGGTACTATCATTATTGTTGTTGTTGTTGTTGTTATCCCATTTTTAAAAAGATTTTATTTATTTATTCATGAGCAACACAGAGAGAGAGAGAGAGGCAGAGACATAGATAGAGGGAGAAGCAGACTTCCCTGCGGGGAGCCTGATGCAGGACTCAATCTCAGGACCCCAGGATCTTGATCTTGACCTGAGCCAAAAAGGCAGATGCTCAAACGCTGAGCCACCCAGGTGCCCCTATTTATCCCTTTTTTTTTTAATGGGGTATGTGGTCAGTAGATGAGAAAGATTGTAGTAGAAGGCCAGAGGAACAACGCAAACACCAAGAAGGTCGCCAGCAGTATGCTATGGATGCAGAGGGAGGAGACATCTTATTCACCATCCTCACCACCTCCTCCGTGTAGTCTCCAGTTTGTCCCTGTGCCAACATACACAGATTTTAAAAATAATACCCCAGATTTCATCCGAGGAGTGCAGAGCCTAATGTGTCTCATGACGATCACACAATGCTTCCATTAATGCAGCTCAATTTGCGGAGCCATATCACAGTGTTGGCTCAAATCAAGCTTTTGGTCAAATAAGACCCCCAGGGCCTTTTTACATCAACTGCCGCCAAGTTACATGTTCTCCAGCCTGTATTCCTATAATTCATTTTGGGACCTAAAAAAAAGACTTTGCATTTATCCTTATTACATTTCATGTTGTTAGTTTTGGCCGGGCATTGCAGCATGTCAAGATAATTTTGAATCTTGATTCTGTCAACTATCTTATATCTTATTTCTATCCCCTCCAGACTTGTGTCACCAGCACATTTGATCAGCATACCTGCTACATCCTCATGCAAAACACTGATAAAAATGTGGACCAAAACAAGTGTAAGAGAATAGCCCAATATTTCAACTGCAGAACCCTCTGCTTACTTGAATGCATCCACTAATCATTTGAGATCTGTTTAAGCAGCTTTGAATTCATTGAGTAGTACCCCATTTCACTTTTATTAAAAAGTGACTACCCAGAGAAGCCTTGCTGACAGCAAGATACACTGCATCTGTAACATTGTTGAATATCATTTTTAAATTTTAAAATGTCCTGGAGTGCTGGAATCTCCTTTACACTTGATGAGAATGCTACATCCACGTTACCGATAAAGAACCTAGGAGGTCTAGTTTAATAGATCACTTCAAAGTTATGCCATTTGGTTACCACTCTTAGGGTCCCATTTTAGGCTTTAATTTGAAGGGTGTACTTGTTAGGATATGCTATCTGATGTTAAAACAAAACAAAACAAAACTACCAAATCCAAGTTGCCTTAAGGCAACGGAAGTTTATTTCTCACATGAAGTCACATGAAGTGCTCCTGATTGACAGGTTGCCTACTGTGTCATTCTGGAAACCTAGTTTCTTCTGTCTACGACTTCACTCTTTTCTTGGTCCTTGGAAACCTCTGCATTTAAATGCTAAAGGAAAAAAAAAATAGAGACAATTACAGGTGGAGTGTTTCTGCACTCCATATTCACCTCTGAATATGTCACATGGTCCAGGCATGGAGTATTGTACGTCACCTCTGAATATGTCATTGGTTAGAACTCAGTCCTATGACCACCTCTACCTCCATGGTAGGCTGGGAAGTGTAGTCTAATTATGTGCCCAGCAAAAAGAGGAAATCATTATGAGGAACACTAAACCTAGCTCTAAAAGAGACAGCAAACATAATTTAGGTGAATATACATTCTATTTCAGGTCAAGTATGGGGATAAACCTGCCAGAAGGAGGTTTGATGGATCAGGACCTGTAAGAGTTTGGTTCTAATTTCAAGTCCATCATTTACTGAGTAACAAAACTGTAAGATTTCTTGGTCTATGAAGCACTGTCTTAGCACATTTCATTCAGCCCTAGCCCAGTGCCTGGCACATAGGTGGCACAATAAGTATTTGTTCAATCATTGAGTGAGTATATGAATAACTTTTCTGGACTTTACTTATTTCCAAATTTTCTCTAACTACCATACAGGCTGTTGTAAAG
Organism: Nyctereutes procyonoides; assembly: GCF_905146905.1. Taxonomy (NCBI): domain Eukaryota; kingdom Metazoa; phylum Chordata; class Mammalia; order Carnivora; family Canidae; genus Nyctereutes; species Nyctereutes procyonoides. The sequence continues at coordinate 31,330,242 of NW_026575120.1, forward strand.
ATCAAATGGACTGTGGCTATAAAAATGCTTTGAAAGCTAAAAGTCATTATACAAAATAGTATAAATTTTACTCGTATTTCTACAAAGTTGTGCCATTTATGTCACATTCTATGTTTTTTTAAAAGATTTTATTTATTTATTCATGAGAGACACACGGGGGGACGGGCGGGGCAGAGACACAGGCAGAGGGAGAAGCAGGCTCCCTGCAGGGAGCCTGATGTGGGACTCGATCCCAGGTCTCCAGGATCATGCCCTGGGTGGCCGATCTGCTGAGCCACCCAGGCTGCCTCACATTCTATGTTTGATCTCCTCTGTGGTTTTCCCTTATTGCACACAGTAGAAAAGAGACAATCTCTAAAACCATACAAGGTAAAGTTCTGCCCCAGTTGTTTTTTTCTATGGCTTGAAGTCCAATTCACCAATGTCTCCTCTCTAGTTAAATTTCAGAAGCAGGTGTAAGTGCCTATTGAGGTCAGGACACATGGTAAGATTTGGGGTGAAGTAGGAATTAATCCAACCCACACTAAAACAGATAAAAATACTTGTCCTGTAGTTGAGGATCCATCTGATAGTTTTATATACCATATAGAACTTACCTAATTTTTTAAAAAGTACACTGAACTGTTCAACAGAGAAAAATCAAAAACATTACTAAAGCCAGTAGAAAATATATTTAATTAGAGGCTGGATTATAGATGACCTTAAATGCAAGGACAGCGAATTTAAACTTTATTCCACAGGGAACAGGGAGGCTATGAACAGTCACTAAGCCAGAAAATCACATGGTCAAAGTTGTATGTTAGAAAGATGTATCTGAGAGATGGTATCCTAGACAACTCAGAGGAAAATGCAAGAAAGGGCTAATACAGGAGTCTTTGCATAAGTCATAGGGGCTGTAGCAGGGGAAAAAATAAAGCATAAATGAAAGGACTTCTAATTCTGATAATATGGCATGCTAACATAACTTGAAAACTGTCCCTTCAAATATGCCTACAATGGCAGGATAAAATGCAACAAAAAAAAAAGTTAAGATTTTACTTATTTATTCAAGAGAGAGAGAGAATGGGGGCACACACACACACAAACGAGTGAGGGGAGGGGCAGTGGGAAAGGGAGAAGGAAAGAATCTCAAGCAGTCTCTGCACTGAGTGTGAAGCCCCATGTGGAGCTCAATCTCATGACGCTGAGATCATGACCTCCGCCAAAACCAAGAATCAGACACTTCATCGACTGTACCACCCAGGTGCCCCAACAAAAAAATATTTTAAAAGCAAATTTAAGATCATAGGAAAGAAAGGAAAATCACAGAAGGACAAAGACTGAAACCAAGTAAGTCAACATGTAAAGTGATGTTCCATTTGTCCTCAGAATTGGAGTGAGTCACACATCTTCGTAACTATACATTATAATATAATATAATATAATTATAATTATATAATTATGTATATAATATATATAATTATAATATAATCGTATACTTATAAACATTCGTAACTTGGATTTTAATGACCACAGGAGATCAGGCCTTGAGCCTTCACAAAATGGGGGTAGGGATGAGACTATTATATGAAGCCAAGACCCTTGTAGGCCCGAACCCATTGGGGAAAATACTGACCCCTCCCTGCCACCATCCCTCTAAATTCCCCAACCAGCACAGTAAGAGGACACAGAAATTCATTTGTCTCTCTTTGTGGAAAAAAGTCTTTCCTGAGAATATGAAACCCTGGACCTGGTCTACACACGAATTTGGTTTTTAAAATTTCCCTATTGGAATGGCCCAGAAACTTTCAAGCCAAGAAATTAATGTAAAAACTGGTCCCTGGCTAGTAATATTTTGGGAGTGCCTGGCAGAAGCAATTGCAAAAACACTCTAGAGAGACATTCCATGGTCCAGAATACAGTTAGGTTCACAAAAATAAGCAAGCCCCACACGAGATGAGCTCACAATAAAAGAAATGGCACAATACTGAAGGGACAAATCCATCATGGGCAAGAATCAGTAGGAATTCACCACTATCACTCCCACCACCAAGAGAATGGAGCTACTACAACAATCTAAAAGAATATTTAAAAAGGCATGTTTAGAATAAAAACACTTCAAAAAGAAAGAAATCCACAGGGTGCCATGACAAAAAAAAGTTTTTTTTTTGAAGATGAAATAGTAATTTTAGAAATAGTTACTGAAATTAAAAACTCAGTGGGCAGACTAAACAGTAGATTAGACATGTCTGAAGAAAAATTTGTGAACGAGGATCCCAGAGAAATAACAAGATAGAAAATTTGGAAGGGAGATTAAGATAGAAAAGCTAGCATGAGAAGGTTCAATTAAGTCTAAAAGGATTTCTAGAAATGAAGGAGAAAGAATGGGGCTGAGGCAATAGTGGAAAAAGTAATGGTGAGAATTTTCTAATTTGATGAAAAAATGAAGCAACATATATATATATATATAAAATATATATACAAATGCATTTATATATTTTAAAGCACATATATTATTTAAAATATATATTATAACATATTTATATTATTTATAATATATTTTATTTATATTATATATTTGTTATTTATAACATACTTATATGTATATAATTTATATTATATATAATTTATAATTATTTGTAATTACAATTTATCTATAATTTATCAATGTTACATATTTATTTATATTTTGTATATATTTTATACATTTATAATATATACTTAAAATATATTTATGCTTCATTAGAATATATTTATAAACAAAAGATATTTATTTATAGTGTAATTATTATAGTTATTGTAATTTGAAGAAAAAATACTCAAGATGTGGTGTGTGTATATATATATATGCATAAAGATATACAACATAGTTATATATACAAATATATATAAATATTTATATTTATATATTTATAAAAGTGTATAAATATTATGTATGTATAAATGAATCCTGGGTAACATATATAAAAATTTGTCAAGGGCCATCTTTTTTGGTGGTGATGCAGTGTACCATCAAACACCACCAGTGGTAGTTCTCTAAGGAGTGAAGGCCATCTTGACACAGTCGTCATTAGCCGAATCAGTCGCCACAGGCTAGACAATGTATTGTTTAGCTTTGTTCTCTAAAGGATGGTGAGTGGCACTCACTTGGTCTCTGTTTGAGATAGAAATTTCTCTTTGAAGAGTGATGAATGAAACGCAAGGGAGGGATCCTGTTTCTTAGGGGCTCCACCCTGCACGGTTCTGTCTGGGAGTAGACAGGACGTGGAGTAGCATGAGGGCAGTGGCAGGAGCTGGGGTGTGCACCTGGGGGTGTGCATTCATCTATAGCTCTACCTCCACATGTACATGCATATCTGTACAAAGAGCTCTAAGTACATAAATGCGCTATCTTCTTTGGCTGGGTCACATTCTAAACCAGAATTTGAGACTCCCTTCATAGGTTTTCACTGATCTTATGCCCTCCATTAAGAGATTTGGGGACCTCATCTATCTGCTCCAGATATAATCCAGTTATTATTCTCTCCATTTAAGGGAGATATTTGGTTTGGGCTTTTGATGTTGGTGGAGATGGTTCTTTTTTATTTTTTTAACCTGAATTTCTTTTTTTTATTTTTTTTATTGTAGTTTGATTTGCCAACATATAGCATAACACCCAGTGTTCATCCCGCCAAGTGCCCCCCTCAGTGCCCATTACCCAGTCACCCCAACTCCCCGCCCACCTCCCTTTCCACTACCCCTTGTTCATTTCCCTTGTTAGGTGTCTCCCATGTTTTGTCACCCTCACTGATATTTTCACTCATTTTCTCTCCTTTCCCCTTTATTCCTTTTCACTGATTTTTATATTGCCCAAATCAATGAGACCATATAATGTTTGTCCTTTGGTGGAGATGGTACTTAGAGCAGAAAGTGTCCTCTGCCTTCACTCCTTTTCTTCCACAAGGCACAGAGAGGACAAAAACTTACATTACATTTCCCGTGGAAAGCACTATATCCAGGAGGCCAAAAGCCCCTCAAAAAGGACTGTTTAAAAAAAAAATGACACTGTATCTGGTCATTCCTCTCCTTCCTAGGATTTGAGGTATGAGTAGCTTTTCTAGATTTCTAGTCAGTGTCTTTGTGGATTTTTTTCCTTTTAGTAGCATTCTCACCAGCTTCCCATAGGGCACTCATCAGTGTCCCTGAGATATTTCTCCTAGGTTACTCTCCAGGACTCTATCAGACCCCTTATAACATGGACCTCAGCTGTGATCTCAGGAGCCACCAGGGCACTGAGCTTTTTCAGAAGACTACAGTGAGCTTCCAGGTCTGCAGGCAGCACTCTCCCAGCTAGAAGTTCACTCTCCCCCAGGTACCACACACTGCCAGACTAGGGAAGCAGCACAATGTCCACAAACGCTGCCTTGTCTCAACTGACATCCCTTTTTATTCAGTGGTTTCCTCTGAGGGGCTTGTTATATATCTCTACCTCCCGTAACTATCTCAGATAGCCACAACATTTTACAAAAAATTTCAAATTCAACTTTCAAGTCCCTTATGGTTATAGGATAACGTGTTAAACTAAGTCCCAGGAGCAATCATAGAGACCCCATAGTACTTAGAATAAGTGTATACATTTATTTCCCCTAAGAGCACAAAGCTCCACCTACACACACACACACACACACACACACACACAGAAATACCATTCCTTTAGGAGTGTTTGACAGTTATCCAAATAAGTGTCCTGCATGATACACACACACACTCACCAGATAATATTCATATATGGTATTACTATCCAAGTTTAAGTTCTAAGGTTTATGTCAATATTTCACTCACCCAAACTCAGTTATTCAAATATCCTGAATGGAGTTTATTATATATTTTTCTAGCAAGACCCCTCCAAATGAACTAATGTGTATAAATTTTGAATTACGTGCTATGAGGAGGTGATACATCAATACTAAGTCACTTCAAAGAGAAACACTTGTGCTGCATCTACTAGACACCAAATATCTTAATGAAAATTGAAAACAGTGACTCTCAAACACTAATTTTCTATGCGTCCAGATGGCTGGCATCATCTGAAGTGTCTGGGTGGTACAAAATGATTCACTCTTGAAGAACAAAATGAGTAAGTTTTCTCATGAATTTTTAAAAAAGAAATTAAAATCTAGCAGCTTTGATATGTTTTTTAGAAATAATTATTTATAGGAAACAATGTTTCATTTGATCATTACCCTTGGATATACAAAGGAACTAGAAGTGTGTTCATTTTCTGTATGTGCCTCTCCTCAGGCTTTGCAGGCCCAAGAATTACTTGTTTTCCTGTGTATTAACCGGCTTCCCCTCTATAAGTCTCTGGTAATGTCACTGTTGCAGATCAGCAGCCTCTTAAATTTTAATACTTGTTAATATAAATAACTGCATAATATGTTCTAAATCCATGGTATAACACTGTATCAGATTTATTATATAATAATGTATGGATTCAATGATATATAATAATTACATAGCTTGTATGTCATAATTATGGTATTTTAATTGAATTACCTGACATATTAAGCATCCAGTATGTCACCTACAACATGTATATAAAATATAGTCATTGATGTCAAGAAATTCACAATTTTATCAGAGAGCATTTTGACTCCCTGCATGGCATAGAAGAGTCCTTGGAAGGGAGCCACTTCCCCGGATGGAACTTACAAAGCTGACAAGTATGTGTGTGTGCTGCTGTCCCGCCCACTGCAGGAGCCTGGGATCCTCTAACCCTACCCCTGACTGCAGAGGAGTCTGTCAAATTCTTGTTTCATGTCTTAGGAAGCCTATTGTTGGAGCACAACAAGGCACCTTTCTTCAGAACCAGTTTTTTTCAATAATAAAGTATTGTTTTGATCTTATCTGCCACTTGTCCCTCTCAAGTGGGGAGAAGGGTGTAATTTATTGGGGCCTCGCCAATCCCAGCAGGGATAAGACAGGTAACAGGTAATTATAATACAAAGCACACTGTGATCAGTGCAGTGTGAGTTCCAAAGTAGAGATCCTTAGCAAAGGAGAACTCATGTCCCTCAAGAGAATTACAAAGTAGCAGAATCACAGTGGAGACCTTTTGGGGGGCATCCTACTTCAGAGCTTGTTATAATTTTTTATACACAATATATAATCCAATCAATGAATTAGTTATCAACTAAATCATAAATAAATAAGGACATTAAATCATTTTTGAGGTAGAGTTTTTGTCTCTTGCTGTTGGGTGTAAAACTACCCCATGTGATTGTATACTGGTGGATAAAGTAAAAAAAAAAAAAAAAAAACTGGTTGAGGGGTAAAAAACTCATGGGAAATAAAAGTGGAGAGGTAGTTTGAAGTTAGAGGTAGAGGATCCTGTATGTATTGTGTGCATTTGAGTCTTTATGCTTCAGGCCTTAGGCAACCACTGAGTGGCTGAGCAGAGAAATAATCAGCTTAGATGTGTGCTTCAGGGATCTATATGGTAGTGGTGTGTGGGGGCATAAGGTTCAGCTCAAAAAAAAAAAAGGTTCAGCTCAGGAGGGGAAGACAGGAAGCAGGAGGAAGTCAGATTTTGAACTAGAGGGTATTAGCAGGAATAAAAAGGAAAGGATGAACACAAAAGATCTGTGTTTCTAAAAAAATTAATAGAACCTGACTACTCATCAGATGTGGGACAAAAGAAGGGGAGAATTAAAGATTCTATCAAGGTTTTGAGCTGGTGCAATGAGAAAGATCTTAACAGAAATGGGAGGAATAAATGTTCAGGAAAGAAAATAATGATTGAGATTTGAGTGTTAAAAGCAACACATAGGTAGAACACATGTGTAGAACTTCCAACGGGGAGGTGGCCAGGATGAAGACGCGGTTTCAGAAATGAGTCACAAACAAGGAAGAATTAAAGCCATGAGACTGCACGGGTTCACCAAGAGGCCTTACAGAAGTGAGGGTGGAGGGGGATGGGGTAACTGGGTGACGGGCACTAAGGAGGGCCCTTGATGGGATGAACACTGGGTGTTAGGCAATATGCTGGCAAATTGAATTTAGATAAAATATTTTTTAAAAAATGAAAATAACAGTTAAAAAAAAGAAAGAAGTGAGAATGAAGTAGAGGGCCAAGGGCAGGTTCTGAGGGGAAACCTACATTTCAAGCTGGAAAAGAAGATGAGACACAGGGATAAAAGGAGACATGAGAAATTATCCTCCGGGAAGCCTAAGGAGGTGAGACTTTCACAGGCATGGGGAGGTGAGTAGGATGCGCCATAGGGTCAATCACGTAAAACCATTAGGCAAAAACACTGCATTTGGTGTCCAGCTAGTGACCTTTAAAAAAATCATTATGGAGTGGCAGGCCACTGCCCAGGTGGCCGTGGCCAAAGCAGACGTGTGACCTCGGCGTGCAGCGCCATCAGCTCGCAGTTTGAGCACCCAGCCGCCGGGTCAGGGGACAGGTGCACAGGTCCAAGTTTGCCGAGCTGGCGGGTAGCACCGTGGGGCTGGAGGGCACGCGTGGGGCCGGCCGGGATGGGGAGGGGTCTCGGGAACGCCAATGCCCGAGACGGCCCGCAACGCTCAGGCGTGCCTGGGCGCCCCCCGTGCCCCTGGCCTCGGTGTTGAGATAGCCGCCTGGGAGGCAGCGATGCGCGGTTCAGCACCCTGGATTCGGCATTGCGGGTCTGAATCCGCTTCCCAGGCCAGCTTATCTGTGCCCGCCTGGAATGCTCAGGTCTGCAGCCTCCAAAGCCTCGTCCCCTGGCCTGTTGGGAGGAGGAGAAGGAAGAGGCTTCTAAGAAAGCCTCTAAGGAAACCTCCCAGGTAGGGGGAAGTTTTGAAAGACTGTTGGATCCACTTCTGGATGCTCTCTTCTGTTCCATTGATCTATGTGTCAGTTTTTGTGCCAGTACCACACTGTCTTGATGGTCACAGCTTTGTAGTACAACCTGAAATCTGGCATTGTGATGCCCCCATCTGAAGAAAGTCCATGGTATTTTGACAGGGATTGCATTAAACGTGTAAATTGCCCTGGGTAGCATTGACATTTTCACAATATTAATTCTTCCAATCCATGAGCATGGAATATTTTTCCATCTCTTTGTGTCTTCCTCAATTTCTTTCAGAAGTGTTCTATAGTTTTTAGGGTATAGATCCTTTACCTCTTTGGTGAGGTTTATGGTCAACTAATATTCGACAAGGAGGAAAGACTATCCATTGGAAGAAAGACAGTCTCTTCAATAAATGGTGCTGGGAAAATTGGACATCCACATGCAGAAGAATGAAACTGGACCACTCTCTTGCACCATACACAAAGATAAACTCAAAATGGATGAAAGATCTAAATGTGAGACAAGATTCCATCAAAATCCTAGAGGAGAACACAGGCAACACCCTTTTTGAACTCGGCCACAGAAACTTCTTGCAAGATCCATCCACAAAGGCAAAAGAAACAAAAGCAAAAATGAACTATTGGGACTTCATCAAGATAAGAAGCTTTTGCACAGCAAAGGATACAGTCAACAAAACTAAAAGACAACCTACAGAATGGGAGAAGATATTTGTAATGACGTATCAGATAAAGGGCTAGTTTCCAAGATCTATAAAGAACTTATTAAACTCAACAGCAAAGAAACAAACAATCCAATCAAGAAATGGGCAAAAGACATGAAGAGAAATCTCACAGAGGAAGACATAGACATGGCCAACAAGCACATGAGAAAATGCTCTGCATCACTTGCCATCGGGGAAATACAAATCAAAACCACAATGAGATACCACCTCACACCAGTGAGAATGGGGAAAATTAACAAGGCAGGAAACAACAAATGTTGGAGAGGATGCGGAGAAAAGGGAACCCTCTTACACTGTTGGTGGGAATGTGAACTGGTGCAGCCACTCTGGAAAACTGTGTGGAGGTTCCTCAAAGAGTTAAAAATAGACCTGCCCTACGACCCAGCAATTGCACCGCTGGGGATGTACCCCAAAGATACAGATGCAGTGAAACACTGGGAGGCCTGCACCCCGATGTTTCTAGCAGCAATGTCCACAATAGCCAAACTGTGGAAGGAGCCTCGGTGTCCATTGAAAGATGAATGGATAAAGAAGATGTGGTCTATATATACAATGGAATATTACTCAGCCATTGGAAATGACAAATACCCACCATTTGCTTCGACGTGGATGGAACTGGAGGGTATTATGCTGAGTAAAATAAGTCAATCGGAGAAGGACAAACATTATGTGGTCTCATTCATTTGGGGAATATAAATAATAGTGAAAGGGAATAAAAGGGAAAAGAGAAAAAATAAGTGGGAAATAGCAGAAAGGGAGACAGAACATGGAAGACTCCTAACTCTGGGAAACGAACTAGGGGTGGTGGAAGGGGAGGTGGGCGGGGGGTGAGGGTGACTGGGTGACAGGCACTGAAGGGGGGCACTTGATGGGATGAGCACTGGGTGTTATGCTATATGTTGGCAAATTGAACACCAATAAAAAATAAATTTATTATTAAAAAAATAAAGGTTCATATGATTCTGAAAAAAAAAAAAGAAAAAGAAAGACTGTTGGAGGAGACAGTATATTTACCAAGAAAACTGAGAAATCAAGTATAGAAGGAAGCACTACTTCGAGCCAAAAAAATAAAATTCTGTTGCTTAAAAAAGAAAAAGAGTAATGCTTAGGGTCCCCAGGGTGGCTCAGTCGGTTAAGTGTCTGCCTTTGGCTCAGGTATGATCCAGGAACCTCTGGATGGAGCCCGCATCCGGCTCTCTGCTCAGCCGGGAGTCTACTGCTCCCTGTGCTCCTCACCCTGCTCATGCTCTCTCTCTCCTCTTTCTCTCAAATAAATAAATAAAAATAAAAATAAAATTTTAATGTAATGCTTAAAAGGGGATAATGTTCAGCGGCACTGGGCTAGCTCAGTTGGTAGAGCTTGCAACTCTTGATCTCCAGGTTGTGAGTTCTATACCTTGGGTGTAGAGACTCCTTAAAAAAATAGTCTTTAAAAGGTGTCTGGGGGTAGTCCGGGGGCTCAGCAGTTTAGCCTTAGGCCTGGGGCCTAATCCTGGAGACCCGGGATCGAGTCCCACGTCAGGCTCCCTGCATGGAGCCTGCTTCTCCCTCTGCCTGTGTCTCTGCCTCTCTCTCTCTCTCTGTGTGTGTCTCTCATGAATAAATAAATAAAAATCTTTTTAAAAAGTTTTAAAAGGTGTCTGTGTGTGTAAGGGGGAGGGGATATGCATTTGACATGTTAAAGAGCTTATTCCTGAACCAAAACACTTACCACTACTGTAAAATATTTTCAAGGCTTCAGTCTCCTATCTAGCATTGAGTGTTTTCTCTACTAAGAAAACCACTTAGGTAAGGAGCAAGCTGTAGTCCTTGAGTAATCACAAAGGAGATATCGAAGAATCCAGCTTCCTCACCTAAAGCTGAAGCTTCACGCAGTGGATGATTCAGGTACCGAGGATGTAGAAACTAAAATGCTGACTCTGTGATCATTGTTACTTGCTGTGAATTGACATGAAAATCTATACCCACTCTCTCTACCTAGCCATTACCCAGCTATATAATCTCACTCTGGGTACCTGAAACATGAGATCACTGCCAAAGATAAACCAGTGATCCATGCCACCACTCTGGCAAAGCTGCTAAGCAAATGGTAGGTGTTTGTTTTAAGGACACTCTCCTTCCCATCCTGTTCAATTCCTGTATCTTTTTTTTTTTTTTCAATTCGGGGGGCGGGGGGAAGGCTGATGTAGTATTCTTCACTTTAAACATATTTGATTCTTCTTAAAAGAACTTATCCCCTTTTAGCTGTCTTTGCTCAATGGATGAAATTAGATAAATGTTGATATTTCTATGATTCATGTAATAACTTCTCCTTACCCATTTCAAACCCTACAATTTTGTAAGTTAAAAAAAATGGCAGTAAAAGTTTTAAGAGTTGCTGGCAATAAATAAAATAATGAAAAGAGTCCTGAAATTTTAGGCTTTTGGTTTATTCAAATCCATTTAATTAGGGGGGAAAAAAACTATTAAGAATGTAGCTTTTCACTTTAATTGTGGAAACACTATAATAGTATCCCAAGCTGTGATTAAACTGACCTTAGATTTCACAGTAATAAGCTAGGAAAGGTGAATTTGTGTGTGAATGGAAAAGGCCCAGGTCCCCTTCATCTGTGGCAGGTCATTTGTGGTGGTTTAGAATTAGCTCTTTTGTACCCTTACCCTTAGACGGAATCCACATATTAACCTTCCTACTAGTCTCGGTCCTAAAGAGACCTTATTTTCACTCTCCACTGCCTTTTAAGAGTGTTGAGTGTAAAGTATGTTATCACCAGGACACAATGATACTGCCCCAAAGTCAAAGAAGTCACTTCTAATCAATCACCACTGGCAAATATAAAAAAAGCAATCTTTCTTTTTTCTAAAAGAGTCTTGCCCAACAGCGTCACCATTGCTGCATGGTTTGTAGGGTCTCCCTTCCCTACTAAAGAGGAAGAGACACATACCAGAGAAGGGGCATGCAAGTTCCAACTCATGTGCCAGGGAGTACATTCTGGAGAGTCAATTTTTTCATCTGCCCAACTGAGTAGCAGCTGCATGGCACAGTCTTCCACGTGTGCCAAGCATGATGTAGGATTGATTCTCTGTCCACAATCACTTCCGCCAGTCCTAAAGAGCTGCCGGGTCCCTATCACATATCTCTCCTGAGCACTCTGTGGTAATCGGGACATGATGACATTTACTGAACTTTCTTATTCTAGGACATTCTCCAGTAGTTCAAGGAGCTTGAAAGATATGTCTCTTCCTTTCCCTTACTCCATCCTTGTCTTTACTTCCCACACTTACTGTAAAATGTTAATAAAATAAATTTAAATCACGTAAATCCCATCAACAGAGAGAGAGAGAGAGAGAGAGAGAGAGAGAGAGAATGAGAGAGAGAGAGAGAGAGGCTTTCCTTTGGGTCTCTGCACTCTAAATCCAGAAATCTCACCCCCCCCACCCTCACTCCCTCCCCTCCCACCCCCACACAAATGCCAGCCTGACATACAAAATCTGATGACTCATGAAAGCCAAAAGTCTATTTTAATCCTAAAATTACCGTCTACATTGCTATTTTGTAACTTGTGTTATTCCTAATTATGGTATTAACCAGTCAATGTTTTAATTTTTTTCTAATGCTAGAAGATGAATAAGGCCAAAAACTTATAAATAGACCAACCCACATTACTAGTTTCTGCGTTTCTTCAAAACACAGGATGCCAGATAGAAGACATCTTTTGAGATATAATCTGTTATCAGTCTAAGTGCCCTAAGTCTGAGTTTTTTAAGAGGCTTAAATCACGGCACGATGCTTGCATTACTACTTGTAAAGCCTGTTTCTGCTGATAGTACCTGACTGACTCTCTTCTGATGATGAAAAAATTGGGAAGTTAGAGTCATGGCATGATGCATTTGACAGAAGCATTTCTGTCTTTCTCCACCATTGTCTGCTCTGTTGGGAAAACCGAAGGATTACTTGATGCTCTTTTGTTTTACTTCTCCTTATGGATCTTCTAATGTTTCTGGTGTTTGAGTTATATTTAGAATCAGACACTGTGGGTGCTGGAGAAAGAGAGAGAGAGAGACAAAGAGGGAGAACAGAAAGAGAATCAGGATGAGATTTAAATCCTGGTTTGGATTCTGGCCTTTTCTGGGAAAGGGTGGTCCCCCAGAACTAAAACTCATCCTTTACTTCAGGGCTAGTAAATTCCCCAGCAGAAACAGCCGTGGTAACCTCCTGGCTTCATGTCAGTGACTATTCAGGCTTAGGTGGAGCTTTGTGAATCCCTCTCTCCAGCAAGAAGGCTCTGGGGCTTACAATCTACAGAGCCCGCCTTCCAGAGGCTCCCATCCACCTGTTGGATCCTTCACCCAGACATCTAGATGTAGCAATGGCACCAATAGCTTTCATTTCCTCTCATCTGGAGCTTGCCTCTCTGTGGTACATATTGCTGACTTTGCTTCCCATAGGCAGCAAATAATTTTCCATATCTCCTTAAGGATCACTCACCCTTAATATTGTCCCCTCTTCCTCCACTTTATCCTTGGATCTCAAGGTGGCAGACAGAGCTGCCAGGTTTATTAGGTATGAAGGTAATTGGTAAGTCCTTCAGAGCCCTAAAGTCAGAACCAGTCTGCACACAAGGATTAAGGTCCACCAGCCAAGAAGAAGGAGGCCCTTGGCCAAGGGGTGATTTATGCTGCACCAGCCTTCCAAATCCTTCCTATGTGTCCCTTTAGAAGAGTTCCTACCTGGACTCAGGACTGCCCTCCATGGGCTGTGTGCCATGCACTGGACCTGGGCTCCTTCCTCCCTTGCGTCCGCATTTACCTGCCGTGTCCTGTTTCTGTCGCTCCTCCCTAGGTGAGAGGCAGCAAAGGACACAGGCTAAACAGGTGGGCATTGGAGATCAATTCTGAGGGTTTGAATCCCAGCTATGCCACTTAGCAGCTGTGCAAAACCTTGGGCAAGTTATTTGACTTCTCTGTCCCTCACTTTACTCATCTGTAGAAAAGGAATAATAATAATAATACCCTATGACAGGGCTTTTATGAGGAATGATGAGTTAAACTGTGCATGAAGCACTCTGTAGTACCAAAGAAGTCTGAGTTACTACTTGAAAACCTCACTCCTCAAAGGTGTTAAAAGTGATAACTGTTTTATGCCTTGTCACTTACGTGTTTTTTGTATTTTAATGAGAGCTTTGTGGAAAAGGTCCAAGGAATTAACTTCAAAGAATAAAACAATAGAGACAATGCAGAGATCCTCCATTACTCTTAAATCATACTAATGCAGCTGTCCAAAACACTGGCCTTTCCAGCCAGATATTCTCTAATCTAATACTTCCTTTCAATCAAGGAGAATGAGGGTGCCTGCTTAAAAATCATCACAGATCAAAGACTTAATTAATCCAGGAAGCAAGCTGGTCAGGACTCAAACAGGGTCAAGTCATTCCTACCTAGGAGTACATATAACTACCTTTCAATCCCTTTTTAGATTTTATTTTTCCTCATCCTGGACACAAAAATTGGTAGCCAATAGGATGTCCATAAAGGAAAAAAGTGTTAGTAAAGAAAATCACCAGAAATAGGAAGTTAATTACACAGACGATTTATTCCCAAATGACCTCATAATTCTCAAATATGTCTGACTACAAGGTATTTCTTAGGAATAAAAGGAAAGAAGAGCTTAGCTGCGTGCCAAAACTAGGTCCTGAAGAGTACCAGATGGGTCACTAATGCTAAGATCTCCCCTTCGCCCTGCCCTCATGACTCCCTAACTTTGGTAGATCTGAAGTCATGGAATGGACGCTTGTCAATTACTATCATCATCATCATCATCATCATCATCATCATCATCATGCTGTTCACATTCTGCACTTCCTAGTTTGGAGATTTCTTTCCCTATACATCTTAATGCAAAGCAAAACTTGCTTCCCATCACAAAGCTGAAGCCACTCTCCCAACCTCTCTTGCACTCAGAGCTCAGACCATGACCAAGACTGTCAGTTGGACGCATGCGACACAGCCGTTAGCTAGCGGTACCAAGAGGCAGAGGTGAGGAGTATCCTTGCTGGGAGTTGGCAGCAGCAGTGTCAACAAAGCTGACTTCCTAGGGGCAGCAGAGGCTGAGAAGCAGCAGTTCCACCTGGGACAGGACTTCAGAGCACAGGCTGTGGCCTCCAACATTATCCTCGCGAGATGGGCTCTGGAGCAAGATGTTGGCTGTGGTCCTGACTGCTGCCAGGCCTCATTTGTTCCTGCTCGATTTCTAAGACAGGTTCTGTAGTCTGTGAAATACACAATATCCTTTTATTAAATGCTTTTTCTGCTTAAATCGACCACATCTGTTTCAGTTGTTTGCAACTATAAAACCCTGACTAATACAACTGGTGAGGCAAGATTTTTACTATGATGGCTGGGACTGCCAGCTGTCTGCCAATGCTCTCCATTTCGTCTTTTGGTAATAGAACTTGGAAGTTAGCTGTATCCTCAGCAGCACTAGGCCCTGATCTTAAAAAGAAAGAGTGGATGCTAGTTGTTTCATTTGTGTCTCTTCTGGGTCAGTTGAATTGATGGATTTTTCTTCTCATTGTGTGTTGGGTTTTTTTTTTTTTTTCCAACTTTTTTGCCTGCCTGGTCATTTTTTGATTGGATGTTAAACATTGTGAAGTTTATCTTGTTGGGTGCTGAATAATTTTGTATTCCTATAAATATTCTTGAGTTTTGTTCTGGGATATGGTTAAGCCACTTGGTATATTAATCTCTTGATGCCACTGTAACAAATTATCTCAAATTTAGTTGCTTAAACAGTAGGAATTTATTCCTTCACAGTTGTGGGAGCCAAAAGTCTGAAACCAAAGTGTCAGCAGGTTATCTCCAGGGGGTCTAGAACAGAATCCTTTTCTTGCCTTTTCAGCTTCTGATGGCGGTGGCGCCTGACATTCCATGGCTGGATCAGTCCAATTGTAGACTCTGTCTTCTTTCCATTGCTCTCTCCTCTTTGTGAATCTAATCTCTCTTTGCCTCCTCCTCCTTCTTTTTTTTTTTATTTTTGTTTTTGTTTTCTTTTTTTAAAGATTTTATTTATTTATTCATGAGAGACACACACAGAGAGAGAGAGAGAGGCAGAGACACAGGCAGAGGGAGAAGCAGGCTCCATGTAGGGAGCCTGATGTGGGACTCGATCCCGGGGATCCAGGATTGTGCCCTGAGCCAAAGGCAGGCGCTAAACCACTGAGCCATCCTGGGATCCCCTCTTCTTTTTTTAAGATATTTATTTATTTAAGAGAGAGAGAGAGAACAAGAGAAAGCAAACACACAAGTAGGGAAAGGGGCAGGGGGAGAGAATCCTCAAGCAGACTCCTCACTAAACGCTGAGCCAGATGCAGGACTTGATCTAATGACCCTGAGATCGTGACCTGAGCCAAAACCAAGAGGTGGGTGTTTAACCAACTGAGCCACCCAGGCACCCTCTTTGCCACCTTCTTACAAGGACACTTGAGATGATATTTAGGGCCCACTTGGAGAATCCAGGTTGATCTCTTTATCTCAAGATTCTTAATGTTACCACATCTGTAAAGATCTTTTTTAGAAATCAGGTAACATTGATAGGCCCCAGGGATCAGGACTTGGTATCCTTGGGCCATCATTCACCCCATTACACTTGGAAACAATGTGATCCTTTAGGTCTTATTTTAAGCTGTGGTGGCACCTGAGCAGTGTTTAATCGAGGGCTCATTTTGCCTCACTTCTGATGCAAAAGCCCATGAGGAGTCTACCTATACTCCATGAATTATAAGGTTTTCTGCTCTGGCTAATGAGTAGAGGAGCTGTTCCTGACTGTGAGCTCTAGAGAATTATCCTTCTAAAATGCTTAGGTGATTCTTTCCCGGCACTTGGCTGGTTTCTTACACATGTGAAGTAATCAGGGTTCAGATGAGACCTGGGCAGGGGTGGGGTGGGGTGGGGAGGGGTGGACCCAACCCAGATCTCCAGAGTTGTCCCCATGCGGCATCCTCCTCTCCCATACTCTACCTTCTGCATCCTAACTTCTGGGGACTCCCAGCCCAATCCTCAACTCTGGATCCTTCCCATCCAGCGCCACTGTAGGGCTCACCTCACTTGTTTCCTGTCTCTCAGGGATCCCTGTACTTTGTCACCTGATGTTCACTATCTTGAAAACCATCACTTAGAACGTTTTGGTTTTTTGTTGTTTTCTGAGGAGAGATTATAAATCTAGTCTGTTACTCCATCTTGGCTGGAAAGCAAAGCATGTTTTTTTTAAAACTAAAAACTATAACCGAAGGTGCCTTCCCTTCCACTTTCTCCCCTCTGGCTGGCTAGGATGTGGATGTGATTCTGTGAGGGCCATCGTGGGCTAAGAGGTAAGAGCCAAGGTCAATAGAGAAACAAGGTAGAAGGGACCTGAGTACCACCCCTCACTGTCCATACAATGCTTGCAAGGAGAGAGACGCATTTCTCCCTTGTTCAAGCCATCATAGTTTCAGATGTCTTTGGGCCTGTAGTTCGGTACCTATTTAATAGAAGTGATTTATGAAATGTCATAGTGTCCTCTAGTTTTGCCCTTTCTGGCAGAATGATTTGAAAATTGATACAGTTTTCCTTTTTAAAGCTTTTATTTATTTATTCATGAAAGACACAGAGAGCAAGGCAGAGACATAGGCAGAGGGAGAAGCAGGCTCCCTGTGGGGGCTCAACCACTGAGCCACCCAGGTGGCCCTGGTACAGATTTTCACTGAATGATGCCAGTAGACCACAAGAGCAGTATGTAGTCACATCCACAATCTCCCATGGGAATAAATGTGTGTGGTGCGCGTGTGCACGCATGTGTGTTGCATAAATCAACAAGCACTGTAATTTATTTTTACTTCTAACAAAATTTTTGAGCACAATAAATAACACTTACTTAGTGGCGTTTTACGACCTCTAACTCCTAGTTCGGGGGCCTTGAAGCTCTGACCCGTGGGCTAAATGCAGCCGGTCGGTCACCTGGTTTTATACAGCTCACAGCTAGGAGTGATTTTTACCTTTTTACATAGTAGAAAAACATCAAGAGTATTTTTTTGACAAGTGAAAATGATACAAAATTCAAATGTGAGTGTCCATCTGTACAGGTTTATTAGAACACAGCTACTTTCCATCATATGTGTATTGTCTGTGGATGCTTCCACGCCTTAGTGGCCGAGATGAACGGCTGTGACAGAGATCATGTGACACACAAAGTCCAACACATTTACTGTTACCCTTGCAGAGAACGTATACCAATCCCAAAACTCAAGCTCTAGCACTTCATAGGCATTGTGACGTGACATAAAGAGGATCTTCACTTACAGCCCTTAGGAAACCATAAAAGGGAGACTGAACCCAGAGCCATAGACACCAAGCTCACTCACGGTTCTGGAGCTTGTGAACAAGAGTGTTCACACACTACAGTCACAGCTGGTGGGCACGGCTATTCTCCAGGTATTCCAAACCACCATGGAGCACACAGCCCAACCAGGGTTTTGTACTCACTTAGCCCACCAGATTTGGAACTAGAATATTCTTGAGATTCCCCTTCAAATCTTCAAAATTGACCAACAACACTACCGCACTATAATGATGAATGTCCCCCTCCCTTTTCACATAGAGAATTATCTTCCTTCTGTCTCATGCTTTATGCCACTGGCCAAAACTTTTGGAGAGCTGTTAACTAGGGAGAGTACTGTTCACTTTAGTACCTGTTCCAGTGGGATCCTAAGTTTAAAAAAAAAAAACAAAAAACCCTCAATGATACGATCTCTCAGGCTCTGTTCATGACAAAGGGAGGGGTAACATTTGTCAAGCACCAACTTTTAGCAATAGGAGTACCACGGAATTAAGGGACTGATGTTAATGCCATATTTGGTCTAGAAACTGAGGAATAGCTGAATCCTGCCCTAAATCATCCACTTTTGAAAGCCTTCCTGAGAGAGATAAGTGTACAAATCATGGAACCAGACAAAGTAACGCTGTTCCCAGCAGAGTTTCAAACCCACAGGCAACGAAGGATCCAGGGAGCTAGGGTAAACCGGTGGAAGCCTCCGTTTGTTCCATAGAAGAGAAACCTGAGGAGGTCTATCTCCATCAATATGTGCAGTGAGGTCCGAAAAGTGTTGGATTAAGGAAAGGCTCCACCCAGTGGAAAGAAAAGAGGCCTTTGCTTTGAGGCCTACAAAGGGAGCTAACCTGGGCTTTCCACACAGGCGCCTGGGCCAGGCTGAGGAATGAGAAAGGGGTCTTCCCAGTTCTGAGGAGCAAGCCCTATGCCACCTAACTCCATCATCCCCAGAAGTGGAAGAGAAAAGGGAGGGAGTTGAAGGTACCCACCTCTGAGACTCCCTAGGCAAAGGGAGTTGACTGTGGTCTTGCAAAGAGATCTGGAAGCAGAAGCCTGTCCCCCCCGTTGGGCACAGCACCTTTATCTCAGCATACTGATGTCTCCAACAGGTGCAATGGCCATTTAATGGCTTAAATGTCCTTGAAGCACCAACCACAGAAGATGAGAGGGAAGTGGACAGGAGGCGAGTTGAGGTCCCCCCTTAGGCCAGGGCCAACTACCTGCCAGAGGCATCAAAGATTATTCCATTCCTTTGAGGTTATCTGACTGCGTCCATTTAACAAGTCAAGAAACCAAGGGTCAAAGAGGCTTTGAGGATTTGAGGAAACAGTGTGTTATGGTGGAAAAAACATGGGCTTTGCAGTCAAACAAATCTAGGGTGACTCAGCCAGCCACTGACTATGTATGATTTAGCCAAGCTGCTCCAAAGTGTTAAATGTAAAAATACAGTGGAATCATACTGCGCATGTGAGACTAGCATTAAGTCTGGCATATGGTAGGTGGGTGGTAACTTTATTTTCTTTTCTCCTCCAGCAAAAGGAGGTGGAGTTGGGAGCCTGGTCTTCCTGACCAGAATCCAGGTGCTCTCCCCTCCCTGACAGCTTCTTCTCAGTTTCCCCTGAACATAAAACCCAGGTTCCCACTGTAGAGGCTTTTCAGAGTTAAGCTGGTTGATCTTCATATTTTAGGAACAGAGGATGGTTCCCAAACAACCCCTTTTTAGGTCTCTCACCCACAGCCTCAGGGAGGGCTGGAACTAGAAGGCTGGCCAGTCTTGCCCTTTCCCAGTGATTTTTCAGGCTTGCAAGGGAAACCCTTGAAGGGAATCCCTCTGGGCAGCAAAGTCCATCCCTTTTATGGACAGATTCTCCTGCCCTGCATAGCAAACCTGGAGCACATTTTTTTGGCACGTAAAAGGCTACAGATCTTTTTTTTCCAAAAGGCAAACATGCTTCTGTGATTCATAACAATGGCTCAGTTTAAAGGTTTTCAAATCCCATTGAATGCCTCCTTGATTTAGATGTTTCTCAGGCTTAATAAATAGTAAGATACTAAAGCCAAAAGGATCCCCCTATTTACAAAGTGATTTTGTGTAACTGGCTACCTCTACACTAGGGTTTCTCAACTCTGGCACTATGACGTTTTGATTAGGGCAATTCTTTGCATTGTGGAATGTTCAGCAGACTCCTTGGCCTCTACCTGATACATGCCAGTAGCAATGCCCCACACCACCCCCAAGTTGTGACAAATAAAAATATCTCCAGACATTATCAGATGTCTCCTGGGAGGCAAAATCACCCCCACTGGAGAACTACTGCTCTAAACAGATCCAGTATGAGATTTAAAATGAACTTAGAGTCTGCAATTTTTATTTATTTTTAAATTTTTTTTGAGAGAGAGAGAGAGAGAGAGAGAGCAGTTGTCCATGAGAAGGGGGGAGGGGCAGAGGGAGAAGGAGAGAGAGAATCTTAAGCAGGCTCCACACCCAGCACAGAGTCTAATGCAGGGCTCAATCCGAGGACCCTGAGATCATGACCTGAGCTCATATCAAGAATTGGACACTTAATGGACTGAGCCACCCATGTGCCTTTGAAGAATATTTTTGATCATGCAAGTAAAATTTTACAGTAGTGGGGCCACGTGTTTAGTATGATTTATGGAAAGCAGCCTCAGGACCTTGTGATGGGGATTCCATTTGGCACTAAGTATGTGAATCTATACTGGAGATCCACCATGGGGTTTTTCTTTTGACTTTTTAACAGCAGCTTTTTACTCTGATTATTTCCATTTTTCTCTGAAAAAAATGGAGTACAGCTGAACAATTTTGGTTAATGTAGTGCTGTTTTACCACTTTTTATTCCATCTCCACCCTCTTTTTCTTTTTCTTTTCCTGGGCATGGAACCTGCCTGGATTCACTCTCTCTCCCTCTCCCTTCCCAACCCCCCTCACACTCTCTCTCTGTCTCACTCTCTCAAATAAACGAATAAATAATACTCTTCAAACAACTGATCCAAAATCCATAAAAATATAATAGTTGCCATTTATTGATCATTTATAATCGTTCCTATAGCAATGCTATAAGATGAGACTCATTAACCCCATTAGGGATGGAGACATGGTCAAGAAAGGTTGAGTAACTTACCCAAGCTCACACAGCTAGTCACTGGGATTGGCTTAAGACCTCACCTACCCCTTGCCATACACACACACACAGACACACACACACACACACACACACAATCACACAGTCATGCACTGCCATCTGGTTGTATTCAATGCACAGTTTTTGCTACAGTAGCTCAGTAAACCCAGAAATTCTAAGTTTTTATCCACAGAAGCTGAAACAAATCATGCTTTGTGCTCAATTCATAGAATTACAGAATTCCAGGGCTGGCAGGGACATCAGGGTCATAAAGTCCCCCCCCCTCTTTTTTTTTTTTTTTTTGCAGATGACCTATACCAGGCTCAGTGAGTCGAAAGGAACAAAATCACAGCGTTAGTTGTTACAGTTAACTAGAATATTAAATTAACTCAGAACCCTCATTCTTGAAAATACCCTGTTCCTATGGGTTTTGTTGTGCCCCTGAGGGCACATTCTTCTCTCTCAGAGGGCTGCTTTGCCACTTTCACACCAATCACGGGGCCTCCAGAGCCTCTCCAGGGCACCATTTTGCCCCCCTCCAGTGGTGGGTGGGGGCACACGGTGAGCAGCCCCCTGGTGTTGAGGGGCAGGTCCCCTGTTGAGAAGACCCAGGAGGTCTATTTGGCAGACCCCAGCTTTGCTAGGAAGCTATGCGGCAAAAACGAAACCAGCACTTCCCAACTCTTTGCTCAATACTATTACTTTTATAATCTATGGCTCCCTTTAAATACAGTGTAGCATAACAGGCTTATAATTCAAAACACATTTGGACAAAATGTAAAATCCATACTGTACAAGCCCATGAATGTAAGAAGCAATGTTCCCTTCAGGCCTCCTATTGAAAGCAGACAACACTTCTTCAAACAACCTGACATTTTTTGTCTGCTTGTTTTCACGCTCTGCAATATCCACTCACTGTTGCTTTCCTATCGATCAACTGCTAAGTTTCACATGGGTCCTCCTGCTGGTATGTGAGTGCACGTTAAGAACTTGTTTTGTTTTGTTTTGTTTTGTTTTTCAGGACAGACATTCCCTGCTGTGCTTTTCCTGGATTTGGACTATTTTTATTATTTACTTTATGTTGCCATGGAAATGGGGAGATCACAGATGTTAAGAGTTGGAATCTAGGGCCACAGGAGACATTTATCATTGTACTTTGTATGAAGTGGGCTCTTGTTCCTTGTTTCTTCAGAGCCTAGTGTTTATTTTATAAAAGAGTTACTAATGAGGACTCAAGCCTAATGAAAAATATGAAACTCTGCTTCACCTCTAGGGCACACATTTTCCACAACGGTAAATTATCCTATGAGAGAGCAAGGTGCAGCTCATGAAAACACAGAGATTAGCAGCTGTCAATTTATTCCCATGTAGGAGACAGAATGATGCATCAGAACAAGGGAGCCATTCATCATTCTCTCCCATCCCCCTGAAGAAGAAGAGAAACTTTCCCAAATTATTTCAACCATGCCCTGCGAGGAAACAAAGAACCGAGGGGCTCACCAGCATGTCACCATCATCACTGATAAATGTTTGCAGAGTGTCAGTGAGCAAAGTGTAGGTCTGAACAAAACAAAGTATGGATGCAATGCTTACAAGGCTACATGCTAACACCATATTTTTAGTTACTACCCAAAGTGGGGGTAAAAAGCAGCAGCAACCTTTATTATTTTCAAGGTTCTTTGTGGCTCAAAGCACAATGGAATTGAAACAGATCAATAGAAGGGCACAACAACTCACTGCAGGTACCTTTGAGGATCGACTCTAAACATTTTGACTTTTGAACAAGTGTCTTATAGAGTCCACTCCCCCAAGGGCCAGCCAAAGCAAATGGTGGTTGCTGTTCCTTTGTCCAAATCAGATTGGGGTCCTCCATGGTTTCCTTCTGCACACAAGTAAGGCTGTTGGTGTCCAAACAAAACAAAGCAGACAGACACCCAATAGTGACAAAAGATTGCCCCCATCACAATGATCCAGTGCCTTGAGAAATCTCTCCTATCTCTCTCTCCAGTGACCAACACCTTGATCTCCTTCTCTGTCTCTGGTGAATGCCCCATTAGCTTGCTTACTTGACTGTTGGCTCCTTCCAGGCCCTACTCTCAGTGCTAGGTTTGAAATTCTCCACTTGTCAACACCAATTCCTCTGAGTCAGACCCATAATCCTCTCCTAACCCCAACCCTTGTTTTAGGGACCTCACACCACCATTTGCACTAAAAGGTATCTGAACGTAATTTTCATCCTTTCTGTCTCTCTTCTTTCTATTTTCTTTCATGCTCAGTTTTTCTTCTCCTCTCCCTTTCCTTCTAGTTTAAAGCTCATATTTTTTCTCTTTCAACAATCATTTTTCCTTTCCCAGTGGCCTTTATACTTTATTTTGAAAATTAACATTTCTATAGCTAAAATGTTTCAAGAGGCAATAGCGGCAGCAAGAACATTGGACTCATTTCAAGTTTCAGTTCCAACATTTACTAGTTGTAAGATATTAGAGGAAATACTTAATGTTCTTACATGTCAATTTCCTCATTTGAAAAATGAAGGTAATAGTCTATACTGTATGGAGCTGTTGTGAGGCTAGCACAAGGGAAAACCTCTGGTAGGTTCTCGCTAAAAAGTGATTCATTTGTTCAGCTTAACTCAAAGATCCAGTTGACAAGTGTTATTGATCTAGGTAATGGTGATGGCATCTTCATAATGTACAAAATCTAGATATAGGTGTCAATAACTATGAAAGGTCTGAGGTTTTACCCTAGCAAGTTAGCATGGTGGAGTTGCATGAATGCTGGGTGAAGACACAAGTCTCCTGGATCAGAGACAAGGGACTTTGTTATTCACAGAAATACCAGTAGTCAAATGTTTTGGCATTTTTCTTGTATCAGTTTCCTAAATCACAGTCCCTATAGAGTGACATGGAGAGGGCCAGAGGACACCTACACACAGTCAGGCTACAGGAGGGGAACTCTGAGCTTAGGGAACCCAAACTTTTTACAGTGGTCAGTAAAGTGTGCCTTCTGTTGGCTCCAGGAGAAAACACCATCTCTCTCTTCCAAGGCCATATGAACATCCTTGAATAGATAATCTAGAAGAAAGTCAGTGCGTTTTCTTGCAGGACATCCGGAAATGTAGGAGACCTGGAGACATGGAGAATTGTCTCCCAACAAGACCATATTGTTTGTGAAGCATTAGCATAATCCTAGCAGCAAATGGACAGTATATTTGAAATTCAGATGCAAGTTCAAGTCTGTGAGGTCCATCTGCATTGTAACCAAATCTATATTAAAGGATGGAAGAGTAGTCTTTTAATTCCAACATCCTTTTGAACAGTAATTCACTACAATGTAAGATTTGTACATTCCTAAGTACAGAACAGGTGTTACAGACTATATTTGGCCACTTATCTTAGCTCCTATCTGAGGTATATTGTTATATGAAATTTTCCTTCCTTGAGATGCGTTATATTAAATTTTCCTTCCTATCCCATAATATATAAAAACATAATTTATAGCAGTATAGTAGAGTGGTTAGGAACCCAGGCTCAGGAGAGAGCCTACTCAGGTTCAAAATCTCAACATAACCATACAGAATTATCTTGGGCAAGTTATTTTAACTTCTCTGTGCTTTATTTCTGCTTCAGCAAAATGGAGATTATAATAGTGTTTACTTCATAAGATTGAGGAGTGGGTAAAATGTTATGATCCATGTAAGGTGCTTAGAACAATGTCAGGCTTAAGATAAATGTCAGCTATTTTTAATAGTGAATATTCACACCAATCGTTTGGATGGAGTGTTCTTTCCTAAGTGGAAGACTTTTTAAAAATGTATTCAGGCTGAGAACCTAGGATTTTACAATAAAGCCACAGGCACTTTATAAGCAAAACTACTCTCCCACTTTTCTGCTTCTTACCACTAACCAACTTTAGTACAGTTCTGTGTCAATAAGAAGAAAGACAGATTGGCATCAGATAAAAGGCCCACCTTCTCTGAGAATTCATACACTTAGTATTGAGTTTTTTTTGTATTCCAAGAAAAATGCTCTTGTATTGACTTTGTTCATGTGCTGAAGGGGAGATGAGGAGAGTCACACTTCCAGATTCTCATCTAGAAATAAGCAGAGTTTTTATTATTTTCTCTTTGTTTTAGCTGTAGCCCAAACATGCCATTTAATGACAATATTGTAAAATTCCAAATAGAAATCTATTTATATTTTCTTAGCCTTTTTTTTCTTTTTAATTCTTAAATTCTCCAAAGGCAATCAGCACAAGAAATCCTGAGGCTCCAAGAAAATGTTTTTCAACCCACTGAACACAAACTAGCCCTGGTCTGTATGTGCCCTCTATCACTTGGAGCTGGAAGCGCGTTTGCCATCAGGGCATCAAACCACTCACTTTGAGGACCTTGAGGACCGGGAACCTGAGCCAGCGGTGGCAGGAGAATGCCCCAGGCAGTGAGTGGCAGAGTTAGAAGCTGCGTTCCAAGGCTGGCTGATGCTCCATATCATACCTTCCTTCTGCTCCACCAATTTCTCTCCCTTCCTCTTTCTTCATTCTCACGGCCCAAACAGGTAAATGTAGTTGGTACTGCATGAAATGTATTGGATGAGATGAACTGAGTGGAAATTAAATGTGTTTCATCTTAGTTGCTGGTGCTTTATTTGCTCTTGCGAGCAAGGTAACAATGTCACTTTATTTTTTTTTAATTCTTTTCTTATTGGAGTTCAATTTGCCAACATTTAGCATAACACCCAGTGCTCATCCCATCAAGTGCCCCCCTCAGTGCCCATCACCCAGTCACCCCAACCCCCCCAACCTCCCTTTCCACTACCCCTTGTTTGTTTCCCAGAGTGAGGTGCCTCATGTTTTGTCACCCTCACTGATATTTTCACTCATTTTCTTTCCTTTCCCTTTATTCCCTGTCACTATTTTTTATATTCCCCAAATGAATGAGACCATATAATGTCTGTCCTCTGATTGACTTATTTCACTCAGCGTAGTACCCTCCAGTTCCATCCACATCGAAGCAAATGGTGGGTATTTGTCGTTTCTAATTGCTGAGGAATATTCCATTGTATACAGAGACCACAGCTTCTTTATCCATTGGTCTTCCAACAATGTCACTTTAATTTCTCAGTTGGGCTTCTTAAAAATACAGTGATCCTTACAGCGATGACACTATTCTGTTTGACACTGTAATGATGGGTACGTGACATTATACATTTGTCAAAACCCACAGAACTTGGTGCAACACAAAGTGTAAGCCCTGACATAAACTCTGGTCTTTCATTGCTAGTAGTATATCAATATTGATGGTTCATCGGTTCTAACAAGTGCATCCCACTAATGCAACATGTTAATCCAAGGGGAAGTTGTTGCCAGGTAGAGGAAAGAGTACGAGGGAACTTTTGTACATTCTGCTCAGTTTTTCTGTAAACCTAAAACTGCTTTAGAAAATGAAATTTAGGGGCACCTGGGTGGCTCAGTGGTTGAGCGTCTGCCTTTGGCTCAGACAGCAATCCTGGGGTCCCAGGGTCAAGTCCTGCTTTGGGCTCCCTGCATGGAGCCTGCTTCTCCCTCTGCCTATGTCGCTGCCTCTCTCTCTGTGTCTCTCATGAGTAAATAAATAAAATCTTCAAGAAAAAATAAAAATAAATAAAATGTATTATACATATATATATTTTAAAACTATAGTAGTCCAACCTTGTTATATTTTAGAGAGAATATGGTAACAGAGTTTTTTAACCAACGATGATAATCACAAATAAACACTGGTGATTTTTTTTATCTCATTTTGGATGGATTTTTGGTGTAAAAAAGTAAATTCCAGAATTTATTATTCATGGTGTTCCCATCAAAAAGGAAAGTTTACAATGTAAATAAATATATTTATTAATAAAATTGACAATTTACATGGCACTATTCAATGTAGTATTTTTAAAGATTTTATATATTTTACTTTAGAAGGAGAGATGGCACCTGCATGAGGAGAGGCAGAGGAGAGGGAGAGAATCTCAAGCAGATGCCGTGCTGAGCATGGAAACCCTTGTGGTGCCCAGTCTCACGACCCTGAGACCATGACCCAAGCCAAAATGAAGAATTGGGTGCTCAACCAACTGAGCCACCCAGGCACGCTGATCTTCAATGCAGTTTTGAAAGAATTAGTCATCTTACCAATGGCTGGTGCAGACCCACTCAGTGTACAGTGAACATGTGAATTAACTCTGGTAATGGTTTTGAAATGAACGGTTCCTTCTGACTTTTCTCCCCTGCCATTGTTTTCATACTGTCCATACAACTAGCTTATATTTTTGCCAATTTAATTGATGGTGTGTTAAAAACTGATCTAAACACCTAAAAATTTCTTCTTCTATTGTGCACTTGTCAAAAGTTTTAAAAAGTAATAAATCTTTTTTGTATTTGTGTAAACATCTAACACAAAGGCAAACAAAGCAGATTCTCATTCACTAAATCTATAAAGATTTTATAAAATCTCTGCCTCTGAATTAATTCATCAAGTACATTGGGTGATAATTCTTGCATTCCACAGTATGCTCTTGTCAGACAATGATAGTGGTTGAACTTTTTTCTTTTTCTTTTCTTTCTTTCTTTCTTTCTTTCTTTCTTTCTTTCTTTTCTTTTCTTTCTTTTTTTTTTTATGTGGTTGAATTTTTATAGTAGCCAGTTGCATTGTTAGTAACAGAACATTTAACAGTGTTTTCCCTGGTGGAACATTCCATTCTCTCTCATAGAGCACATCTACTTTGAATGATGTTGCATGTGAATTTTCATTGTCAGATTTAATTTTAGTTCATTTTCAGTTTTCTAGGAACAGTAATCTCAAGACTGTAAGAGGTAAGATGTCAATAGTCTTATTTTTATTCTTACTATATTCTGTTTCAAGATACCATTGTAACTTGGCAGGAGTCATAGAACTATTTTGCAAATTTTTACTGCATGAAGTACATCCAGTAACTTTTAGAACCATAAAAGGTGAACCCCAGTAACAAATAATTATTACCATTCTTCTTGTCTGCTAGACGTTATGAGAGAGTTTTCCACACATGGCCTTTGTTTTCTGGACAGGTGCTTCATCTGGTCAGCCTTGTCTTTATTATCTTGATTCTTTTCTTGTTATAAGCATAATCATCTCATCCCATGAAGGGAGGATATAAATATAAATATAAGTTATCTCTCATATACACGTGTATAACATTTATTAATGTGAAGGTCAGGAGCACAGAAAACTTAATTCACTAAACCCACCATAATATGATACTATCGTAATGCAATGTGTTACATGTCCACTTGTTATTGCACAACTGATTTCCACCCCATGAGGAGAGCATGTGCTGCACATATGCCCCCAAGCTTTGCCCAGCATTTAATGGAGCATGATCACCACCATGTAAACGGAGGGTACACGCTTGCAATAATTTACCCTAGGAGACACGCACAGGTCTGAATTCAGGAACAGATCAGGGCAGAGCTACAAGCTCTGTTCAAAGGCATATCTATAAGATATTAAAATATACACACAGAGACATCAAGAGAAATGCTATTTCCAGGTCTAAAGTAAACTGAGCTCAGCCAGCAGTTCAAGTCATCATAGTGGTGGTCTCTAATATGTTAAAATCTGGTGCATGTCAAATTAGAGTATGTGTTTATTATCACAGTTTCTTTTTTAAATAGTGGAAGTATATATATTTGAAAACGAAGCTAGAGTTCTATACTTACAGAATCCTTGCAGCAAGGCCTAGCCTTGCTCCATCGATAATATATGACAATGCAGGGATGAACCTGAGCCAAACAATCAGAAAACTGAAGCCCCCTCCCCTTACTAGGCAAACATGAAACCACAGCTGGTACCAGCATGTGGAGGTGAAGCAAAGAGATGGTCTGAGAAAGGAGCAGCTACAATGGAGTGAGATCTCCACAGAATCTTCACCAAGTGAGAAGTGGACCGAGACCTGGAAGAGGAGTGACCCGAAAGGACTGGAAAGAACTTGCCAGAAGAGGGAAAATCCATCGAGAGATGAAGGGAGACTTTGAATATCCATCTCCGTGGTTGCGCAGATCCATGTAACTATGCAGCTGGAAATTCCTCCAAACCAGCTCTCTCCAGTTCAAGACACTTCTCTCCACTTATATGGAGTCATCTGAAATCTCTCCATTTCCACCTCATGATGTGTGTTTTCTCAACTAGTGTGCTGGGGACCACCATTCCATAGGGAACAATAATTTCCACCTGGGATTATAACTAAGCTAAACTAGATTCAATGAGTGTCTTTACTGCAGGATATTAGGCCTTTACTCTTTTTTTAAAGATTGATTGACTGATTGATTGATTGATTGATTTGACAGAGAAAGAGAGAGAGCACAAGATGGAGGAGCAGCAAAGGGAGAGGGAGAAGCAGGCTCTCCACCAAGCAGGGAGCCCAATGTGGGGCTCGATCTCAGGACCCTGGGATCATGATCTGAGCCAAAGGCAGACCCTTAACAGACTGAGCCACCCAGGCACCCAATGGATAGCAAGCCTTTACTATGCTAATATCTCTCGGAAATTTCCAAGGGAGGATAAAATATGTCATGTTTCCCACACTCATTCGAATAAAAGAAAAATTCTTCATAGAGTACCTGCAAAGATCTCCAGAAGCTCTTGCTCCACAAAACACAGAGAAATACCTCATGCCTGGAGGCCTCTGCTCTGTCACACGTACAGTGTATCATTCACAATCCTCTCCACGTCCCAGGGGAACTGGATGTTGGGAGCCAATCCCATCGTCAGCCAAAAGGAAATTGTCTACTGTTGTTGTTTTCCAGGGGAGAATGACTGGCACCTAGGTCAGGTAAGTCTGGATTGGAGAGGAAGTGGACAGTTTGGTGTAGGTTCCAGGCAGGCATTAAGTAGAACCACCAAAGAGCACCGTGGTTGCACCAAAACAGATTCCAGACTCAGTACTCTAAAGAGAAGACAATGCTGGCTGGATCCCCAAGCGATAGAGGTGATAGAGGTGTCTGACGTAGCAAAAGATAACTGGAAGAAATGGTGTGAGATTTGTGCTTGTTGACTGATTTTAAAGCCTGTGGAAAAGGAACGCTTCGGACTTTGGGTCAAGGATTAAAGAGAGAGAAGGACAACAAGAGCAGCCTGGAGCCTTCCTTAGGGCTTCCCTTTTTTCCTCTTTTTCCCATTCCTGCCTACTCTCCTTTCTTCTTTCTTTCCTTCTTCCTTCTCTCCCTTCCTCCTTCCTGCCTCTCTTGCTGCTTCTTTTTAATTTGCTAATACACCAGGGACTGTGTGAATGCTACAAAGATAAATAGCACATGGCTCCTGCTCTGAATATATCTGATAATCCCCACCTCTCTCTCCTCCACTGACCTTACCTGAACATTCTCCTCCATTTTACCTTTTTTTGTTTCCTGTACTTTACATAATAGCCTGTATTAGTTAGGGTTCCCCAGAGAATCAATAGGGTATATGCACATACGCACGCATGCACGTACATACATACATACACACACGTATACGTATATATACATATATGTGCGTGTGCATGTGCGTATGTATTATCAATAAACCAAGAAGATGTATATATATATTTTTTCCTTTTGAGAGAGATTTTTAGGAATTGGGTCATGTGATTAGAGGCTGGTAAGTCCAAAATCTGCAGGGTAAGCTGGCACGCTAAGACCCAGGAATGCAGTTCTAGATTGTCAAGGCCCTCAGGGATCAGAGGCTGGTACTGCCTATTCTTCTGAACCGAATGGGAAAGCGCAGGGAGCATGATGGTGGGCATAGCAGAGGATGCCAGTTAGCGTCCCCATGGCACGTCCTCACCAGACACACATTCCTCTAGCACAACAGAGGCAGAGAAGTGCTGGCCTAGTGAAGGGCTCCCTGAATCCTGTGGCTAGACTGTACCCAACCCCACTGCAATGGGCCACTCTCCAACCACTTACAATCATCCAGTACATCATCAATGTTAAATGTTCATGGTAAAAGATCAACTAAATTAAAAAGCCAGTTCCTAGCAGTTTGTAAATATGAGTTCCTTAAGAGTGTGTATTCCATATATGATACATACATAACATATAAATGTAGGTGAGTGTGTGCATGTAGATACATAGAAGAAAGACTAAAAAGATAAGCTCATGATGAAGTCTGATAACTGGTGATTTTTATTTTATTCCTTATGCTTTCTTGCATTTTCTAAATTTTCTACAAATAGACACGTTTTGTAAAAATGTACAAAATATTAAACTTTTGTGATTGAAAAACAGGGCAACTTTGAAGATATTTAGATATTTAACTATTTCTGGGCCATTTAATCCTACACGAATCTGTTTCAAAAATCAAACCCTACAAATACTGGGCTCAGACAGACCCATATTGAGATTATTGGTTACAGATGAAACGTCAGCCTCTAAAGAGATAAGGTGCCTTGGCCAGGAGGGAGCTTCAGCCTCTCCCAAGAGGAACCTAATCCAACAAAGGTGTTTGGCCTAATGACAAGAATTTTCATTGCAAAAATATTTTCCATTCTTTAATCAGAGCCTAATCCAACAGGAACTTCAGATGCCCGTCATGGTACTTTCCATGTAAATCTCTATCTCCCTCCTCATTTCAGTCTCAAGAGCATTCCTGTGCTTTGCAAATGGCCATGGAAAAGCTAGGGATCACAAAAGTCTTTGTCACATTGTTGCCTGTTTTGTTAATCCTTCAAATTACAATAATGTGACTAGGTTTTTAACTAACATTCCAGGACTAATGCATCAAATAAGAACTGCCTACTCTGTGAAGACAAAAACTTATCCCAATGAACTTCCATGCATCCAAACATTTTCAGAAAGCTTTGTGTGAAATTACTTTCAGAGGTTAGGGATATCCCTTTGCATTATATCATGTATCATGCTATTTGTACATTCTCCCATTCTTCCTCAAAATATCCCCAATACTTTATCTTTCTTCCATGGCATGAAGAAACCAAGGCCCTGAGCTTTAAAGTAACTTGCCAAGAACATATAGGTGGGAAATAACAAAGCAGAACTTCTGGCTTCAGGTAAAAGTGTTCCTTCCAACTTATATCTACTTCATGATTAGATCCCCAATCCATCTCTTGCAACTATTCCTAAAAATCATTCTTTTTTGCTGGTCGCTTGGTTTAAAGAATTGCCAAGTCCACATTGGATAGGGAGACAATTTGTGACCCTTTAATTCCCAAAGAACATTGATTGGTCTCTATGTTGGGTCATGGAAAATGATGTGCACACTTCAACTAAGTCACTTGTTTTCACTCCCCAAGCACAATAAAAATGATAGCTCTCACATTTTATGAGTTTTCCATGTTCAAGAAAAAATACTGGGTGCTCGACACACACGTTACCTCATTCAGTACTCACGACAACTCTCTGAGTGGGTGTTATCATCCCAGATTCACAGATAAGAAATCTGATGTCTGGCAAAGCAATCCTCAATAATTAAAAGCATGATACTACTTTCATAAATTCTTGAACGTGTCCCCATGGCACTGGTCATGCACTGCAGTGTGATAAGACTCATTTCTAGAATGGATGCCTGGGGCTCATGTCAAGTGAAATGCATCAGGGAGGAGGTTCTATGGGTCCTTAGTGTTAAATGACATTAGCACCTCCACCTGCTTATTAGCAAAGGGAACTCTTCGCTGGGTAGTTACCGTGCATTTGGGGTACATCCCAAGGCCTCTGGGTCCCTGGCAACATTCAAAGTGTCCCCAGACAGTATTTACTGAGGTGGCGGAGGAAAATTTACCCATTGTTTACAAAAATGCTGCTGAATAAATTTGCAGAAAAAGTCAGCAAAGGGCCCTTTGAAGTCTGTGATGCTCTGTCAAAAAGGTCTCTGCAGAAACATTGCTCTGGTAGGTCATGGGTTGTAAATATTTAAAAGTCCAGGCACACAGAATGCCAAATTTGTCTGTTGGCTCTGCAAATAAAACTACCTATTATTTTTCCATTCAGTTCTACACACTTCCTAATTTATACATGGCCCAAAATCAAGCCGTTCCTGCCTTATACAGTGGTTTGCCTGGCCCCTGGGGTGACCTTGAATGAGTCAGCTGCAAAGAAAACAGATGTTTTTATCTGCCCTTTGTTTTTTTTTTTTTTCTTTTTTTTTTTTTTTTTTAGATTTTATTTATTCATTCATGAGAGACACAGAAAGGGGCAGAGACACAGGCAGAGGGAGAAAGCAGGCTCCCTACCTGGAGCCCGACTCGGGGCTCGATCCCAGGACGCCGGGACCCCGGGTCAGCTGAAGGCCGGGGCGTCCCTGCAGTTTGTGATCTCCGAGCACCTGAAGTTGATGGCCAATGTCTTTGTCACTTGCATTTCTCCTGACTGGTTTTGTGTTGATTCATACTTTCACCTTTAGGAATGGGGAGACCATGTGCAGCCCTCGTAAGTCTCCTCGAGTTCTGGAACAGTGTTCTGTAAATGACAGAAATACTGGCATTTAGGAAATATTGCTGAATGGCTGTGCCTAGGGGCAGAGTCAGCAGGGGCCCCCCAGTGCATGATAAAGCTGCCCCTGTGCAGAGCTCCTCCCTCTCTCCTTCTACCCAGGAAGCCACCCTAGGATTTAGGGGGACTCAAGGATTCAACAGCAGGTCTGAGAGGCCCTGTGACCTCATGGTGATGAGACAAGAAGACAGTATCTCCCCGACTCCTGTGAGCCAGCTCCTCCTGACTCACACGGATATCCGGCTGCAAGCAAAGTATTGATCATTTTGCTCCTCACTTGGGTTGTCTGGGGTGCTTCTGGGTTTCCTTGATAAAACAGAAAGTGTTCAATTTCTTGCAGGTATCCCCCTGTCCCTACTGGTGACAATGTCTTCATCACCAATAACTAGTAAATTCCAGCTCGTCTGCAATGTCCATATTTTCCATCATCTCTTCCATTCCGGTTCCATAAAGCTGCTAAAGGGTCTCCATGATGATGTTCGGTGATGACTATGGGAGAGGAGATGCGCGTGGACTGCCACATAGGAGAAATCACTGGTGAGACTTCTCATCTTCCTGGGCCTAACATCTGTCCTTGTGCAAGTGAAACACCCATCCTCTTGGAATGTTCTGGGAGCTATGCCGCCTGAAGCACAGGGTTATTCTAAGCCAGTCTCAGAACTCTAGACCTCTGATGTCTAATTCAGTGGTGAGAATGTGGGCTAAATGTTTGGACACCTGGATGGGCCAATGAGTTTGGCTTAATTCATGGCCCAGACCCACCACTGGCTGCAACATGATGCATTTCAGCATAATTATTCAAAAGGAAACGCAAAAAGAGAGCTTGCGCCTTAAATTTTCTCAAGCTGTTTGCTACCCCAATACAATCTGAAATGTTAATATTGATCCTGTAATGAGGTGGGTAAGGAAGGAGTTAGGATGATCGGCATCAAATGCTGAGTCTGTCTAGAACCTTTAAAGGCATTTGCTCTAAAGGAAAGAATGGTTCCTACTTTGTGCTTTCATTATGCTCATGTCCAGGTAAAATTCTGCTTTGACATTATATTTAAAAAATGGATAAAATTTGAGTGTTCCAATTGGAAAGGGAGGCAGAGTTGGAAGTAGAATGCATTGTAAATATGCCAGCTTTCTGCATAATCCAGCTGCTTTCCTATCTCCTGTGTAGCCATTCTTTGTTGACTTGTTACGACATGCTTTCACAAAGAGTTGTCTTCGTCTGTTCAGGCTACTACAAAAAGTGGCAGAGACTCGGAGGCTAGAAAAAAGAAATTTTATTTCTCACAGTTCTGGAGGCTGGAAAGTCCAAGGTCAAGTTGCCAGCAAATTCAGGCTCTGGTGAGAGCCCACTTCCTGCTCATAGATGGCTGTGTCTTTACTGTGTCCTCACATGACAGAAGGGGTGAGAAGCTCTCTGAGGTCTCTTTTATTAGGGCATGAAGCCCATTCATGAGGGTTCCACCTTCATGACCTAATCACCTTCCAAAGTCCTACCTCCTATTACCATCACATTGGAGATTAGGATTGAATTTATGAAATTTGTGCGGACGCCAACATTCAGTCTGAACAAGATTCATTTAGTTCAACAAACTAGTTATGTTCCTCTTTTAGCTAGGACAGTTTTCTTTCTCACAAAAGTAACCACTTGATGGTATCTATCCTACCAGAAGAGAGATAGATCGGAGTTCAGTGTGGTTGTCTGACCTCAGAGCTCTTGTCTCCAGAAAGCATCCATTCCTTTTCATTATTCCTTTACCTCTTTTCATGCCCCAAATCCCATAACACACATAAAACTCCAAAAAATTCAGCCAGACCCATGTGTATGGGTGTCATGGTGCTTTCCTCTCCTGAGAGGTGGAGCACAAAAATTTCTCTCATCCCCTTCTCCAATCACACCGTGCAATGATGACTGGTGGCGAGTCGCTTGCATGTTCCACCAAAACAAGTGAATGAAAAATTGAAATTGGTTCATTTCTTGCTGTAGAGATTCCAGAAATTTCCATTATGTTGGTGATTAAGTTTCCAAAATGGATAAACAGTGTCCAAAAATCTAAATGGCAACATTAGGTAAAGGAGCAAGCACTTGTCAGGATAATGTTTTTCCCTTAATTTTACCTGTTAGGTGTGTGACCTTATGACACAAATAGCCTCTCTGAGCCAGGATCCTCATCTGTGGACTCCTGTCCTCCCAGCATTCCAATCCTGTACCTTCCTCTCCCTCTTTATTGATGAAGCTTACCTTTTTGAATAGGGCATCTTTATTCTTCTGCTTTTCTAATATTTCAAGAGAGTAAAAATTATTTTCTGAAAGTTTTTTTCATAATTTGCTATATACATTATTTTTCTTTTAAGATTTTATTTATTTGTTTGAGAGAGAGACAGAGACAGAGACAGAGCATGAGCAGTGGGGAAGAGGCTGAGCGAAAGGGAGAAGCAGACTCCCCGCTAAGCAGAGAGCCCAATCATGACCCCAGGATGATGACCTGAGCCGAAGGCACTTAACTGACTGAGCCACCAAGATGTCCCACCATATGCATTATTTTACTTAAACGGCAATTTCCATATCTAGGACTGAAAACATTCGTTGTTGTAGCTGACCATTCCTTTGCTGTTATTTCTTTCTATTTCATGTTAATGTGGAGGAGGCAACTTAGGTTCATGGTGAAAGAGCCACTTGGAAAAAGGGAGGAAGGAAAATTTTGTTTGGCTCACTTTTTCTTTTTTTTTTTTCATTTTTGCCACATGTGGGTAGGCCTCATCCAATCAGTTGAAGGTCTTGAGAAAAGCCTGAAGTCCCTGGAAAAGAAAGGAATTCTGCTTCCAGAATGCCTTCAGATTCAAGCTGCTAACATCAGTCCTCGGAACTTCCAGCCTGCCAGCCTGTCCTGCAAATGTTGGACTTGTCCACCACCACCTGCCCCAATTGTGCAAACTCATATCTTAAAACAGATCTATTTCTAACTCTGTGTATGTGTATACGTGTACACACACACACACACACACACACACACACACACACCACCATTGGTTCTGTTCTCTGGAGAGCCCTGACTGATACAGTACGTGTTTACTAAGAGTTTCTTGGACTATAACTCAATAGCAAAGAAATGAATATGGCAAGCTGGCTAGGACAGGGAAAAAGGCTGACAGTATGTGGGTCGGTAGACAGAAATTGATGACCAAGGGGAAAAAAACTATATGCCGCTATTTTAAAATAATTATTTCTATATTTATTTTGCACCTGGGTACCATATGTGCTCAGAAATATTTTAATGCAACTGGATACCCTTAAATTTTAGAGATTCCTGTGTAAATATCAAAATGGGATTAAGGTATCGAAAAAGGGATTGAGGCCAACATATAGCACACATAACAAAGTTTATTTACATTTTATAGGGGATTTTCTGAAATCTTTAGGATCTTTTGGGACTGGATTAAGTCCCTGGGATTCCTAAACCCTTAGGAGTCCTCAGACTATTTTCAATACTCTTAAAAATCACATTGAAGTCCTACCCCTGCCTGCTAAGCCTGTGTAGGCTCATTAAAAGGTCAAATTTTTTTTTTCTTCAGGGCAGAATTTTATTAGCCCTGCATGATGACATTGGTTACCCTTCGCTGCTCAGTATCTCAAGTTTGGTAATCACACATATCTTTGATCCATTTTTTAAAGAGGAAAAATAGCCCAGCTCATTAATAAATATCGGATTTTGATGGCAAAAATCTTTTGATACAAAGGGAGCGCAAGAGGAAGAGAAAAGGAAGAAGGTAATGAAGGCATTTCTGGTAATGGAAATGTAGGGATCCTTGAATTGGATGATTGCGGAGCTCCTTTGAAGCCCAAGCACTTAGTGAAGTGAGTCCAGTAGCTCATTAACCACTAGGCTTATCATGGCCCAATGATAAGTGCCTTGGGATTGCTTCTGTGCCTGGCTTCAAGTTCACACACAGGTGGCACCGGTGACTGGCTCACAGAAGCCAGCGCAGCCAGCCAGAGTCCAGGTGGGTGCCATTGTGCTAGAATTGCAATTGCTCATTAAGTCTTGACTGTGGGAGGCTGGAAGCATGAAATCTCAGCCGACACTGCCTAATTTTGAGTCCCAGCCTTGTTTGTCACTAGGTCTATGACCTCTTTGTGTCTCATTTCCTCATTTAGAAGATAATCGAGGTGAGATGTTCTAGAGTTGTTATAGGGATCAAATAGTTTAGCATGGAAAGCACTAGAACAGTGCCAGGAACAGAAAAGCCTTCAATGAATGTGGATTCTTATTATATGTCAGGCACTGTCCCAAGCATTTTGCATACAACTTCACCTAGAAAAATCCCTTAAGTTAGATACTATTATTATTATCTCAGTTGTATGTGTAAGAAAGCTGTTGCTAACAGAATTTAAGGAATTTGTCTGAAGTCACTCAGTTCATAAGTGACAGAGATAAGACTCAAACAGAACCTTGATTTGGCCAACTGCACTTTGCCCCCAGGGACTGTGCCAGCTGGGGGACACCAAGTGACTTCACTCACCATGTGCCTTTGGGCAAATCACCCAGGCTTCCCAAGCTTCCATTTTTTTCTCACCCAGTTTCAATAAATATTATGGTTGTGTATGATGTTGTCACTGAGGAAAGCAGGATAAAAGTACCCTCTGAACTAGTTTTGCAACTCCTTTGAAGCCTCTAAAGTGATTTCAAAGCAGAAAGTTTAAATACTACTATAAGGATTTGCTACATGATGTCTTGTCACCTGTATCTTGCACATAAGTGATGCTCAATAAATGGTTTTTTGATGTGATTTGATTTTTAGAAAATGAAATGTAGTAAGTAGATTA
This sequence comes from Nyctereutes procyonoides, assembly GCF_905146905.1. NCBI lineage: Eukaryota > Metazoa > Chordata > Mammalia > Carnivora > Canidae > Nyctereutes > Nyctereutes procyonoides. The sequence goes on from NW_026575120.1 coordinate 31,368,586, forward strand.
TTCTGTGTAACATGAAAACAAACATCTCTCTATAAAGTCTCTCAATCTAGGGATGCCTAGGTGGCTCGGTGGTTGAGTGTCTGCCTTTGGCTCAGGGCGTGATCCCAGGGAGCCTGCTTCTCCCTCTGCCTATGTCTGCCTGTCTCTCTGTGTCTTTCGTGTATAAATAAATAAAATATTTTTTAAAAAGTCTCTCCATCTGAATAGCAAGAACAAAGAATCAGAGATGATGGAAATATTTTATTCTTAAAAGTAATGTTTTTCATAGTATTAAGGTTTTCTATTAAAAATACCTTATCACTTCGATGGACTAAAAAAGAAAAATCATGTAATCACATCAATTGATGCAGAAGAAAACTGCCAAAATACATTTGGCACTAGAAAATATATTTGACAAAACGCAACCCCAATCCATGATAAAAACTCTGAATAAACTAGTAACAAAGAGGATTTTTTTTCAACTTGATGAATACCATCTACAAAAATCCTACAGCTAACATCACACGTAATAGTGAAAAACTTAAAGCTCTCCCACTAAGATAAGGTACAAGGCAAGGATGATTACTGATTTTAAAGTTTATATGGTGATGTAAAAGACCCAGAAGAGCCAACATAATATTGAAGAAAAGCCAAGTTGGAGGATTGATACTACCTAATGTCAAGACTTACTATAAAGCTACAGCAGTCAATACCAAAGGGTGGTAATGGGAAAAGAATAGACAAATAGATTTGTGGAATAGAATAGAAAGACCAGAAATAGGCCCCCATAAATATAGTCAACTGATCTTTGATGAAGGAGCAAAGGCAATACAGGGAGCAAAGACAGTTTCTTTGGCAAATTGTCCTGGAACCATCAAACAACCACATGCAGAAAAATGACTCTAAGACACTGACATTACAGCCTTCATAAAAATTCCCTACACTTAAAATGGATCATAGAGCTAAAGGTAAAATTCAAGACTATAAAACTCCTAGAAGATAAAAGAGGAGAAAACCTAGATGACCTTGGGAATGGTAATGCCTTTTTAGACACAACATCAAAGTCATAGCCCATAAAAGAAATAATTGATAAGCCAGATTTCATTACAATTAAAAAAAAATTCTGCTCTGTGAAAGACCCTGTCAAGAGCATTAGAAAACAAGCCACAGACAGAGAGAAAATATTTGCAAAAGACACATCTGATAAAGGACTATTATCCAAAATATTATACAAAGTAGACAAAGGACTCTTTTAAAAATCAAGTATAAGAAAACAAACAACCCAATTTAAAAGTGAGCCAGAGACCTAAAGAGTCACCTCACCAAAGGAGACATACAGATGACAAATAAGCATATGGATGGAAAGATGCTTATAACATCAGGGAAATGCAAATGAGATGCCACTATATATCTATTTGACCAAAATCCAGAACAACAGACACCACCAGATGCTGGTGAGGATGTGGAGCTACAGAAACTCTCATTCTTCGCTGCTGGGAATGCAAAATATGGTACAGCCACTCTGGAAGACAGCTTGGCATTCAGTGTCTTGTAAAATTAATTACACTCTCACCACGTGCTCCAGTAACCGCTCTTCTCCATATTGAACTAAAGGAGTTGAAAACACGCCCCCACAAAAACCTGCACATGGATGTTTATACCAGCTTCATTCATAACCTCCAAGACTTGGAAGCAACCAAGATGTCCTTCAGTGGGTGAATGGGCAAATAAACTGTGGTGCATCCAGCCTGTGGAATATTATTCAGCAATTAAAAAGAGAGAGAGAGAGAGAGAAAGGAGCTATCAAGCCATGAGAAGACATGGAGAGAACTTACATGCATATGACTGAGTGAAAGAAGCCAACTTGAATTCCAACCATATGACATTCTGGAAAGAACAAAATTATGGAGATAGTAAAAGGATCTGTGGTTGCCAGGGCTTGGGGGGTACGGAATGAGGGATGTTTACACAGAGCACAGATTTTGTGGGCAGTGGAAATACTCCATGTGATATACTGATGGATATATGTCATTACACATTGTTCAAATCCATAGAACGCACCACACCAAGAATAAAGCCTAACACTTTGGGTCTTAGACTTTAGGTGATAACGATGTGTCAGGGTAGGTCCATTCTTGGTAACAAATATATCTCTTTGGTGAATGATGTAAATAATGGGGGGCATGCGTGGAGACAGGGTGTATAAGAGAAATCTCTGCCCCACCCCTCAGTTTTGTTATGAACCTAAAACTGCCCTAAAAAATAGCCTTTTTTAAAAAAAATATTTTATTTATTTATTCATGAGAGACAGAGAGAGAGAGAGAGAGAGAGGCAGAGACACAGGCAGAGGGAGAAGCAGGCTCCATGCAGGGAGCCCGATGCGGGATGCGGGACTCGATCCTGGGACCTCAGGGTCACAACCTGGGTCGAAGGCAGGCGCTAAACTGCTGAGTCACCTGGGGATCCCCCCAAAATAGCCTTTTTAAAAAACAACCTAGAGGGCTATATGCCAGGGATGTGTAAGGGCCCCTCCTGGGGTGGAACCACCATCTGTGATGTCACAAGCCAGCAGAGGCAGCGGTCCTGCGTGGGCCTGGCCTGGTGCCGTGGGGCTGCAGTCACAGCTCCTTGTCCCATTTCGGGGTCGATAGTGCCTCCCTGTTAAACACTAGCTTGTCCAGCCCCCATCCTTGCAGTGAACACTGCTGCCCTTCAGAAGCAGCTGGAAATCCTCTCTGCCAGGTGTCTGTTGTCTGATCGTGCCTAACTAATGCAGAGGTGAACAAGGAACTAAAGGGCTCTCTGTATCTTGGGGAGCAGTGAAGCCCTGAAGCCAGGCAGGTGGGGTCCAAGCAGAAGTCCCAGAAATAGCGGCAGAGGGATTCTTTACAAAGTCTAGTGTTTTCCTTTTGATTTAACACTCTTAAAAAAACAAACAAACAAACAAACAAACCACTTGCTTAGCTTCCACAGGTTTAGTTTTGGATGGAGAAACGTCCTTTCCTCTGTTATACAGTAATCAAACAGCAGCTTACTGCTCTGTGCCTTGGTTTCCCCATCTGTGTAAACGACCTCTGCTTTGCAGGAAGCACGTCATCAATACTGGAGGGAGGGAGACTTTGGGAGGGAAACAACCGGAGTGAAGGGCTTTTCTTTTTTTTTTTTTTTAATTTTTTTTTATTGGAGTTCAATTTGCCAACATTTAGCATAACACCCAGTGCTCATCCCGCCAAAGTGTCCCCTTCAGTGCCCATCACCCAGTCACCCCAACCCCCTGCCCACCTCCCCTCCACTACCCCTTGTTCATTTCCCAGAGTTAGGTGTCTCTCATGCTTTGTCACCCTCACTGATATTTTCACTCATTTTTTTCTTTCTTTTCTTTTTTTTTTTTAATTTTTTTTGAAGGGCTTTTCTTCCCTCAGTTTACTCCACAGGCAGAATGTAAACAGCAGCCCGATTGGAAGCCTCGGCTGTCAGAAGAAAACCAGCAGGGCCTGGGCCCAGCCTGCACAGGAACAACTGACCAGTTCTCGTGGGGTCACGGGGAACTGCTCCTCGAGGCCAGGCCTCCCGGGCTATCCCAGACATCAGATGGAAATGATTTGGGCACATCCGGTATGGCCTGAATCTGATCCTTTGGGTAAGACCTGAAAAAGAAAAGAGAGGAGAGAAGTCAAACGTATTCCCCTAAAAACGATGCACACCGCGAGCTTGATCCTGAATGCTCACCCCTTGGAGCTGTGCGCCTCATTCGGGGTTTGTAAGATACAACATGCTTTTTCCCCTAATCCTTTCCAAAAATGCGTTCCATAAATTGTTAGCATCCCTGCCAACGGCCCCAGTAAACTCACATACCAGCTTTAAAGTCAACCCCTTTTAAACCAATGCATCAGTCCTTTGAGTTAAGAGCGTATTATTTCCAGATTCCTGTAGCTGCCGAGCTCCTTTTTAAAGCTGCGAACGAGCATGTTTCTTTGTTGCTGTTAATTTGCAGAGAGAAGCAGATACAGGGGCAGCAATGTATGTACACAGTAGCTGTGCCATCCTCCAAAGCCCCAGCACACTCTGAGATATCCCGACTGCCCCCTCACCCCTGCCAGCCCCTGGAGGCATCAGCTCGCTCCTAAGGGCTCAAAACTCTTCTTGTTCAGAATAGTCAAGAAGTTACCATATATGTTATTGTATCACTCCTATTACTGTATGTTTTATAAGGGAGAGGTGGTGAAGGAGGCTTTTTAACCAACCCATGGGCTCCAGAGCCAAACTGCCTAGGTTTTGCAGCTGTGTGACCTTGAGCAACTTACTTAACTGCTCTGTTCCTCAGTTTCCTGACCTGTAACATCAGGATGATAATGGCATGTACTCCCTATGTTAATATGTAAAGCAACGAAGCCAGACTTGCCCAGAAGGAGTTACACACAAGTGCTAGTTACTATTGCATAATTTTTCTAGGTAGGACTTTCAGCCACTGGGGACTGCTCTAATGACTTTCAACCATCAACGTGGGAAGTGTCTAGAAGGATCTGGAAGGGCAAGCTAAAATACATGCAGAGAATGCAGGGAAACATGCCTACCAACTGTGGCCTTCCTGGGTCACAAAGGCCAATGAAGGGGGAACAGCCAGGGACTGTATGGTTCAGGGAGGTCCTCACAGACTATGGGGGCCCACCCCTCGTTTTAAAAGCCTCTCATTGAGAGGTTGAGGGCAGGACAGGTGGCAGCCCCGCTCTTAGGTCTCCCAGGCTCCCCTCCCAGACCAAGTTCTTCCCACTGCCTGGTGCTGCTCTCAGAGGGGAGAGCCCTCATTCCTAGCACAGATCTGCACCGCACCCAGGGTCTGGGTTCATGCAACCACCCATCTCCCTGCTTTGAGTTTTCCCTGCCCTGAGCCCATTACCATCTCTTTGTCAGAGCAAGTTTTCTCAAATACCATCTTCTCTCCCCCCCCCCCCCCCACTCCAGGGCGTAAGGATATGCCGGGATTCCTCCAAGCGATGTGGCTTTGGACATGCCTTTCATTTTCATGGAGACCTAAGGAACTGGTTCCATCGCTTCTTATTTTTTTGTGTCATTTCTAATTTCCTCCAGCTTCATAATTTTCAGGACAAGAGCACCGACCTCTGTTTTCTCTGTGTCTGCCGGGAGTGGGGTGCAGATGGATGATAACTTTGTCAGGTAAGACAAGGAGTATGTCATTCTAACCATGTAAGTCACCTATGACACATGGGACATTTATCATCAGGCTCCAGCAGGACGGCAGAGATGAAAAAGGACAAGAGATAGCCTGGGCGAGTAAGGAGGAGCCGAACTGGAAGGCAGATTACATACTCATTAATTGAAGATGCAATGGGTAGAGCTGCGTTGGGTTTTTTGTTTGTTTGCTTTTTGGGGTTTTTTTGGTAGAGTTGTTTTTATTTATTTTTTGTTTGTTTTTGTATAGCTGTTTTAATAAGAGAATTGTTAATAAGAAATTCCTAGACCCTCCATATAGTCAGGCAGCCTGTGCTGCTAAGAGAGACGTGATCTACCTCTTGAGGGAATCTCAAGGCCCTCTGACTCCCAGGCACAGCCCTGGGCAGAACAAGGCTCATGGGATCCCATGGGATCTCAGTCTAGAGCGGGATTGCCAGATTCTCCAAGCCGGTCTGTGACACTCCTCCAGCAGAAGCTACTCTTTCACAAGCTCCTGGAAACAGGAGCCACCATCTCAGGCAGTGTGGTTCAAACTATTGGGGATTCTGTTGAGGTCGCTCACAGGCGGGGCTTGGGGGGGCAGGAAGTAGGGAGCCAAGTGGGCAGGGTTCTAGGAGCCCTCCTCTACTTCCACTGCGGCCACTCTCTGCTTTCAAAGAAAGCCTCCTGATTTGGAAGGAAGGAAACCCCGATCCAGGGCACGAACTGGGAAAACGAAGAGGCATCGGAGATGAAGTAACTGGTAACAGGTCATTTAGTTAGTTGGTGGCAAGGGCCTGGGGTAGAAGGCAAATCTTGGGCTTCCAGGCCAGGCCCTTTGCATCTCACTGTGCTGTGCCACCGACTGTCTTGTGTACGCATATATCTCATTGCTACGGAAGGCTCAAATAATGCTTTTCAGAGAACATGAAGAAGAAAGTGTCCAAATCTCCCTAAAGCACACAAAAGATTATCTATTGTCAACAGCCCCACGAGACAAGGATATCTTCACTCCCAGCTTGAAAGGCCTCTCTCCTCCACCCCATCTGAAGATAAACAAGGCCAGCCCTTCGTACAATCAGCTGGCCAGTAACTTTGTTTTCTCCGTCTTTCTTCAACATAAGCCCCTCCTCTTCTGTAGGGCCCCTTCTAGCAAAACCGGGAAATCTGCTGCCAATAATTTTCACCTGTTGCTCCGTGTTCTACCTTTCCACCGCAAATGAGCGTCTTCGGTAGGCTCTGTTCCTTAGTGGTATTCACTTTTAGAATGTCATCTTTTATGATTTCATAAAGGTTTCTTTGTCCCATGTTAGAGGAATTTCAGGCATCTGGGGTTGGGAAAAAAAAGGGAAGACCCCCTTTTCTTAGTGGTTGGGAAGATTTTGTGATCATATTAGGTATTCATTCAAGGTACACTGAAGGTGGCCTGAGGCCAAATTATATTCTGACTTCCCAAAGGAAGAAATCCCTCCCTGGCAGTCTGGTTCCATGAGTAGAACTTAAAGCATCCCTGGCTGATTTTTCAACCACAGGCTATCTCAAAAGCATGCATTTTGCCAGAAATCTGTCCGGTAGGGAGAGATACATAGGTAGTTTCAGTGTCCTCTCACCCTGCCCCCCATTTCACCAAAAATCTTAACTTTCCCCTGCCTCTGCCAACTCCCCTGTGGTCTCAAGTGTTCCAGGAAATGAGGAGTCATTCTTTATTTCTTGCTCCATAAGGGGAGGGCACCATGTGACTCCCTGTGGAAGGGGCAGCAGGGTGGGGAGGCTGAGGGGCTTGGCCAGAGCTGCAGAGACCCAAGCTCAGGACTCCTAGTGGGGGGGGGCGGGGAGGGGAGCTGGCTCTGCCCCTGGCCCCTCAGCATCGCCAGCCACCAGCCGGGAGACTGACTCCACTTGGCCCAGTGCCCCTCACCCCTGGCCCTCCCCACACATCCGCCTTCTCCAGCTAGCTCTTCCCTCCCTCCGCCCCAGGGCTCCTGCTTGCATTCCTTCTATCTCCTGGCATTTTTTTTTTCATGTCGTTTTACTTTGTATTTAATAATAGCTCCACGTTTTCTGTTTTATCTGAAATCAAGAATCATGCCTGTATCATGCGTTCACTTTGGGGATAAAACTTATGGCAAGACTTGCCGTTGGACTAATTGCTTTTCATTAGCTTCATGCTTCTTAATGATTACAAGTTGTTTGCCTGTACAAGAAACAGTTCCATTCTGTTCTCCAAATTTACTAGCCTTCAACTGCAACCAGAAACTGGAAGTCTTGGATTGCTTGTGCTTGGGGAATGAGGTTCCTGGCTTTTTTGCATCAGGGTCTGGCCATACTGAGGGTTGGGGAGAGGGCCGGTAATCCTAGCTCTTTAGACTTCAAAGCCCAGATTATGGTCCATGGTCCAAATAAAAAGCGAATTTAGCTTTTCTAAGCCATCGGCTGTTCTATGTCCCAGTTCTCAAATCCATAAAGTGGAGTGAGGAAGACAGGGGCGAGATATGTATGTTTAATAACAAGCTTACTTTAAAATCAGTTTTGAAAAACCTATACTTCAGATAATGAATTGGGGTTTCAAAGGCAAGATGGAAAGAGTATACCCACCAAAAGGGAGCAGCAGAATGAATCCCATTGGAAAATTTGCGCCTCTCTGTGGTTGGAGTCATTTGGTCAAGAAGTGATGACATTACACATTTCTGAAAAGGGTGTGTGTTTTGGACTTACTGAGGTCCAGGTCTCAGCATGATATTCGGGCAAGGCCAGCATTTAACTGCTATGCAGAATAAAGAGAAGGAAGTGGTCGCGACCAGCATTCTTTCCCACCACAGCAGCGCCTCCCCAGTCTGACGTTGCCCATTAGTCTCTTCATCTCATGGACTTGGAATCAAGCTCTTTCAGCAAGTCTGTGCGCCCATCATGCCCTGCGAGAAAAGCTGTCCTTCAACTGTCTCTGGGAAGGGGTGGCAGCTGGAGGCATAGGGGATCAGCAAAAACCTGTCCTGCGCAGAGGGCCGGGTGTGTGCAGCAGCAAGCAGCCCTTGGAGCCAAGAAGTAGTTTTTCACTGTGGAGTGTCTTCCTGCAGAGAAGCACGGCTGCCCTTGGCCACACCCCAGCTATCCATCTTTAGTCCATTCATTGTCAGAATGAGTCTGGAACTCACATGTAGGAAGAGAGGGGAGTGGATCCAGAAGAACCAAGCAGCCCAGACCGATCTGTGACTTTTTGCCCTGTGAACACAGTGGTTCACTTATTCAGTCATCCAACAAGCAATTGTTATTATTTTGAAAGATTTTATTTGTTTATTTGAGACAGAGCAAGTGAGCGAGAGAGAGCACAAGTGGGGGGGATGTGGGGGTGGGGAGGGCAGAAGCAGACTCCTCACTGAGCAGGGAGCCTGGTGTGGGGCTCAATCCCAGGACCCTAGGATTATGACCTGAGCTGAAGGCAGAAGCTTAACGGACTGAACCACCCAGGTGCCCCAACAAGCAATTATTGAGTACCAACTGAATTAGGATGGAAGCTAGGCTGGATGACAAAAAGGTATACTCACACTCACACTTAAGGGAGTTGATTTCTGTCTTCCCTGTTACATAAGATCATTTGGTGACTCAAATTCCTTCCTTATTGTTAAACTGTTTTCCCCTAGGGCAGTGCTATTCAAAGTACTGCCAGGTTTGGGCAGCATCAAGCATTGTCTGAAAGCTTATTAGAAATTTCAAATCTTAGCCCCCACGTCAGAGCTATGGAACCTATACCTCTGGTGGTGAGGCCCAGGATTCTATATTTTACCAAGCTCTCCAGACCATGTGATTTTTTTCAGAAAAAAAATTATTGTGGTAAAATACATATAAACTTAGTATTTTTAATCATTTTAAATTGCACAGTACAGTAGAATTAAATACATTCACGTGGTGCTGTGTCGTCACCCACCAACTACCTCCAAAACTGAAACTCTGTACCCATTAAATGTTAACTCCCCATTTCCCCCAGCTCCTGGCAAACACTATTCTATTGTCTGTGTCTACGATTTTGACTATTCTAAATTCTCATAAAAGTGAAATCATACAGTATTTGTCTTTTTGTGACTAGCTTATTTCACTTGGCATAAGATCTTCAAAGTTCATCCATATTGTAACATATGTCAGGATTTCCTTCCTTCTTAGGGCTGGATAACACTGCACTGTATGTGCATACCACATTTTGTTTATCCATCCATCTGTCAATTGACATTTGGGTTGTTTCCATGTTTTAGCTATTTTGAATAATCCTGCTAAGAACATGGGTGTACAAATATCTTTTCAGGACCCTACTTTCAATTATTTTGGCCATATGCTCAGAAGTAAGAATTGCAGAATCATATTGTGATCCTATTTTTAATTGTTTAAAAACCACCATACTGTCTTCTCTAGAACAGGGTTCCCAACCCATTCATGATGACAGGTACTTGGCAAAAGTCTTTCAGGTAGTCTTGGCTGATCCTAGGAAACATTCAAAGTCAGGCTTCCCCATCGCCAAGGGAGAAGAAAAATGTGGGTAAGGAAACTGTTTATTCTAGGAGCTGAATGGTAATTTAAACTCTCTTCTGTGGCCAAGCACTCTGCTAGACATGTAGATATATTATCCTATTCCATTCTCACAAAACTCTACAGGGTAGGAATCACAGCTGAGCTGAACCCAATGGCTTCTCTTTTGTGGTCCAGGGTTGTTTTTCACTAGTCACAGACATGCCCATAAAGATTATCTCTGATACCGTCAGCCCAACATACTCAAAATTCATTAGGTTTCCCTACACCAGCCCCTTTCTTTCTTCTTTAGACTATAAGCTAGTACCTGTTTCATTGAATTCTGATCACTAGCAAATCCTATAATTGGTGCGTTTTGAACCACGTCTCTTTTCTAGTCAGAGAAACAAGGTTAAGGTTATTCTGGTCATTCCTGCTTAAAACTTACCTGAGTCTATTTGGGTCTTCCCACTTTCTCAGACCCCTCTAGCTAGCCAGCCTCCTGCCAGACTCGTTCACCTCCCTACCCTCCCATCCTTCTGCTGCAATCCTCAGAGCCCGGCTTCAGTGCTGTGTCCCTCATGAAAGCTTTTGTGAACCCTGCTAATGAACATCGACAGTATTTTATTATTCCTACTTCATAGCGTTATGCACATTCCTCCTCGAACCATAGCTAATGACAAACTTGAGTTAAGCTCCTTAACAGAACCAAGAGCTTGCCTTCCTATTGGTACTGCCCAAGATTCCATCCTAAGATCTTTGCCTGTAACATGCTCCGTCCTTTTACCTTACATTGGCTTCTGTAAGAATTTATCAGCAAGTGGGAGACCTTAGCAGATCCACAGAGATTAAGAAATATTGATTTCAAAAAAAAAGAAATATGATTTCCTCAAAGTATGCTCTTCACAGGAGGTATTTGCCTGCTTATTCCTGTGATCACCTGAAAACTCCAGCCCAGTCTGCCTACTTGAGAGTTGTCTCTAACTGATGGAACAGATTTTGACAGAGGGATCCCCTCTTGAACTTTAAGAGTTTAGATGATAATCAGCGGACATAAGAATATGTTAACAGAACCATTGGCTAAGCCGAAGCCATGTTGTACTATTGCTTTGCTTCAAACAAAACAATATGGTCGATGTGTATATTTTGAGTAGGGGGTCAAGGAAACCTCCATTCTAAATCCATCTTTTTAATTTACTGGCAGTCTTACATTTGGCAAATCAGTAAGCTTCTGTGGGGCTCAATTTCCTCTCCGTTGGAACATGTGGACAATGTACCTGCTTCTCCCACCTTAGAGAATTGTGAGCAGAGTAGAGTGAGATAAGGTATGTGAAAGAATTTAGTAAATGAATATCAGGTAACTTGCTGCTGATAGCCCAAACGTAATGACTTCTAATAACCGCATTTAGCTAGTGATTTTGTGGGTTGGCCAGACTGTGTGGTCTGTGCCAGCTTAGTTGGCCATCACTGAGCTTACTCATGCGTCCATGGTGGACTGGCAAGTTGCCTAATAGATGGAAGATCTGAGTTGGCCTCAAAATACATGTCTGGTGGTTGTCAAGCTGTAGGTTCAGGTAGCAGGAGTGGAGTGACTGTGCCTGTATATCCCATCATCCCGGGGGTGAGCGTGGGTTTCTTCACGTGGCGGCTTCAGGGTTCCAAAAGAAGACCAGCTCCAGAGTGCACAGTTTTCTCAAGTCTCTGCTAGTGTCACTTCTCTGCCATCCCATTGGCTGAGCCCAGAATCAGGTGGGAGGTCATTCTAAGTTTGATGGTAAAGGAGCGTGGAAGGATGGATACAGGAGAAAAGAAGACTTTATGGCCATTTTTGCAATCCTCAGACCATTGCCTACCGAGATAACAGTAGCAGATGTGCTAACATTCAGTGTCCCACGTCATCGCTGGGAGCTACAGCATCTGTGCCCAGTGGCAGGGGCATCGGAGTCCTTGCTGGAGCCATCTCATTCTGTGCTTTGGGTGTCATTCTCAGCTGAGTGACCTTCCAAACAGAGAGAGGCAGAGACATAGGCAGAGAGAGAAGCAGGCTCCCCACAGGGAGCCCGATGTGGGACTCGATCCCAAGACCCCAGAATCACGACCTGAGCCAAAGGCAGACGCTCAACCAGTGAGCCACCCAGGCGTCCAGACACATAGTTTTCTAAGGTTGCAGCACTGTGGCTTTAAATACCCCACACTGAAGAAGACGTGATCTCTGTTTTCCTTTTTGGCAAATAAAATGTTTGGTTCACCTATTCCTATGTATGTATTCATATAATCCAGAGAGGCTTTAATACACAAGCTCTGGACTCCCCAAATATCAACACAGATGGTTTAAGGAAAGAAGGAAAGCAAGCTCTATTTCTCTCACTGAGAAAAGCAAACATTTCAATTTTGCGTGAATAACCTAAGCTCTCTAGCTCCACTCAGTGTTCTGTTTATGTGGCACCATATTAGTGTGTAAGAGAATGTAAATGGAATTTACTCACTATAGCTTCCTTGGACAATCTTATTCTTTGGCCAATTTAAAATGGACATCTCAGATTAAAAATTGCTTTCAAGGAGAAAAAATGAGTGGGAAGTATCAGAAAGGGAGACAGAACATGAGAGACTCCTAACTCTGGGAAACGAACTAGGGGTTGGGGAAGGGGAGGTGGGCGGGGTGGTGAGGGCAACTGGGTGGACTGGCACTGAGGGGGGCACTTGATGGGATGAGCACTGGGTGTTATTCTATATGTTGGCAAATTGAACACCAATAAAAGATAAATTTACAAAAAAAATTGTTTTCAAACTAAGCAGTATGGAATAGTGGCTAAGAGCATGGGCTGTGGAGTTAGAGAGGCCTGGATTTGAATCCTGCTGCAGCTATATAGTAGCTTTGTGACTTTGGGCAGGTTACTCAGCTTTTCTGAGGCTCCTCTGTAAGATGAAAATGCGTCCTCATAGCATTGCTGTGAGGATTTAACATGATCTAAGACCAGGCTTTCTTTGCATAGAGAGTCATCTTTGGGAGTAATTAATGATAATGTATGATAAAATTTAAAAGCAAGATTTCAAATACAGTATTTTTGCATGACTTTGAGAGTCATAAAGATAGTCATCATTTTCATTTCATTGTGATGCTTCTCATGACATCATTTCCAGAAGTGGTGCATTTAGAAGTGTAGAAGTCTTGGGACACCTGGATGGCTGTTGGTTGAGCGTCCCACTCTTGATTTCAGCTCAGGTCGTGATCTCAGAGTCGTGGGATTGAGTCCTGCATTGGGCTCCCTGCTTAGTGGGGAATCTGCTTGAGATTCTCTCCATCTCCCTCTACCCCTCCCCCACCTTCATGCTTCTCTATCTAAAATAAATCAATCTTTAAAAAAAATAGAAGTCTTTCTCTTAATCTCTTTTTATATCGTGATAAAAACATGTGACATTGAACTTACCAATGTAGCCATATTTAAGTGTACAGTTTAGTTAAGTATATTCACACTGTTGTGCAGTAGGATCCCTGGAACTTTTCAGCTTGCAAAACTGAAACTCTATGACAGTTAAATACTAGTTCCCTCCCCACCTAGCTTTTGGCAATCACCTTTCTAACTTCTGCGTGTATGATTTTGACTACTTTGGATACTTGATTTGAGTGGAATCATACAGTATTTGCCCTTTTATAACTGGCTTCTTTTTACTTAGCAGAATGTCCTCAAGGTTCATTCATATTGTAGCGTGTAACAGAATGTCCTTCTTTTTAAGTCTGCATAATATTCCTTTGTATGTTTATATCACTTTTCTTCATGCATTCGTCAGTGAACATTTGGGTTGCTTCCATCTCTTGATTGTTGTGAATAATGTTGCAATTGACAGGTGTATAAATATCTCATCAATATCCTGGTTTGAATTCTCTGGGATATATACCTAGAATGGGATTTCTGGATCATATGGTAATGCTGTTTTTAATTTGTTGAGGAACTTCTATACTTTTTTCCCCAATGGCTGCATCATTTTACCTCCCCACCAACAGTGCCAAAGAGTTCTCTGCTTCCTTGCCAATACTTGTTATTTTTTGTTCTTTTGATAGTGGCCATTCCAATGGATATGAGGTGATATCCCAATGTAGTTTTTATTTGCATTTCTCTTTTTTGTTTAAGAGAGGGGGAAAGAGGGACGACTGGGGGGCTCAGTGGTTGAGCATCTGCCTTTGACTCAGGTCATGATCCTGGGGAGCCTGCTTCTCCCTCTGCTTCTCTCTCTGTATCTCTCATGAATAAAGAAATAAAATATAAAAAAAAAAAAGAAGGGAGAAGGAGAGTGTGGAGCAGCAGGGTGAGAGGGAGAGAGAGAATCTTAAGCAGGCTCCATACCTAGTAGAGAGCCGGATATGGAGCCAAAATCAAGAGTCAGATGCTTAACTGACTGAGCCACCCAGGCATCCCGGATTTGCACTTTTCTTATAATTAGTGATACAGAGCATCTTTTCATATGAGTGTTGGCCATTTGTGTATTCTCTTTGGAAACTGTCTATTCAAGTTCTTTGCCCATTTTTAAATTGAGTTTTCTGTTGTTGAGTTGTAGAAGTTCCTTACATATTCTGGATATAACCTCTTATATAAATGGTTTGCAAATATTTTCTCCCACTCTATAGGTTGCCTTTTCACTCTGTTGAGTGTTTCCTTTGATGCACAGAAGTTTTTACACTTGATATAGTTCCATTTACCTATTTTTGCTTTCATTCCCTGTGCCTTTAGTGTCATACCAAAGAAATCATTGCTAAATCCAATGTCCTAAACCTTTCTCCCTACATTTTCTCTTAGGAGTTTTATATTTTAGATCTTATGGATAGGTTTTCAAACCACTTTGATTTAATTTTTAATTTTTATTTAAGGTCCAACTTAATTCTTTTGCATGTAGATATTCAGTTTTCCCAATATCATTTAAGAGACTGTCCTTTCCCCACTGTGTAGTTTTGACATCTTTATCAAAAATCATTTGACTGTATTATGCAAAGCTTTATTTCTGGGCTCTCTATTCTGTTTCATTGGTCTCTAGACCTGTTTTTATAGCAGTCCTACAAAGTCTTGTTCCTCTGTAGTATGTTTTGAAATCAGGCAGTGTGAGACTTCCAACTATGTTCTTTTTCAAGATTGCTTTGGCTATTGTGAGGCCCTTGAGATTTGTTTTTAGGATACTTTATTCTATTCCTGCAAAGAATGCCATTGGGATTTTGATAGGGATTGCACTGAATCTGTAGATAACTTTGGATAATATGGATATTTCAACTACATTAAGTCTTCTAATCCATGAACATACAATGTATTTCCATACATTTATATCTTTAATTTCTTTGAGCAGTGTTTTATAGTATTCAGTGTACAAGATTTTCATCTCCTTGGTTAAGTTTATCCCTAAGTACTTTATTCTTTTCGATGTTATAGTAAATGAGTTTGTTGTCTTAATTTTCTTTCCAGAATGGTCATGGTTAGTGTACAGAAACAGTTGATTTCTGTGTAATTTTGTATCCTGTAACTGTTAAAATAATTTCTTAGTTTCAAGTTTTTTTGTGGAATCTTTATACTTTTCTCATATAAAATTTTGTCACCCATGAAACAGATATAATTCTACTTTTTTTCTTTCCAATTTGGGTGGTATTTATTTATTTATTTATTTGCATCAGAGTAATGCTGGTCTCATAGAATGAGTTTGAAAATGTTCCCTCATTTTCAATTTTGGAAAAGTTTTAGAAGGATTGGTATTAATTATTCTTTAAATATTTGATAGAGGGATGCCTGGGGGGGTCAGCGGTTAAGCGTCTGCCTTTGGCTCAGGGCATCATCCTGGGATCTGGGATTGAGTCCCACATCAGCCTCCTCCCAGAGACCCTGCTTCTCCCTCTGCCTGTGTCTCTGCCTTTCTCTCTCTGTGTCTCTCATTAATAAATAAATAAATAAATAAAATCTTTATAAATAAATAAATATTTGGTAGAATTTTACAGTGAAGCCTCTGGTCCTGGACTTTTCTTTGTTGGGAGGCTTTTGAGTACTGCTTCAAATTTTTTATTAGTTATAAGTCTATTCCAATTTTTAAAATTTCTTACAAGTCAGTGTTTGTAGGTTGTATGCTTCCAGGAATTTATCTATTTCTTCTAGGTTATCCGATTTATTGGCATATAATTGTTCATGGTAGTCTGTTTAATCCTTTTTATTTCTATGACATCAGTTGTAATGTCCCTTCTTTCATTTCTAATTTTATTATTTGAGTCTCATTTCTTTTTCTCTGAGTCTAGCTAAGGATTTGTCAATTTTGTTGATATTTTCAAAAAACCAATTCTTGGTTTTTTTAAAATTTTTTAATTAAAAAAATTTTTTTTAAAGGATTTTACCTATTTATTCATGAGAGACACAGAGAGAGAGAGGCAGAGACACAGGCAGAGGGAGAAGCAGGCTCTATGCAGGAAGCCCGACATGGGACTCGATCCCAGGTCTCCAGGATCAGGCCCTGGGCTGAGCTAAACCGCTGAGCCACCGGGGCTGCCCTGTTTTTCTATTGCTTCTATTTTCTATTCCATTTATCTGTCCTCTAATCTTTATTATTTCCTTCTTTCTGCTAGCTTTTGGGTTAGTTTGCTCTTCCTTTTTGTAGTCCTTGAGATGCAAAATTAGGTTGTTGATTTGAGATCTTTCTTCTTTTTTAATATAAGCACTTGTCACTATAAACTTTCTTCTTAGTACTGGTTTTATTGTATTCCATGTGTTTCAGCATGCTGTTCTAATTTTATCTCCAGATTTCTTCTAAATTCCCTTGTGATTTCTTCTTTGACTCATTGATTGTTTAAAGTGAATTATTTATTTTCATATTCTATGTGATTTTTCTGTTTTCTTTCTGCTGTTGATTCCTAGTTCCATGGTTTGTGGCTTAACATGTGGTCTGTCTTGGTGGATGTTCTATGTGCACTTGAATGTGTATTCTGCTGTTTTGGGGTGCAGTATTTTGTATATGTCTCTTAGGTCCAGTTGGTCCCATTGTTCGGTTCAAGTCCTCTGTTTCCTTACTGATCTTCTCTCTGGTTGTTCTATCATAATGGAAGGGGAGGTATTAGAGTCTCCTACTATTATTGTATTGCTGTCCATTTCTCCCTTCAGTTCTCTCAATGAGTCATACATTTGGGAGCCTTAATCTCTCTTTAAAGATGATAGGATTTACAATTCTCGTAAGGATCATATTTCACAACAGTGGAATGTAAAATGTTGCCTTGGAGAGACTATGCTCAAATGGCTGGAGCTCTTTGTGACCAGAAGGGCTTGGGACACTAGACCACTCTTCTACTTAGAAGACCTTCCCTATACTTCCATCCCTCTCACCATGGCCCAATGTAGCTTCTGTCTGCTTCTCTAATCCCATTCTATGATGTTTAATTGCTCATTACTGTGCCAAGCCTACCCTGACCTTAGCTTTTCTCTACTTCTTTAATACCCCTTTCTGCCTTAGCACACACACATGCATATGCACATGAGCACACATTGACATACATATTGTGTTATCCAGGGTTTAGTATACACGAAATCTTTCCAGAGATTTCCAGAACCATTCTTAATGCTTGCTGGCTTTCAATCATATAAAATGTCTTTACATATATTAAAATACTTTTTGTTTTGAAGGTATATTTGTCAAGTTCTATAAAACATACAAAACATTTTATCTGTTTGTTAGCTTGATTGGTATTTTAAAATATTTAGACAAGTAGCATGCAGGCTGCCATTGTGCTCTTGTACTGAAACTCACATACATTTAAGATGGGCCTGTAGGGAAGTTATATAAACAGAATTATTTATTATAGCAGGATTGTGAAAACATCTAATTTTATTCCTTGTTGGGACATTTAAATTCTATCCAAATGATGGAACAATATTTATCCATATATTTAGATTGTTTGAAGCCCATGAACCATGGAAAAATACTTATGATTTTAAAAATATAATGTAAAGTAAGAATAAATCTATATGAAAAATGCATGTAGAAAGAAATAAATGAAATAGTTCTCAGGATGGTAGGATTAAGGAATCTTCTCTATTTATTTTCAAAATATTTATACTGCTACATTTAACTCTATAATTGAGTAAAAAGCAAGAAGACAAATCACTAGCCTGTTTCCACACCATTATTATGCTCTGAGCTTTCTGTCCACCAGCAGCAGAGTTTCCACGTCTGCTTGTGTGGACTGACATAGTGGGAAGACAGCCATAGAGCACTGTACAGATTAAGATCATATATCTGCTAGACAAGAAATACTTTAAAGAATCTGTAAAAATGAATAGTCCAGGACTCAAGGAGGATATATTTTTGAAATGTGGGGGGAGTAAGTTTGCATGACCCTGTCTGGCACTCAGCTTCATGAGGCAGAGGACTTTAGATTCATTCAGTTCTCCTGCCAGCAAAGAGAAGGGACAAGGGGACAAGTGAGGTCTGGCATAGGTAAGTCAGGGACTCTAAGGCACCCTAAGAGTCCTGAGGGATGAGCAGATACTAGGCAGGCAATGAGCATATGATGGAGAGACAATGAAGGCAAAGGCAGATCCTTACAAATGTGTTG
Organism: Nyctereutes procyonoides; assembly: GCF_905146905.1. Classification (NCBI taxonomy): domain Eukaryota; kingdom Metazoa; phylum Chordata; class Mammalia; order Carnivora; family Canidae; genus Nyctereutes; species Nyctereutes procyonoides. Next base: position 31,386,797 of record NW_026575120.1, read on the forward strand.
GTGCCCCTGAAACTGTGCATCAAGTTCTGTGTGGCAGAGCTTCTGAAAAGTCACCCAAGAAATTTTTGAAGAGGATTGGAGAATAAAAGTAGAAGGAGGGAAATCAATTTTTGAAATATCTAAAGAGAGAAAAGCTGAGATGTGACCCAGGACCTCAGCACGGAGGCTATACAAATGAATTTGAAAGGAACCAGGAGAGAGAATCAACAGGACTCTGTAACTGATTAGAAGGAAAGTCAAGGGCAACAGGCAGGATGCTGGCTGAGCATCTGAGTGCATTGGTAGGACCACTGTTACCAGACACCAGCAAGACTCCAGAAACCAGTAAGGACTTGGTATTAGTTTATATTTTAGATTGAAAATCTAAGTTTATATTTATTTATGTCTGCCTCTTTCCCAGGTTACAGTCCCATGGGGATCCATGATGTCTATATTTACAATTTATGTTTACATCAGCTGAGCTCAACAGTTACATAATCAAAGAAAGAAAGGCCTCTTTGGCCATGACCTCTTGTAAATGTCAGAACTAGACCTCTTGTAAATCGTCAGAACTAGTCTAATCCAGAGGCATTTATGAATAAATACTGACCCCCAGTGTCTGGGTGAAGAAATAAAGATTACATAAGGATTAAAAAACAAAGATTATGAAGTACCAAGACTCCTGGGAGAGTACCTGGAATCCAGGTACAAATCACATTCCCTACAATCCAGTTGAGAATCCTAGTGCACTTCAGAAATTAAAATGCTCACTAGTTAACCCATGGCTAGTGACTGCCTGGAGAAGTCCAAGGGATATTCTACAGGACAAGTGTCAGAATGGATTGAGTAACCTCGATTCAGGTGGCCAATGGGCACATTAACTTTGTGATGGACTTTGTCCTCTCTGCTCCAGGGTCCAGCTTCAATTACTCCAAAGAGTCCGATCACTAACAGGGTAGGTTTTATGCGGTTCATTTCACTAATAAAAACTCCACCTCTCATTCCCAACCTAGGTCAACATTACATAAAATGAAGTTTTCTCTCAAGTGGATGCAAGGCAGTATTGTTGGTGGACATTCCCTTTTCAGTATCTGTGCATCTAGAGTGAATTCATGAAAAATTCTTGAGTGAACTCTGCAGCAAGCTAACTCCTTCAGCTGCAGTTGCTTTATTGAGAAAGTGAGAAAGTGACCACCTGACATCTTGGCCAACGGTTGTTACAATAACTGTCACTGGGCATCTATATTCTGCAGACTGGAAACTAGGCACTGGTTCTTTGGAGATATGTTTATGTCATATGGTGGGCTATGCTGAAATTTTTAAACACTTGGCTTTGCAGAGAAATCCATGAACAGGTTAAGCAATAAAACTGGCTTGATGGGTAGAGCTTCCTTCATGAAAACAGCTTCCTTTCTTCCCTTTTGTGAATCTTGTGTTGTTGTTGGTTTTTGTCTTTTGTTGTTGTTGTTGTTTTTTTTTTTTTGAAAGATTTTATTTATCTGAAGGACAGAGAGAGGCAGAGAGCATGAGTGGGGAGACAGGAAAGGGAAAAGCAACCTCCCCGCTGAGCAGGGAGCATGACTCAGGGCTTGATCCCAGGATCCCAAGATCATGATCTGAGCTGAAGACAGACATTTAACCGACTGAGCCACCCAAGCTTCATGAACCTTGCTTTTTAAGTGAGAATAGACTGAAGGCTTATGTGGCCAATCACAAGATGAATAAAAGGCAAATCTTTAGTGCCAACACAATCCATTTGTCTTTTGTTTGGAGCAATGAGAACCAGTCACTGCAGGCCTTTGACCCTCTCAGTCTTAGTAGAAGGACACTTGGAATAGCAGTAGAAACCAAGGCTGCTTCAGAGTCACATGGACTCAGGCAGGGACTGGCACACTGAGATGAATGACACAAGGAACACCTGCAAGCTGGCTGCTGCACAGAGTTAACATTCAAGGAAACAGGCCCAGACGTTACGTACGGCTCAGGAGCCAAATGGTGATAGTAAGAAGGAATGCCACCCCAAGGCAATAAAGGAGATTAAAATAGAAGGTTTTGCATCAAGAGAAAGAAATTCCAGTTACTATTTGTCCAGCTACAAAGTAATGGCAACCATAATCCTGCTCCTGATTTGCTCTATCACCAGAAAAGCTAATTTTCAGTGTAATGCCTAACTGCAGTGCCAAACATAATTGAAATGAAATGAGTGTACAACTTGTTTCTTGACAATACAGGCTTGAGAAGTTCTTCTCTTACCTAACAAGGACTGAGATTTCAAGAAGAGCAAAACAGCACAGAAATCAAGTACCTTTATCCAGTCACTACATGTAGGCTGTTTTAATTGCTTCTTTGTCAATTTTTTTTCCTCCTGTCACTTTATTGTTCCTGGTTTCATTTTGAAAAATTTCAAAACCTACAGAAAAGCTGGAATAGTACAATAGTACAAAATTATACATGCTTTCCTCGGTTTATCAATTATAACATTTACTACATTTGCTTCCTGTCTCTCTCTAAATATATAGGGACCTTGTGTTGGCCAGACCATTCAGAAGTGAATTACAGACATGACACATCACCTTATAATCTCCAGGCCCCAAATGTCCTTTTTAACTTTTAATTAAAATAGCCAATTAAAGTTCAAATATCGAGGCCCTCATCCCAAATGTGATGGTGTCTGGAGGTATTTGGGACATACTCAGATTTACATGAGGTCTTGAGGGTAGACCCACCCCCAACCCCTCCTCTCTCCACCACATGAGAGCAAGAAGACGTCTGTCAAGAAAACATCTGAGGAGGACCCTCATCAGGCACCAAATCTGCTAGTTCCTTGATCTCGGACGTCCCAGTCTCTGGCACTGTGACCAATGTTTGTTGTTTAAGCCACCTTGTCTGTTACAGCAGCTTGAGCAGACTAAGACAAATGTTTCATTATCCGTGATCATCATCACTCTTGTCTTTAATCTCAAATTGTCCCAAGTTTGGCACTTGAAGGCAATTTTTGTGTCCCATCAGTCTCTGGGCATTTTCTTCTTTATATTTTTCTGTCCCAAACCTGGAATTGACCATTTTCCCAAACATCCCTGGTTCAGTGGAATAGTAATTAGAAAGCAAGCTCAGGACAGTAGGTGTCCTCATTATTACTAGGGTTTTGCTTCTAGGTCCTTATAGAGGATGGGGAGTTGAGGGTGAGAAAAGGTGGTGTTAGGGAGAGAAAACACACACACACACACACACACACACAAACACACACACACACACCCCTTCATATAAATATCTCCAGTTCAAAACCAATAAAAGAGCATTCTTTTTTATCTGTTTCTGTGTTCTCTCTCCCTTCTCCCATAGTGAGTAACCTGATTCACAAGAACATCAGCAAATGTGCTCATTTCTTAAATCTATGCAATTGGCTTCAGAATTATTTAAAGTAGTCTCAGGAACATTTTCATCTTTAAAACAGTTGAATTTAACACCAGAGTCACCAAATCATCCCACATTATTCAGCAGAAACCACACATAACAGACTAACAGGTCCCTAGACAGCAACCAGAGGTAATACAGACAATATATACTAGCCAAGATTCAAACTGGACAACTTAGCAAAGGCTGCCATGTGGTTTCTCTAAAGCACCAAAAAAAAAAACAAAAAAAAAACAACAAAAGTTCAGAAGAGACTATTGATGGCTTCCATTTAAACTGTGCAGACTATTTAAGCTGTTTTCCTTTCAGAATCTATACTGCTTAATCTTTGGTATTTATTTCAGAAAAATCCAGTGGGGGGCCGGTGTAGAGAGAGAGGAGATATACCTAACAGTGGTCACAGGTGACTGAGGTGGCAGTTGGGTGATAGACAGGCATGAGTGTTCTTTGTGCTATTTACACTCTCTGCTTTTGTGGATGTTTAAAGATTTTTATATTTTTAATTTATTTTTAAGGTTTTATTTATTTATTCATTAGGGACACACAGAGAGGCAAAGACACAGGCAGAGGGAGAAGCAGGCTCCCTGCGGGGAGCCCGATGTGGAACTTGATCCCAGGACCCTGTGACCACTATCTGAGCAAAAGGCGGATGCTAACCACTGAGCAACCCAGGTGTCCCTAATGATTTTTATAATAAAAAGTCTTTTTTAACGTATTCCTGTCAAATCAGAGTAAATGTAAGCTTAAATGGCCAGCTCCGACGTCAATAAAAATCAAGTAAGAAGTATGTGGCTCTACTGTCTATACGTAGGAAGAGATAGTGACACCCTAGCTTACCTTTAGAAAATTGTCAAGGGAACTTACAATTTTTTGGCAACATAAGGTCCCAGTGTCTTAAAGACTAGACTATATAGCTGGATTATCCTCCAACAAATAAAACATTACCAATTGTGGAAAAAGAGTGACTTTCATTTCTGCCTATTATTTGGCCAACTAACTTTGTCGTAGGAGGAAGATTGAATGATTAAAATATGCTTATATTTTGGATGTTTCATTTTTCCCCTTGAAATCAGTGTTTTAAATTCCCTTCATTTCATGTGGAAAACTCTTAGGCCACAGCCAGAGCTATCGTGAGGCAAGGCATGATTCAATACTACAAACAGCCAAAAACTTGGAAAATCCAATTATGCAAAACACAAAAGCAGGAAACATAATCAGAAACTGCAACATTGAGGCAATCTTGGTATGTTTCTGAGGGAAGAAGAACATAGGAAAGGCTTTCCAGGGAATGGGGAAGCTGAACTCTGAATAGACTGTTGCTTGCAAGAGCAAGAAAATGAATTAAAAATGACACCAGGGAGGATGCAACCTCTGTCTAGTAAAACTGTTTCCCCTAGCCCATTCTGTCAGAAGCAGTGAGGGGCCAGGAAAACGAAGAACTCCAACTACATGAAGGAAGGTGTAGGGAAGTACTTGACCTCTCTCTTCTCTTTTCTTGGGTGGCGACATGACCAGTTGGATTTCTGCATTTGGCCACTGGACTGGCCAAGTGCTGCCCACTGGGGATTGGTTTTAATAGGCTCACACAACACAACCAAAAAAAAAAAAATGAATAAATAAATTTGCCCCTGAAAAGCTACAGAGCATGGGGAGGCTTCCCAGATTGGAAGACAAATAACCACCACCATTACTGTGGGAATAAGCAGATCTCATTCAGAAATCTTTCTTGCACATCTTATCAAAGAAAAATACATGACATAACATATCCTTGTCCAAGGATGCTTTCTTGTCCGTGTTCAAATTAGTATTAGATGATGAGAAAACCTTCATTCTCTGAAGCAGAATGTCCGTTCTTTTGGAAAAGTAAATTCTCAGTGTCCTGGGATACAGTATTCATCTGAGATATTTAAAAATTAAAACTCTAGGAGCATCTTGCTATGGCCCTCATCTTAGCACACTGGTTCCACACTGGGACAATCATGTCAGCCTGGGCAGAGGAGACATGTCTAGTTGGCTCCAGTTAGTAGCCTTCAAGATTCCTACATCAAAAATTCTGGCTATCTTGTAAGCCATGTGAAGAAAACAGGTACTTTAGGTGGTCTAAAGTTGAAGTGTTGGAATTGTTAAAAATAATCTTACATGTCTTTAAAAAAAAAACTGAGGCACCTGGCTGGCTCAGTCAGTAGAGTATGTGCCTCCTGATCTTGGGGTTCTGAGTTTGAGCCCCATGCTGGATGTAGAGGTTCCTTAAAAATAGAATCTTAAAAAAATAATTTTACATGAGGTTTTCATAAGCATCTCATTTATTTCAGCCAAGATCTCAAAAACAATAAACCAAATTATATCAGAAAGTATCAGCAAAAATTTAACCCTATCTTAGGAAATCTGCAAGATTCCAAAATGACTGGTTGTGAGTATAGCTTTGTGTGTAGAAGCACATCATTCTGCAGGGAGTACTTTGGGAGTGAACATCTTGATGTAGGACAAGGGAAGACTCCAATCTAAGCTCTTGAGTTGCATTAAGATATGGTCACCAATTGGGTTAGAAAAATCAGAGTTCAGTTCCAGAGATGAAACTGTTAAAGAACAGTCTGAGGTATAGCCTAGCCATAGGCTTGGAATTATAGGAAGATCTGATCTCTGAATTCTAAAGAATATTACTTGGTTAAGCAATTGGACTAAAATGAAGGGTTATGGTAGACACCACGTGTTGGTCAAAATGTAAAGCATCCACATTCCATGTCCTTATGCATCACAGATGTGGCCAGCTGTGAGCACTCCAGCTTCAGCTCTTCTTCCCAGCCATCTCCATTGGCCAGTGTGCAAAAAGAGTCCAAAGTAAGGACCAAATGAAGACCAAGCAGTAGGAAGGGTTTCAGAATTAGTTTTCTTCTATTGCCATTTACTATAAAATGAATATAAATAGATTAATCCACCAATGGAAAACCATGAAAAACTGATGAATTTTTCCCCCATGACTTTATCACTGAAATACATGTCACTTGCCTTGAAATAAGGTAAGAGTTTAAAGAAATGATGACTTACATGACCATGAGATTTAAAAATATAATCTAGAAAACAGTGTTATTGAGATTGATAAGTAATCATGTTGTCCAAGGCCTACCCATGCTGCTCTATGTTATATACACTTGCTCTTGGCTGATGAACAATACATGTTTATGACAAGTCCCAATGTACCATATTTTCCCTGCTCATGTGAATAAAATTACATGCACTATATCTTACCTTTCCCCAAACCTTGATGTTCAATTTGTAGAGAATATCCATGTAACTCTTTGAGTGTTACAGGAAGATTTTGAACCAAAGACTAGTTCAGAGGCCTTTACCTAATGTTTATCACTTTGGGGATATTTGTTTTTGGTCACAGACCTTTATTTTTAAACAAATTTTAAGTACCTAAAGCTTGAAGTTTAATACAACAGAACAAAAGGAGAATATAAACAGCTCGAGTTGTCTCCATGTTGCTAATTCTAGCAGCCAAAGGGGAATCCTACCGAACGTCAAAGAAAGGATGTCTCTGGACTAGAGACAAGGCAAAGGGCCTTATTGTTTGTTGTTGGTTTTGGTGGAGAAACCCACCTATGACTTATCCCATTTAATGGGCCTCTGGTTTTAACTAGCAAAGCATCCCTTTTCCTAGAGGAGAAGGCTAATTAGTAATAAATACTTAAGTAGAGTTTATTATCTAACATACCTTACTATCATTGCAGAAAGTCTCAGTAATATAAAAGTGAACTACTTATTGGAATAAGTAGTGCCTGTCAATAGTGAGTCAATAATGATTTATTGAATGATGAATACCTTAAACTTCACTTCTACTTGTTATTCTCCTGTCTTAGAAACTTAGGACATTGATTAAGCCCCACTGGTTACTAATTAGCCCCCATGAATAACTAATTCAAACAGGACTAGCAGGAGACTTCAGTCATGAGACTTAAAGTACTCAGGCATCCTAAAGCCTTTATCTGGGCAACATAAGTTACCTAGTTACCTATAGAAACTCTACCCCATAGCCCCATTTTGGAAAAATCAGGGGAAAATAAAGAGAGAGAAGAGAGATCAGCACCCATAAAACACTGCATGCCACTTCTTTTGCTGCTATTCCTAGCTAGCAAATGGAAAGCCTTCATTTTTCCACTCGTTTTTTCACTTTTCCTTGATCATCTATTTTCTTAATGGCAGCTTGGATGGCCTCTTGGTCGCCCAGGAACTGGTGAGGCCCAACAGCATGCAGGTTCTCATCCAGTTCCAGGAGAATGGGGACTCCAGTGGGAAGAGTGATGTTGATAATGTCTTCATCGGAGATACCTGTAGATCAGGAGAGGAATGGACAAGACATTAAAGGTGATGCAAGAGGAAGTTCTGTTCAGTTTTGTTTGTTTTAAGGTTTTTATTTATTTATTTATTTTAGAAAGAGTGAACAGAATGAGGGATAGAGTGAGAGGATCTCAGGCAGACTGTACTGAGCGCAGAGCCTGATGTGGGGCTTGATCCCCGAACCCTGAGATCATGACCCAAGTTGAAATTGAGAGTCGGATGCTTAGGTGACTGAGCCACCCAGGCGCCCCGCTGCACATTTATTGAGTCCCATATTTGCTGCATGTCTGAAACCATGCCAGATACTGGGAGGGATTCTAGCTATAGTTCCTGGAAGGAAAAAAAACTTCCCAGAAATTTAAAAAAAAAAATCTCTGTCTCTTAGACAGAGATTCCCATCACATCAAATTTTAGGACAGTAGATACCCTTCAGGGCAACCTGTTGTTCCTTCAGTTTCCCATCTAAATCCTGTACATGAACCTTCATAGTAGCGTTAGTCATAGCAGCCAAAAAGTGGAAATGTCCCTCAAATGATGAAGGGATAAATTAACTGTGGTAGCTGTGGTATAGCCACAGAGTAAAATATTATTTGGCAATAAAAAAGAATTGTGTGCTGATACATGCTACACATTGATGAACTTTGAAAATATTATACTAATATAAGCCAGTCACTATGGACTGTATGTTGTATTATTTAATTTATATAGGAAAATCTAGAGTGAGACAAATAGACTAGTGTTGCCTAGGACAAGACCAAATGGGGAAAATGAGAAGTGATAGCTAGGGTTACTTTTGAAAACAATGAAAAGAGAAGAGGGGCAAGATGGCTGAAAAGTAGGGTCCCCAAATCACCTGCCCCACTAAATTACCTAGATAAACTTCAAATCATCCAGAAAATCTATGAATTCGGCCTGAGATTTAAAGAGAGACCAGCTGGAATGCTACAGTGAGAAGAGTTCATGCTTCTATTACGGTAGGAAGACGGGGAAAAAGAAATAAACAAAAGGCATCCAAGGGTGGGGGGTGCCGCGAGGAGCCGGGCTAAGGCCGGGGTGAGAGTCCCCAGGACAGGAGAGCCCCGTCCCGGAGAAGCAGGAGCTGCACCAACCTTCCGGGCGGAAAGGGGCCCGCAGGGAGTTGGAACAGGACCCAGGAGGGCGGGGATGCCCTCGGGCTCCCTGGGACACTAACAGGCACCTGCGCCCCGGGAGAGTGCGCCGAGCTCCCTAAGGGCTGCAGCGCGAACGGCGGGACCCGGAGCAGCTCGGAGGGGCTCGGGCGGCGGCTCCGCGGAGGGGGCTGCGGGGCGGGAGCGCGAATCCAACAGCGCAGGCCCGGAGCACAGGGCGCCGGGACACAGCCCAGGATCCGGCCTCCCCCTGGGACAGGCAGAGGCCGGGAGGGCCCAGGACAGCGAGGACGCTCCTGCCCCAGCTGAGCACATCAGTGGCCCCGCCCCGGAGCCTCCAGGCCCTGCAGACCGAGAGCCCCGGAGTTACTGCGGGAGCTGACTCCAGGGCTCCAGGGCTGGCCCCGCCACTGGGGTTGTTCCTCCTGGGGCCTCACGGGGGTAAACAACCCCCACTGAGCCCTGCACCAGGCAGGGGCAGAGCAGCTCCCCCAAGTGCTAACACCTGAAAATCAGCACAGCAGGCCCCTCCCCCAGAAGACCAGCTAGAAGGACCAGTTCCAGGGGAAGTCAAGGGACTTAAAGTCTACAGAATCAGAAGATACTCCCCCGGGTTTTTTTTTTTTTTTTCCTTTTTGATTTCTGATTGCTTCCCCCACCCCTTTTCTTCTTTCTTTTTCTTTCTCTTTTTCTTCTCTTTTTTTTTTCTCTGTTTTTCTTTTTTCTTTTTCTCTTTTCTTTCCTTCTTTCTCTCCTCGCTTTTCCTCCTTTTCCCAATACAACTTGTTTTTGGCCACTCTGCACTGAGCAAAATGACTAGAAGGAAAACCTCACCTCAAAAGGAAGAATCAGAAACAGTCCTCTCTCCCACAGAGTTACAAAATCTGGATTACAATTCAATGTCAGAAAGCCAATTCAGAAGCACTATTAAACAGCTACTGGTGGCTCTAGAAAAAAGCATCAAGGACTCACGAGACTTCATGACTGCAGAATTTAGATCTAAACAGGCAGAAATTAAAAATCAATTGAATGAGATGCAATCCGAACTAGAAGTCCTAACGACGAGGGTTAACGAGGTGGAAGAACGAGTGAGTGACATAGAAGACAAGTTGATGGCAAAGAGGGAAACTGAGGAAAAAAGAGACAAACAATTAAAGGACCATGAAGACAGATTAAGGGAATTAAATGACACCCTAAGGAAGAAAAACCTACGTTTAATTGGGGTTCCCGAGGGCGCCGAAAGGGACAGAGGGCCAGAATATGTATTTGAACAAATCCTAGCTGAAAACTTTCCCAATCTGGGAAGGGAAACAGGCATTCAGATCCAGGAAATAGAGAGATCCCCCCTAAAATCAATAAAAACCGTTCAACACCTCGACATTTAATAGTGAAGCTTGCAAATTTCAAAGATAAAGAGAAGATCCTTAAAGCAGCAAGAGACAAGAAGTCCCGGACTTTCATGGGGAGGAATATTAGGGTAACAGCAGACCTCTCCACAGAGACCTGGCAGGCCAGAAAGGGCTGGCAGGATATATTCAGGGTCCTAAATGAGAAGAACATGCAACCAAGAATACTTTATCCAGCAAGGCTCTCATTCAAAATGGAAGGAGAGATAAAGAGCTTCCAAGACAGTCAGGAACTGAAAGAATATGTGACCTCCAAACCAGCTCTGCAAGAAATTTTAAGGGGGACTCTTAAAATTCCCCTTTAAGAAGTTCAGTGGAACAATCCACAAAAACAAGGACTGAATAGATATCATGATGACACTAAACTCATATCTGTCAATAGTAACTCTGAACGTGAACGGGCTTAATGACCCCATCAAAAGGCGCAGGGTTTCAGACTGGATAAAAAAGCAGGACCCATCTATTTGCTGTCTACAAGAGACTCATTTTAGACAGAAGGACACCTACAACCTGAAAATAAAAGGTTGGAGAACCATTTACCATTCAAATGGTTCTCAAAAGAAAGCAGGGGTAGCCATCCTTATATCAGATAAACTAAAATTTACCCCGAAGACAGTAGTGAGAGACGAAGAGGGACACTATATCATACTTAAAGGATCTATCCAGCAAGAGGACTTAACAATCCTCAATATATATGCCCTGAATGTGGGAGCTGCCAAATACTTAAACGAATTATTAACCAAAGTGAAGAAATACTTAGATAATAATACACTTATACTTGGTGACTTCAATCTAGCTCTCTCTACACTTGATAGGTCTTCTAAACACAACATCTCCAAAGAAACGAGAGCTTTAAATGATACACTGGACCAGATAGATTTCACAGATATCTACAGAACTTTACATCCAAACTCAACTGAATACACATTCTTCTCAAGTGCACATGGAACTTTCTCCAGAATAGACCACATACTGGGTCACAAATCGGGTCTGAACCGATACCAAAAGATTGGCATCGTCCCCTGCATATTCTCAGACCATAACGCCTTGAAATTAGAACTCAATCACAAGAAGAAGTTTGGAAGGACCTCAAACACGTGGAGGTTAAGGACCATCCTGCTAAAAGATAAAAGGGTCAACCAGGAAATTAAGGAAGAATTAAAAAGATTCATGGAAACTAATGAGAATGAAGATACAACTGTTCAAAATCTTTGGGATGCAGCAAAAGCAATCCTGAGGGGGAAATACATCGCAATACAAGCATCCATTCAAAAACTGGAAAGAACTCAAATACAAAAGCTAACCTTACACATAAAGGAGCTAGAGAAGAAGCAGCAGATCGACCCTACGCCTATCAGAAGAAGAGAGTTAATTAAGATTCGAGCAGAACTCAACAAAATTGAGACCAGAAGAACTGTGGAACAGATCAACAAAACCAGGAGTTGGTTCTTTGAAAGAATTAATAAGATAGATAAACCATTAGCCAGCCTTATTAAAAAGAGAGAGAAGACTCAAATTAAAATCAGAATGAGAAAGGAGAGATCACTACCAACACCAAGGAAATACAAACGATTTTAAAAACATATTATGAACAGCTATAAGCCAATAAATTAGGCAATCTAGAAGAAATGGACGCATTCCTGGAAAGCCACAAACTACCAAAACTGGAACAGGAAGAAATAGAAAACATGAACAGGCCAATAACCAGGGAGGAAATCGAAGAAGTCATCCAAAACCTCCCAAGACACAAGAGTCCAGGGCCAGATGGCTTCCCTGGGGAATTCTATGAAACGTTTAAAGAAGAAACCATACCTATTCTACTAAGCTGTTTGGAAAGATAGAAAGAGATGGAGTACTTCCAAATTCGTTCTATGAGGCCAGCATCACCTTAATTCCAAAACCAGACAAAGACCCCACCAAAAAGGAGAATTACACACCAATATCCCTGATGAACATGGATGCAAAATCTCAACAAGATACTAGCCAATAGGATCCAACAACACATTAAGAAAATTGTTCACCATGACCAAGTAGGATTTATCCCCGGGACACAAGGCTGGTTCAACACTCGTAAAACAATCAATGTGATTCATCATATCAGCAAGAGAAAAACCAAGAACCATATGATCCTCTCATTAGATGCAGAGAAAGCATTTGACAAAATACAGCATCCATTCCTGATCAAAACTCTTCAGAGTGTAGGGATAGAGGGAACTTTCCTCGACATCTTAAAAGCCACCTACGAAAAGCCCACAGCAAATATCATTCTCAATGGGGAAGCACTGGGAGCCTTTCCCCTAAGATCAGGAACAAGACAGGGATGTCCACTCTCACCACTGCTATTCAACATAGTACTGGAAGTCCTAGCCTCAGCAATCAGACAACAAAAAGACATTAAAGGCATTCAAATTGGCAAAGAAGAAGTCAAACTCTCCCTCTTCGCCGATGACATGATACTCTACATAGAAAACCCAAAAGCCTCCACCCCAAGATTGCTAGAACTCATACAGCAATTTGGTAGTGTGGCAGGATACAAAATCAATGCCCAGAAATCAATGGCATTCCTATACACTAACAATGAGACTGAAGAAAGAGAAATTAAGGAGTCAATCCCATTTACAATTGCACCCAAAAGCATAAGATACCTAGGAATAAACCTAACCAAAGAGGTAAAGGATCTATACCCTAAAAACTATAGAACACTTCTGAAAGAAATTGAGGAAGACACAAAGAGATGGAAAAATATTCCATGCTCATGGATTGGCAGAATTAATATTGTGAAAATGTCAATGTTACCCAGGGCAATTTACACATTTAATGCAATCCCTATCAAAATACCATGGACTTTCTTCAGAGACGTAGAACAAATTATTTTAAGATTTGTGTGGAATCAGAAAAGACCCCGAATAGCCCGGAATTTTAAAAAAGAAAACCATAGCTGGGGGCATCACAGTGCCAGATTTCAGGTTGTACTACAAAGCTGTGGTCATCAAGACAGTGTGGTACTGGCACAAAAACAGACACATAGATCAATGGAACAGAATAGAGAACCCAGAAGTAGACCCTGAACTTTATGGTCAACTAATATTCAATAAAGGAGGAAAGACGATCCACTGGAAGAAAGACAGTCTCTTCAATAAATGGTGCTGGGAAAATTGGACATCCACATGCAGAAGAATGAAACTAGACCACTCTCTTGCACCATACACAAAGATAAGCTCAAAATGGATGAAAGATCTAAATGTGAGACAAGAATCCATCAAAATCCTAGAGGAGAACACAGGCAACACCCTTTTTGAACTCAGCCACAGTAACTTCTTGCAAGATACATCCACGAAGGCAAAAGAAACAAAAGCAAAATTGAACTATTGGGACTTCATCAAGATAAGAAGCTTTTGCACAGCAAAGGATACAGTCAACAAAACTAAAAGACAACCTACAGAATGGGAGAAGATATTTGCTAATGACGTATCAGATAAAGGGCTAGTGTCCAAGATCTATAAAGAACTTATTAAACTCAACACCAAAGAAACAAACAATCCAATCATGAAATGGGCAAAAGACATGAAGAGAAATCTCACAGAGGAAGACATAGACATGGCCAACATGCACATGAGAAAATGCTCTGCATCACTGGCCATCAGGGAAATACAAATCAAAACCACAATGAGATACCACCTCACACCAGTGAGAATGGGGAAAATTAACAAGGCAGGAAACAACAAATGTTGGAGAGGATGTGGAGAAAAGGGAAACCTCTTACACTGTTGGTGGGAATGTGAACTGGTGCAGCCACTCTGGAAAACTGTGTGGAGGTTCCTCAAAGAGTTAAAAATAGACCTGCCCTACGACCCAGCAATTGCACTGTTGGGGATTTACCCCAAAGATTCAGATGCAATGAAACGCCGGGACACCTGCACCCCGATGTTTCTAGCAGCAATGTCCACAATAGCCAAACTGTGTAAGGAGCCTCGGTGTCCATCGAAAGATGAATGGATAAAGAAGATGTGATTTATGTATACAATGGAATATTCCTCAGCCATTAGAAACGACAAATACCCACCATTTGCTTCAACGTGGATGGAACTGGAGGGTATTATGCTGAGTGAAGTAAGTCAATCGGAGAAGGACAAACAGTGTATGTTCTCATTCATTTGCGGAATATGAGTAATAGTGAAAGGGAATATAAGGGAAGGGAGAAGAAATGTGTGGGAAATATTAGAAAGGGACACAGAACATGGGGACTCCTAACTCTGGGAAACGAACTAGGGGTGATGGAAGGGGAGGAGGGCGGAGGGTGGGGGTGAATGGGTGACGGGCACTGAGGGGGGCATTTGACGGGATGAGCACTGGGTGTTATTCTGTATGTTGGTAAATTGAACACCAAGAAAAAATAAATTTATTATTAAAAAAAAAGAAAAAGAAAACAATGAAATTGTTCCAAAATGGACTGTGGTGATGGATGTACACATACTAAAAGCCACTGAACTCTATTCTTTATATGGGTGAACTGTATACTGTGTAAAGTATATCTCAGTGAAGCTGTTAAAAAATATGAAACAGATCCAGAAAAGTTAATAAAATTTCTCAAATCACAGGACTGTTAGGGCAATAAATTTGGAGCCGGGTTTTTTTATTTCCAAATGCCAGGACTTCAACTCTGGTCATCTGTCTGTGGCTACTTCCACAACTGTATAGGGAGAGAAGAGAATGTCTGCATCCATGCTGTGCCCTTGTGAGGAGCTGGGTACTAACTAAGCAGTAGCATCTAGTGTTCTCCTGTTTTCAGGACTGGTAAAGGATATGAAAGATTTGTCTGATGTCTTTGAAACAGCTAAGACACTGGGATCATGATGGGCCAAGTTTAGGGGTTGTAATCTGTGACTTTAGATAAGAGTTCTAGGTCTTTGGCAAGAGACTAGAGCACACTTGGGACTCTCTTGTTTGACCATGGCCCCAGATCTATCCAGATCCTGACAGGTCCTCTCTTTAGTATCAGCACCCTCAAGCTCATGCCTGTGGCTTAGATAATAACTCACTTTTGTGTGGGACCAAATCAAAGAGCCAACTAAACAAAAGCCATGAGAACTATAATATTTCACCTACAAAGGAAGGAGAGCGCAACAAAAATAGAAACACTTCCAATAAATAAAGTTGACATTCCACTTTAATGACTACTCAAATCATTCACACAGCAGACTAATTACTTACACATATTTAAAATACTTAGACTGGTTAATAATCAGTCAATGAGACTTAAGAGACTGAAATTTTAAAAATAGCAAACTAGGAAAAAACACAGTAAAGCTATTACTCATTACTCAATTTTTGCATAAGCCATTCTTCATCCTGAGAAAGTTAAGCAAGCAGAAGTCCTAAGGCTAGAATAATGCATCTGCACTGAATTAAGCCAAATTGAATCAATACTACATTATGCAATACTGTATTATAAATTCATTAACTGGCACATCATATGAAGGTTAAAATGAGTGGACAAACAGCACATCCCCTGTCTGATAACTGCCCTAGATTTTTTTATACGGCATCCAAGAATGTATTGAAGGGAATCATCAGAGTCCTCACCCAGCAACAACCCCTCTGTATCACTCCCCATCCACAGCAACCCCTTCTTGAACCCCCAACCATTGTCTTTAATCCTTTTTTTTTTTTTTAAAGTAGTCTCCACAGCCAGCATGGAGTCCAACACAGGGCTTGAATTCATGACCCTGAGATCAAGACCTGAGCTGAGGCTGACTGAGCTACCCAGGCGGCCCTGTCTTTAATTTTTGAATCTTCACATAGGAGCATGTAAAAGTTAACTGCAATCAATCTAAATGACTGGAACATTTCAAGTAAGAAATAAGGAAAATTTATGGTAAGTCAAAGGGGTAACTCAATGATAATATGGGGAGAAATTCAAACAACTTCATTTTCTGCATACGAGATTAACTTCAGAAAGTTAAATCTGCACCTGTGAGCCCCACCACCCCAGGTCATTATAGCAGGAAGAGGAACCACAGCCAGTTATTAATATCACTGTTACATATATATGCTACAGCACACACACTTGGCCTTCTATTAGAGGTGGCTGCACAAATGCTTGCCTCTCCCACCAGGATTACAAACTCCTTGAAAACAAGGCCATGTTCTCATCCAGCCCTGCAACCTATGCTCTTAGAACAGTTCCTTAGCCACTGTGAGAATTTAGTAAATGTTTGTTCAACTGTAAAGACCTTAGTATATGTTGGCTGCCACGATCCAGAAATCATTTAGCTATATGATCTACTATTACAACTGTATGTATTATATGAATGTACTTTTTACATATAAATACAGTAAGGAATAAAATATTAACTAAAAACTAATGCATGAAGCCTATACATGAAAGCACTCTGAAAACTTTGCCAGTGGTACACTATTGGTCAAATTTCAGGAAGAGATCAAAATGGAGACATATGCTCCTCAAAAGTAAAGATTTTGCATGTCCAGTTCTAGAGGCTATATCCTGTATCAAGAACAGTGCCTGAACTGATAGGGCCCTCAGCATGTAGCTGAAATGAATAAATCTGAACCCTTTGAGCTCTCCAATTAAATCTAGTTTTATACTGTTGAAACCTTGATGAAAGATTGTTTCCTTTATAACCTTCCAAGAAAAGAGAGTGCAGAAGCCTCTTAGCCTTGAAGAAGAGGTTGTTTACATTTAGTGCTAATAAGCAATCCAATTTGTCTTCCATATATTTTCTTTGATTTCTTCCAAAGGGTTGGCTCAAAATCTTTGAATCTTGGGGAACAGGAGAAAAGATGTCTGGGGAGACAGAGCTGTCTGGGGAGACAGAGCTGTCCAGGGATGAGAGCAAACCCTGAACCTATAGCACATATTTTTGGAAACTAGGAAAAGAGGGAACCCATTTTGGTCAATTCATTTGACCTTGAGGTGCCACTCATGACCCCCTATACTTTTCCCAAGCAAGGAAGTCACAATTCAAGCCCCACTGATGGGCGATTTGTGATGAGAGGTCTGTATGCTTTTGCAAAAATAAGAATTGACACAAGAGACTCAATTTCATAGAAGATATACCTATTTTTAATTAGAATTCCTTAAGGTTTGGATGCTATTACTATAACTTAAAGATAGGCTGGGAAGCAATTGGGGTATATGATATATAAAGGGGTATATGATGATAGGATCACAGCCTCTAATTTAGAATAAGGCAGAGAGAAGAATCCACTCCACATTGAATTTTATAGTAAAATAGCCTACAACTTTTAAAAATAAAGGTTTTTATAGATCAATTATACTTCTAATAAGAGAAAGGTTAACCATACCACCAGACAAGCATTCACTTTGCAGGAGAGGCCTGAATTTGCAGCTTCTGAAAATATCACACTAAAATGCCAAAGGTGATACGCTCCTCAGTGCCACCCCCAACAGCTGGCCCCAGCTGACCTGCCCTCCCTGCTTCTCTAATTTCGCCTCATGGCTTCTTTGCCTTGCCATGTGTGCAGCTGCACACAATTCTTCAGGGATCAAACCTGTTGTTCGTGAGTCTCCTGCATGCCACTCTGATTCCAAACTAGAGACTGCCTAGTCCTGTGCTTGAACCCAGACTAAACAATCCACTTCCGCTGGCAAGATGCAGACTACATCCAAGGCTTCAGTTCATTGCCTGGCTTTTCCTTCAGTGTGGGCCAGCAGGAAACAAACAGGAAGTGACTATGCCAACCACAGAGAAAGAAACACACGCCTGTCTGGAACGCTGCAGAACAGGATGCTCTAGATACTAAGCCTGTGTTAGGAGCTTTCACATGGTGGTACTCTGTGAGAAGTATGTCTGAGTCTAGCCCTGCTTTTGCCTGGATTTATTAGCACAGCAGTGATAACCATTTTGCTGCTAAAAATAGATGAAGCCCTCCCTTAGGTAGGAATTTTCTAACTATATATTATCTCCTGGGTCTGTCTGAAGTCTTGTTTCTTTTGAAAGTATTAAGAGCTACTTTCAAGTTAAAAGTAATGGAATCCCCCCAATTATCTACAGTTAAAAAGCAGAGATATTAAATTAGCAATTGGCAGGGGAGAGGCTGTCCTGATCAGGAAAGAAGCGTATCCTGGGCACTGACATGTGGTTCTTGGGTTTGCACTTCTTGTACAAGACTGCTGCCTCGCTCTGAATTCAGAACACTTGCCTCACTGCACCGTTCCTACTCCTGCATTGACCTACTCCTAGACCGGCTGGTTGGGAGAAGGAAGAAAAGTCAGAAGACCCCATGATGACTAGGGAATTCAGAGGCAAGTGAGCAGAAATCACAGTGGTGCAGAAAAAGCTTTACTGGAAGAGCTCACAACCCCCAAGTACAAAGCTTCATGGTGTGGCAATTTATAGCTAATTTATGAAGACAGGCTTTGGTGATTCCCTACGCGGTCCATGGTTTAAACGCTGAGTAAACACAGCACCAACTGCTCCCAGAAAGCATACCAGTGCCCTCCAGGTTAGTTTTCAAAGGCAAAGGTAGGTGTATATGTAGCAACCTTCCTTTAATTCTACTATTTGACAGTCAACTAATATTGGCCTATTATTTTGTGCAACAAAAGGCATGGTCCCCATTAGGGCAATGGTCATTTCACTGGATAAAAGCAAGACTTTTTAAATTGAGGTATAATATACATACAGTAAAATTCACCCTTTCGAGTGTACAGAATAATTTTATGATCCCCCCAAATTTCCTTGTACCCCTTTGCAGCCTGCCCTTTCTTCACCGATCTGTTTTCTGATTTGATAATATTGCTTTTTTGTGAATGGTAAATAAATGGAGTCATACAATGCACAATTTGTTGCTTTAAAAAATAATAGAAATTTATTTTCTTATGGTTGTAGAGCTATCAAGGTCTGAGGCCTCTCTCCTTGGTTTGTAGATGGCTGTCATCTCCCTGTGCCTTCACATGTCTGTGTCCTGATCTCTTATGAGGACACCAATTATGTTGTACTAGGGCCACCCTAGTGGCCCCATTTTACTTTAATTACCTCTTTAAAAAATCCTATGTCCAAATATGGTCATATTCTGAATTACTGGGGCCTGAGACTTCAAGAGGATTGCACAATATATAGCTTTTTGAATTCAGTGTCTTTCACTTAGCATAAAGCAGCTGAGATTCACCCATGATGTTGGGTGTATCAGTAGTCTGCTCCTTTTTATCTAAAGCAGTTTCTTTAGGTAAAACAGCTTAGTGATCAATGATTGGTCAACTGAAATAAAAACTATGACCTAGATACACTAAAAAGCAGAGTAAAACACAGGATTGAAGAACAGCTTTCCAGCCAGTTCAGAGCCTTGCCCTAGTTCCTATGTTAAACAGGATACATATGTAAAATGCCTAGAACTGCACATAGCACACAGCATGCACTCAAAATAGGGCCACCTTGTATAGCTGTGCTAGGGAACACCATACACGAACCACAATGTTAGGGTAACAGCAATAATAATTGGAGACTCGGTTCCATCAAATTAACTTTTAATGGTTTACCTGCCAAGGATACTCTTGACTCAGCTTCTTAAAACATGGTATTCCAAACAAAAAATAGAACAAGGGAAGGGCTACTTTTCAGAAAAAAAATTAAAACAAAAAAGCCCAGACAGTAATCATGTGTGGAGACTCAGCGAACTGGGTTTGGGTGGAGTTCACGACTCCAACTAATTATCATGATCATGGCTAAGTCATCTGAAGTCTGTCTGGGTTTCATTTTCCTTCAACAGCACCTGTCTTCTTTTTCACAAATGGAAAAAGTGTCAGTAAGGACTTGACTGCTTATAAGGTAAAGTCGTCATACCACCAAATAGTTGAGAAACAAAATAATGTCGTAAGAACCAACACTCTTCATTGTTGAGGTATATACGATATAGGGTAGATGTGTAACACTAGTATACTTTCAAGTAAAAGGATCATAAGGCACTTTGAGATTTTGGGGTAAACCAAAAATATAAGCAGTTATTTAATGGGGTCATCATCCTTCCTACCCCAAGTTATAGTCTTTAAATAATAAAGTATTTTTGTGATATGACAATATGCTGTCATTGGATTCTATCAGCTATCACCCTCCTCCCCAGCAGGAAGTAGCAGGTTTAGGTCTGTCGAATGGTTTAAGGACAATACAGGGAAACCGCCCCAGTTCCTTGAAAGATCCTGTTTATAGGGGAGAGTTTTATATAAACATACCTAGAAAGCATGCCTGTGAATCAGATGAATCTACAATCACAAGCATTCTTACTTTGTAATCAATGCAAAGAATTTAGCAACTTTTGTTTTTACAGAAAGTGTGGAATCTTATCAGAGCCATTTCAAGGATTCATTCTTACTATTAGTGAAGGCTAACATCTTTATAAGGTGACCATATGACTTATCATTCAAGTGGGGCACTTTTGAAAATGAAAGGAGAGGCTATTAATAATTGCTCTGGGCCAACAGGTATTAACCAGAAAATGACTAATGGTCATATGTATGTACATACGTAACTATACAGTAAGAATAAAGTGGCGATTAAAGATGGTAAATTTTAGGACATGTTTTTAACACAATGAACACATATAAATTGACAAGTAGTCCTTACTATCAGATAAAAATCTGTATGTTCCCCCTAAAGTAATTTTTTGGAGTCTTAAAAAGTCAGCATCCAAATTCAAAGGAATGTTTTCTTTTAGGTTGGGCCTTTATCAAGTACCACAGAAAGCCCTGTAAAATTTGAGCTCCTGAAAGTCAGACATGCAAGTTAAGAGGATTCATGTTGCTATTCCTATTCTGGTGAACATATACATCCAGAATCAATTTTTTAAAATCTAAAATCTCACTAAGAAATGACATGTTAGAAATAACACATGATATCTTCTGATCTTGGGAAAGTCACTTATACTTAATTCTTAGAGCTATGACAGAATACTTGGATCTTATTTTTCAATATACACTATAAGAGAAATCTCTTAGTGGAGATTGGTGTCTAGGGAACTCCTAAAGTAAGACATGATAACTAATTTATCAAGTGATCCTAAAATCTAGTTTAGTCCATTTCACGGACATGAAATAATTTCTTCCATGTTAGGCGTTGGAAGCCATTATAGGAAATCACAGCGACATCAAAGAGCTCCACGAATCTTAACAGCACCACCAGGGGGTACTAACAGGCCAAAAAGGAGCAAAGTTGTTCTCTGACCCAGGATGGATGAGCCCCGATTACATACCAGCCTTATGTCTTCTATGGACAGATCCCAATCTTCCCATCCACTCCATTTGTTTCCCTACCTATGGACTTGTGCCAAATGGCATATTATGGATTTTGTCATTTTTTCCCCCTGAATATCGGCCATCCTTCCTGGTCACCAACCCTCCCATTTCCAGTCCCTGTCTCATCTACACCTCCCCTGTCCTTGGCTTGCAGACATCTGCCAACTCCATACCCTTTCTATTTTCACATACTTCCAACTCGAATCTCCTCATACCATTTACCTCTTCCAGCATGAACACTGCTGTTTTAAATTAATTATCTCCAAATAAAAACATATTGTCTAAGGCCTATATTATAGGGATAGGGATAGGAATTGCAATTTAAGGTTGCTTCAATTTCATTAAGCCCTGAAAGGTGATTCTGTTCTATCATCCAACTTAAAAAAAAAAAAAAAAAAAAAAAAAAGACCTTCAGAAGAAAGTTTAAATAAAGCGTGAGGACTAATGTCTGCTCATTTTTCATCAATCCCTATAAATCCATTTCTGCCCTAGTGGTCAAAGTTGTATTTTGTTTTATCTTTTCCTTATTCTGTACTCCACATCCATGCATACCTACTTTGATAGCATTTCCATATATTTGCCCTGAAATATTTTTTTCTAGGCCAAAGTCAAATCCTTTCTTCCTTCAATCCCATTGACTAAACTACTTGAGCAGCTTTAATTAGAAATTCACATACCATACCATTTACCCACATAAACTATACAGTTTGATGGTTTTTAGTATATTCAGATTTGTATAACCATCATTACAACCAATTGTAGCACATTTTCACAACCCTGACATGAAAACCTGTACCCAACCACAGTCACTCTTCATTCCACACCCCCTTTACCTCCACCCCGGGCCTAGGAAACAAATAATCTGTTCTCTGTCTCTAAAGATTTGGTCAGGCTGATATTTCATTTAAGTAGAATTGTAAAATATACGCTCCTTTGTGACTGGTTTCTTTCGGGTAACAATAATTTCCAAGTTCATCCATGTTGTAGCACATAAGACAATTCCATTCTTCTTCATTGCTGAATAATTTTATATTGAATGGATATATCAAGTTTAATTTACCCAGTCACAAGGTGATGGGCATTTGGGATGCTCCCATGTTTTGGCTCTTATGAATAACATTGCTATGAAGGTTTGTGTATAGGTTTTCGTATGGACATATGTTTTCATTTCTCTTAAGTACTGTTATGGGTTGAACTGTATCCCTCCAAAAAGATATCTCGAAGTCCTATCCTGAGAATGTGACCTGCTTTGGAAACAGGGCTTTTATATAGAGGTAATCAAGATGAGGCCTTTGGCTCTACTCAAATATTATTTGTGTTCCTAAAAAAAAGGGGGGGGGGAATTAGGAGAAGGAAGAGAGAGACAGAGGAAAAACACCAAGTAAAGTCTGAGGGCCACACTGATGCATCTACCAACCAGGGAACACCAAAGATTTCCAACAAACACAAGAAACTAGAAGAGGCAACAAAGGATTCTCACCTTGAGCTTTTGAAGAGAATAGGACCCTGCCAACACTTTAATTTAGGACTTCCAGCCCCCCAGAACTGTGAGAAAATTAGTATATATTGTTTTAAGCCATACAGTGATTGGTACTTTGTCACAGTAACACTATGAAATGAATACAGGTAAATATTGGTGGGTCATATGGTAATTGTGTGTTTAATCTATTGAGAAGCTGCCAGATTGTTTTCCATACCAGCTATACAAATGATTGTTTTTCAGTAAATTATTAGTGGTTTTAAAACCTCCTTCAAATGCAGAAAGTAAGATTTCTATGGGTAACATTGCCCTCCGCAGGTAGTTCTCCCTCTACCCCCACCATGGTGTAGTCTTCTTCACCACCATTTGTAAACCTTCCTATTCCCTTCAAAAAAAGGAACAGAAACAAATAGTGAACTCATCGATGTACTCAGAGAAGGCGGTATCAAAGATGAGTTGTGGCTGGGGATGCATAATAATCTTAAAGATCTAAACCTGAAGATAGCTGAAGAATAAATGGTATTAAACAGCAAGAAAATGTTTCTGAAGAGAAGATTTCCTAGCTCAGACAAGGAAGAAAAGAGGATCTTGAAGGAGATGATGACATTTTTTTTAGGGAAGGGAGCTTGGCCACAAAGAGATCTAAGTCTCGTCTCTGGAAAAAAGCAACTGGCATCGTGGGACAGAATATATCTCTTGGCAGAAACTTCAAAATTCTGAATTTCAGTTCATTATTGTCCTAAGAGAAGGCTCAACTCTTCTACAAACAATGAAATACTATAGTCCAATAATGAATTTATCATTTAAGCAAATACCTAACTTTTCTGAAAGGAGAAGAACAGAGGGACGCCTGGGGGCTCAGTGGTTGAGCGTCTGCCTTTGGCTCAGTGGCGACCCCGGGGTCCTGGATTGAGTCCCCCATTGTGCTCCCCTTGGGGAGCCTGCTTCTCCCTCTGCCTGTGTCTCGGCCTCTCTCTCTCTGTGTCTCAGTAATAAATAAATAAAATTAAAAAAAAGAAGAATAGAACCCTTTATATAGTTGAGTAAATAAGATATATTCACACACATACACAAACAGATTGAGTGCTATGTCTAGCCAATAATGTTTTTAATAGCCAATAAAGCCTGTAGAGTTTAGATCTCTGCACGAATAATGGATACAGGTATACAGTAATGATTTGGCTCCTGGCCATGTTATAAAAATCAAGGGTAAAAACACATGCTAGAAAGCTTACAATAAAATCTCACAAAGATCACTTTGTCTTGTTACTAATAACCTGTTTTCACTTATTTCATATACAATGTCAACCTTCCCATTTTTCACAGCCTCTTAGAGAAAAATAAAGCAGAATAGGAAGGGAATGTTGGAGAAATGTGTTCTAATATCATCAGCTAACTATGATAGTGCTAACACACAGGAAAATAGTCGACAGAGCAGATCACTCGGAAAGCACAACTACCTGGGATTACTTAGTGAAGGGAGAAAGGGAAAGAGAGACCCCCTAGAGGTACCACAGAGCCATCACTGATGCCCAAACTGGTCAGCCTGAGTCCTCAAGAGTTCATTTAGCTCACATTACTTAAGAGGGGGATAACAGTATTGTACATTTCAGAATATGCTTAGAATACAAAATCAAGTAGTTAAAATTAAATTGAGGCAACCAATTATCTCCAGTAAGCCGACTTTTCATTTTCTGTCCCCCTAACTTTCTCCCAATCAACGACTAAGCCTAGTCTGGAAAGAGAGGACTAGAACAAAGGAATTGTTCAAGAAAGCCCGGTCTGGAACACAAGAATAACCATTTAAAGTTGGAAGAACATGGGCAAAACCCAAAGTCCAGATAATTTTTTATTTATATGGAAAGACTCAAATAAATTGACTTTGCATACCATTTCTATAAAAGTTTATACCTTTCCTAGCCTCCCTTTATTACAACAAAAAAACACATAATCCTTTAGATCAAGGGTTCTCAAGGTGGACAACCCCAAAGAGCAATATAGGCATTACCAGAAAACACCACAGAAATGCAAATTCTCCAGCCACATCCCAGGCCTGTGAATTCAGAAATTCCAAGGGTGGGGTCAGCAATCTATATTAAACCATATCCCCCCACCCCCCAGGAATTCTGACATTTGCTAAAGTTTTCGAATCACTGCTTTATATAATATGAATGTAAAAGGCACAGGGTTTTTGATTTATAGAACAAAGTGAATCTTAAAAGACCGAAGCAGCAAAAGGGAATAGGAAAGTCTATCATGTAAATTATGCATTGTTAGCTCAGAAACCATGTTCTTTCTAGATTAGGCCCAAGTATAACACTTAGTAACCTCTAGAGTAAATAGCAGCATAAAGATGGTACCTTCCAGATGCTTCAGGAGAGCCCTACTGCTATTTCCATGAGCAGATATCAGAATGGTTTTGCCACTTAATACTTCGGGAGCAATCCTTTCATTCCAAAAGGGAAGGAGTCTCTCCAGAACATCCTTTAAGCTTTCAGATCGTGGCAGCTGATCCACAGGTATATCACACACCTTATACCTCCGGTCGTTATAGATTTCATGGTAATAAGGGTGAGATTCCTCAATGGGTGGTGGGGTCACATTGTAGCTTCTTCTCCAGAGCCTCACTTGTTCTTCACCATGATTCAAAGCCATTTGCTCCCTGTTGAGACCGATCAAAGCTCCATAGTGACGTTCATTTAGACGCCAAGAGCTTTCCACCGGAACCCACTCCTGCCCCAGCTCTTCCAGGATCAGCCAGGCTGTGTGGATGGACCGATTGAGGATGGATGTGAATACAAGATCAAACTCCAAGTTTAGTGCTTTGAGTTGCTTTCCACAGTTCCGAGCTTCCTCCATTCCTTCACTGTTAAGTTTCTGATCCACCCAGCTACAAAAACGATTCTCTTTGTTCCAGGCACCCTCTCCATGTCTTAACATAATCAGTTTGTACTTGGCCATACTGATGGCTGAGCTTCCCTAGCACTTTTCAAATGGACCAATATTCAATGACAACAATACATCTAGAAAGAGAAGAAACAGAAAGTATGTTATATTCTTCCTTCAACGGACTACCTGGGAAGGGAAGTACAAGTTTACAACAGTCAGTGTCTAAATGAAAATGGAGTCATTCCTTGGAACAGATTTGACATCAGGACGTCAGACGGCTTACACACTATGGCACATACAGGCATATTCAACAAATAATTAATTACAGGGAACCCAGTCAACTTTAATTTTCTGATGGCTAGACAGTATGTTAATTGCATGATGCAAAATAACAGAACAAATCATTCCTATGGCATGCTGCATTTCCGCCAGATAAAAAGGCAGTCCATGCCCATAGAGGCCAGGGTTTAATAGAATGAGTTATAGATGTCTAAAAAGATGACTAGAGCTGGGAATTCCCAGCTCCTAGCAGCTGACTCCAGGTTGAAGACATCCTCCTCACTTTGTTTTCCCTCTGGTGAAAAAAGAAATATTTACCAGTCTCACTTCATTATAGAAGTTATGGAACCATCATATTTATCCAGCATGTCAGTCACTAACCGGTGGCAACTAGCTCTTCAATGCGCTGGGCTGCACTACGTATAAGAAAACCCAGTGTTCAACATTCCAACACCACCAAAAGTGATTGAAAGCAACACGAACACCCAATACGGTACTCCCCAAAATAATCTCGCCTGCCTCAAGACAGAGCTTTCAGCAGGCATAAATCCAAATGCAAAACAAGCTATCAAATGCTAGCAGCTAAGAGATGCAGGTCGTAGGAGTGAGAGGAAGCACACTGATAAGGAGGCCTGCTCTCCTCCTCCCCAATCCTTAAACTGTCCTATGCACACCAGCCACATCTCAGCACAAGACGAATCTGGGAAAGTGGCACAGACAATCTTAGGGTGTTTCTGAATTCCCAAAGTTAAGAGGCTGGCCCAAAGGTCTGCTGGGCTCACTCTGCACCCTGTAGAACCTGCGGCTCTGGTTGCCTTAGCCTGTCTTCACTCTCCTTGCAGCGGACACACGTAACGCTGACAAATGGGGCTCACTTCACTTGCCCAGTGCTCTCCATTTCCACCCCAGGGTTTTCCACACTGGGGAGTAAAAATGCTATGAACACTAGGGCCTGCTCTTCCGCCATTCTTGATGGGTCCTATTAACTGGAGATTTTTCTGTCCCACTTAACCTATGATTCACCCAGTTACATAACAGTCAGTGACAAAGGTAACTGAAATCTGGGTAGCTGGTTTCTTCTTTAGTAATTCCTAGAGGTTCTGAAGGGGAAAAAGCCCTTCAAATAAGGCTACATCTTAGTTCAGGAGAAGGCTAACTGAGGAACACCCGAGAGAGGAAGTGGATGGAGAGGTAAGCTGCAAGTACTTGAAAGACGAGGGTAGTTGGGTTTAGGGCCTCCCTTTCTTGTCAAACATTAGCTCTGAAGCTTTCCTGCGTGAGAAGTGGGAAGCATCTGGAAGAGACTGGGCTCAGGCAAAAGCACTTCACAGAGCTGAGAAATTCTGGAGGGAGAGAGAGGCCTCTCCCCACCCTCAGCCCAGAGGGGCCTCAGGGTGGCAAAAGAACAGAGAATGGGATGAAAGACATCTGAGCAGTGTTTTTCTGTATGATTCCTGGTGCCCACAGGCAGAATAATCATGAAGCTCGAGCTTCAAGTTCCTTCACTTGAACACACTCCTTCTAAGGCACTGGGAGAAATCAAATAAGGAATGCACACGTGTGTGTGTGTGCACATATGTGTGCACGTGTGTGTCTGTTTAATTTGCAAAAGAAAGACATTTTTGTATTGTTTTTTTTAAAAAAGAGCCTCAATTCACCAAATAGTAGAAGCTTCGGATCAATCAAAAACTAGATCCACCCCCTTGTAACATTTATTGTTTTGTTGCTGAAAAGAGAAGCCACCTCAACCCTTACTTTGTCTTGCCAAGCAAGAAGCCTCCTTATGCTTAATGAAGCCATTTTCCCTTCAAATGAAAAAGAGTATGACGGACAAATTCTGTAGGCAGAAGCACTCCTCCAGAACATGAGAGGCTCCTAGCTCTGGGAAACGAACAAGGGGCAGAGGAAGGGGAGGTGGGTGCAGGGATGGGGTGACTGGGTGACAGGCGCTGAAGGGGGGCACTTGGCGGGGTGAGCACTGGGTGTTATGCTATATGTTGGCAAATCGAACTCCAATAAAAAATATACAGGAAAAAAAAAAGAGCACTCCTCCATGGTCTTTGAGTATGAACTCTACCGAGAGCAAAATACAGAAATAACATCACGAACACCCAAGCACTTACTACCAAGCTTAGTATTATTTTAATCTGCTATATTTGCTTTGTTTAAGAAATAAAAGTTTCTCTGTTTTCAGCCACCACCACCCCCTCTCCAAATACATATACTGGATCAGAGAAACAGTGCTGTAGCCACAGAGGCTACACAGATACACGCTCTTCCCTCACTCTGGCATACAGGGTTGAATATAGGATAAGGTACCCGACCAGTGCATCTATCTTGGGTAAACAAAGTTACTTCCTTCTCTCCTCCTTGCTGCTATCAACTGACTTCCTATTTAATTAACTGCTGACTATTTACACAGGAGATGTTGAGGTTTAGAGTTTTCAATCTTTAAGATTTTAATCATCATGGGACCTGGTATACCAAGTGTTTACCAACAAACACTCAAGGCAGTACAGTCTCATTTAAGGTTTAAGGCAAGGGCTGCAAACTCACATGTCCCAGTGGATCAGAAAGAGGTGAAGAGCAGTGATGCTGGGTCACAGGGGTGATGGGAACCGTGGACAACTGTAGGGAACACATGTGCTTCTCTGATGGATGCAACTCCCATGTAAATGGACAGAGCTTTTGTATAACCTGGTCTCATTCAAGTAAGGGTCCCATTCTCAGACCCTTTCTGGAGGACAAACAGAAGATGGGACCTCTCAAAGCAAACATGGGAGAGAATGCAAGCCTTCGAGTCAGACCACAGAGGACCTATGAACTTGGTTTTGTCTTTAGGGGAAATAAAATGTCTTCTTTAAAAAAAAAAAAAAAAAAAAAAAAAACCCTAAAAATGGTCATTTCAGCTCCTCAAAGTTCATATAAAACTAAAAGGGGTAGTGACTACTGAGCTCCCCTGTTTCTCTGTGAGGCTCTGAGGAACTGGGGTTTCCGGATCTTCCAATTTTTAAAAACACCAGATATGTACATTTTTTATGTGAAATCTGGTATTAATACTGGTAACTAATTTAAATACATGTTTTAAATGTGAGCTAAACGAAATATGTCTGGAGGCTAGATTGAGTCTGCTAACCTAGAAATTGTGACTTACAAAGAAATCTCCAGGCTACAGATGAGAGAAGAGGCCAGCAGACCCCAGGTGATGGTCAGACCCTCTAACCTCCACATGTGCTGGGCTCCTTGTCCCTGAACCTCCTTCATGAAACCCTTGGCCAGTAGCCTGCAGAGCCCTGTAATCAAACTTCCATTCAACTTTGGACTGTTCCCGGAATACTTCCGCAAGCTCTGAGCTTTAACCAAGCTGAAAATGAACTGAAAGCAAAACTACCTCTTCCAGGTAACTGCTTCCTCCTTTCATCAGGGGTCCGTGCCTCTGATCCTGGGACACAGGCAGTGTTGGGCAGGCTCCTGCTACCTCCCAGTCCTAACCAAATGCCTTCCACCTCCACCATCTTCTGGGAACAGGAGAAGCCTGGATTCTGAGAATCTGGCTATATTCATATGTAGCTCTTGTGCCCTCGCTTATTAGTGGCAAACAGCCTGAAAAGTGAGCACCCTATTTAAAATCCTTAATCACTTCCTGTTGGTCTTAGGATAGAGTTAAAAATCCTTAACATGACCTGTAAGGCTTTGGTTTTCCTTTTTTTTCCTTGAGCATGCCATGTTCTTTCTTGCTTCAGGACCTCTGCACACACTGTACCTTACCCAGAACCCCGATACAGCATCCCCTTCCCTCCACTGCCACTTGAGTCCCACCCAGCTTTAGGTAACTGCTAGCCATCCTTTAGATCAACTGTATCCAACCAAAATATATGGGAAGCCACATATGTTATTCTAGATTTTTTAAAAGCCATATTAAAAAGGGGGAAATAAATAAATAAAATTAATTTTAATAATATATTTTATTAAGCTTTATAGATTCAAAATATTATTTTAACATATGACCCATATAGAATACTTAATAGGGTATTTCACATTCTTTTTTTCATTTAGCCTTTGAAACTTGATGTATATTTTAGACTTAAAGCACATCTTGGGACACCTCAGTGGCTCAACAGTTGAGCATCTGCCTTCAGCTCAGAGCATGATCTGAAGTCCCAGGATTGAGTCCTACATCGAACTCCCCGCAGGGAACCTGCTTTTCCCTCTGCCTGTGTCTCTCCCTCTCTCTCTCTCTCTCTCTCTCTCTCTCTCTCTCTCTCTGTGTGTCTCTCATGAATAAATAAATAAAATATTTTTAAAAAAAAAGTATATCTTGATTTGAACCAGCCTCATTTTAAAGCCTCAGGTGACCAGCGGCTACCATATTGATTGGAACACTCTTACAGCTTAGTTTAAAGGTTATTTCCTCTAGGCCAATGGTTCTCAAACTTGAACATACATCAGAATCACCAAGAGAAGTAGTTACAACAGGGTGCTGGGCCTCACTTTCAAGGCCTAACTTGAGTAACCTCTGGGGCAGGCCTGTGGATCTGAGAATCTGTATTTCTCTCAAACTCCCAGGTGATGCCGTGATACTGCTGGTTTGAGGTCTATGCTTTGAGAACCTTGGCTCTAGGCCGACCTCTCTGCCCTTCTTCTCACCCACTGGGAAGTGGTCAGTCCTGCTTGGTATATACTCTTAAAGCATCTTGCTCTACAACATTGGGTACAGTTGTGATGGATCACTTGTGATGGATTACCTGTTCAGCATCCATGTGCCCTGTTAGACTGTAAGCTGCACCACCGCAGGCCTTACTCACCCCTGTATCTCAAGAACCCAGCAAGACATTTGACACACACTGGGCACTTAGTAGGAAGGTGTGTTGACTGAACCAAAGTCAGTTCAACAGAAGTGATTACATTGTGATAATAAGCCTAAGATTTGACAGTTTGGATGGTAACTGCCAAAGTAAAAACACTCAGTTGGCAGGCCTGAGGGGTTAGGAAGCCTTAATTCAAGAATTGTGGCATATTTAATGGCAAAGTCAGAGCCAATAACGATCACCCGTCACACTTCTATATCCTTCACGGTTTAGTATATTCAATGAATGGCTATAATCTCCACAGAGAAAAGAGAGACTCCAACTGACATTACACTATATGTTAACTAACTAGAATTTAAATAAAAACTTGAAACAAACAAACAAACAAAAAACCCAAAGAGCAAACAAACAAAACACATAGAGCCACTCAGGGGCAACCTGGAACTGCAATCCACATCTGCCTTCAATACCTGTGTTTTTTCTCCTCACCATGGAGACTTTAGAGTCTGGGTTTGAGTATCTAGGCTCACTTGGCTTCACTTCACAGGAGAATCTCCAGTTACAACTTGTCCTTCCAAACCCAAGCAGTCATTTCATAAAATACATACAAACAAGGTGAGTATAAATGAGGGATCAGCTTATGACTGCTCTAGAGAAAAACCTCAAGGCACAAAGACAAGTGGGCAATTTACAAAGAGATACCACACTACAAATATACACTCCCCACCCTCAAATTAAAAACTTTCTTTTTTAAGTGAAGCTTTTGTGTGTGTGCTGTTTTTTGTGTTGTTTTCGGTAAAGCTCACCACTCTGGAGTTGGTTCTCAAGGCTCCTCATTGCCCCTTGGCAAGGGCTACCAGCACTTGAATTAAGCACTAATTTTAGTCAATGATTTACTTCATACCAAAAAGGGCCATACAGGTCACTGAATTAGTATACCCCAGGGTTTCTTCCTTTAAAAAAAAAAATTATTTGTTTGTTTGTTTAGTTGAAAGAGACAGAAAAAGAGCAGGTGTGCATAACCCTGAGTTCATAACCTGAGCAGAAACCATTTAACCCACTGAGAAACCTAGGAACCCCAGGGTTTCTTCTTTCTTAAAGTCTGGTATTGCTCAAAGAAAAAATGTACTAAACGAACATATCTTTTTATACGACTTTGTGGCTCATCTTCTCATCCCTTCCTCTTTGCAGTTTCTATCTCCTCTGGCCATTATTTTTTTAGTCCTCTAACACCTAAAGTGGGCCTTGATCACTCTATTGAAATGGTCTCCCAAAAGACTACCAATTAGTTATTTCTTACTAAGTGAAAACCATCTTTTCTCAGGATTCACACCTCTTTGATCCCTCTGAAACTGACTATTTCAATCTACCGGGAACAATTATTCTAAGATTTCAGTGCTGCAGTCCTCTCAACTCTTTTGCTGTTACATCCTGGTCTTGGGTCTCCGTATTTTCCTACCCACCACTAAAGAGAACTATGATGATGAAGACAGCATATGATGTCATAGCAGCTAATATTCATGGAGGGCTCACCATGTGTTTGGGATTATTTGAATCCTCAACCACCATCTTATGGAGAAGGTTCAATGATTACTCTCATTTTACAGATGCAGAAATGTAGAAGGTAAGGTCGACTTGCCCAAGGTCCACACACATTGTAAATAGCAGGGCTGGAATTCAGTGTCAAGCAGGCTGGACCCCAAAGCCTATCCTTAGGCCTTGAACCACTCTGCTATACCACCATATTGGCACCTAAGCCTCTGTCTTCAGTCCTTGGAAACATTTTGCACTACTTTATAAATGATTTATAAATTGACAGCCTCAAATGTTCATTACTCTCCCCAGTCTGGTCAATGAATTCATTCTTTAAACATGTGTTTAAACTCCATTTAAACTCCATTTAAGCATGACATAACACAGGACTGTGAGGAGCATTGAATCTAATATCGATTATGTCTTCAAAGAACTGATGGTAGAAAGGGATGTGTGTGTGTACCACTAAGGCGGAAAGTAATCCACACCATGAGAAAGCACTTCATCCATAAGGGAGATGAAAAAGGAGAGACTATTTCTGAGTAATGTTTCATGGACATGGCCCTATTTAAGCTGATTCGGAAAGGTGTTCAAGACTTAGATTTATAGAAAAAGGAAAAGGAATTCTAGCCTAAGGGAATAGTGAGTAGAGGCAAAAGAACAGGTATATACAGAGAATGGTGACCCATTCAAACTGGCTGGAGTTAACAGCATTTCCCGGTTTGCCTAGAGCCCTTTTGCTTTAGGCCTAGTTCCCCAACATAATTATTATAGGGCCCCTTTCACACTTGAGTATCCCATTTGGAAAATTATATGATCCCTATCCTAAGTACAGGGTATATCAAGGGAATTGCGAGAGGGAGCCTAGAAAGATAAGATTGAAGAGTGGCTCCAGAAAGGCCTTGTGCAGAAGAAGATACATTCTTCTGTAAGTATTGGGACGTCACTAAAGGTTTAATAATGTATATTTTAGGAGGATCATGCAACACCTACAAACACAGAATGAGATGGGGAAAATCACTGATATGAATACCTGAGAGGCTTTTGCAATGGTTCTGGTAACATGTAATGAAGACCTGGAACCAGGATAATGACTGCTGAGAGGAGATGAAGGAGGTGGATATGAAAGACACTACAGCTTAGCAGAGGTGTTGGCAACTTTTTCTGTAAAAGGCCAGATAGTAAAGTCTAGGCTCTGTGGGCTTTATTTTCTCTGTTGCAAATGCTCCATTCTGCCATTGTAGCTGAAAGCATCCACAGACAGCACATAAATGAATAAATGAAGCTTTTTTCCAGTAAAACTTTATGTATGGAAACTGAAATTAGAATTTCATATCATTTTCATGCACGTGAAACAGTGTCATTCTTTGATTTATTCCAACAGGTAAAAAAAAAAAAATGGTAAGAACCATTCATAGCTTGTGGGCCATATAAAAACAGGTAGTAGACCAGAAGGCCTTAGTTTGCCAATCCCTGGCCTAATCATCTCACATTTTGAACCTTTAAGTATCCTGTCGTGGGATAATCTCAGAATTATTAAATCACCTGATTTTATTCTTGGCCAGAACTGCAAGTACCTTGAGTAATGGAATCCCATTCATAATTGTTTTTATTCCTCACAGAAGACAATACTACACACATTCAAATCAGAGTTTACTTTTGCTTAATTGCTTTAATAATGGATTCACAGTAAAATTATAGAAAAAAGTATTTATGCTGTTAACCAACTTCAAAAAGATGTCATTTTGAGATGCTTTATTTCTCTCAGACATCTTCATAAATTGTCACAGTGCTTCACACTTCAGGTGAATGTACACTTGCTTGGGCATACAAACTGAGCAACTGGCTTAGCAGAAAAGAGACGGGATTCAAAGGAAACACACTATGAAAGTGACATTTTCAAAGATTTTTTGTTATATGTAGTATAGAAATACCATCCAAATTGCCTACAAATAAAAGATATTCTTTCCATAAGTGCCTCAATAAATCTGAAGTTATATGTTTTTAGAATTAGCATCCTTTTGGCAAGGCAGGGCTAGAGAAAGTAGGTAGGAGGAGACTGGTGTAAATACACAGCCCTACATTTACTGAGGTTGCTTCTGCAAATATTTCCAGGATCTCTAGGTAGTTTCAACAAACGCAGCATGATGATCTCGCCACTGCCTCCTACTCCTGCCCCTCATTAAACCATATAATTTTACATTCCTTCCTCATCCTCCACCATAACTGAGGCTCGTCCTGTCTTCCAAACTAATGCTCCTGAGACATTGCTACCTCCCTTCCTCAGGTGTTTGAAAAGTAATAATATCTAATATGCTAGTATGAAAACTCATGAACAAGTGAGGAAAATTATAGGATAAAGACCAGTCTAAAAACTTAGCTTCCAAAAACTGAGTAAGAAGTGTGATCAATGATATAATGTTGAAGTAACATAAAATAAGGGATACAGAGCCAGAGCTGCTTTGATCAAAAGCTTACCCTTAAATATTAGATATTCAAATGCTACCCTCAATGACTCAGGTGTTTTCCCCAGTCCAAATCCTCATTGCATAGCTTTGAGCAACTCTTAATCTAACTCCATAGGAATCTAATTCTATAAAAGATAGGCTGGCTGTATTTGAGGATAGAAAAAAAGGTTACTCGTATTTCTGATAAATTAAAAAAAGGAACAGTTCCTAAGGGAAATGAAATCCAGAGCTCAGTTCCTTAAAGTCTTAACAAAATACTCTTTCCCCAAAATCAAGCTCAATATTAAAAGTTCAAACATGACTGTACCTAAAAGTACCCTGTGTTTCACCATCTATTTAACTTTTCCTAAAGCTTTACAGTAACTTTCCCATTTGCGCTCTAAGAACACCTCTTTACCAGAAGCAAATGCTCTGACTTCCAGGTATTTTCCAGGCACTATAGTCCTGTCATTCTTTAACTTTACATCTACCAGCAGCCCTTACTGATCACTTGTTACCCCGGTAGCAAACCATAGCAGGTAGACCCTGTTCACAGGGAGATCTATCTACATGTGTAATGAGATGAGTGTTCGCCTGGGGGACGTTGCTTGTTCCAGCCTGCCTGGCATCACTGATGACAACCACTCATGACACCTCCTTCCTAACTTTGGTTACTTATTCCCCCAGGATAATAGCTTTTGTCAACACAAACTATTTCCACCAAACCCCAGGAGTTTGAAGTCAAGAAACTCAGACATTAGTCCCAGCTCTGCAAGTTGTTGATAGTGTGATACTGATCAGGTGATTCAAACTTTCTGGACCTTGGGCTTCAAACTATCCATAAAGACCAGGATAATTGCTGTTCTCAAGGAACTATTAGGGAGACTAAATGAGATTATGGTGAAGCACTCTGCCAAAGAGTGAGAGGTAGCCCTGGGTGAAGGGAGCAGACTAATGAAAATTTGCACAGGACTCAGGGCCCTGAAAGTGATCCTACCTTGCTGGGGTATATGCAAAGTAAAAGCTGGGAATAAAGCAAAATGAAGATGAGGGTAAAGAGAAAAGGTTAAATTAGGTAGTGGGAGGAGAAATACAACCAAATGCAGTATGTGTTGGGGGTATGGGGAGTTGATGGTAAGATACAGCTCTAGAAGCATACCAAATATTACGCAGTATACTACAATCCAAATGCTTTACTCAAGGGGCTAACATTTACTCTACATTTTATAGAATGTTTGCTTTTTCAGTATTTGTGGCCAAATTTCCTTGAAAACTTTATTATTAAGTAATACTTTGAGTCTTATTTCTCCATGTAAACATTCTCTCACACCAGATTTCATTCCGAGGATGTTCAAGAGACCATTGGTTCAAATATTTGTGTGTTCTCTGTTCTCTGAGCACCAGACCCACAAAGATGAAGGCACGGCTGAATGTAGATGTATCAGTCATTACTTAAAGTGAAATATGTCACTTAATCTCAACCAACTGTAGAAGGCAAAAGAGGAAGAGAGACTGGAAGATCTGCTCAAACACTAACCTCTGAGTTACCTCTGAGTGATGGAATAAAGCATGACATTTTCTGCCACATTATACCCTGTACAATGGTCATTCTGTACAAAGACCAAATTTTCTACAATGATCCACTGGGTTTGGCTTAAAGAGGAGCACAAAAGAACAAGTACTACCCTTTGTAGATGGGAACTTTTATTTGCTAACAGATTGACCCAGAATTTACTGCTATGAGATTTTTCGCTTATTGTACTTGGGGTGGAAAATGTCTAATCATCTTTAGTTTTAAAACAGATTTTTAACACATGCATGGGCCTCAGAAATAATCTACTGCAACATCTGCTTTTTTTAAAGATGCTGCAAAAAATAAGCCAGAGGATTGAAATGATTTGTTGAAGATTACACAAATAGGAACAGCCTCAAGACTAAAACCTAGGTGCCCTGACTTCCAACTCAGAGCTCGGGACACTATACCATTTGCTTGAATTACATTTCTCTAAAGTCCACCTCCGTGGGGATTAAGGAAGGCGGTGGTGATGAGCACCAGGTGATATATGCAAGTGTTGAGTCACTATATTGTATACAGGAAAGGGATATAACACTGCAGGTTAACTTACTAGCATTAAAAATAAAAACTTAAAAGAAAGCCCACCCAGCATATGAGGTGCATCTATGTGGGAGGTGCTACAGGAAAACAAAGATGGATAAAACCTACTTGCTGGCCTCGGGGGAGAGAGTTTTAAAACAAAGTACAAGCTGACGTGTGCTCTGCTTTCATGACAGAAAACCCTAGTACCTTAGGGTTAAAGACACCAATTGATTTTTTTCCTCCAAAAAAATCTGTATTCGGTCCATGAACATTCTGGTACCACTGACAAGCTGTAAACCCTCCATGATTTGGCAGGGAGGTGGTGGGGGAAGAGGATCATAGTAAGTTAGCCGACAACCAATTATCCTTTAACTTTACTTTTTCAAAGTAACTGTGAACTTTACTTCCATTATGCCTTTCTGTTGGCCCTCTCTAGTAATGTAGCCCCCTCATCCCTTTGAAACGGAGGAGCAATAAACTTTTTTTTTTTAATTTTAATTTCTAGTGGGTCTAAGAACCTGTGATTTAGGTCGATTTGAGAGCTACATGAAACCAGTGCAGAAAGTCACCTCTTTCTCCTTCCCTGCATTCGAGGTTTTTTTTTTTTTTTTTTCCTATCTACTTAGACTTTTAGGGGTAGGTCTGCCATCGCCCTAAACACAGTGGAGGTGGCCCTGAAAGCACCGGGAGCTGGTTTCCAGGACCCCCACTGCTGAAGGGGCTCTGCTACACTTGTGCCTCAAACGTCCCGGAGAGATGGGCTCATCACTCCCTCCAACTCCTGTGTATTCTTGCCGTCAAGACACCCCGACCGAGGCGAAGCCCTCCCTGCAGCTGACAGATCTGGGAGTCCCGGGAAGGCTCATCGTGAGAGAGGGACCTGAGAGGGGCCTGGAGGGTGGACGTGAGGGTAGGAGCTGGAGGGGCGGGCGGGCGGGCGGGCGAGCACCGGGTTCCCTCCAAAGAGGGAATCGGGGGAGTAAAGAACTGGTCTCCCCGCAATCCAAGCGAAAACACCCCGTCATTTAAAACCGGAAGGGTTTGCAACAGCAAAATCCTAAAACAAGACCACTCACCTGCAAGGAGGCCAGCACCCAGCAGCAGCAGCAGCAGCAGCCCCACCAGCACCAGCACCAGCCGCCGCTCCTCGGAGCCGCGGAGCAACCAGCTCCACCTACAACTCATCACGGCCGCGGGCATCAACGCTCTTTTCTAGCTCTCGAGTCGAAGGGGGTAGGTCCCAGCGCTCTTCCTATTGGAGGGTCGAGCTGTCACTCACGTGAGGCCCCACCCCACTCCCCAGGAACCGGTCGGGGGCTTTTCCGTTTCCCAAATCCCGGGGTAGCAAGCGAGGCTCTGATTGGCTCTCTGAGAAGACGAGCACACGCCACAACCAGTAAGGAGCTGATTTCGACGCCGGTGGGCGGGCTCAGGCCTGGGGAAGTAGAAAAAATAATAAATAAATAAATAAATAAACAAATAAAGCCGGGAGCGTCACCCGGGCAATGGAGGAACCAGAGGCGCGGGGAACGTTGTTGCTAATGAAGGGCTAGGAAAGCGTTTGGGTCGCAGAGGAAATACCTGCCAGCGTAGAGACATGACCGCGGAACCCAGGAAGTGATGAGGTGATGATGCCTTCTTTTACTCTGCGGAAAGTTCAACCTGGGACTGAAGGTGGGAGTCCCCGCAGACGGAAGCTCCTGCTTTCCTCCTGGTTGTCAGGTCTCAAATCGTGATTAAAGCAAAAGCCTTAAAAAAAAAAAAAAAGAAGGGGGGGGATCCCTGGGTGGCGCAGCGGTTTGGCGCCTGCCTTTGGCCCAGGGCGCGATCCTGGAGACCCGGGATCGAGTCCCACGTCGGGCTCCCGGTGCATGGAGCCTGCTTCTCCCTCTGCCTGTGTCTCTGCCTCTCTCTCCCTATCATAAATAAAAATAAAAATAAAAAAAATTTAAAAAGCCTTTAGAGGGCACCCGGCGGGGGGGGGCAATGGCGGAGCATCTTTCTTTGGCCCAGGGCATGGGCCCGCATCGGGCTCCCTGCACGGAGCCTGCTTCTCCCTCTGCCTGCGTCTCTGCCTCCCTCTGTGTGTGTGTGTGTCTCAAGAATAAATAAAATCTTGAAAAAATACAACAGAAGCCTTTAAAGTGCCCGCGTCGTGGGCAGTAACCCATCCCCCCACCCTTCTCTTAGTACTTGTAGAAGGACACCCCCCCCCCCCAATTTAGGCAATCCCCTGACACTATTTTGGTTGGGGAAGAAAAGTGATCAGCTGAACGCAGGAAAAGCTTATAGAACCATCCAAGAGGGAGGAGGGAGTGGAATGAGGAGGAGAATCATCGACGTGGAGGCCGCAGTTCCTCAACAAGAGAAACCATGAAAATACCCAAAGCCTATCATAAGGCCCTTGAAGCACCGAAGTGGGCTTCAGCTGCCCCCCGACGCTTGGAAGCAAGGGTCCAAACTCTTTGGTGGGCGAGAGAGATAAGAAATGGTCTGTTTGTCCGACCACATGAGAAACTGCCCTTCTTGATTTCTAGAAGCCGTCCTACCTAGCGTTTAGTGTCCTCTTTGGGTTTGTTTTTTGTTTTTGTTTTTTTTTCCTGTTCTCTCCTCTAACAAGTTGGGTAGGTTTGTGACCGCCAGGCATAAACACAGATTGAACATGATTTTGAAAAAATATAATCTTTGCAGGTTTTAAACTGTGTGTTGAATTCATTAGCATTGCGGTGTTTGTAGTGAATCTCGCATCCCATTTGTCTGTCTTTCAGTGTGGCAGTGGGTCCCGGGATATCGAAGAACACACCTTCAGCCTCTGGGAGAGCACACATCCAAGGCCTGACGAGCCCCAGCAGGTGATGGGTCCCACCTAGTGAGAGTTGGAACTTTTAACTTGCACAAGATGGACCAGAGTTGAGTCAGAGCAGCTAGAGGAGGCTGCTTCCAGTCTTGACTCCCAGGAATGCAGCTTCCAAATCCTGTACTCTTACTCACTTGTCTTTCCTCTTCTGCATATCAGATGGGGACATTGTGAGGGGGAAGCTTTTCTACTGTGGTGTAACATCAAAGGTCCCTCCTTGAGGATGAAGACAACCATTCATTCACATGTGTCAGAGCCTTAGAGCATTTGACATTTAGGGATACTTAACATAGGACTTAAGGGCACCTGTTCATTGGATTTGGTTTTACTGTTGCAGTTACCCATGGAATGCTAGCTTGTCACATAGAACATTAATATCAAACATCACCTGCCTTTTATTTTATTTTATTTTAAGATTTATTTATTTATTCATGAGAGACACTGAGAGAGAGAGGCAGAGACACAGGCAGAGGGAGAAGCAGGCTCCCTGCAGGGAGCCCCGACGTGCGACTCGATCCCAGGACTCCGGGGTCACACCCTGGGCCGAAGGCAGATGCTCAACTGCTGAGCCACCCAGGCGTCCCTATCACCTGCCTTTTAGAATCTCATTGTACAGGTGAGCAATCTGAAGTTTAAGAGATTTATTCGCAATTACCCTAGTTGGTTAGGAACAGACCTGTGACAAGGATCCAAGGTTGCCAATTCATAATTCTGAGAAAACGTTTCCTCTTCCACTGCCTCCCTCTACACAACCCCCCCCAAAAAAAGCAATTTTTTTTGAATCAAGATTACTAATGTTAAAATTAACTTCCATTAAAGCCAGTCAGGAGAAATTTAATTCCCATATACCA
This sequence comes from Nyctereutes procyonoides, assembly GCF_905146905.1. Classification (NCBI taxonomy): domain Eukaryota; kingdom Metazoa; phylum Chordata; class Mammalia; order Carnivora; family Canidae; genus Nyctereutes; species Nyctereutes procyonoides. The sequence continues at coordinate 31,427,575 of NW_026575120.1, forward strand.
AGCAGTATAGATATGAAAATAACTCAGTGGCTCAGTTCACTGCTTTACTGCTGGCAACTTTTGGCAGGTCCCACTTTCATCTGAACAAGAAATGAAAATGCAGTAAATTATCATAGCCATGTTGAGCCCCTAGCCATCGAGGTAGGGTTGAACTGGTTCAACAAGCACCAAAAATCATCCACTGACCTAGGCCATTCTGCCTTTTTCTTTCCTGGCAGGGTATTGGTTCCCTCCCCCACCCACCCCCTCCCTCCCGCAAATTCCAGAATTCTATGGCCCTGCATCCAATGTACCAAACTGTCTCCTTGTCTTAACAGTGTCAGGTCACATCATAATCTGGTTGTTTGCTGCCAGTATCTAGTGTCCCACCACACCCTGCCTTCTTCAGAGTCAGATTAAAATCTGCCATGCATCATCCAGGATAGTAGGCTTCTGTTTGGCTCCCACCATTGCCCTACTAAGGACAGGTCTAAGCACTGCTCTCAGGGATCAGTCATGTAGACCCACAGAAGGGACTTTAAAGCCATCTGTCCCTTCATTTCTTTAGAGAAAATGTATCTCGCTGAGTAAAGTGAAGAATAACAGACAATTTTGAAATAGTTTTGCAACCTGTGAGGTGCCTGACGTCAGCCATTTTCCAGCCCTGGGACCTTAGGCATGCTTCTTCACCGCAGCTTCTGTCTTTAGCCATGATGGATTAAGCCCCAAGTGACTGACGTGAAAATTCAGTGCAATAATACACTGTCTACCTGGCACACAAAAAGAGTTCAATAAATGGTAGTTATTCTTAACAATCGCAGTCATGATAAATGTAAAGTGTGTGGATCCCTGGGTGGCTCAGGGGTTTAGCGTCTGCCTTCTGCCCAGGGCCTGATCCTGGGGTCCCAGGATCGAGTCCCACGTTGGGCTCCCTGCATGGAGCCTGCTTCTTCCTCTGCCTGTGTCTCTGGCTCTCTCTCTCTCTCTCTCTCCTCTCATGAGTGAATAAATAAAATCTTAAAAAAAATAATAGTAAAATGTTCTAACTACTTAGAAGTACTCTTCTTCTAAGAACTCAAGAGAGTTTGGGCCTTGTGCTCCCCCCCCCCCTTTCCTGCTCTCAAGCAGAGACCTGGGCTCCTGCAGAGGATACAGGAGGTGACTGTCCGAAGGCAAATGTGGAGAAGGTGTGGAGCCACTGGCTGGGCCAGGAGTCACCGGTATTGGGAAGTCTGAACAATGTGAGACTTCCCTATTCTAAGTCTCGACATTGAACATCTTTGGGCAGAGATGGAGCTGGGTTGATTTCCCCCCCCTGCCCCCCCACATTCAATTCAGGGTGGGCGGGGACCCAAAATTCTTTGAAGTGTGGGACAAGGGAGAAAGGGAGGAAACCTGTAGGAAATCCAGAGGCACCTTGCCCCTATACATATTCTTTACCTCACCGCTGAAGAAAAGGCCACATTTCTTTAAATGCTTGTTTTTCTGTGGTGAAGAACAGAGTAGTCACAATTTCTGCCCAGTGGAGTTGTTTAAATACTGTATCATATTTACGTATTATAACCCTATATTGAAAAATATTACATTTATCATATAAGGTTTAGAAAAGAAAAAATAGGGGGTGCCTGGGTCACTCAGTTATGCATCTGCCTTCAGCTCAGGTCAGGATCCCAAGGATCAAGGCCTGTGTTGGACCTCCTGCTCAGCAGGGAGTCAGCTTCTCCCTCTCCCTCTGCCCCTCTCCCCCTGCTTGTACTCTCTCGTTCTCTCTCTCTCAAGGTAATAAATAAAATCTTAAAAGAAAATAAAAGTGTTAGGGATTTAGATGGGCCTCTTCTTTCCCCAAATGACAGGGCGCTCTAGTAATGTCTTTTGAACCAAAGGGACTGCCTGCTAGCCAAGGTTCCTTTTTGACAAGGCTGATAAAGGTGGCCAGGAATTTTTTTGTGTCAGGTATTGCAGAGCCTGAGGGCTGAAGCCCTGTAAGCCTGAAAGCTCTGGAAGGGTTGCCCTTTTACCCTTGCTGTCCTCAGGGTTTCCTGTTCTTTAATCTGAAGAAAAGGAGTTTAAGTAACAGAAAACTGGGGGAGGAGGTGGAAGTCAGAACCTCCACTAATAGAACCTCACCACACTCCTGTCATTTGTGTGTCCATTCTATAGATGAGGAAAGTAAGGCTCAGAGGGAGAATTTGTCCAAGCTTGCGCAGCTAGTTAGAGAAGTAGAGGTTGATTTCTATGCTTCGTTCTGAAATGTAGACTCTTCCCACCATGCTTCCCACTGTTCCTAAAAGCTGATGGATATAACTTCATTCTTTTTTTTTTTTTCCTGTGAGGAATTTATTGTCAGTTTTCTAGGATTTCTAGTCCCTCCCCCCCCCAAAAAAAAATACAAGCAAAAAATCCCCTTCTGACTGGCAGAGAATCCTTCTGTCAGTAGATTTTCCTAGTTGTCTCATTCTCTGCCAAAAGAATATATCGTCAGGGTTTTTTTCTAGATTTTATTTATTTTAGAGAGAGGAAGAAAGCGAGAGTGAGCGCAAGCAGGGAGGATGGGTTGGGCCGAGGGAGAGGGACATGCTAACTCTGTACTGAGCCTGATATGCATAGGGCTCAATCCCAGGAGCCTGAGATCATGACCTGAGGAGAAACCAAGAGTTGGATGCTTAACCAACTGAACCACCCAAGGGTCCCGTCTTCGGTTTTTGATGAACTGTCAGATGACTTAGGTTTTTTCCTACATATTGCTTATTTTCTTACAGGAGTGACCTTACTATATACATTGGAAGGTCAGAGTCATAGAAGGAAGGTCTTAAAACCCCATGACAATTTAACAACATTACACATAGTTCCCTTAGCTTTTGGGATTTATGAAGTATGACTGTGCATGTGGGTGTGTATGTATGTCTGTGTGTATATATATATATTTGTGTATGTATATGTACGACATGAAATGTGACTCAAAGTATGATATAAATGACATGAAGTATATATATAGCAATAAGTCTGTTTTTCTGGTTTGACTCATAAACTGTCTCTGGAGGAAATTCTAAAAAAAAAGGTTTTCCAGAATTGTTTAGAGCCATGAAGCATTCTTGAAATGGGTGTATAGCATCCCGATATGACACTTTGAAGCCAGTAACACTTATTTGGAAGTGTAATTTCTAGAACATTTTGTTAAACTCTTTTTTTTTAATTTTATTTATTTATTCATGAGAAACAGAGAGAGAGAGAGAGAAAGAAGCAGAGAGGCAGAGGGAGAAGCAGGCTCCATGCAGGAAGCCCGACGCAGGACTCGATCCCGGGACTCACGCCCTGGGTCGAAGGCAGCCCTAAATCCCTGAGCCACCCGGACTGCCCTTAAAGTCTCTTTACACAATCGAATCAAAATCAGTTTCAATCAAGGGTACATGTTCTAAAATACTTTTTTCCATTTCCCCTTTCCTCCATACACACTATCAACACCCTAACCCAAGCTACCATCACCTCTGGCCTGGAATTTCTCAGTAGACTTCTAACCAAATTTTCCTGAATCCACTGCTCTCTTTTAGGCAGCCAAGGTGATATTGATAGAATATCTTTGTAGTCATATGACAACTAACCTCCCAGACCCTCCAGCTTAAAACACTGCAATGGTAAATAAATCTTTTTTAAAAAGAGGGGGGCGCCTGGGTGGCTCAGTCCATTAAGCTTCTGGCTCTTCATTTCGGTTCAGGTCATGATATTGGCATCATGGGATTGAGCTCTGTACTCAGTGTGGAGTCTGATTGAATTTCTCTCTCTCCCTCTCCCTTCTAAAATAAAGTAAATCTTTAAAATAAATAAAAAACACTGCAGTGGTTTCCCATTGTTCCTAATATTGGCCTTCCTTCTTCCTCTGTATAGCCACCAGGCCTTTGTGTATGCACTTTGCCGCCCTAGAACCCTGTTTCCTCCCAAGTTAAAGCACAGAACAATAATCCAAGTTTCCCAACTCCCAGGCTGACTGTCTATAATGCAGGTATATTACTGGGGACTAATAATTATCCAGCAGGAAGAAAATATGATTTGGAGGTTCAAAATAAGGGTAAGAGTGTGGGCTTTGGAGCCAGTCGGCCTGAGTTCCAATCCTGGCTCTGTTCTGTACTAACCGTGTAAACTTGGGCAACTTGTTTAGCATACTTGCTTTATTTCTTCTGTTGTATCATGAGCAGTAAAGGTACCTACCTTACACAGTTGTATTATCTAAATAAGTTAACACATGGAAGGGAGCTCAATAAATGTTCACTTTAGGAAGTCTCCACGATAGATTAAGGACCCTCTCTCTAAAATAAATATTCTTAGGTAAAGAATAAAATCAACCTTGTTGATATTCTCTTGTTTTCTTGGAGAAAAACAGACACAGCAAACAACTGGCAGGCCCTTCTAGGGCAGGGAAAGGCTGGTCCCAGCAGATAAGCCTTCAGGGACCGCACTACATAGGGGAAGGCATACGATTACTAATTGAAAACAAGTCCCAGGCCCCAGGTGCTAGTGCGTTGAGATAACATGAAGCCTAGGGGTTTTTAAAAATATAGAGTGAGGGAAAATACTAAAGAATCTAGAATGGTGTTTTTTTAAAAATCACAACAGCAAACAAAAGACAATCTATTTACAAAGGAAATGACCATAAGCTTCTACACCAAGCCTTGTTACGGAAAATATCTTCTCCTTGTGTAATAGTCATGTTTGAGGCCACCCGAAGTCCCAGAATTTCCTAACAGAATGCTTTCTGGTGTCACTTCTCTCGCTACTTCTAAATGCTGTTTGTGTCCAGAGAGAAGATATTTACCTGTAGGTCTGTGGCTCCAACATGAGTGACACTAAGCTTTTCACATATCCTATCTAAATCTTCACAGAATCTTTACTAATTAAATTTAGAAAATAGCTTGACTGGCTCCATTTATCATAGAATTTTCAAACACAGAATAATGAGAATAAGCAATCTGTTACCAGTCTTGTGACCATGGGCCAGAACCAACAATTGATTTATAAGGTGAGTAATGGCAAAGGCACCAATGCTGATGATTCTTGCCTTGCTGAATGACGTGCTGAAACTCAGATTATTGTGATCCAGGATTACTCAGTGACAGTTGAAGCAGAAGACTGCAATGCCAAGTGACCTACATTTCTTCACCTTTGGAGCTCTAAGCAAGTATGTAAAGGCCAGACATCTATATCTTGCTAAAACTTCCCTCATGTTGAAAAGTTTGGTTTGTTTTTTGTTTTTTGTCTTTTTTAGAGAGAGAGAAAGTGCTCATGAGAGAGTGGGACAGGGTGGGTGGAGGAAGAGGGCAGAGAGGAAGAGAAAGAGAATCCTAAGCAAGCTCCACGCCCAGCATAGAGCTCTATTGGACTGTCCCACAACCCTGAGATCATGACCTGAGCCAAAATCAGGAGTCAGATGTTAAACCAACTGAGCCACCCAGGCGCCCCTCTGAAAAGTATTTTTAAGGCAAATAGGAAAGAACCTGTGTTCTCAGCTCAAAGCCCAATTATATTAGACAAAATATTAATAAAGACCAACTTTTAACAGAAAATTGTGGAAAAAGTTGTATTTTTTTATCTCCAAAAAGGTTAAATTTAATATATATAATACATTATATTAGGCATATAATATATAAATATATAATATATATTCCTCTTTGCTTAAACTCATATATTGCCTTATGCTTTGTACCATCTCTACCCTCTCTAAAAATGGAGGAGAAAGAAAAGCAAAAATGAAAAAATAGTAAAATCTTCAGAAATGCATGGCATCTGGTCTCAACCAGCCGATCAAACCCAAAACTAACCAATTATTCATTAAATGTCTCCTAACATTGAAGAAATTGTGGTAGGAATTTTGAATAAATTAAGTTAACAATAGTTTTAGTGCCTACCATGCACTGTGCTAGGAGCAAGAAATATAAGTGAAACATTTCCCTTGTCCTTAAGGTCTGTGCATGGCACAATAGGAAAGAGACCCAACTCATGAATTGCTGAGTACAGCCCAACAAAATGAATGCCAGTGCAATTATTGAGGTGTTTTGGTGGAAGGCTAGGAGATACTTAAATGTGTGCACGGGAAGTTCCGGGGGTGCAAAGAAATTGGCGGTTGTCCCGAGTCCCCTGCAGTCTATAATTGCTCCTCAGTCATTCCTTATCTTTCACAACCTTGGTATTTTTTAAGAATACAGATAATTTTGTCAGATGTCTGAGTTTGAGTTTGCCCAATGTTTTCTCACAATTGACCTAAGGAGATAGATGCATGTTAGGTGAGAATACCCCAAATACCGTGTTCTTACTGTGTCCTATCACAGGGTTCATGATGTTCACATACCTTATTATTGGTGGAATTAAGCTTGATCACTTGGTGTAAGGTGGTTTCTGCCAAGTTTATCCACTTAAAATTACTGAATTTCCCTTTGTAATTAATATCTTGGGGAAGATATTTTGAAATGATGCAAACTTTATTTCTCCACAAACTTTGACCTACTAATTTTGTCATCTATTGAGGGAGCTTGTCTGTAAGCATTATTATTGTGGCATTACTATATTGTGGTAATTTTATATTTTTCTCTTTCTTTTTGCATTTATTCATTCAAATTCAAATAAGGAAGAGCTGTCTAGTCCCCCCCCACTTACTTGTTTAATTAATTATTTTTATCAGTATGGACTCATGGATATTTATTATATTTATGGAGTAGTATCTAACACTAAGACAGTTTATTTTGCTGCTCAAATTGTTCCAGCTCTGGCCCTTAAGAGCTAATTCAGTTTATCCCCTGCTTGTGTTTTGTTTTGGAGCATGTTCTTACTTTTTGATGCCACAAGATTCTCCAGGTTAATCTCACATATTACCTGCCCTGGCCCTGGACTCAACTATTTCTCTGAGGAACTCTGGTTCCTTATGTTAGAGTGGTGTTTGGAAACCAGGATCAGAGCACAAGATGTGAAATTGGCTAAAATTTCTGACAATTTCAAGTTGATGAAAATTCAGAGTATTTTCAAGTATTTCACTTGCTTATGGGAATTGGTACAATCAGCTTGGCAAACAATCTGGCATTAGCTAGTAAAGTTGTAGGTATTGCATTCCATGAACTGGTAACTCCACTGGAAAGACTCTTGCCCATGTGCAACAGGAGTCTGCACAGCTTTGTTCAGAATGGCACAAAACTGAAATAACCCAAATGCCCATCAGTAGGAAAAAGTGTGGAAATGAACTTACAGCTACATACATGAACATGAATGAATCTCAGACACACTGTATTGCATAAAAATGAATACATGCAGCATGATTCCATTTACTTAAACTCCATCAACGTGCAAAATGAAACATTTGTAGGGATGCACAAGTGATAAGATGATAAAACTAGGAAGAAAGGGGAATGATAACTATGAAATCCAGGATAGTAGTTACAGGTAGGGGATGGGATGCAGTGGGCTTGGTAATACCACCTTTCTTAGGCTGCCAGATGGGTTAGTGGACTCTCATTTTACTTAGGCAGGCATATCTATGTATGAAATATTGCATAATGGAGGGAGGTGTATCTGGAGGTAGAAAAAAGAAAAGAAAAGAAGGGATAGAAGAAGAAAGACAGTGAAGGGTGGAGGGAAGGAAAGAAAAACAAGCATTCCTGTACATAGTGTCTTCAGATATAGTCAGTGGTAATTCAGATTCTGACACCAAATATCTGCTTGGCTTTGGATGAATCACTACACTTCCAAGCCTCAGTTTTCACACCAGTTAAATGGGAAAAATGTACTTTGCCCTGTGTACTTCCCAATGTTATTGTGAGGACAGAATGAAATGTTTGTACCTGTAAAACAGTACTTCAAAGAAGTAGCACTGTGTTCTAAAATATAAAAAAAAAATAATAATACCTCAAATTGTCTTGCTTCCTAATGCCAGGAACCCAGTGTATTTCAATATTTATGTATTAGTTCATATTCTAGGGCTGTTTAGCTTACGTCCTGCTGACTTCTTGCTCAACTAACATAAGGAGGAAAGCAGATATTACACTTAATGCCTTTTGAGAAGGCTGGTTTGCTCTGACAAAATTCATAGAAGAGCAGTATAACCAGAACAATTCTGAGGTTTCAGGTTGCAGGACTTGAGAGGGGTCGTCACTTGGGAAAGGCAATGTTGATGCGCTGTGCGGTGCTCAGAGGAGATAGCATGTGTGAGGGGGCTGGCAACAGGGCCTTTCTGAAAGAACACAGTGGTCATCAATTTCAGGTAAGGGCTCATACATGCCCTTATATGCGCTGCTTCATCTTTCTGACCATTTCATCCTCATAACAACTCTATGAGATATGTCATGTTATCCCCATTTTACAGATAAGAATAATAGGGCCTTGAGAATTGAAGTAAATGACCCAAGGTCACCAAGTGAGTGACAGGAACAGATGTCTTCTCGGGCTATGCCCCACCATGGTCCACACTCAATATCTACCCCATATGTCTGTTGACTGACTGGAATCTCAGAGGTCTTAACATCTCACATGTGTAAATGATTGGCTGATATGACCCCTCATCGTCCGCCAACCTCACAGATAAATCTAGATATTGTGTATATGTGTGTGTATATATAAATATATATTTCAAATTTCAGCTTTGCTGGTAGTACATTACTGGGAACCTCTTGGAATACTAAATGGCTTGAATTATTTGTGTGAGAAAGGATCTTCCTACTATAGTAGAAGAATTCCAAAATGAAAAAAAAAAAAGACATGAAAGATCACCAAATATGTCTAATTTAAGGATTCGGTCCCTATACTGTGATTTTCTCTTTGTTCCTGTTCTTTGCTTACAATAATCATCACTGCATTTTGACTGCACTTCAAGTAGGCTGCTTCTTCAGCCTCTGACTTCTCTGATTACTGGCTCTTGATCTTTTGCTTTTTTTAAAAAAAAATTATTTATTCATGAGATAGAGAGGCAAAGACATAGACAGAGGGAAAAGCAGGCTTCTCACAGTGAGCCTGATGCAGGACTTGATCCCCAAACCCAGGATCATGCCCTGAGCCGAAGGCAGACGGCCTACCGCTGAGCTACCCAAGCATCCCTTGATCTCTTGCTTTTTAAAACTTTTGTTCTATTAATAAACTTCATTAATGGATCACTTTTTAGATATTCTAGTATTCAGTACAATTGTACCCTTTAATTTCTGAAATAAAACCTATTTTGGCAGAGTGTATTTTTATAGATATGCTGTTAGAATTGTTACTTTATGATTTTTTTTTTTTTGAGAGGCTGGTTTTCAGTTTTGAATGATTCTTGGCACTGTTTTGGTCCTGGGTTATTCTAACCTTATAAGATAAATTGGGAAAATTCCTTTTTTCCTGATACTTTGGGAAAATGGAAATGTCATAGATAATACCTGCACTCTGAATGTTTCCTGGAGTTCTTTTGGTAAATCATACTAACTCGGGGACTTTCCAGAAGGTAGACATTTTTACCTGCTTCTTACTCTCTCAACTCCACATCCCACCCCTGGCACTACTCGGTTTATGTACATTTTTCTCTTCTTTAGCCACTTTTGGTAATTTGTATTTTTTATATAGTCATCTATTTCATCTAGATTCTCCAGTATATGGTAAAATTTTATATAGTGCTCTCACAAATTTCAAATATCTTTTTTTTTTACTATACTAATAGTCCTTTTCTTATTCAAGTTGCCATCATTTCTCTTTGACTGCAGTGCTTCCTGACTAGTCTCCCATATCCACTTTAACCACCCTCTATGTGTGTCTTTTATCATTTCCCGCTATACCTATCAATGGGCCAAAAGAGCTATAAGACCTTAAATGACAAGTGACATTCACCAGAGAAGGCTATTTAAGTAGTGAAACATGTATAGTGTCTTCTTAGTCGGTCTGTTCCTAATCTCAGCTGTGAGCTAGGGGACAGAGTCATGTGCCATTCTTAGGTATGCAGGGCTGTCACTGTATGTATTGTCTCTATTTCTCCTCCGTAATTGTATGTTTACACACACCTGTCCTTCACAGTTCCCTGCTCTACCCAGCCTAGCTACATTTATCCTATACACTCTGTCTACATAGCTCACCTCTGTTACTGGGGAAGGTAATTCCTGTGTATGTTATCCTGGATTCCCAGGATTATAGGAACAGCTGCAGCACCTGATGACCAAATGGGGATCTATTAATGCTACAGGTTCAACTCTGTAGCCACCTTACACTAAACAAATCACTAAAGAAATTCCAATTCAGTTCTGCTCAGCCTCACCCTGAAGGGAGGTAGAAAAGTATACCAAGTTAATGTGCATTAGTCTTTACCCCTTTAAAATCTACCCCAAAATCCACTAAGCATATACATCTGGAATTTCAAATCTCACCCTGCCCCCCTTCACACATGTACTTTTCTTCCTTTCCCTCTTAACCTCATTCATCATACATTTTCTGTTTATAGCTCTGGGACACCTTGACTCTGACACACAAATCAGCTTTTTCCCGAGCTCTAACTAGAACTGTGTTTCTCGTTTACTCTTGGGCAGTATCCATCCTTATCGACTGAAGTTAGGAGTTGAATTATCACCAAAATAAAAGAAAAAGAAAGACAAAAGAAGAGATTTTTGTTATTACAGCACAAATTATTTTTGTAATCCACAACAGAGGATTTATATTCATCAAAAATATGTGCTTCTTTCAGCAAACAAGGTTATGTATGAAGTCATCAGTTCTGTAAAAGGCGAGGAAGAAAACAACTAGTTCAAAGAGAGCATTTTTCCCTCCTTTTTGGTATGCAATGTCACATACTTGAACAATTCGTATCAAATCAATTCAATGGTAGAATGTGGTGCAATACATGAGCATGACTTGTCATCAGGAGTCTTTGGGTCTACTCCCACGATTCATTATAGTAGCTGTGTGACCTTGGGATAAATTGCTTAAAACTATAATCTGAGTCATTTGTCTGTAAATTTAAGATGTTATTTAACTATGTGACCTTTAAAATTATGAACTTTCTGTGAAGTGGAGAGTGAAACTTCCCTTAAGCCAGAGTCTTTAAAGGGGGGCTAGAGTGCTCCCAGATCAATCTCCTCCCGGCCCTAGATCTATGAAGAAACAAATTCAAATCCCCAGTTGAAGCCTTCAGATTTGTTAAAATTAAATACATTCAAATATAATAAGAAATTAACATGAATGTTAATGAAAGTCAGGGGAAGACAAGAACAACACATTGAGGTTCTTGGGAATTTATAGATATTGAAATCATCAAATAGTATAAAATAATTATGGGTCAAGTGTTTTAAGAAATTAAAGATTCTACAAAAAAAAGAAATTAAAGATGGAATAATAACTGGAAAAGGGTCAAAATACAAATCTAATGAAAATACCAGGCACATTTGAAAAAAAAACAACATTTATAAATAACATATAATTATTAAAACTAATAGCTTTAGTTTAGTTAATAGTTAATAGTGGATGAGTTAAACAGCGGAATATATGCAGCTGAAGAGAGAGTTAAATCTGAAAGAAATACTCAGGCTATACTACATAGAGACAAGGCAGTAAATACAGAAGAGACGTTAAGCTATATGGAGGGCATAATGAATAATATATATAATTTGAGTTCCAGAAGGGGGAGATAGAAAAAAGGCAATATTTGAACATAGAAAGGCTAAGATCTTCCCCAGACTGACAAAAGGACATGAATCCACAGATAGAGGAAACAAGAGTCCAAATAGATAAATAAAAGGAAAGTCACACTCAGATGTATGATCGTAAAACCAAAGAATAGCAAAGACAAAGAGCAGATCTTAAAAATAGGCAGAGGGGAAAAAAAAGTAAATAATTTACAAAGGAGGACAAGTAGGTATCAGTTTCTCAGTAGCAACAATGGAAACCAGAACACAGTGGAATATCGTCAGCGTTCTGAAGAGAAAATGATGGTCAAGTTAGATTCATGGAGTTAACAAAACTATTTTTCAAGGACAAAGGCAGTAAAGACACTTTCAGATAAAGATAGATTGCATTTTCAACCAAGAAACCTCATGTAAAGGTATTTTTAAAGAACGTTCTTTTTGACGTCTGGGTGACACAGTTAAGTATCTGACTCTTGGTTTTGGCTGAGATCATGATCTCAGGGTCTGGAGATCAGCTCCACGCTCAGCATGGGGTCTGCTTAAGGCTCTCTTTCCATATCCTTCTGCCCGTCCCCACTGCTCTCTCTCAAATAATAAATCTTTAAAAAAAAAAAAAAAGAATGTACCTTAAAAAGAAAAATGGTTCTAGAAACAAGTTCAGGATAATACCCTTGGAAGAAATCATAGGGGTAAGTTTCCATGATTGTGGATTTGGGGATGGTTTCTTAGATACAGCACAAAGAGCACAAGCAACGAACAAACAAACAAAAATACTGGACTTTAAAATTGAAGATTTTTGTGCTTCATAGGACATGATCAAAAATTGAAAGAACCAAAAAAAAGGGGGGGGAGATCCTACAGAATGGAAGCTATTATTTGTAAATCATATAAATTTTGTGTCTAGTATTCAGAATTTAGAAATTATACAACTCAACAATGAAAAGACAACCCAGTTAAAAAATGGAGACAAAGAATTGAATAGACATTTTCCAAAGAAGATACACAAATGGCCAACAAACACGTGAAAAGATGTTCAACATCATTAGTCATTAGAGAAATGCAGATCAAAACTGCAGTGAGATGCCCACTTCGTGCTTAGTGGGATGGCTATAATTTTTTTTTAATGGAAAATAACAAGTGTTGGGAAGAAGGTAGAGAAATTAGAACCCTTGCATATTGCTTGTGGGAATTTTAAATGGTGCAGCTGCTATGGAAAAAAAATTGGTGGTTCCTTCAAAAGTTAAACATAGCATTATCATATGAAACAGCAAATTCACTTCTAATTATATCCTCCCCTAAATTGAAAAAAGGTATTCAAACAGATACTTGTACACAAATGTTCATAGTGATACTATTCACAATAACCACATTATGCTGAGTGAAAGAAGCCAGGCACAGAAGGTCACATATTGTATGATTCCATTCGAAATATCCAGAATAGGCAGATCCAAAGAGACAGAAGATTACTGGTTGCCATTGGCTGGGGAGAGGAAGGAATGCAAAGTGACTGCTTAATTGGCATGGAGTTTCCTTTTGGGATAATAAAAATGTTCTGGAACCAGATAGAAGTGATGGTTGCACAACATCATATATGTACTGTCACCCAATTATATGCATTTAAATGGCTAACATTATGAATTTTAAGTTATGAATTTTGCCACAATACAAAACAGTTCAAGGGAGCCTTGTGGCTCAGCCATTTAAGCATCCAGCTCTGGATTTCAGATCAGGTCATGATCTCAGAGTTGTGGGATCAAGCCCAGCATCAGGCTCCACATGGGGCATGGAGCATACTTAAGATTCTCTCTTCCTCTCCCGCTGCCCCTGCCCCTATGCTGCCCACATTCATACACTCTCTCTCTCTCCCCCTTCCCTAAGAAAGAAAAAATTTTTTTTCACAGATGCATAGAAATTAAAAAACATGTAGGTAAGTCCAGACATTGTACAATATAAGTGATAATGATAATGTCTCATTTGTGTGGTTCTAAAAATGAGCATTAAAGTAGTAGACAAGAAACATGTAGGTTGAGAAAAAAGTAATCAGAGCATTAAAGTCCTCACAAGACCCTGTGAGAGTCATTCACTCTCAAGTGTTTTTGACCGTGATTGACAGTAATGAATGTTTTATAGTCACCCAGTGTACACACATATGTATCTGACTGAAACAAAAATTTCACAAAATAGTCCTTCCCTAACTATATATGTTGTACACCATTTTCTAATCTAGTTAATTTCATTTTTAAAAATGCTAATTGTGTCCCATTAAGTTGACTCCATCAACCACTAATGGATTGTAACATGCTACTTTAAAACACAACAAAACAAACTGGTATCAAGAGTATGATGGCACCCAAGTAACGATGTGGGCGAGAAAAAAAATAGAGAAAAAAGTCTTGAGTTGTTCATTATCTACTCTGATACTGGGTCGGGAAGCATAGGCAAGCGGTGAATTGGCAGTATTTTCCACAATCTTGAAGATGTCATCATGTTCCAATATGGTAATCTCCATGGGGCAAAAGTATATTTCTACTAATGCACTGGAAACATTTTGAACAATTCTGAATTTGTATAACATTGTGTAAATTGTCAAGATAAAGTTCTCTGGAGTATTCAATATCGATGCAGCTAATAGAATTTTTTTTAAGATTTTATTTATTCATTCATGAGAGACAGAGAGCGAGAGAGGCAGAGACACAGGCAATCTGTGATTCACTCTAACAAGTCTATACAAAACCTTGAGTGCTCTCTCTCTCTCTCTCTCAATCTCTCTCTCTCTCTCTCTCTCTCTCTCACTCTCTCTCTCACACACACACACACACACACACACACACACACACACACAACTGTATTGCATTAAGATGAAGGAAATTTGGGGCGGCCCCGGGTGGCTCAGCGGTTTAGCGCCACCTTCAGCCCAGGGCCTGATCCTGGAGACCCGGGAAAGAGTCCTAGGTCTGGCTCCCTGCATGGAGCCTGCTGCTCCCTCTGCCTGTGTGTCTCTGCCTCTCTCTCTCTCTGTCTCTCATGAATAAATAAATAAAATCTTAAAAAAAAAAAAAAAGATGAAGGAAATTTAACATCGACCCTTATGAAACATTCACAACATTGGCATTAATCTATTTTAAAGTAGGAAGTGACTTTCATCACTGATGATTTATTGGGCATACTATATATTTTCAGACATGATTTTTTATTTATAAGACATTGATGACTTTTAAAATTAGATTTTGATTTGGTGTGGTGTATTTTAGTTACTGCAACTTCAGAAGCTTTACCAGGTTAAGAAAGGGGATTATGCTGGTCTGAGCCTGTACCAGCAAATATGTCCATATTCCATGGTAGCTAAATGGCTCCTGTTTAAATTCTTGTTCCAACTGCTGCAAAGTACCTTAAGGAACAATGTTTGGTAAGGTATGTTTACACAAGAGATACAAATGTCTGTTTTTCCACCATAGCTTTTTGTTCATGTTAGCTTATCGTTGAAACCGTCCATGTTCTCAAGTGAGATGTGACTAAGAGATTTGGTATCTTTAGTCCACCATTGTCTGGAAGATTTGTACTAGATGAAAGAGTAGAAAAGACACTCTCCACTTCAGCCATCCTGCACTATTTTCAGGTGCCTAAAAGCCTTTTGATGATCTTGCTTACTGGGTTTTTAACATTGTATGAGTGCCTGTGTGTGTGTAGAAAATTTCAAACGCAAACAGAATAGTGTAATGAGCCCCACTTTATTCATCACTCAACTTCAAGTATGAATATCCTACCATTCTTGTTTTATTTATACGACCCACTCCCTAGCCCCTCCATTTGATTATTATTATTTTTTAGAGTTTTTATGGTAAAATTTACATACACTGAAATGCACAATTAATTCAACAGTTTTGACAACTAGATACACCTGTGCCCTTACCAGAGTTCCATCTCTTGAAAGAGTCTTCCTTCATCCCGAGGTAACTCCTCAAGTCCCCCAAAAGCATCCAGTGCTTTTTCTCACCTTAGGTGGGTTTTGCTTATTCTAGAACTTCATATAAGTGGAAACATACAGTATTTCTAAACCCTTTTGTGTCTGGCTTCTTTTCTCAGCATTAAGTTTGTGAGATTCAGTCATTTCATTGCAGGGATCAGTACACTAATGCATCCTTTTTATTACTGAGTGGTAAAATAATACCACAACTTGTTTGCCCATCCTCATGTTGATGGACATTTGGGTTGTTTTCAGTTTGGGGCTATTTTGAGTAAAACTGCTATGAACATTCTTTATATCCTTTTGTGAAGGATATATTCCCACTTATCTTGGACAGTGACCTAGATCTACAGCTGCTGGACTATAAGGTAGGTATATGTTTAACTTTATAAGAGGCTACCCCACCCTGTACCACACTTTTACACTCCCATCAGCAGTATATATGAGTTCTAATTGCTCTGCCTCCTCATCAACACTTGGGATTTGTCAGTCTTAAATTTTAGCTACTCAGGCAGCCGGGTGGCTCAGTGGTTTAGCACCGCCTTCAGCCCAGGGTCGAGTCCCACGTTGGGCTCCCTGCATGGAGCCTGCTTCTCCCCCTACCTGTGTCTCTGCCTCTCTCTCTCTCTCTCTCTCACTCATGAATAAACAAAATCTAAAAAAAAATTTTTTTAGCTACTCTAGTGGATGTAAAGTAGTATCTCAATTTAGTGTTAATTTGCATTTCTGTAATGACTAAAGATATTGAGCGTGTTTTCATGAGCTTATCCCTTTGGCCTAATGTATTTTTCACACGTGGTTCCCTTGTCCAGAACACTTACTATCTACCACCCTTTTCTAGTTAGCTACTTACACCTTATCTAGTCCTCACCTTATTGAAAGGAATCCTTCCTCCCAAAAAGTTAGGAGTTGAGGAAATCAGCCTGAAAGCTCTATGAGAAACAGTTTTCCAGAATCAGCATCAGCCACTGTCTTTTCGCAGTGCCCTTGAAACTTAAGGCAGGGAAAACTCTTTTCCTTTACCCTCCTCCAATTCCCAATTTTGGAAATAAAAACAGCCCAAGTCGTATTTGCTCATTCATTTTTATGTTACCGGGGTCAGAAGCTCGTAGGGCTGGGACTCCTGTGGAGACAGGGGCTTACCATAAAATCTAAAAGGGAGTACCACGTGGAAATCTTCTTGAAGAACAGTAAGCACCTCAGCTTCAGTATTTCCCTTTGAAGGGATAATCCTGTGGCTTTCAAGCCTGTAGAGAAATAGGGTGATTACAGTTTACAGCATGAGAAAGAAATACTTCTGGACACCTGGGTGGCTCCATGGTTGAGCTTCTGCCTTTGGCTCAGGTGGTGGTCCTGGGATCGAGTCCCACAGCGGGCTCTCTGAAGGGAGCCTGCTTCTCCCTCTGCCTATGTTTCTGTGTCTCTCATGAATAAATAAATAAAATATGAACATATAAACATAAACATAATAAAACAATAAAATGTAAACAACCTAATAATATATAGAAGTATATAATTTCTTTGGAATATAGACTCTCAAGTTACCATTGACTAGAAAAGCATCGCATTCTCTTGCTGTGTTCTGTAAAGCTTCTTCCTTGACCTGCTCCCAATGTCTGCTGAGAAGATAAGCAAAAAATGTTCTCAGGCTTCCTTTAGTCTGACCTCCAGGGATTGCCTGGGGGTCGAGGAGGATCCTGTGTGGGAAGAGATTAGGACTGCTATCAGAAGGGTTACAGTTTATGCTTCTCCTATCTTTCCACCCTCGGTTGCTGGCCTTTTGGTTTCCTCCCATTAAAAAGAAGCTTTAGTAGTGTGTTTATAAACAGTTATGCCTCTGAGTAGGTGCTTTTGGCACACCATTTATATCCCCTGGTCACTCAGCATCCCTATGCATGCTGATAAGCTTTCTGCTGCCAATATCTGCATCCCTTAGCTCTCCCCACAGGAGCATTCTTGGTGCCCGGCGGGCTGGAAGTGGGAACAGCCTCAAACTCATGACAGGTGGGAGCTAGTGGCTAAGCCCTCCATCTTTCTTATCCTTTGGGTGAGACAACTCTCGGGTCTGCTCTACACCACTTCCCAGAGTAGCACAGTGGAAATGAGCCCAAGTTCCCCACAGGTATAACATACTCATAAATTCATCTACTGGCTTCCTTCCCTTCCCTGGCTCACTGTCCCCTCTCCCACCGTTTCCTGAGATAGTCTTCCAAATAAACTCCTAACCTTGGTCCTAGTCTCAGGGCCTGTTCTGGAGAAACCCAGTGTAGGCTAGCTTAATAATACCAAGCAAACTCACTAATAAAATATTGGTATAAACATATTGTTAGTAAAGCTTCTAATACTTTAAATAGTTCAGATCCAGCATTCCTAAAGACCTAGAATTCATTTCATTAAATTTACCTAGCATTATCTCCAAAATGTTATTGAGAATTCTTCTGAGGTAAAGATCTAGTTTAAGGAGTAATCTCAAAACCAGGATGTGTGTCTCACATATTTGAGTTTAGATGAAGAGTCAGCGAATCGATTTTTCAAAGCCAATTGGTAATAATGTATACTATTGTTTCCCAGCATATTAAAATACTTCTGTGTATAATAAAAGATATCCTCAACATGTTGATATTTTGATTTTACTCACTTTAGCCCATTTTTTGGAAACAAAAATGGGAAGGAAGTGTAATTTTGCTGAAGAAAGATCGCTGATGCTGGTGTATAGGTGTGCATGTATATGGACGCAGGAGTCCTCAGCATCCCTTGCCCCCCACATACCCACCTAAAATATTTTGGCAAGCTTGGGCTTATGGATGTGTCATGAGTTAAGTTTAGTAAATAACTCCACATAACATTTTTATAGGTCAAGAAAACACAAGAGTAGCACAAAATTAAAACTGTGTCAGAGTTTCATGGCACAAGGTATTAGATATCTTCTGGCACCAAATATGCTTTGCTTCATTATCCATTAAAATATTTCATCTTAAATCCCAATTCCAAATCCATAAATTCAGGCCTAAGCTTAGTGCCATATCCCCTCCTCAAAATAATTATCTTCCAGATGCTTTAATACTAATTTCACTGATGCCTTCTAGTGCCATATGCTTATCTCATGATGCCTTTAGAGAAATTATTGATATCAGCATAACACAGTGCAATGAAACCTACTGGTCCGATCACAGATTATTTAATTCTCCATATTTTTTGCTAATAAATTAAGAATGAAAGACTGTACAGTTTTCCTAACCAATATCCTTATAAACATAACCCCCTTCTTGCCCTCCCTCCACACCATGTTTTCTTCCTGAGGAAACCGGGTCTAGATTTAACAAACATCTGCAGTGATACTGTGTTTCATTGTGCTTCATAGATACTTCATTTTTTACAAATAGAAGGTTTGTGGCAACCCCTCAAACAAGTTTATCAGCACCATTTTCCCAGTGTTTGTTCATTTTGGGGTCTCTGGCTCACATTTTTATAATCCTTTGCAATATTTCAAACTTTTTCATTATTATATTTGAATTGCTGCAGTCTCATGGTAAAACTAACAGAGGAGTTGCTTCTCATGGGTGAGCAAAGAAAGTGGTTTCTTGAGATGGAATTTGCTTCTGATGAAGATGCTGTGAAGACTGTTGAAATGACAACCAGATTTAGAATATTACATAAACTTTGATAAAGCAGTGGCAGAATTACAGAGGCTTGACTCCAATTTTGAAAGAAAAGTTCTGTGGTGGGTAAAATCATATCGAACAGCATCACATGCTACAGAGAAATCATTTGTAAAAGGAAGAGGTCGTTGATATGGTAGAATTTATTTTGAGAAATTACCACAGCCTCCCCAACCTCCAGCAAGCACCATTCTGATCATTGAGCTGCCATCAACACTGAGAGGCAAGACCCTCCACCATCAAAAAGATAACTCACTGAAAACTCAGATGATCAGTAGCACTTTTTATCAATAAAGTGTTTTTAATTAAAGTATGTACATTTTTTTTTAGATAATGCTATTACATACACTTAATAGATTAGGGGTAAACATAACTTATATGCACTAGGAAAATTCATTTAACTCACAGTATTGCAATATTCCCTTTATTGTGATGGTCTGGAACTGAATCCACAATATCTCTGAGATATGCCTGTATTCTGATTATTCTTTGATTCTCCCCAGATCAGTTCTGTTTCCCTCTGCTGTGTTCTTTGCCCTGGGAAGCTGACCTCAATGGACTATGTCACTGCCTAGCAAGTAGGAGTCACCAGCAGGAGGTCAGAGTGTGGGAGGAGAGAGATGCCAGGGCATTTATTCCCTCCCACCCACTCTACTTCACTGTGTTTTTCTCTATGGCCTTATCACCAAACTACAGCTACCATCTGAGAGTCCCTCTGACTTTAGCTCTTAACTGGGCTCTGATAACAGGGTGGTCTCCCCCCGCTGTTCAGGCTGAGGATTGCAACTGCTCCCCACTGATGGTAGTCTCTGATTCCTCCCTCCTGGGCTCCTCTAACCCTACACATATCTCTGTAAATAGTTCCTTTATTAAACAGCCTCTACATGGGGCGCCTGGGTGGCTCAGTCATTTAAGCGTCTGCCTTCCGCTGGGGTCATGACCCCAGGGTCTTGAGATGGAGCCCCACTTCGGGCTCCCTGCTCAATGGGGAGTTGGCTTCTACCTCTCCCTCCCTTTGCCCTTCCAACACCTGCTCATGCTCACGTGCTTTCTCTCCCTCTTTCTCTTGTGTGTGTGCAGCTGTCTCCCTCTCTCAAATAAACCTTTAAAAAAAAAAAACTTTACAAACAAAGCTGAGTGTACTCTCTGTGACTTGCTGAGTCCCTGACTGATATAGCCCACAACCTTCAAGTTTTGGGCAATCCATGGCACAGTGATAGATTTAGGAATTACAGATTCCTCTGAGCCTGGAATCAAGTAAGTACCTGTGCACATAGAGACATCACATTTCCCTGGAGCACTCACAATACTTAGCAGGAAACACCATGTCAGAAATGAGAAAAAAAATATATTAGCATTTGTCTGAAGGATACCATGCCATTTGATCTAGAAGCCCACATGAAAGTATTATATCTGTATCTCTAAGTGTCAAGAATGGTATTTTCTGGGAACTGAAACAACTTTAGAAAACCTGGCTGTGAAATTATTGATATATACATCAGTCAACTATTGCAACAAAAACTCTGTTTGTTAAAGTTTGTTAAAACTTTCCCCAAAACCCAGTACCTTAAAATAACAATCACTCAATATCACATAGCTGCAGGTCAGCTGAGTGGCTGCTCTGTGTGTCTTCCCCCTCCTTGGACAATCACTCAATCTCACATAGCTGCAGGTCAGCTGGGAAGCTGCTCTGTGTCTTCCCCCTCCTTGGACAATCTTCGCCTTCCTTGGACAATCATTCAATCTCACGTAGCTGCAGGTCAGCTGGGCAACTGCTCTGTGTGTCTTCCCCCTCCTTAGACCAGTGCCTAGTCAAGACATGCTCTTCTCATGGTGATGACACAAGTACAGGAGGGTGAGCCCAACCACCCAAGCACATTTCAAGCCCCTGTTTGTGTCCCATCTGCCAAAGAAAGTCACATGGCCAAAGTGAAGTAAAGGAGTGGGAGAAGGATATTTCTTTCATGGAGATAAAAGAGGAAAAGAGTAAATATTGTTTACAGTAACTTACCACAGTGGATAAGCTACAGAAGGGTCATTCAAGGGCAGGCCACAGTTTGTTCAATTAAAAGGAGGACATTTTTTTAAATAAATTAATTTTTATTGGTGTTCAATTTACCAACATACAGAATAACACCCAGTGCTCATCCCATCAAGTGCCCCCCTCAGTGCCCGTCACCCATTCACCCCCACCCCCCACCCTCCTCCCCTTCCACCACCCCTAGTTCGTTTCCCAGAGTTAGGAGTCTTTATGTTCTGTCTCCCTTTCTGATATTTCCCACACATTTCTTCTCCCTTCCCTTAGATTCCCTTTCACTATTATTCATATTCCCCAAATGAATGAGAACATACACTGTTTGTCTTTCTCCGATTGACTTACTTCACTCAGCATAATACCAAAAGGAGGACATTTTTTTTTTTTTTCAGTTTTCCTCTCACTCAACACAGATGAACTAGAGTGACTTAAAACTGCCAGACTAGGGGTCCCTGGGTGGCTCAGTCAGTTAAGCATCTGCCTTTGGCTCAGGTCATGATCCTGGGTCCTGGGATGGAGGCCCACACTGAGCTCTCCACTCAGCAGAAAGTCTGCTTCTCCCTCTGCCTCTTTCCCTCCCCCTGCTTGTATATTCTTTCTCTTAAATACATACATACATACATACATACATATATACCAGGCTAAGTTTCTCAGTGTCCAGGAAGAGTTTCTTGATACAGAGATGATATTGCCCCCAGTAATAGAGGTATTCTTTTTTTTTATTTTATTTTTTTAATTTATGATAGTCACACAGAGAGAGAGAGAGGGAGGGAGAAAGAGAGGCAGAGACACAGGCAGATGGAGAAGCAGGCTCCATGCACCGGGAGCCCGATGTGGGATTCGACCCCAGGTCTCCGGGATCGCGCCATTGGCCAAAGGCAGGCGCTAAACCGCTGCGCCACCCAGGGATCTCTAATAGAGGTATTCTGATGTTTTAGATGTTACACAAATGCTATAAAGATTCCATTATCTGTTCATGACTAAACTGGGATTGCCAGAATCAGACCAGATCCAGCCTTGTCCATTTATTTTGCCCTGCAAAGTTCATATCCCCAAAGAATTACTTTCATGCTGAATTCTGACCACGGAATCAGCCTGTGAGTAATTCCACAGTCTAGATATCCAAAAACTAAGATCCAGACCACTTATTCCAAGTGGTACTCAAAACCAATAATCCTTTATCTGCATAGGGTTTCCTCAATTAATAACTGATTTGTACTTTAAGGTTTATTCAATTTGGAAGGGGTTAAAGGTCAAGAGTTCAATAGTTTTCACGAGTTTGGTACACACAAGTTCTTTCTTGCCCAAGAAGGGGAAGAAATGTTTCTCTTGTGTAACAAAAGCTCTTAATTATCTTGGTCATCTTTGGGAAAGAAAGAATTGTTTAAAATGGTGAATAGCAAAGACGATAGCTAGAAGATCAACCAGAAATCTCCATTATGCTCCAAGCAGTGTGTAAACCCAATGAGTGTCCATAAATGGTGGATTGATTTTAAAAAGAAAAAAAAAAAAACATTAGCTTGGGATTCTAGGTCTCAAGTGGCAGTAGAAGAATTGAGAGCAGGAGACACCAGTATGGCCTGCCATCATGACAACCTCTCCCCTTCCAACCCTGATGGTGGTACCAGGACTGAATTTAAGAATAAATTGGTTTGACTAGATGAAGAAGAAGGAAAATGTCCTGGGAGATAGACAAAGAGTGTGAGTAAAGTTTTGGAGTTATGAATGAATGTGCATGTATAGGGCTAGTGAGAAGACCACCTTGATCCAAATGCGGAAGTGATCACAAATTAGGTGAGATAGAGACGGTAGTCCCAGCATCTTCTTAGGCCTAGGGAGTTAAATGGTATGTGACAGATGTTAGAAGCTTGTCGGAATGTCTTGGTGGGAAGATTTTTAAGTACAAACCTCTTCAGTTGTCGCTACAGGCTGGTTTTCATTGTGACTCTTGGCCAGCTTTTGACTTGAGATAGTAATGATCAAGGCAGATGAAAGTGGAGATGACTCATGTATATTTTGACTCCTTTACAAATTTGATTTTAACCTGAATCATAGAAGGAGTCTGTAGCCTTTCCCCGTGGTTTTTGTTGGCAGCAGCTGTGCGTTCCCATGGGAACATACATACTTACCTACTCAAACCTTCCTCTCACTCTCTCAGTTCTGTTCACTTGGATGTTTCATCTTTTCTATGGAGCATTTTCACATATAAGCTTAAAGCACAGTCTATTTTTCTTCTACAACTGAGGATTCATCCTGGATTTTTCAAATACATAAAACTCCAGATATAACTCCAAACAAAAGATGATGAAAGGAGATATTTGGATAATCCATGGTATGATAACATTACATTGAATACCATCTGCTGTAAATACTTCAGCCTTCTGCGGTGTCCAGATGAAGGAAATGTGTCAGGTTGTGCTTCTTCAGTGGGTAACTCTGGAAAGGTTTTGATAAACTTTCATCCAAAATAGGAAGAACCTACCTCCTATAGGTTGAAGAAAGTTGCTGGGGTAACATTGCCCTTTTTATCTGGAGGAATGAAGTTTCCGTTTGATCATAATGGTGAAGCAGCAAACACTCACCCCCAAAATTCTGCACTGAACTCTTTACTCATATAGGAGATCCTAGTTTCTATGTTGCTTTATTCCTTTGCCAAATGCTAATGGCCTGAAATCCAAAATAGATGAAGCTAATTAATAGCAGTTACATATTTTCAAGAAGCTTTGAATTTGGTTATTGCAGATTTTCTAAGACATTGCTTTCTTTAGTTTATACAGAAAGCATTTACTGAGCAAGCTTCTAGACTAAGTGCTGGTGATTCAGACATGAGTAACGCTTCCTCCAGAGTGTTTCAGGTAAGATAGATATGCACAAAATAAGCTGTAATAAAATGTAATAAGTCCTTTAACAGAGGTGTACAAGTTTTATGAGAGCATAGAAGGAAATATAATTGATTCTGTGGCTGCAGGGAGCCCTTCCCAGAGTAGAAGGCACTTGGGCAAGTCCTGAAAGAGAGGCAGGAGCTCCCTAAGTGGAGTACAAGCATTCAAGGTAGAGAACACAGTATCTAAAAGCACTGATACATCAAAGTGCGGTGCTAGCTCTTATTTCTTTTTATTCCAGATGAGACAAGTCAGGAATCCAGAGAGAGACAGGTGTCTGGGAGGCTGCTCTCACCACGTGCAGACTTCTTAGCTCAGACCTGCCACAGGTGGAAATTTCAGGACTGCAGAATCAGGCTGGTTAAATTATGAGGGTAGGACTTCCTGGGGAGCAACATACTTGCAGACATGTTCATGGAAATGAGACAGTAGACTCAGAATAACTGCAGGCTTTCCAGACTATTAGGAAACATGATTTCTGGAGGAGGAGCCATGTTCTTCTAGAGGGACACTAAGAGAAACAACCTTAAGGTTTTAGGAAATGAAAGTCCCAGCCTCCTTTCCCTAATCCCAAGAATGCTTCTTTGTCATTTTCCTGACCTTGTGCTTTTCACTTTATCAAAATATGAGTTCATTCCCTGCATCAGTTTCTTACAGCTACCATAACAAATCAGCACAAACCTGGTGGTTTAGAACAACAGAAATT
The DNA here is from genome assembly GCF_905146905.1 of Nyctereutes procyonoides. Classification (NCBI taxonomy): domain Eukaryota; kingdom Metazoa; phylum Chordata; class Mammalia; order Carnivora; family Canidae; genus Nyctereutes; species Nyctereutes procyonoides. Next base: position 31,452,406 of record NW_026575120.1, read on the forward strand.
TATTCTCTCCCAGTTCAGTAGGCTAGAAGTCTGAAATCAAGGTGACAGTAGGAGACACTGAGGAACACTGTTCTGTGCCTCTTTCTCTTCACTCTTGGTGGTTGCCAGCAATCCTTGGCTCTTATAGATGCCACACACCAATCTCTGCCTCCAAATTCACATTGTCCTCTGTGACCTTATGTGTTCCAGATATTCCTCTCCTTTCTATTGTAAGGATGTCAGTCGTTAGATTTGGGGCCCACTCTAAACCCAGGATCTCATCTCAAGATCCTTAATTACATCTGCCAAGTTCCTGTTTTCAAACAAGATCACATTCATAGTTTCTGGGAGTTAGAATATATCTCTTAGGAGCATGATATTCAACCCCCTGTGTCCACCCTTCCATTGCCCACATCTGGTGGCTTCATGCTATGAATGTCTTCTGAGCATTGGTAAGTGGGCTGTTTGACATTGTTCAGAAAGCAGACTCAGACAGAAATACACAGTATCTTAATTCTCATGGGCCAGGAGTAAAACAAAAGTCCAGAATATCCAGCTCCAGGTCTCAAGGGTTTTCTTAGTAGAATCATTGACCAGAGGCTCATGAAAGATGTGAGCTCTACCTGCAAAAGTAGTTATGACATTTTTACTAGAGGAAGGTGGGACTACTTCAAATACACCTTTCTTTTTACAATCCCTCTGGTTGTGATATACTCAGCCTCTTGTAAACTAGAACAAATTATTTACAACTCTAACAGCTAAATGGATGTTAGGGCCTGACTCCTTAATCAGTGACAATAGAGTTCACCAGAGTCAAGAAACCCAGAGAGGAAGTCCAGCTCACAGCATTTATGGAGGGTAAAGGGGTTAACCTATTGTTTCCTGCTGTCTCAGATCAGTTTTTGCAGAGCAACACTTTCAAGACTTGTCAAGTAAGGCAACCTCTGCTTTATTTTTCCCACAAATCTTTTTTCTCTCCCTTTGCTTATAAACAGATCTCAAGAATCTGGGAATTTAGGATGATTTTCCCAAGAAAAGCTCATTTCTTAACTAATTATAATATCTTTCTGGAGCAAAAATGACACACTGGGGTTGTAAATAAAGCATACTCAACCTTGGTTAAATCTAATTTCCCCGACTCCATACCCACACCCAAGCAGCATATCATGGCTGAGAGACACTCAATCATGCTGACCACTCTGCTAAGGCTGGTTGGGTCTTTGGTGCTTCTTGGCCATTCTTCTCTATTTCTCTCATCTATTCCCAATCCTGAATGACTATCTTACATCTCTTCTCTCCTCAATCTCCAACAAATTCTCCTCAGTCCTCAAATGTTAGCTGATGTCCTTGCTTCTGTGACAAATACTGCAATTCAAAAGAGAATTTCCACACACTCCACCACTGACCCATATCTATGGCCCTACCCTCTGCCTTCCCTGTTACTATTGATAAATATCTGTGCTCCTAAGGGAGCTATGTCTAGTTGTGCACAGATTCCATTCCCTCTCGTGTACCAGGGATATCACTTCTGTGACTGTCTCTTTCCTGCACTATCAGTTTTTCCCTCTTGCCTGGATCAACAAATGCTGCAACATTTCCCATCTTAAACGTGCACACACACACACACACACACACACACACACACACTCCCCTCTCTTTTGACCCCCAAATCTCCCTGTAGCTATTGTACAATTTCTCTACAACAAAACTATTTTAAAAAGTTGTCTACACAGGCTGTCTCTGATTTCTCTTTTCTGTTGAACTCACTCCTTATCTCAAGCCACAGCTCCAAAATTGATCCTCCCAAGGTCACCAGTGACCTCCAAATTGCTAAATCCAGTGGTCCATCCTTTATCCTCACCTCCTTGAGCTTTCTACAGCATTTGATAGTTACTCTCTTCCAACTGCTAGGAGCACTCACTGAACTTGGCTTCTGGGACTCCACTCTCTCTTTCAGGAGCCTCTCCTGTCCCCTTGGCTGCTTCCTTCTCATTTCCTCAACCTCTAAATGATGGAATGTTGTAGAGCTTTGGTGATGAGTCACCTTCTCTCTCTAACCTCACTCACTCTTGGGGAGATGCTACATCATCTCATCCTGTGGGGGCCCCACCCATATCCTTCAAGACCTCTGCACATGGAGGGCTTCTTACTGGGAGCACACTTCTGACCTTCTGCCCAGGGGACTTCTATTGGCCCCAGCCAGTACTGGACTCTCCTGTGGAAAACCTGGAAATACTTGAGAGTTAATGCCCCTCAGAGCAAGCCTGCAATCAAAGATAGATGACAAGCTGGTGGATAAATGACCTAGCTTTCTGATCCCTCAGGATACCTCGAGGCCTAGTCTATACTCTTTTCCAGAATTCTACAATGGGAATAAATTTCAGTTGCCAATGGGATTAACTTACTTGATAATGCACATTTTATTGACTTCCTTCCTCTTCCAGTGTCACTTTTCTCCTCTGCTGGTAATTCCTGGACTCTCCTCCCAAATAAACTGCTTGCACTCAAATTCTTGTCAAGTCTGCTTCTAGGGGAACCCAGATGAAGACAAATACTATTTATATGCCAGCAACTCCTACATTTGTATGTCTCATCCAAACATCCCCCAAATTCTGAAATCATATATCCCATGGCCTTCCCTGACAGCTCTGTATGGAGATCTAGTCTCCATTTCAAACTTAATGTGACCATTGGTAGAGCTTCCAATTCATCCTCCAAACTGTACTTCTCCAGTTGAGTGTTGACTCCACTCTTTTCTTTCACTCTCATGTGTTGTATCACCCAACAACAAAAAAATCTGTTGGCTTTATCCTCAACAGATGTACAAAATCCTACTTTCCTCATCTACCTCTTAGGCTCTCACTCAAGCTACCTTGCCTAGATTAATTTTTTAAGACTTTATTTATTCATGAGAGAGACAGAGAGAGAGGCAGAGACACAGACAGAGGGAGAAGCAGGCTCCCTGCAGGGAGCCTGACGTGGGGGTCTCCAGGATCACACCCTGGGCTGAAGGCGGCGCTAAACTGCTGAGCCACCGGGGCTGCCCCCTTGCCTAGATTATTGAGATAATTTCCCAACTGTTCCCTCTCTTTATCTCTTGCTCCATTAAAGTCTATTTTCCTGACAGCAGCCACAAGGATCCTTCTAAACCAAATCATATCATCTCTCTTCTCTGCTCAAAACTTGTCAATGATTTTGTCTCAGAGCCAAAACCAAAGTCCATAGTATGGCAAATAAAGTCCCATATGGTCTGCTGCCCTTATTAACTTCTGATCTCATCTCCCAACACTCTCTTGTTTATTCTTTCTGTTGTAGGATCATTAGCAATGCGTTCTCCTTAATACACTAAATAAGCATGCTAGACCTAGGGCCTTTGTACTTTCTCCAGCACCTAGAACATTCTTTGTTTTTGTTTTTAGAACATTCTTATTTCAAATATCTACATGGTTTGCCTGTTCATTCTTTTAAAGTCCTTATTAAAGTCCTTATCTTATTTAGAAGGACTTTGTTGGGCATGAGCCTGCATGTCCTTTGATCATTCCCTTGCCCGACTCTGCTTTCTACTATGAGCTGATTTTCTCAGACTCCTACGTCAGCTAGCTTCTGGGTTCAGCCAGTGGGAGTGCCAACAAGACTGGAGAGTGGGAGGAGGGAAGGGGGGGCAGGGGGTATTTTGTCCTATCTCAGGCTGCATCTCCAGGCAGCAGTGAATCTGCCCTGTGGGTCTTGTTCCTCTTGAACTAGCTTCTTGCTTCTGACAGGCAACTCTAGCCTCTGGGATCTGATAACACCCTATATTTCCTTTGTTCCTCCAGCTGAGGAATGCTAGGGGCTTCCAGCCATTGCTGATTTCCAGATTTCTTTAATGTTAATTATTTAGCACCTCAGGTCTTCCAGTACCCAATTCTTTCTAACAAATCCCTTTCTTTTTATTCTTCAGATCTATTTTTGCTATATTCACTGGATTCTGACTGACAACCTATATCAGTTTCAGTCCCAGGAGGAAATTTGTAATTTGAGGCAAGTTTAATAAAGGGATTGTTTACATAGGTGTTGGTTTGGTTTTGGGAAAACAACAGGGGATGGTGCAGTCACTCTGGGCCAGTACCAGCTGGGAGCCATTACGAACAACTCCCAGGCTTGAGGGGGCAAGTCAGGGCTTCTCAACCTCAATGCTATTGACATTTTCACCAGATAATTCTAAGTGGTTGGGGGAGGGCTGTCCTGCACATTTTGAGGATGTGTAGCAGCATCCCTGTCCTCTACACACTAGATGCCAGTAGCATTCCCTGCATTGGGACAACCAGAATTGTCTTTACACATTGCCAAATGTCCCCTAGAGGAAAGAACTGCTCAAGGTTGAAAACCACTAAGCAAAGGCAGCTACTAGAACCCTAAGAGAGACAGGTGTGATAAACAACCTTTCAATTAGACAAACCTTTGATGGAAAGACATAGCCAAACTGTTGTGATACAGTAGGAAAGAAGCCAGAAGAAGAAATATCTAAAATCTACTCTTTTCTTTCCCTCTGATCCCTTGCCAGTGCTCACACTAGCCAAACCCAACTGAAAGCCAGAGTGCCAAAGAGCATATTGTGTAGTCCATATACCTCTACTTCTTATGACAGATAAGTGAGTGGAAGAAAGGTGGGGAGCAGTTCTGGAGAAGTGAATGAAAGGTACCTAATGTGCTACCCTACATGGTAACACTCCTGCATCCTAATAAACACCCCCTGCATCCTGCCCTTTATTTTTTTCTAGAACATTTACCACTATTTGACATACTATACATTTCCTTATTTGTTCACTGCCTCATGCTATGTGCCTTGTAGTGCATTGTAGTGCATTGTAGATGTTCAGTAAATATTTGTCAAATGAATGAATAATTGAGTGAATGATAGAATCCAACTGGAAAGAATAAAGTTCTGGATGTGCAATAAAATCTTACCCTGGAAACAAAGTACAAATCATAGGGGTAAAAGGAAATATTTTAATTTCAGGATACTTCTTCATAGCAAGTTTATCTGTCACTTTTCCAAAGACACAGAAACAACAGGATGTTTGTATAAGGAGAGATTTATTTTAAGGAATTGGCTTACACGATTGTGGAGGCTGGCAAATCAAAGATCTGATGGAGTGGAGACTCAGGGGAGTGGTATAGATTAAGCCCTTGCTGGGGTTAGTCTTTTCCTCTAAGGCCTTCAACTGATTGGATGAGGCCCACCCACTTTGTGAAGGGTAATATGCTTTACTCAAAGTCTGCCAAACTTAAATGTTAACCATACCCAAAAAATAGTTCCACAGAAACATCTAGAATAATACTTGACCAAATATTTGGGCACTGTGGTCCAGCTTAATCAATACATAAAATTAACAATCACAGCAAGATTATAGTATGTTAAATTATATTTGTAGTGTATTAATTATATTAAAGATTTATAGTCTGAAGAAGGTAGGCTGGGATCTTTGATCCTAGGCCTTCACTTTCTCATAAGGTAAAAAAAATTAATACATTGACCTGCTACTGTTAATTATGAAGACAGGTTTACCTTTAGCCAATCCTATTCCATGTTTGTATCAATTATTTAATAAAAGCCTTCAAAGACAAATACTGCACTGCATGTTAACTAAAATTTAAATTTAAAAAAAGAGCATAGGAACTTAAAAGGCATCTCAAGATTATGTGGATCCCCCCCCCGTGAAAGTAATAAAAAGTATTGCATTATTTAATTATTTAGTACCCATTAAAGTATCTAAATGGTTTGAAAGAGGAGAGCATATGCAAAATACATACATGAGTACCAGACTGTAATAAAAAATCCTAACTAAAAAAAAAAAATCCTAACTTCTAGAGAGGTAATGTTTTCCTCCTCCCAAAGTTTTTGGAGTCTAAAATATTGGGCAGTAAATGGAGAACAGACTCTACCTCTGGTCAGTTATAAGGCTTGTGGGTTAATTTTAAGAAACCTACAGATGTTTGCTGTGGCGTTTTGTGTTGCTATATTCAGCTGCAAGAGGGATGTCCATGACGTGATGTTTCCGGCCTTGTTCTGACATCTGGACTTATTTTTTTTTCACTTATTTATTTAACAAGAATTTTCATGTTGCTTACAATGTGCCAGAAATGGTTCTCCATGCTTTACAAATATTAGGTTATTTAATTCTCATACCATCCTTATGACGTATGCTCTATTATTATCTCCATTTTACTGATGGAAAACCTGAGGCACAGATTGGTGAGACAAATTGCCCAAGTTCACACAGCTGGTAATTGGTGGTGGGGGGGGGGAGATTCAAGGCCAGATTTATGCTCTTCACAGTCTTACAGTGCTATACCACTAACACCACATGCAGAAGAATGAAACTACACCACTCTCCTGCACCATACACAAAGATAAAATCAAAATGGATGAAAGATCTAAATGTGAGACAAGATTCCATCAAAATACTAGAGGAGAACACAGGCAACACCCTTTCTGAACTTGGCCACAGTAACTTCTTGCAAGAAACATCCATGAAGGCAAGAGAAACAAAGGAAGAATGAACTATTGGGACTTCATCAAGATAAGAAGCTTTTGCACAGCAAAAGAACCAGTCAACAAAACTAAAAGACAACCTACAGAATGGGAGAAGATATGTGCAAAGGACGTATCAGATAAAGGGCTAGTTTCCAAGATCTATAAAGAACTTCTTAAACTCAACACCAAAGAAACAAACAATCCAACTATGAATGGGCAAAAGACATGAACAGAAATGTCACAGAGGAAGACAGACATGGCCAACAAGCACATGAGAAAATGCTCCACATCCCTGGCCATCAGGGAAATACAGATCAAAACCACAATGAGATACCACCTCACACCGGTGAGAACATTAACAAGACAGGAAACAACAAATGTTGGAGAGGATGTGGAGAAAGGGGAACCCTCTTGCATTGTTGGTAGGAATGTGAAGTGGTGCAGCCACTCTGGAAAACTGTGTGGAGGTTCCTCAAAGAGTTAAAAATAGATCTGCCCTACAACTCAGCAATTCCACTGCTGGGGATGTACCCCAAAGATACAGATGCAGTGAAACACTGGGAAACCTGCACCCGATGTTTACAGCAGCAATGTCCACAATAGCCACACTGTGGAAGGAGCCTCGGTGTCCATCGAAGGATGAATGGATAAAGAAGATGTGGTCTCTGTATACAATGGAATATTACTCAGCCATTTGAAACGACAAATATCCCCCATTTGCTTCAATATGGATGGAACTGGAGGATATTATGCTGAGTGAAGTAAGTCAATCGGAGAAGGACAAACAGTGTATGTTCTCATTCATTTGGGGAATATGAATAATAATGAAAGGGAATAAAGGGAAAGGAGAAAAATTAGTGGGAAATATCAGAAAGGGAGACAGAACATGAGAGACTGCTAACTCTGGGAAACAAACAACGGGTGGAAGAAAGGGAGGTGAGGTGAATGGGGGGTAGGGGTGACTGGGTGATGGGCAGTGAGGGGGGTACTTGATGGGATGAGGACTGGGTGTTACGCTATATGGTGGCAAATTGAATTCCAATAAAAATGAATGAATGGGGATCCCTGGGTGGCGCAGCGGTTTGGAGCCAGCTTCTCCCTCTGCCTGTGTCTCTGCCTCTCTCTCTCTCTGTGTGACTATCATAAATTTAAAAAAAAGAAAAGAAAAAAATGAATGAATGAATGAATAAAAAATAAATAAATAAATAAATAAACAAACAAAAAAACAAAAAAATGAACATCCCAAGACACAAACCCCAGGGCCAGATGGCTTTTGTCTCTCCCTCCCTGTCTCTGACTCTCCTTCCGTATCTATCTCCCTCCCTCCCTCAGTCTCCATCCTTGTCTTGGTCTCTCCCTCGCCATCTCTCTGTCTCTCCCTCAAAGTCTCTCCCCCCATCCCTATCTCTCCCTCCCTGTCTGTGTCCCCCTCCCTGTGTCTGTCCATCCCTCATTTCTCTGTCTCTCCTTCCCTCTCCACATAGTGAAAGAAAGGACAAGAACAGTAGGATTCTCTCAATAGATGAAGAAAAAGCTGATCTAATCAATCAGATTGACTGCTTTATGACTGTTGGGCCAGCCTTGCATCCGGGGATAAATCCCACTTGGTCATGGCGAGTAACTTCTTTTTTTTTTTTTTTTTTTAAAGACACATTTTTTAATTATATTATTTTTATTTATTTATTTATTTATTTACGATAGTCATACAGAGAGAGAGAGAGGCAGAGACACAGGCAGAGGGAGAAGCAGGCTCCATGCACCGGGAGCCTGACGTGGGATTCGATCTCGGGTCTCCAGGATCGCGCCCTGGGCCAAAGGCAGGCGCCAAACCGCTGCGCCACCCAGGGATCCCGCGAGTAACTTCTTAATGTACCGTTGGATCCTATTGCCTCGTATTTGTTGAGAATGTTTGCATCCATGTTCATTGGGGATATCGGTTTATAATTCTCCTTTCTGGTGGGGTCTTTGTCTGGTTTTGGACTTAAGGTGATGCTGGCCTCCAAGAACGAGTTTGGAAGCATTACCTCTCTTTCTATCTTTCAGAACCGCTTTAGTAGAAATAGGTACAGTCTCTTCTTTTAACATTTGATAGAATTCCCCAGGGAAGCCATCCGGCCCTGGGAGGTTTGTGCCTCAGGAGGGTATTGATGATGACTGCTTCAGTTTCCTCCCTGGTTATTGGCCTGTTCCGGTTTTCTATGTCTTCCTGTTCCAGTTTTGGTAGTTTGCGGTTTTCCAGAAATGCATCCATTTCTTCTCGATTGCCCAATTTATTGGCGTATAGCTGCTCAGAAAGAGTTTTTAAAATCGTTTGTATTTCCTTGGTGTTGGTGGTGATCTCTCCTTTCTCATTCATGATTTTATTAATTTGAGCCTTTTCTCTCTTCTTTTTAATAAGGCTGGCTGATGGTTTCTCTCTCTTCTTAGTTCTTTCAAAGAACCACCTCCTGGTTTTGTTGATCTGTTCCACAGCTCTTCTGCTCTCTATTTCATTGAGTTCTGCTCAAATTTTTATTAACCGTCATCTTCTGCTGGGTGAAGGTTTCATTTGCCGTTCCTTCTCCAGCTCCTTTAGGTGCAAGGATAGCTTTTGTATTTGAGTTCTTTCCAGTGTTTGGATGGACACTTGTATTGTGATGTGTTTCCCCCTCGGGACTGCTTTTGCCCTGTCCCAAAGCTTTTGAACGGTTGGTTGTATGCTCATTCTCATTGGTTTCCGTGAATCTTTTTAAGTCTTCTCTCATTTCCTGGTTGACCCTTTGAACTTTTAGCAGGATGGTCCTTAACCTGCACGTGTTTGAAATCCTTGCAGACTTCTTCTTGTGGTTTAGTTCTAGTTTCAAAGCATCATGGTCTGAAAATACGCAGGGGACGATCCCAGTCTTTTGCTATCAGTTACGACCTGATTTGTGACCCAGGATGTGGTGTGTTCTGCAGAAAGTTCCATGTGCACTTGAGAAGAATGTGTATTCAGTTGCATTTGGAGGTAAAGTTCTGTAAATATCTGTGAGACCCATCTGGTCCAGTGTATCCTGTCATGCGCTTGTTTCTTTGGAGATGTTGTGTCTGAAAGATCTATGAATTGTAGAAAGCGCCGTATTTGAGTCTCCAGTCAAAGTGTCTTATTACCTAAGTATGTCTTAACTTTGGTACTAATTGCTTGATATCCTTGGCAGCTCCCACATTCGGGGCATAGATACCCACGATTGTTAGGTCGTCTTGTTGGATAGATCCTTTAAGTACGATCTAGTGACTCTTTCAGGTTTCCCACATGGAGTGTCATGTCGTCTGTGAAGAGTGAGAGTTTGACTTCTTTGCCAATCGGGATCTTTCTGTTTCGGGATCTCACTGCCAAAGCGAGGAGCACTACGACTGTGCCGAACAGCAGTGTTGATGCCGGACACCCTGTCGTGTTCCTGACCTTAAGGGAAAAGCTCCAGGTTTTTCCCAATGAAGAGGACGTTCCCTCTGGGTCTTTTGTAGATGGCTTTTATGATATTTAAGGTTTGTTCCCGGTATCCGTACCTGGCAGAAGGTTTTAATCATGAAAGGATGGTCTATTTTGTCAAATGCTTTTTCTGCATCTATTGAGAGAATCCTCCGGTCCTTGTCCTTTCTTTCATTAATGTGGAGAGGGAAGGAGAGACAGAGATTCGCAGAGATGGACAGACACAGGGAGGGGGACACAGACAGGGAGGGATAGGGATGGGGGAGAGACAGCGAGGGAGAGACAGAGAGATGGCGAGGGAGAGACCAAGACAAGGAGGGAGACTGAGGGAGGGAGGGAGAGACAGACACAGAAGGAGAGTCCGAGAGACAGGAAGGGAGAGACAGAGACAGTGAGGGAGACCCCTAGACACAGGGAGGGACACACCGAGAGACAGGGAGGAAGAAACAGAGAGACAAGGAGACCCAGAGACAGGGAGGCAGACACAGAGACAGGATGGAGAGAGAACGAGACAGGGAGAGAGAGACCGAGAGACAGGAAGGGGGAGACACAGAGACAGGGAGCAAGAGACATGGAGGGAGACACAGAGAGACTGGTGGAGAGATAGAGATGGGGAGAGAGACAGAGACACAGGGAGGGAGAGCCAGCAAGACAGGGAGCGGGAGTCAGAGATAGGGAGGGAGAGAACCAGATGGGGAGGAGAGACCAAGATGGGGCAGCGGGGAGAGACAGACACAGACACAGGGAAGAAGAGTCAGAGAGACTGGGACAGAGAGACAGAGACAGTGAGGGAGAGACAGAAAGACAGGGAGGGAGAGGCAGGGAAACAGATAGGGAGATGCCAAGAGACTAGGAGGGAGAGACCGAGACACAGAGAGGAAGACACAGAGACAAGGAGGGTGAGATCTAGACAGCATGGGAGTGACAGAGAAGGGAGGGAGACCTAGAGACAGGGATGGATAGACAGAGAGACAGGGAGGGAGAGATGGAGAGAAAGGGAGGGACAGACCCAGAGACAGGGAGGGAGAGACTGAGAAACAGGGAGGGAGACGCAGAGAATGGAGGGAGAGACAGCGAGACAAGGAAGGAACTACTGAAGATGGGGAGGAAGACATAGAGATGGGGAGGGAAGGACAGAGACAGGGAAGGAGAGACCGAGAGACAGGTAGGGACAGATCGAGAGACAGGCAGAGAGACACAGAAACGGGGCAGGAGGGACAGTGATAAGGAGGAAGCATCAGAGACACAGGGAGGGAGAGACAGAGAGACAGGGAGACACAGACAGGGAGGGAGAGCCAGAGCCAGAGCCAGGGAGGGAGACCGAGACACAGTGAGGGAGACGAAGAGACAGGATTGAGATAAGAAGACAGGCAGGGAGAAAGGGAGGGAGAGACCGAGAGACAGGGTGAGAGAGACAGGGAGGGATAGACAGAGACAGGGATGGAGACACAGGGAGGTAGAGATAGAGACGGCCGGAGAGAGACAGAGGGGAGAGACCAAGGTGCAGGGAGGGAGGCCGAAGACAGGAAGGGAGACTGAGACAGGGAGGGAGAGTCAGAGACAAGGAGGGAGAGACAGAGACAGAGACAGGATGGAGAGAATGAGACAGGGAGGGAGACACAGAGCCAGAGAGAGGCTTCGTGCCTCCATGAGCAGGCGCTTCGGGGGCGTCTGCTCCCCTCGGGACTGAGCTGGGGGCGCAATGCCTCGGACCCGGTGCCCTGACTAGCAGGCGGAGGCCGTCTCCGGTCCCCTCTAGGCTGGAGGCCGGGCCTGCATGTGGACACTCAGCCGGGGCGTGGCCAGGAGCGTGACCCTGAGGAAAGCGTGATTCTCTAGGATCCAAGAGAAGTCCCACCTGGAGCTAACCATGGGCTGCTAAACAAGCAGGACCCATCATTCGGGCTGGTGGGTACCTGTGCATTACCTCACCTACAGTGATTGTTTTACTGATGTGCACTTCTATCAAGACTCGGGAAACCGCACACTCTGATCTACGGAAGCTTTGGGTACATACTTACACTTGAAAACCTAGAAGAATACCTTGAGTCTCACACACGCAGGAGCTAAGGCCTCTGTAATTAACGCTATGAAATACTTTCTACATCAGCAGCTCATGTCAAACAGTACTACCGTGCAACACGAGGATTCCCGTGAGGTCCAAAGAATTGGATGCTGTAGAAAAAATTAGTAACTAAGGACCAGGGTAATAGGAAGCTAGAAGTTAATATATTGAAGTGATATTTACTCTCCAGGTTCCTTCGTGATATTCTCTCTCTTTTTTAAAATCGTTGTAAGTTTCCGTTGTCTTTCGTATTTGGTCCACGTCCCACCCCTTACCTTGGCAACCACGTATATGTTTTCTGTATCTACGAGTTCAGGTCATTGTGTTTTCGTTGTCCTGTAGTTCGCGTGCCTGGGCGTTTACTATGCTTTCGATTCCACATATGCGTGTACTCACGTGATGCTTGTCTTTTCTCTCTGATTCATCCCCCTTAGCGTGCCCCGTGGGCTATCATGAAACCTGTGGCGATGAAAACAGGCGCGTGTGTATTGTGAGTTACCAGTTTCGGGCCTGGAGGACCCAACCGCGTGCAACGGGCAGTTATTCCTAGGTAGAAGGTAAATGTTCTCTTTTCTTTCTATGGGAATCCTCAATTTATTAAGTAAATACCGTCTGTGTGAAACCTTGAGGAACCATTTACTTTATTGCCTGACACATTATGTCAAGGGAACCTATCCTGGATAATGAAAATATTTCATCTGGGGGCTTCACATGATGATTGTTCAGTCAGGAATATGGCTTTGAAATAAAAACGGTATGTTTCTTAACTACTGGGAAAACGATGAGTCAATCTGGTGTCTGTGGCAGAGAGAGGAGGTCACACCGAGGACGCCAGGCACTCGCACGTCCCAGAGGAGGAAAGGCCGCAGAGACAAAGAGAAAGGCAGGGGCTGCAGGGACAGCAGGGAGGGCATGGGCATGATGGTCAGTAGTCGGCTGTCTGTGTGGTGGAAATGTGGCCCAGGTACCTTCTGGTCTCGCCTGTGCGACACTGGGAATGGATGTAAAGTACCACGATGTATAATTTAAAAGAATCAGAGGAAATTTTTGTACGAAGTTAACTTATCCTTTATTACAAACAAAAGTCATGACGCAATTATAGAGGTTTATGACAACCACAAAAATTAGAAACCGTGCAATGAGGGGGGAGGGGAAGCCTTCCGTTGGGCTGCTGTTTGGGGGTCAAGGCTGGCTGCTCCAGTAAGGGAGGTGGCTGCTCCAGCCCTTCGACAAACTCGAGAGTGGGCACTGGGGTCTGATACATCTTTCAGAGGGGCAAAGGGTGCAGGTGGCTCCTCCAGGTCGGGACAGTGAATCAGAGGTGTGACCAACACCTGCAGTGGCTTCGAATCAGCAGGTGCCATCTCAGCTCCTCACAAGCACTCAGCACTGACAGCCGTGCCAGGCTCAAACAGGTAAGGCCCAGAAGCCAAGTGCTGCTGATGGATGATGGTGGACTAAAGCATGTGGCTCAGGCTATCTGGGACCCATATAAAGAGAACAGGGCGCTCTAAGCCTTCAGAGGGCCAGGCTCAGAAGGTGACAAGAAGGTCAGAAAGAGATCCCCGAAGGAGTGGAGAGTTTTTACTTCGCTTTAGTCAACCTTCAATCTCTGCCTCGTAACTTAAAATGTCTGATAATAGAAAAGAATCGGAGAGCCATGAAATGAGACTGACGTTTGGTTCTACTTGTTGGGTTCATGTTGTTGTACGTGTGTGTGCAGCCAACCAGCAGTGCTCGTTATGTACCAGATCATCTAGTAAGAAGGGTCTTTTACTCAAAACCAGGAAAAGAGGAGAGAGAAAGAACTAGTTTCGAGAGCTTTTTGATTTGGAAAAGCATTACAAAAATCATGATTTTCATCATACAGTAAGGGAGTAGCTTCCTTTCTGTGTTCATTCTCGTGAGGATTAACGATAGAGGGAGTCCTGTGAAATGAAGACCACTTTGTATTCCAGTTGAATTCTTTGAATTTCTTAGTCGTTTCCTTTTGTTTGGTTTTTACTGACATTCAAAAACTGAAAAACTTCTAGCTCGTAACTTTGTTGTTTTTCTAGGTCCCTGCAGGAACAGAAGGAAATCCTGGCTTTAGGACTAGAAGTTTAAGTGAGTCCTAAAGTATTGGAAGAAAATTCTAAAATATACATTGAAGTTCTACAAGACAAAGATTGAGTTTAAACAAAAGAGCCTGAGCTAATTCTTCCAGAAGGTTTGTTACCTTGAATTCAGAGCCCTTTTACAGGTATATTAGAAAAACAAGTAGTCCCACAGTATCAGTCGATTCATGTATAAATGAGAAGAGAGCTAATATTAATGAAACTATAAAGTAGTTGACTGCCAAGCTGATTGTTAAATTGGTTATTATTAAAACAGGAGAACCAACCCACACGCTTAGAAATGAGGTCCCAGACTGGAAGCACTGGTAAACGTAGCTGCTCATAATCTAAGTTAAATAATTCCTTGACAATCTGAGTAGATCTATATCAACATGGCGGTCTTATATGTAATTTGTGGTGTTTAGGATATTATCGAATGGACTTCACGAATCCCTAGAGCTTATTTTTGAGAGGTGCTAGTGAATCAGGAGGGAAAAAAACGAATGCTCAAAAAAGTCCTATTTCCATCTTACACATTTGGGGAAACTGTAAGAATATGTCCAAAGAATCTTGGTCTTCAGTACTTTTATATACAGTAATAAGTAACACCATAAAATAGCACTCGTTTAGATAGAATTGATGGTAGACGTGGCAGTACTACATTCTTTTCTACAATGTCTGAGCATCTGTAGTCCTTAAGATCTTTCCTCTAGACATCAACATTAAATATTGAATACCTCTAGAAAGTGTGAAAATAACTTTGTCTTTGGAAGTAGTTAATGTGAAGTTTTCCCGTGTGTCCCATTGGAGTTTTCTAGTGATGATCCTCGTAGGATGCTTTATCAGTAGGTGTCTGGATTTTATGGACTAAAAACTGATATTTTCTGTTACAGTTGAAATCTGTAAATTACCTTTATACTTAATTTTCTATGTCCTTTCATAGGAAAGAGTAAGCAAAATATCCCAAGACAAAGAATGATGGTCCCCCCCACCAAACCTTGAGCATAACCATTGAGGAACAAGAACTGTCGGAGATCTATGAGTGTGTATCTGTACAAACATCCATGCATACATGGCAAGATTTAACAGAAATCACAGTTCTGACATCATCTGTGGTTTATGTCACACCTCTTCTCTGCTGTCAGCCTCTGTTTTTCTCTTTGGGCTTCCATGGAAAAATACTTGGCCTCATATATCTTGCTCTGAGACTTTACTGTAATCCTTAAATTCTTAATTTCAGTTCAGAAACCCTAAGCTTGGAACTCATGAGTCTCCAGGTTTCCATGACTTTCATCAAAAAAGGAAAATCCTATAGTTTTGCCTTTTTTCAGCTAAAGACAGGAAAGAAAGAAAGAAAGAAAGAAAGAAAGAAAGAAAGGAAGGAAGGAAGGAAGGAAGGAAGGAAGGAAGGAAGGAAGGAAGGAAAGAAAGAGAGAGGAAGAGAGGAAGAAAGTATAGGATCCTTCTCTCTGTCTTGACAAACATAAGGAAGAAAATGCCAACAGAAACAGAGGTGGAGGCAAGTCCTCCAGTAGCCTCCCCTTGTACTTTAAACAGTGCTTTGTCATAGGGTTAATGAAGGAGAAAGTTGACAACATTCATCATATATGTCTGCTGTCAGCAAATTGTATTGTGTGACCATTTGTTTTTTCCAGTCATTGAAAGGATTTTCCCAGCATGATACCTCTTAATACTTTAAAATAATCATCCGGGCAGCCTGGGTGGCTCAGTGGTTTAGTGCCACCTTCCGCTCAGGGCCTGATGCTTGAGACCCGGGATCCAGTCCCACGTCAGACTCCCTGCATGGAGCCTGCTTCTCCCTCTGCCTGTGTCTCTGCCTCTCTCTCCCTCTCTTGTGACTCTCATGGATGGATAGATAGATACATAGATAGATAGATAGATAGATAGATAGATAGATAGATAGATAGATAGATAGATAAATAAATAAATAAACCTTTTAAAAAACTAAATAAAATAATCATCCTAAATGCAGTAAAAGATAAGGAAACCATACTGAGAGGCATCCTGCCAACTTTTTTAACATGTTCTACTTATCTTCCTCCCTTATTTAAGGCTTTTTCTACGTATGCACTGACTTTTTTTGTTAGCTATACTTTTGAGGAAGAAGCTATTCAATTTACAGGTGCTGTATCTTTCCCTAGTCATAAATTCATTGCCTTCTAGAAATACACATTTGCTTCAATGTATCCATTAGAGTGCAACAATCCTGAACTCCTATGGGATTTTTCACAGATGAAAGTTGTTTTTTAAACTTACCTGTTGTATTGAAGTAGGTCTGAAGACCAGGAAGAAAGCTGACTAGTGACTTGAATTGCAAATTGTTGAGAACTAACCAGTGGGTTGTCATGGTGCCTAATGACTCTTAAGAGTACAAAGGAAGTTTATTGATTATTTGAAGTAAAGACAACACAGTCATTTGCAGGAGATCCTTAGCTAGAAAGTTTTGATATTCTTTGAAGAAATTAATACAACAAAACCTTAGAAAGTTTTAGAAGAAGTTACAAAAAAAATCAAAACGTGAGCTGCACACAAGAAAAGTCGTGTATCTGAGGTGACAAAAGTAAGGGAAGCAAGTAAGTGCAGGAAAGCTAGAAGCTTCTCGCTTGGTTGTGGCCACAGAGAGTTTGGACAAGACAACAGGATGTGCCACTTTTGTTTTGTAGGGAAGTGTCGTTTGTGACCATCATATTTGTAAACGGGCTTTCCGTTGGCTTTGGCGGCAACAATGTTTGCCACTCCTCTGGTCTAACTGGACCGAGACATCCCTCGCTCCTGTTACCACTAGTCCACATTTGCAGTGCTGTTGGTTACTTTGGAAACGTGAACTTTATGGATAAAACAGGGAAGTGTCTCTGGCATCGAGTGGAAAACAAGGAGCCCACACAAGGCTCTGTAGGGATGGTGTGTGTGCATGCGTGCACGAGATACTCTCATAACAGGAAATATACAGCACTCAATTTCATCAACAGTAGCTCAAATTTAGTTACTGAAACAGTGGTTTCAATGAACATTGTATTCTCTGCTTCAGGTTTTTGTAGAAGCGACAAAATTGGAAAGTGTAGTACCGTAAAGAACTACAAATTCATCACAATATAGCTGACCCTTCCACAACGTGGGGATTAGGGGTCCCGACAGCATCCCCCAGCACAGCTGAAAATCCATGTATGATTTTTGATTCTGCCAAAACTTGACTGTTAGTAGTAGCCCACTGTTGATTGGATCCTTACCGATGATATAAACAGTAGATTAATATGTATCTTACAATGAAGTGAGCTGGGGAAAAAATGTTATTAAAATCATAAGGAAGAGGGGCGCCTGGGGAGACACAGGGAGAGAGGCAGAGACATAGGCAGAGGGAGAAGCAGGCTCCACGCAGGGAACCCGATGTGGGACTCTATCCTGGGACTCCAGGATCATGCCCTGGGGCAAAGGCAGATGCTCAAGTACTGAGCCACCCAGGTGTTCCCTCTTAGCAATTTTCTATCCACTGACTTCCAATGTGCTTCTTGGCTATAAATCTCCATTTGTCCATGGTGTGTTCAGAATTTAGCCTAGTCCTGGACTGGGTCTCTTTTCCCCTATTGCAATAGTTCCTGAATAAAATCTGCTCTTACCACTTAAACTATTGTCCAGTCCCGATTTCCTTTAACGACAGATCAAAAGTAACAAGATAGAAAACGATATATCCTACAAACGCTAAACAAAAGGAAGTGAGGCTGTCTGTGTTGATATCAAATAACATGGACTTCAGAGCAAGGAAAGTTAAAAATGATAAGCAGGTCAATCCATGAATAGTACACAACAATTTAAAATGTGTCTTCATCTACAAATGGAACTTCAAAATCTATAAAGCAAAATCTGCTCTAACTGAAAAGAAAAGCAGACATATCCACAATGACAGTTCGTGACTTTAACACTTCTTTCTCGGTAATTGATACAAAAGGTAAACAGACAGCAAGGAAATGGAATGTATTTTAAAATTGAACATCATCAAGATCAGACACTTCTATTCTGCAGAAGACATTAAGAGAATAAAAAGACAAGCCACAGTCTGAGAGAAAATCTTTGTAAACCACACACCTAAACAAAGATTTGCACCCAGAAGGTATAAATAACTTTCAAACGCCAGTAATAAGAAAACAAACAACCCAATTTTTGTTTTTATTGACTGCCTTTTTTTTTAAAAAGGATTTTATTTATTTATTCCTGGGAGACACACAGAGAGAGGCAGAGACCCGGGCAGAGGGAGAAGCAGGTTCCCTATAGGGAACCCAATGTGTGGGATTCGATCCCAGGATCCCCACAAATAGCCCAATTTTTAAAAACGGGCAAAATGATTTGACAGTTCACAAAAGACAAATGAATGTCAAATAAGTATATGCGAAGATGCTCAGACATCATTTGTCACAGGGATTAAGTGTAGTAAGAGTTTCCATGGATCCCCAAAGTGAAATAATGTTCAGTCAGCTACCAGGTTTAAGTATTAGAATAAAAAATGTGAAAATACCAGAAGAAGCTCCATATCTTGCACTAAAACATTTACAGCTTTCCTTTCACTTTATGCTGTAAAAAAGAAACAATAGGAATGTCTTAGGATGTCTCAGTCAAGTTTTAAAATGAGAATATGTGAAATATTACTCATGTGTACACACTCTCTCTCCTTCTCTCTTAAATTACTAAATCTTTAAAAAAGGAAAACCACCAGACTGAAGACATCTATGGTACTGTACTGTGTATAAAGAAGTGGACCCATGCATTTCAAACACCTGTTGTTCAAGGGGCAACTGAAATCTCTATCTTTATGGCATATATATGTCAAGTTGTTCAAGGAGCAACTGTACTCTTATCTTTATATCTCCCACTTACTAAACTGTGATCATTAGAAAGCCGTCAGCAGTTGTCCCTAAGGCTAATGACCTCTTTTTTCTCTCTCCTACACCTAGTCTGCAGAACAGGAATGCTGCCCCTCTCTACATTACCAGGAAAAGATGTCTGAGGGCAATTTAGAAGACCTGGTGTCTGTTTCCACGCTTGCCCTTTCCAAGCTGGGCCACCTGTCCTCAGTCCGTGGGGCCTTTGTTCTGTTATGTGTGCTTGAATAGTAGATGGTGGTCAAAGACTCTCATACAGTATAATGTAGTTGGAAAATCGTGCAGCATTTGCCACTCTGTATGAAGAGGTAAAACATGGGTTTGCAGTCACACATGACTCTGGGTTCCTGCATTGTGACCCTTGCTGTAGGCTTTGTTTTGCTAGAGCTCTCTAAGTGTCTGCCTTATAGAGGCCTGTGGGGAGTAAATGAGACCATACGTGGAAATTTCCGAGTGTCTACCTGGGAGGAAGTACATATGATCGCAGGTGGGGCCGTGGGACTGGTGAGGCGGTGAGGGCCTTGGCAGTAGTCAGACTTTGAGTCTTCCTGAGTGCATTGAGTTTTCCTCTGCAGCAGCGAGCAAAGCAGAACAACAGAGGTGCCATGGTCCACAGTAGCCCCACTGTCCTATGTCTTCAGTATATCCCTAAATGCTACTGGGCACCTATGTGGACAGTAATCATCCCAAATAGGTGGTCCTGAGCAAGCAACTGTAGGGGTGCTCTGCAATCTTAGCATGTTTAGCCTGTTTTCCTGGGTCACGAGTGCTATTTTCGAAAGAGAATACTAAAAATGGAAACTGTTGTTTGAACCCATGTGTTTCTAAGCCGTGGAATACTGAAAGTCTTTTGTTGGAGTGAAACCGACTTTTTAGTGGGATATTTTTATAACGGGTACACCACATCGTGTAGCATTTTTGCCTCCTCAATTTGCAAATCTATCTTACCCGTACTTTTTAAAGCTTCAGTCAAAACTTACCAAGAGTTTTTAATACATATTCATTATCTTTCCAGGATAGATCTCGTTGTAACTCCGGTTCCCTCTTTCTTTGATTTGTTCCTTCCCAGTATTCTTCAGAACTGTTACTTCTGAAAGTCTACCGCGTAACATTTTGATGAAGTCCCAATAGTTTGTTTTTGCTTTTGTTTCCCTTTGCCTCAGGAGACCTATCTAGAAAAATGTTCTTATGGTCCATGTCAGCGAAATTACTGCCTGAGCTTTCTTCTAGGACTTTGATGGTTTCAGGTCTCACATTTAGGTCTGTAATCCATTTAATCCATCCTGTTCTATTAGTGGGAATGCAACCTGGTGCAGCCACTCTGGAAAACAGTATGGAGGTTCCTCAAAAAACTGAAAATAGACCTGCCCTGATGATCTAGTAATTGCCACTACTGGGAATTTACCTCCAAAACAGAAAAATGCTAATTCAAAGGCATATATGCACCCCCGTGTTTATAGCCACATTATTTACAATAGCCAAATTATGGCAACAGCCGAAGTGCCCATTGATAGATGAATGGGTGAAGAAGATGTGGTGTATATACACGATGGAACATTATTCAGCCATTAAAAAAGAATGAAATCTTGCCATTTGCAACGATGTGGATAGAACTAGAGCATATCATGCAAAGCAAAATAAGTCCGTCAGAGAAAGACAAATACCATATGCCCTCACTCACGTGTGGAATTAAAGAAACAAATGAGCACAGAAAAAAAAGAGAGGAAGGCAAATCAAGAGACAGACTCTTAATAGAGAACAAACTGAGAGTTACCAGAGGGGAGGTGGCTGGAGGGATGGGTGAAAAGGTGATGGGGAATTCAGGGGAGGCACTTGGGATGAGCCGCGTGTGTTGTATGGAACACTGAATCACCATACTGTATGCCTGAACCTACTGTAACACTGTCTATTAACTATATTGGAATTAAAATTTTAAAAATAATAACCAAAGAAAGCCATTCTGAAGGCATAATAGGAAAATGATACATTAAATATGGACCACAAATTCCCCATCAGTAGCCCTGGAGGCCAAAAAGCTGTGGAACATCTTTAAACTACAAAGGACAAGAACTGTTAACTAAGAATTCTACAGCTCCCAAAAGTCCCTTTCAGGAATTAAAGTGAAATAAAAGTATTTTCAGAAAGAAAAACTGAGAGGATTGGACTCACAAGGTCTGCTCTACCAGAAATGCTGAAGCAAAGGATTTAAGGCAGTGGGGAGTGATTTCAGAGATGCACATGTGTCTTTAAGAATGCAGCAAGGTAAACAGAAACTGGGCTGCCCAGCTGGCTTAGTTGCCCAGCTGGCCCAGTTGGTTAAGCATCTCCTTTTAGCTCAGTTCATGATCTCGAGGTCCTGGGATCAAGGCCCTGCATGAGGCTCCCTGCTCAGCTGGGAGCCTGCTTCTCCCTCTGCCTCTTTGCCTCCCCCTTCTTCTCTCCCTGCATGTGTTCTTTCTCTCAAATAAATAAAATCTTTTCTTTTTTTCTTTTTTTAAAAAAGAGCACACAAATGATGATTAGGATAAAAATAAAGGACTGCTTTTCCTTTTAAGTTTTTAAAATCTAGATATGACTCTTGAGATAAAAAAAAAATGATAGTATAGGCTGATAGGGGTTTGACTGTATATCATATGATAACCACAACATAGAAGTCAGTGGGACGGGTGCTGTTAAATGACTGATACAATGGAACGGTTTCTACATTTTACCTGGTGTCATAGGATACTGCAGGATGAACTGCAAGGAGGGTAGGGAGGCATATGGTAATTCCTAAAGAAACACTTAAAAAATGCAGAGATATGACCATAACAATAGTAGCCTCATTTTAAAAGAATACCTTTTGAAAATCAAATAATCCAAAAGGAAGGAAAAGGAAAAAGGGGCAGAGGAAGAGAAACAGAATAAGACAAAGAGATAACAAAGAAGATGGTAAACCTAAATCCATCCATGCCAAAAACTACATTAAAAATTAATTGTGTAAGGGGTGCCTAGGTGGCTCAGATGGTTAAGCATCTGCTTTCAGCTCAGGTCCTGGGTCCTGGGATCAAGCCCTGCGTCAGGCTCTCTGCTCAGTAGGGAGTCTGCTTCTCGCTTTCATCTGTCCCTCCTCATTCATATTCTCTCTCTCTCTCTCTCTCTCTCTCTTTCTCTCTCTAAAGAAAACAAAACAAACAAAAGGAGAAAAAAATCATGAAAAATCATGAAATTTCGACAAAACAGTCAAGTTTCTTGAGAAACTTTTAACAAAACTGGCAACAAGAAAAAGTATCCTATGTTATTTGTTCCATGTCTGTTAAATGACAGTTAAAGAACAAGTCAGACCCAAATGGCTTCACCAAAAGGAGAGGATGCCACGAGTTTTGACAGAATAGCACTGGTCTTCAAAAATTCTTCACAAAATAGAAAATGTGGATAAACTACCCCTTTATACTAACCTGAGAGTTACAAGAAAGAAAAAGTAGAGACCAGTCTTACTCATGAACATAAGCTAAAATTTAGTGAGTAAATACAATATTAGCAAATAAAATGCAGTCATTTATAAGGACAGTAACACATGATGACAAAATGGAGTTAATTCTGGCATGCAAGTTAGGTTTCAGTCTGGAAAGAAATCCCTCTACCTCATGCTAAAAGACTAAAAAAGAAAATTAACCACTATTATTCCAGTAGATACAGGGAAAAAAGCTTTTAGTAAAACTCAACACCCATTCATGACAAAATCCTAGAAAACTACAAATAGAGATACCATTCCTTAATTGAATAAAGAGTGTATTTTGAAACAATCCAGGTCAATACAGTTCTTGAAGGGATAAAATTGAAATCTTTCCAATAAAAAATAAATTTATTATTTAAAAAAGTGCAATGCAGTTGCATTGCACTGAAATACAACCCAATAAACTGAACATTAAGAATATACAAAAAAAAAAAAAAATTGAAATCTGTCCTTCAGGGACCGAGACTGAGATAAAGCCGAGACCACCGCTCCTGCTAGTCAGTGTTTTGCTGAAGGGATTACCAAATATGATACAGCAAAATGAAAATTTAAGAAGCATACAAATGATGCAACAAGTAAACTTGCTAGTATTCGCAGATGATGTGAATTTGTATAAGAATATGCAAATGAATCTACAAATCAACTTCTAGAATTGGTGAGCATAGCAATTTCGCTTATTATAAGGTATAGATAAAAACCAATTACTTCTGTATGTTAGCAATGTAAAGTAGGAAAATAAAAAATATAAAATAGTGTCATTAACAATAGCACCAAAAAATCAACTTCATTTAAAAAAAGCAAAATCAAGTTAAAGCAAAAGACAAAAAATTTTAAGATCTAAATAAATGGAGGAATAGATAATTCAGTATTTTAAAATACCAGTTTCCTTGTAATGTTCTTTATGTTCTATGTAATCCCCATAAAAATCTTGCTAAGAGTCCTACGATAAGCTGATTTTAAAATTTCTATGGAGGGACACCTGGCCGACTCATTCCGTAGAGCGTGTGACTCTTGATCTCTGGGCTGTGAGTTCGAGCCACACGTTGGGTATAGAGTTTACTTAAAAAAATAAAATAAAATCTTTAAAAATAAAAAATAAAAATAGATAAAATGTATATGGGAAGACAGAGTCAGGAATGCCTCACTCACTCTTGAAGACAAAGTTGGAGGATTTTCCAACTACAGTGATAATACAGTATGGCATTAGGGCAAATTTTGAGTAAAACAGAACTGGAACAGAATAGGAGATTCAGAAATACATCCACACATATATGACCACCTGTCTTATGGTCTGGGGGGCCCTGAGGGAGGGCTTCTTATCAAAAAATGGTGCAAGATGAGTTGAATATTTATGGTGGGGGCTGACCTTGACCCCTAGTTTGCATCATAATCCAAAGAACTACTCCAGATGAATTCTAATTTTAAAACTTTAAGGTAAGACATTACAGTTTTCTTTTCTTTTTTTTTTAAAGATTTTATTTTTTTATTCATGAGAGACACAGAGGGGGAGGGCAGAGACTCAGGCAGAAGGAGAAGCAGGCTCCACATAGGGAGCCTGAGGTGGGGCTCGATCCCGGGACTTCAGGATCACGCCCTGGGCCGAAGGCAGGCACCAAACCACTGAGCCACCCAAGCATCTCCTGACATTACAGTTTTAAAATAAAACAGACAACAATGTCTGTGGGACTTGTGAGGATTTTTAAACAGAACACAAAAATTACTAACCATAAAATGGGAATCACCTATTGGGCTTCATTAAAATCATGACCCTCTAGGTTCACCAAAAGACACCATTATGAGAGTTGGAATGTGTGAAGGAATACACATATTTTATATGTATAAATACTATCTATATTGGTATATATTAGTACATGCATATGCTTATCTAGAAGATAGAACCTTCACAAAGACCATCTAACAGACAAATGAACAGAAGATATGAACAGGTACTTCACAAAGGAATATACTTACATGGTTTCCATGTCCAATATCATTAATCATCAAGGAAACACAAATTAAAACCACAATAAATACCACCTTTGGCTCAGGAGGACACTAATACGAAACACATGTGTGTGATAAGAACAAGAGTGAGTTAGGGTTTGAAGCAATAAAGCACCTTGTGCATTGCTCTTGGGAATCTGCATTGGCGAAATGTCTTGGGAAACTGACTTTAGTTACAGGCTGTCAACTACTAGCTCTCAACCGTGATGAAACCATTTTCCTCTCAGTACTGTACTCCAAGGACGTGTATATACACTCACAGCAGGTTTGTTTGTGATAGCCATTTAAATGAATGTGGAACCTGGAAAAATCCTCTACTGTGCTTGAAATCAGAATGGGGATTCCCTTGGGGAGGAAAGTAATGATGGGAGGGGCCTAGGGAAGAGTTTGTGGTGCTACGAATTTTCTATATGTTGGTCTGAGTGACGGCTATGTGAGTGCATCGACTTTATAATGCATGTTAGATCTGTCCATTTTACGTGATGATACCTCAGTAATCAATGTTTGATGAAAAGCAATGAGATACACCCCTTAAAACTACCCTTCAGGAATTCACCTCTTAACTTAGCAGTATATAACTGAGAATACCACCTGGTTCCGAACTCCAACCCATAGGCCTGGACGTAGGAGACTCGATTTTAATAGTTTGTAAACTAATTAGTAGATCATATAAATTCCAATTGATATTTTGCAAAATATTTTGATCATTCTAGTGTACCTCATCAATGTCCAAAAATACAGCATTTTCATAGGTAAGTTTTATGAGGTAATGTTTGCATCTTGAGGGGATCCCTGGGTGGCGCAGCGGTTTGGCGCCTGCCTTTGGCCCAGGGCGCGATCCTGGAGACCCGGGATCAAGTCCCACGTCAGGCTCCCGGTGCATGGAGCCTGCTTCTCCCTCTGCCTGTGTCTCTGCCTCTCTCTCTCTCTCTCTCTCTGTGACTATCATAAATAAATTTAAAAAAAATTTTAAAAAAATGTTTGCATCTTGTGTCCATGCTGTGAACATATTCCTATATACACTTTACATTCGTGAACACTTATATGCCACCGATATTGAATAGAATCCAGGGAGTTTGTTGTTGTTGTTTTAAATTAGAATAGTGAGAAGAAATTATCGAAAAGTTCCATTTTCATCACTAACCATCAACCTGGGAAAACCCTTAATCTCTTTAGATTGCGGATACAACAGTGGCTTGAGCTTGGGGCAGCCTGTCTCTGCTGTGTATGTGAGCTCCCAGTAATCAACAGGCTGCCTCAGCTGGTTGTTGAGGTTGCTTTGAGATCTCACACACTGTGATTCCAACTGAACGGGACCTTCTAAGAGAAGCATCTCGACCAGTCTTTGTATTATTGTCTAACCTAGAGAATGCCTCATTTCCTCCATAATTTGCTTGGGTGATCAAATTATCAATTAACTGAAAACAGATGAGTACGTCTGGCTTGCCCGACATCAAGTGTATCGACTTTCCTTTGTTTGGTTAAGTTTTACTTAGTTCTCTCCCAACCACGATTAATAAGCCATGACTTCTATTTTCCCGGTCATATCAATCACATGAAAGATGTTGGCTGCCTAAAAAGACACCATCTCATAAAGATAGCTATAAACAGAGGACAAGAGTAAATTCTACCCAGCAATCTATCTACCTCTGGGGTTTGTATGTACGTGTAGACTCACTGCCACAATCTAGCATGACTTGTGCCTTACAAGGAAAGTCTTAAAATCTTCCTTTGAAAAGGCAAATTAGCCTATTTTATACTTAAGTGATTTTCATCATATCTTTCAGATCTCTTTTAGGATTATTTTCAGGCTGCAGTCTGACATCAATGAACAACATATCCATATCAATGCAGCGTGAACTTAAGCAAAAGGAATATGTCATTTTATGGACAAGAACATCTTAAGCAAGTCAAACAACATGCAGAAAATTACAAAGACTGTGCCAGGGTGTGTCAGATTTCATCAAAACAGACTGAGCGAGGCATGTAATGGCAGATAGAGCTTAAGACAGAGATTGATCAGACCATAAACAGACTTTTAAGGTACATGCAGGCATTTCACCCTCCAAGACGTGGGTATCACCAAGGATGCAGAGGCGGGCAGCAGATCAAAGCAGTACTTCAGGAAATGCAGGACTTGTCTAATATTTGAAATGTAGTGATGGACGGATTTCCTGAATTGCCATCGTGCATACTCTCATCAATGGAAAATGTTGATCCCCAACCCAGTTCTTACCGGAGGAGCAGAAATGGCTGGTTTCTCAAGTTCAACATATGTAGAAATGTACTTTTTACTCTCACTCTTCTCAAAAATACTTTCTGTTTCCCTTAGTGACACTTCCATCCACATCGCTATGTATCTCAGGGCTTCATGCAACATAGGATGAATATGTTGTCTGGTTTTTCTGCTCAGACATCCCTCCCCAGTCTGGCTCCCATGGACCCCATTTCCATGGCACCCCCTTATGTCAGGTGCCTCCTCACAGTTAACCTGATCTTCTCACCGACCTTCCTCCAGCAGCACCATTTGTTTTAAGATTCTTATTTTATTTATTCATGAGAGACACACAGAGAGAGAGAGAGAGAGAGAGAGAGAGAGGCAGAGACACAGTCAGAGGGAGAAGCAGGCTCCATGCAGGAGCCCGATGTGAGAGTCAATCCCAGGTCTCCAGGATCACGCCCTGGGCTGAAGGTGGCGCTAAACCTCTGAGTCACTGGGGCTGCCCCTCCAGCACCTTTTGTCTTAGATTAGTGCCCCACCTTGCTGCACCAAAATGTAAGAAGTAAAAAAGTAAGTGAACAAATAAGTAAATAAATGGACAAAGGTTTGAGGCAGCCAGTTTATTCACATCGTCATTTAAGTTCTTCAGGTCTCTCAAATGTAAAAGACAAAGTCCATGCACTCTCACCTAAGATACAAGTTAAGGAGATATTCAAAATATTTATCTGCTAGTACAAAGTGGACACCAGGTCCTCGTGCTCTTACCCCAGCGTCCCCTTCAGCCTGTGCTTGGTTGCTTTCACATAACCACTTTGTGCTTCAACAATGTAGATCCCATTTTACTTTGACCCCTGAAAGATTCAGAGCTTCAGAGCTCATCTTATGGCCCAATTTTAGTAACAATATGGCCTACCAAAGCGTGCATTTCAAAACACAAACCTTCTTTGTAATCATGCTACTTCTGCCCATTTGTCCTTAGTCAAAATAGTAGTCCTAAATTATACATATGCATACATTTCTATTTTGTATGTCTACGTATTTTATGATATATGCATGATATAAATATGCTTAGGATATAAACATAGAGAGCGGTGCGTGTGTGTGATGTTGAGTGTCCCAGAGCTCCATCTAGCATCTCTTCTCCATTTAAACTCTCTTGGAGGTGTCAACATGTCTTATAGTTTTAAATGCCATCTCTAAGCTGATAACTTCCAAACGTGATCTCCAACCCACAACTCTCTCTCCTCAACATCAGCAAAACAGCATCAACAGATATATAAAAATCCTGGAAGAAAGGATTTTTTAAAAGAACCTTTGTGATAACCCATTTCGATGAGGTCAATATTAAGTATTACTGGAGTCACTCAAATTCCACATTTCTAGTGAATGCCAATGCTCACATGCATTGCTTTTAAGAAATGTGTTTAAAGATAAGATCACATCATTCCACAAAATTATATTTATGTCACACATATGACAAACATGTAAAAAGAAAAAGCATTTTGTTGGATTTTAAGGGCTGTTTGTGTGTTGTTGTTGTTTTTTTTTTAAGATCGTTCATGGTAATTTGTGAAACAAGAGACAACAGGACCAAAATGGAGACACTTGTGCTAAGTTCATATCACCAAACCAAGACTTAGTACCTAATCTAACTAGTTTCAACCTGTCCCAAGGTTGTAATTTTAAGAAAGTAAGTCTAGAATTTCCTGGTAGCCCTAGTGAGGTAATATGCCTGATAGATCCCTCCCTCCTCCACAGAAAGATGTGGTCATCCACTCTTTCCTTGTCCCTATTGCCCTGTGCCTTTAAATATTCTCCCATTTTATACAGCTCTTTGGAACTCCTTTCTATATTTCTGTCTGCTGGAGGGGATGCTGTTTGATTCATGAATTGGTGAATAGAGAAGCCACTTTGATCTTTATATTTATTTGGTTGAACTTTTTTAACAGACCCTTCAATCTCCTTCAATAATTAAATAAAGTTTGTTTGAAAAATATAGTGGGTAACTACATGCCCTTGTATGTGACAAATACATCAAAATATATTTATTGTATTTTTCTTATAAAATTCTTAATTATTTTTACCAAAAATTAAATCAGTTTGGCTTAAATACATAGTGTATTTTTTCCTTTTTAAAAAATTTTAATTTCAGTATAGTTAATGTGCACTTTCATAGAGAAACAGATTAGTTTCAGGTACATAAGTAGTAATGCAATAATTCTATCTCTTACTCAGTGATTATTGTAAGTATGCTCTTTAATTCTCTCACCTGCTTCCCCCATCTCCCCACTCTCCACACCGCTGGACACTATCTGTTAAGAATCAATTTTTGGTTTGTCTCTTTATTCCCTTTGTTTCGTTTCTTAAATTTCACAAATGAGTGAAATCATCTGGTATGTGTCCTTCTCTGACCTATATGGTCAGGTTTAATCCAATCGGTAGTAAACTGGAAGAGAGAGGCCAGGCAAAAGTCGGTGGAAACAGGCTTTTAATGGGATGGGCTCTGGGGCAAGGTTCTGCTGGCTGGCCAGCAGGGGAGGGAGAGAGTGGGGAAGTCACAGGCTGGGAAAGTCGCATCCAGGCAAACCTCAGGGGGATCTATAAAGAGTTTTTGGCGGGAAGATGGGGGCAGGGTGGCATTCCAGTTAGGGCAAGGGTTAAGGGTCTTTGTAAGCTAAGTTAGGGTAGGGCAGCAAGGCAGCGTTATTGGGAGGTTGCTGGCCTGGGGTCCGCCGTTCTGAGGTCCCCAGTCTCACCAGGCCAACATCTATCGCTTAGCATTATGTTCTCTAGACCTATCCATGTTGTTGCAAATGGCAAAATGTCTTTCTTTTTGATGGCCGGATACTTTTTCATGATGTATTCATACCACACCTTCTTTATCATCTATTGATGGATACTTGGGTTGCTTCATAACTTGGTGATTCTAAACAATGTAATCAACATAAGGTGCATATTTCCCTTTCCTTGTGAACTAGTGTTTTCATATTCTTTGGCTAAGTAATGATTACTGGATCGTATGGTAGAACTGATAAACGAATTCAGTAAGGTCACAAGATACAAAACCAACGTATAGAAATCTGTTGCATTTCTGAACACTCATAAAGAAGCAGTAGAATGAGGAATTAAGAAAAGAGCATATTTTAAAATAAAATACTATTATTTATATTCCCCAAATGAATGAGACCATATAATAATAGTGAAAGGGAATCGAAGGGAAAGGAGAAGAAATGGGTAGGAAATATCAGAAAGGGAGACAGAACATGAAGACTCCTAACTCTGGGAAATGAACTAGGGGTGGTGGAAGGGGAGGAGAGCGGGGGGTGGGGGTGAATGGGTGACGGGCACTGAGGGGGGCACTTGACAGGAGGAACACTGGGTGTTATTCTGTATGTTGGCAAATTGAACACCAATAAAAAATAAATTTATTATAAAAAAATAAAATAAAATAAATAAAATAAAATACTAGCTTTTTTAAAACCAAGTAACAGTGTTTAATTATGGCAGTAAGGCCTCCAGGAAATGTGGGATAGGGCTCAGTTATAAAAATTACACCTCCCATAACTGTGGGAGGATAGGGAAAGTGGGGACCAGGAAAGCAGTTAAAAGATCAAATACATAGTCACCAACCAGTAAGGTGAAAAGTTCAAACAAACACCCCCCCACCCCAGGTGGGAATGAGAAGGAAGGCAAGCAAGTAGGGAAGCCTAAGGTGAGCCATGCCTCTGTGTCGCTGCCACTCCGGTGGGCTGCTGCTGAGCATCTGGTGGTGGGTCAGGTGCTGGTGTTGATCAGTGGGACCAACAGTCAAGAAGAAGAACAGGATGTGTAGTAGAGGAAACAAGAATGAGGTGGAACCTAAGAGCTCCTCTGCAGCTTCCCCACCACGTCTGATCACAATGACTTTACTAGAGATGAAAAATCTCCTGCTCCACTTCGACCTTCCCAATCTCACACAAATACCACTTTTTTGGCCCACTCTAATCCAGAACGACCATGAAGCACCCTCCATCCCCTTCCGATCAAATTCTCCCTCTTTCTTTTCCCCTGAGGTACTCCTGCTATCAGTCATTTTGATGAGGGAGCAGGGCTAGCTGAGGACAAAACCACAGCTAATATCCCACAAACAACCCCCACCCAGAGTGGGATATGTCTGACATTCTTCAGGAAGTTTCCAGTTGTCTTCACGTTAATGTCTTGCTAGAGGGAAAATGAGTCTTTAACTTGACAATGGCAAGGCCTCCAGTATCTTGGAGGTTCTCCTTAGCCTATGAAAATCCTGATGGAATCTGCCTTTAGCTTACCTCCCCCAACTCCTGGGCATATAATCAGCCACCCCTCACAGGCCTTGGGCAGCTGCTGCTCTTGCCCACAGGTCCAGTCCCTGTGCTTTAATAACATCATCATTTTGCACTAAAGACATCTCAAGAATTCTTTCTTGGTCGTCGGGTCCAGGCTCTTGACCTCACCTGTATTCCAAAACTTCATCAATTTCCCCTAGTACCTGAGGATACTTACAATGAATATATTCCTCTAACCTTCCTACCAGATTTCCTCTCCAGCCATCTCACTGCTATGCTTTCCTATTTGTGATCATCTGTCTCTCTGTATCCAGCACTTTCCATATCACTGCCTTGCCCCATGCTTATCTTTTCAGATGCTATATACCATGAAGATTGTTGCACAGTATTTTTGTAACCATGGGTCTTTTTTCTCTGCATCTGTCTAAAACATTTCTATTGCTGAATCTGACCAGTTGTCTGCATTCTGTAGGCTGAGATAAAGCTAAACAAATCAGTTTGATGTCTTACTCAGAGAGGGTCTCAGGATCTTCAATCTCCTGGATTTTTCCCTTGTTATCTCTCTCTTATAAAGACTAACAAAGACTATGAACTTTCTTATAATGCCACAGGAAACAGCATGAGTTTCACGTTTGAATCAGTTCCTCTTTCCTCACAAATGCCATGGGGGCAAAATAGAGGCAGATCTCAGTGGAAGCAGTATATACAGTAAATGTGTATCACAGTTGAGATGAAGAAACCACAACCCTTTATAATTGGGATGCAAGCAAATAGGCCCCACATTTGCCCTGGAGGTAGGTGTTATCTTTATTATACGAATTTGCAAACAAATCAACCCTCTGCTTTAGAGAAAGAGACTATCTCTAAGGCTGTTTGCTATACGAATGTTACTGAAAAGATAACCTTGAATAAGAGCTGTGGTTATCACTTTAAAAAAATACAAAGAGGTATACTTAAGCCAATAGTACAAATAAAATGGAATCCTGAACAAAACAATTACTCTAACATAAGATTTAAAAGGAAGAAAAATGAACAAAGACAGTATAAACACGAAGCAAATATCAATATGGTAGACCTAAATCCAACCATGTCTATGGTTCGATTGTCTAAATGGAATTATAGGTATCTAAATGCACCAATTAAAAAAGGTGATAAAAAAACACAGCTATATGTTGTCTACAAAGAATCCACATTAATAAGAAGATGCAGACCTCATAAAATAAGTGAAAGAGCTATATCATGCAAAACTAAGCCTAAGAAAGTTTGAGCGGCTGTACTAAAATCAGACAAAATGAGGTCACAATATTTTATAAGAATAAAGGGTCTAAGTCATCAAGAAGATGCAACAATCCTAAATGTGTACACATTCAGTATCAGAGCTTCAAAATACATGAAGCACAAACTGAAAAAAAAAAAAACTGAAAATGATTCAGGATGTAGAAATCCTAAGCAGTGTAGCAAAAGCTAATAGAACAAAACACACAGAGAGAAAGAGAGACTTTAGCAAGTTCATCGGATAAAAGATTACAAAACTCAATTGCACTAGCACTTACCGTGAAGCTATAGTGATATAGACAGTGTGATATTTTTGTATGGATAGAAACATAGATTAAGAGGATAGACTGGGACTCTCATAGGTGGCAAGTTGATTTTTTACAAAGATGCCAAGGTACTTTGATGGGGAAGTCCTTTTTGAGAAATAGGAGTAGATCTAGGTCTGCAGTTGCGAAAAAGGATGAACTTCAACAATTACCTTAAACTTTATGCAATATTTGACTTGAAATTAATCATAAACATGAATATAAAGACCACATCTTTAAACCTTGTATGAAAGAAGCATAAACCTACGACCCAGCAATTGCACTGCTGGGATTTACCCCAAAGATACAGATGCAGTGAAATGCCGGGACACCTGCACCCCGATGTGTATAGCAGCAATGTCCACAGTAGCCACACTGTGGAAGGAGCCTTGGTGTCCATCGAAAGATGAATGGATAGAGAAGATGTGGTCTATGTATGCAACGGAATATTACTCAGCCGTCAGAAATGACAAATACCCACCATTTGCTTCGATGTGGATGGAACTGGATGGGGAGGGTATTATGCTGACTGAAATAAGTCAATCAGAGAAGGATAAACATTATATGGTCTCATTCATTTGGGGAATATAAAAAATAGTGAAAGGGAATAAAGGGGAAAGAGAAAAATCAGTGGGAAATATCAGAGAGGGAGACAGAACATGAGAGACTCCTAACTCTGGGAAACAAACAAGGGGTGGTGGAAAGGGAGGTGGCCGGGGGTTTGGGGTGACAGGGTGATGGGCACTGAAGGGGGGCACTTGATGGGATGAGCACTGGGTGTTATGCTATATGTTGGCAAGTTGAACTCCAAATAAAAAGAAATTTTTAAAAAAAGAAAGAAGCATAGAGATAATCTTCAGAGTTTGCTGTTTCTTTGAAGGGACACCAAGAGTCCAAACTAAAAGGGAAAAAATGATAAATTGGACTTTGTAAAATTAAAATTTTCTGTTCTTCAAATACAGTATTGACAAAATAAAGGAATAAACCTTCTGCCACGTACAAGAAGATTAGGCCGGCTAAGAATTCTCAGCTTCTGCTGTCAGCAAGCTGGAGACCCAGCAGAGCCAATCCTAGTGCATCTGAAAGCCTGAGAACCAAAACCTCTAGTCCTAAAGCCAGTGGCTCAAGGTCCAAGAAGAGCTGAGGTCTCAGTTCCAGTGGCAGGAAAGACCTGTGTCTCAGCTCAGCAGCCAGGCAGGCAGGAGGTGAGCCCCTCTGGCTTGCATCGCTTGAGAGAAGATCAGCCTATTTCTCCTATCCAGCCCTGCGACTGACAAGGTGAGGCCCATGCACAGCAGGGAGTGCCATCTGCTAGGCTCAGTTTACCAGTTCTCAGGTTAATCTCATCCCGAAGCATCCTCCCGGACACAGCGGAATGTTTGACCAGATCTCCAGGAACCCTGTGGCTGAATCATAAACTATATCAAGTATGGTTGATGCTGAATCATAAACTATATCAAGTATGGTTGCTGAATGGGAGGAATGTACAACTACGGTGGAAAAAGTTGGGCAGTTCTTGGTCAAGTTTACGTGTACTTACCTTACAACCTAGCGATTACACTCCTCTGCCTTTACCAGAGAAACAAAGATACAGGACCACACAAAAACTTGTATGTAAGTGATCTTGATCCATAGTATGCAAATCTTTATGATTTCAAAAGATCTGTATGGTCAAAATATAGGACCAAACCACAAAAATGCTTGCAGATAGATGATATTTATTTACAATAACAGAAAACCGGAAATAATCCAAATGTCTATCAGCAAGCAAAGGGCTAAAAAGTTGTGTTGTGTTTATACAACGGAATACTTCGCAGCGGTAAACAGGAATGAGCTGCTGATGTACGCAACCACACAAACGAATGACAGAAATACGAAAATAATGAAAAATGAAATGAAAAAAAGAAAGAATGGAAAAAAAAAACCTGTTACAGAAGAGTAAGTGCTCTAGAATTCCCATTTAAATGAATCTCTAGAAAGATAAAGATATAGTGACAGGAAACAGCAACGATTGCCTTCTCCTGGGGCTGAAGTGAGAAAATGATTTGGAAAAGACTGAGAAAACATGATCGGAATAATGTAAAGATCCTGCATCTTGATCTTTGTAGTGGTTCCCAGGTGTATAAATTTGTCAAAACTCAACAAAATTTACCCTAGGTGAAATTCAGTACATTTTATCGTATGTAAATGACATCTCAGTAGAGTTGATTTAGAAACAATAGAATGCACAAAAATGTCAGGATTTTTTTTTTAATATTTTTTTTTATTTTTTTATGATAGTCACGGGGCGGGGGGCAGAGACATAGGCAGAGGGAGAAGCAGGCTCCATGCACCGGGAGCCCGATGTGGGATTCAATCCCGGGTCTCCAGGATCGCGCCCTGGGCCAAAGGCAGGCGCCAAACCGCTGCGCCACCCAGGGATCCCAAAAATGTCAGGATTTAAGACTGATAAAATAGTAAATTGTCTCGAATGAAAATAAGACCCAGCGGCCCATATTGATTGGTAGCAACAGAGAAAAAGGACTGTGATTTATTGAGTACCTACTAGGTATAAGGCATTCTGCTAAGCACTAGAATGTATTATGTTATTTTATGTTTTTAAATTAACCCAGAGCGTAGTAGTATTAATCCACTTTACAGGTGAAGAAACTAATACTTAAGGAGTTTATGTTCCTAGACAAAGTGCCTGTTCTCACACCCTGTTAAGAGGTCACGCCAGGCCCCAACTCCAGCTGCATGGGACTCTAAACTACTCCTATTTTTCTGCCATCTTCATTATATTTCCTAAAGAACAGGAATAGAACAGTCAAGAAGTACAAATCTTAAAAGGATATTATAGTTAGAAATAACTGTACAATTGAGAAACTAAGATCACATTCCACGTAGTTTTGGTATAGCTTAATGATAGCTAAGAGTTTGGAATCCCTTGCTAATAAACACTTGCTGTCTCAGCTCACGCCAGCACAAAGAAGTGTTGTAGTACAAACTCCAGACCTCAGAGTTCCAAAAGGAAAGTGATCTCCCTCAGACCCCATTAAAACTGCCTGCACTTGAGTGGCATGCATGTAGCGGGGTGGTTTCCATGCCTCAGATGCTCCTCAGGTTTCAGGGTGACAATCTGAACCATAGGGAGCCGGAGTTTCAATTTGGCCCTCTCCAGTAGCTCTACCCTGGATTCAGTGGTGGCTGCCTTGTGGTCATGAACTGACTAAACCCAAAGGCCTGAATTCCTTTGTTAACCTTGAACCCACCCCAACTTCCCAAAATTCCTTCAGGTCAGTGAATTATCTAGAACCAGGATTGACCTTCAGAGTTGTTTGGAACATACCTGAATCTACAATTAAGCACAACCTTGCTATTATTTTTTCCTCTAGTGGCTGCACAGTATTTTATTACTATTCAGAAGACTATATAGATGTATCTATCTATCTTATTCTTCCCGTTCTATTACTTGACTCCAGATAACTTCAAAATTATCTCGCTGATGAAATAAATTTAGAATATTGTGTGTCGTAACTGTAGGTATTGTTAATTTGGTTTTAACCAAAAGAATTTTGACTTCTCTTACTGGACAACTACTTGTTTATTAACGATAGTAAAACATGAGGTCTTTATGGGATTTTTAAATATTTCTATGAGGAAAAATCATTACCCCTTCAGAAAATTTCTGGTTAAGTTTCCAGTAAAAAAAAAAAAAAAAAAAAAAACATTTTAAAACAGATTCTTTATATTCAGACCCAGAATGGGCTATAAAGAAAATTCTTTTCTCAGATATTTGATCACTGAAGTGCCCCAGGGCTCAGGCCCTGGTCCTTGCTGTTTACACTCACTCCGGGGTCCAGGTCAGGAGTGATATCATCTCCTGTCCTGCCTTTCAGGGCTGTTTGTAGGTGGACACCTCCCACATTCATCATTCTCCCACTGAATTGTATATCCAACTACTCATGTAACCTCTCCTCCAGTTTCTGCAAATAAACATGATCTCACCAACTCCCCCTGAACACACTCATCTGTATTCTTCACCCCTATGACTTGACTGCAATGCTGTCTTCCCAGTTAGCCCCCAGACCTCAGAGCTGTCTTTAATTCCTTGCTGTCTTTCAAACCCCCATCCAGTGCATCAACAAAGAAAACTTTTATCTTGACCTTCAATATAGATCCAGAATCCAGCTGTTTTCTATTATCTACACTGCTAGATCCTAATTGAGGTGACCGTCTTCTCTTGCCTGAATTCTTCAGAAGCCTTTTGTGTGGGGTTTTCCTGCTTTTCCCCATGCCCCACTGTAAGATTCTACATGGAGCAGCCATCTTGATCCACTTAAAGCAAAAGTAAGATCCTATAACTCTTCTGAAACCAATTGAAGGCTCACCCAGCTCAATCACTATAAAAGCCAAAGTGAGGATGGTGGTCAAAAGGCCTACTTGATCTGTCTGCCCTTCCTTGTCTCTTTTATCACAACCTCTATGTCTGCCTTCCTGAACACTCTGCTGCTTCCTTTACTGTTTCTCAGAAACCCATACAAGTTCCCATAGACTCATTTTAGCTCATTCCCTTGCCTAGAAAATTCTTTGTCTTGAATTTCTCTTAGAAAGCCTTCACTTGCTTCAAGTCTGTTCCCAGAGGTAAACTGTTCATGAAGGCCTACATTGATCATTTATTCTAACTGTAAATCCCATCTCCCTGGCACCCCTCATTTCCATTGTCCTGCTCCATTTTTTCTTTGCTACACGTCTCTTTCTAAAATGCGATGTGATGTTATGTATTTGTTGCTAATTACTGGTTTCCCACTCTAGAAGCTTCACCAGAGCAGGAACTTTTACATCTTTCTGTCTCTGCTGTACCCAATGAGGTGAAGACCGTGCTTTACACAAGATAATAGCTTATTGAATAATTGAACAAATAAACTATGAGATACAGAATTTCCACTCACTCATTGGACAGATATATTGAGTGCCAAGTATGTGCCAGTCCCTGTATCAGCCATTGCCATACAGTAGAAAGCAAAAGACCCATGTTCCCATGAGCTCACTCATAGCCTATCCAGGGGACAATCACTTTACAAATATTCATTCAAACAAGTACCTACATGAAAAGTGGAAAAGGTGCTATGAAAGAAAATGACAATGTACCATAAAATATCATAATGGAGAGAACTAGCTTAAATTAGAGGTTCAGGAAAGACCTCATTAAAGAAGTAACATATCTGATGAACATTGTAAGGTTAAATTCCTACATAGGGAATCTTAATAGCAATTGAGATTGGGCAGGTGGAACATAATTAATAGATAGGAGAGCAGCATTAGATGTGACTAAAGAAGTCAGCATGGACTAGACCACACCAGGCTTTATTGGCTCAGAGGGTTTTGATTTCATCCAAGGTGCAAGGAGAAGACTTTGAAGAGAACTAATAAGCAAAGTAACAACATAATGATGTTTGGGGCTTTGCACTATTAGGCTACCTGTTGTGGGTTTGGGAATGATTCAGAAAAGAACAGAGTTAGGGACACCTGGTGTGTCGGGGGGGCTCAGTCGGTTGAGCCTTTGACTTTCGGCTCAGGTCAGGATCCCAGAGTCCTGAGATCCGCCCTGCATCAGGATCCCTGCCCAGTGGGGTGTCTGCTTCTCCCTCTCCTTCTGCCCCTCCCTGCCCCAACTCATGCACTCTCTCTCATGCTCTCTCTCAAAGAGATAAAAGTTGTCTTAAAAAAAATTGAAAAGATTTGAGTTACAGTGGGAAGGCTAGCCAGAATGCAATGATATTAGTTCTAGTGAGAGATGACATGGGACATACAAATGTGACCTGGGTGCTGACTATAGAGAAGAAAATAATAAGATGGTTATAAAGTATATTTTAAATTAGAATGGTCGCGGGTTAGATGTAGAAACAGATATGGCTGCCTGTTTTCAGTCATAAGCAAATGGATGGATACAGGTAGATAGAAATGTTGGGGTGAAAAACAGATAATAACATAATGAATCACTGACCACCTTTGTAAGGAGATGGGGATTAGGAAGGAGATGATAGAAAAAAAATTAAGTCCATTGTTTGAGTTTAATCGGGTTCATTCTGGTGATCATTCCCATATTTTATCCATGTTGTCCCATATTGTGCCAGAAGGCTCTGCTCTGAAAGAGTGTCTGAGTCTCACAGTTTTGCACGGAATGAACAACGGGCTAGATACTTCAGGCACGGAAAGCTTGTGAGATGTTGTGTAATATGCATCATCCTGAGCATCTCTTTTCATCCTCACACCAGTAATGTAGAGTCCGTCTTCTTCAGGTCTCGTCTTCAGGGTCTCGGCTTGGAAAAATCTCCACCTGGTCCTCCTTTATTTTGACTGTGGGTTGTGATTTTTTTTTTTTTTTTGAGTCTGGGCAGACCAGATGGGACCAGGTGAGGAGCAAGGATTTGGCCTACAGCAAAGCTTGGGAAGGAATGTAAATATCTGTAAATATCGTATCGTGAGCCCTGAAGAGGACAAAGCCCACAGCAGAATGTCCATGTGAATGAATCACCGACACGCAAGCCTGGGCACAGGACAAGGGTAGGTATTCTAGGGGTCCAAACTTGGCAGGGGACACAATGAGACACGGGGAAAGCATGCAGCTGCGAAAGGTGTCCCCACAACAGACAGCCACAGGCGGAGGTGGTATTCAAGAGTTCAGATAAAGGTTGGCACCTCATTGTTTTGGAGAAACACACTGAGAATGCAGTTTGGGAAGCTAGGATTGTTAAGAGGCCCATGTGATGGAACAATCAGAATATCCTTGCAGAGCCGTTCCATCACTAGTGTTCAGTGCCCTTCTTGAATTCCTGGGGGAGACCAACAGACGTGCACCAGATGAAGCCGAGCCAGGCCCGAGGCAGTGACGTGTACAGACTGTCGATAATGGTATAGAATGATTCCTCCGGTGAGCCTTGACTCACACCTACTCCTGGGTCGAGCAGTTTCTTGTTGCCTCTGCTGCATTGTTAAGTCTGACACCCCATGGACTGGTGGTCTCATCGTCGTCTTTTAGAGTTTGAAGACTCAGCCAAATGCATAGGTAACATCCTACTTGCTCTTCTCTTACTTTTAATCATACAAGTTGCCTAAAAGGGTGACTAATGTATTCAGGCCTTGAAGAGTCATTAGTGAGAAACTGAAACAATGTGAAGACCCAGAAAGACCGTACTTTCCGCTTCAAGTTCCGCCTGTCTGTTTCTCATTGACTTTGGTGCTATCAAATCACAACGACTGAGGCTCCCCGGAACCATTGAGAAAAGTATCAAGTGTCATCTAA
Source organism: Nyctereutes procyonoides (assembly GCF_905146905.1). Taxonomy (NCBI): domain Eukaryota; kingdom Metazoa; phylum Chordata; class Mammalia; order Carnivora; family Canidae; genus Nyctereutes; species Nyctereutes procyonoides. The sequence goes on from NW_026575120.1 coordinate 31,492,290, forward strand.
GCTGGGACATATTTAAAACACTGCATTATCACTTTGCTAAATAAGATAAGATGTCTTTTTTTGTTTCACATCTGAAGCTAGATGTGGTCAGATTCGTCTACAAATTCCAAAGAACATTGCCGAATACCAGATACCATGAGCCCATTTCAAAGCCAAGAGTGAATGATGTCTGGAATTTATGTCCCTGCCAGTTTCACACATCTTGGAATGATATAGTTCCTAACAACGTAGAGATTAGCTGTCACAGTCTTTAAGTGGCAGTTTGGTACAAAAGGACCATGGTTTTTGTCAGGTTTAATCTGATCGGTAGTGAACTGGAAGAGTGGCCAGGCAAAAGTTGGTGGAAACAGGCTTTTAATGGGATGCACTCTCTGGCAAGGTTCCATGGCCTGCAGGGGAGGGAGAGAGCAAGAAAGTAGGGAAGTTGCGGGTCTGGGAAGTCACACCAAAGCAAACTGTAGGGGGTCTATAAAGACTTTTTTGGGGGAAGCATATGGGGGCAAGGCAGCATTCTGATTAGGGCAAGGGTTACAGGTCTTTGTGTGCTAAGTTAAGGTAGGGTGGCAAGGTTACTGGCCTGGGGTCGGCCGTTTTGAAGTCCCCAGTCTTGCCAGCCCCACAGTTTTTCCACATACCCCCTTACCATTTCCAGTATCTTGCCCTTGTGTGTGGTGGGTATATTATCAACACGTTTTACTGTTGGTCAGACATGTCTTCTAAGGTAGCTACACATGTGTTTAGTGTAATAGTATTACAGGTGTTTTGTGCTAGGGGTACACAATAATATTAAAATTAAGCAAAAAGAGGGGCATCTGGGTGGCTCTGTCCGTTAAGTGTCCAACTCTTGATCTCAGCTCAAGTCTTGATCACAAGATCACAAGTTCAAGCGCCATGTTTGGCTCCACACCCAGTGTGGAGCCTACTTAAAAAAAGAATAAGCAGAAGCAAAGTTAAGGCACAGGAAAATAAGTTATAAGATAAAACTAGGAATGGGGAAAGCACAAAATGTAATAACCTGGAGTCCAATACTCTTGGCTGTAGCTTTTTCTGGAAGCCAATAAGAATATGAGAGCATAATCAGTTGTATTATTTCTAAATATCTCCTTAGTGTTTATAAAATACATAAATACTTATAAGATATCTATCAAGTGTTTATAAGATAAAAACGATAGAAACTTGGGTCAGGCCTACCCTACTTATTCCCAGTACTTTGTCAGGAGGGACAACTTTTCCCTTAGGTCAACAGGGTACTGCAAAATGTAGTAAACAATATTCTTAACAAACCTCCACAACAATCACATTCACAAGAAGCCTAAGAACTAGGCTCTTTCCCCCAGGGCCCATTTCAAACTCTTTTTGATGCCTCAGGCAAAGCCGTCTTGTAAGACTAAAATCTGCTGATGTTGCCCTGGTGCTTAAATTCTGCAAGTGGTTTTCCATTGCTTTTGGAATAAAAATCAGACAAGATCGGGCGCATTCAGGGTGTTATGGCCGTAGACTTTTGGAATAAAAATCAAAGTCCATAAGGTTACAATCAGGGTCCTATATATTCTGGCCCCAGAATGCTCTCTAAACTGCACCTCAATTGAGTACATTTCAAGTCATGTTCCTCCTTTATGGGCCCTGTGAGACCCAGTTATCTCTGCTGCAGGACAGTTATCTCACTTTGTAACTCTCTGTAATTCATTCATATGATTTTTTTTTCTTTCAAGATTTGATTTGAATCCAAGATCATTACCAATTAGTGTAGTATTAGTTTCAGGGGTAGAATTTAGTGATTTGTCACTTGCATAGAACACCCAGAGTGTTCATTACATGACGTGCCCTCCTTAATGCCCATCACTCATTTACCCCACCCCGCCTCTGCACCTCCCCTGAGCAACTCTCAGTTTGTTCCCTAATGTTAAGAGTCTCTTGCGGTGTGCCTCCCTGTCTGTGATTTCTTGATCAATGTCTGTCTCTGCACCATAAGCTGCAGGAGACTGGGTTCCTTGTTTGGTTTTGTTAATAATCATTTTCCCTGTGCCAACCATATTTCTGGCTCAATAAAAATATGAATGAATCATGGATGGATGGATGAATGAATAAATAAAAGTAATGGGTTTTTTATCCTTCAGATCCAAAGAATAGTATCAAATCATAGTTTGAGGAGGGTGACTGGGTCCAATTGAGGCCATTCAAACACGTGACTCTGATGTTATAACTTAAGGATAGATTTTTTTTCTTGATAGAAAAAGCGATTTATTGATACAGATATTGACATCACATAGGTGGTTTTTGTTGTGCCTAAGATTTCATATCTGAGAAACCACCAAGGAGCTGACACCGATGCAAACACACGAGAGTTTATTTGGAAGCTCGAGCTTGGTCCAGTTCCCGCAGCGACTTGGACCCCCAGTGGGGGTTTCAGCTTAGTTTTATGGGCTGGTCTAGGGGACCTCCAGAAGGGGTGGAGGAATTTTTCAAGTTCTTTTTACATTCTGATATGGGGCTTTCAAAGGCATTGAGCTCTGTTCTCATTCTAATATGGGGCTTTCTAGGGCATTAAGCTGTAAGCTGTTTTTTTTTTTTTTTTTTTTGCTTTTTTTGTTTTTTGTTTTTTTTTTCCTGTAACTAAAGGTAAATTTCAGCTCTTATTCACAGGGGCCTGGGATGGCCGGACTTGTGCTAATGCTGAACTTAAAGTGGAATGGCATTAATTTTCTCGGTGTCCACAGTTCTCTGTAAGGATCAGAACTTAAAGCAATTTTAGGAGCTAACAGAAAATTCTAGGTAGGCTGCTTCTATGTAGGGCTGCAACTAGTATGAGACCAATGTCTATAGATCAAAATAGCTGGCAGGAAGAAAAGTTAGTCATTAGTGGGCAAGAGCCAGAGCAAACCAGTCCATGGAACTGAAATTAAAATAGCATAAACTGTCTGATTCTGACTGGGAGCTGAGGTAGAGTCGATTATTTGCTTATCGATGTTTTTTTAAGGATAGATTTTAAAACCAGTAGAAAAGAATGAAATACGTATCTGTCAGTCAATCCTCTGAAAGTATTTTGTTCACAAACAAAATGTTAATAGGTGCTGAGCAACTGTCAATTTAGAATATAATCTCTAACATGTTTTAAGTGTATTAACATAAAACATTACAATGTTTTAACATGTGTTAAACATTAAATGTGAGGTTTTGATTGTCACTTCGCTTGGGTGATTCTCTAGGACTCTCAATTGAGTCATTGAAAAATTTCACTATGTAAAGTCACTTTGATTTAACTGTCCCTCCTGTAATATGGGGGTGGGGGTCAAGATTTCCTGAAAAGGATTCTAGGAGGTTGTTTCCAAAGCAGGGCTCATTATTTCAGCAGATAACATGTAAAGGGAAATAATAAGTTGTAATTATATAAATGACGGATGTCCCCTTCTAGCTGTATTGGTACAATTCCTTTCAGAAGTAGGATTTTATCAGGTGAATAACCTCAGCTCATGTTAAGAGAAGTTTGTATTATGGTGACCTAAGGGCAAATTCAACCTGAAAAAAATGTAGTGTTCCGAGTTTGGTTTCAACTTCCAAGTGCCCTTTCCTGGAAATCTCACCAACTTTTCTCAACTGTTTAACACTTGCCACTCTTGGTGGCTCTAGAAAAGTCCGGAGGGGAAAAAAAAAAAAAAAGAAAAGTCCAAAAACAGTTGAACTCATTTCCAGTTAACTAAAAAAGTCAAGGGAAGGTTCAAAAAAAAAAAAAGAAAGGAGGAGGAGGAGTAGAAGAAGAAGGAGGAGGAGGAGGAGGAGGAGAAAAGAGGAAGAGGGTACTTCATGTATTTCACACAGTGGGGATTCGATTAAAGAATTCTGGGTTGAAATACCACGCGCCCTTCCTTTCCAACTAGGGCCCGGCAGAATGGCTCCCGCAAAGAAGGGTGGCGAGAAGAAGAAGGGCCGTTCTGCCATCAACGAGGTAGTGACCAGAGAATACACCATCAACATTCACAAACGTATCCATGGAGTGGGTTTCAAGAAGCGTGCCCCTCGGGCACTCAAAGAGATCCGGAAATTTGCCATGAAGGAGATGGGAACTCCAGATGTGCGCATTGACACCAGGCTCAACAAAGCTGTCTGGGCCAAAGGAATAAGGAATGTTCCATATCGTATCCGTGTGCGGTTGTCCAGAAAACGTAACAAGGATGAAGATTCACCAAACAAGCTCTACACGCTGGTTACCTACGTACCTGTCACCACTTTCAAAAATCTACAGACTGTTAATGTGGATGAGAACTAATCGCTGATTGTCAAATAAAGGTATAAAACTGCAAAAAAAAAAAAAAAAAAAAAAAAGAATTCTGGGTTGAGTGTAACTGACATGTTGTATAGTAAAGATGTCTCTTAGCAGTGGAAACTTAATAGATTTAGCGAAATGGTAATACCTTCCACAGCCTAGATTGCTTACTGAGGCAGGACTACATAAAGTGATGTTGGAGGGAGGAATTTATCTAAAAACTGTAGCTTTGTCCCGGATCACCGAGTTTCCGCATGATCTTGCAAAAAACGAGGGGAAAAATGATTTTGTATAACTATAAACTTTCTGACCCGTGATGAAGTATAGAGAAGGCATAAAAATGAAAGATGAAAATAGAAGGGAATCAAAAAATCACCGGGATGAAGTCACTTTTGCTGGGAACTATGAAAGGAAGCACACACACTTCCAGTGTGCTTCTTGCTGTTTTGTTCATAAACAGCAGAACCACTTTAAGAAAAATGTGTCTCTGTTATCTTCCTGCGGCTTCTCTGTACTTTCTGCATCCCATATCTGTCCATATCGCTGAGAATTGGGATGATGCTCCCTTGGACCAATGGATGGTGAGTAGGGAAGGAAGCTCAGAAGTGAGCATAATCCCTCTGCTCTATAACTGCCATCTGTGTGTCAGAAACAGCATGGTTTGGGATTTTTTTGCTACCTGAAGGTGATGAGCTAGCCTGTTCCTGTTTCACAGATGCCAGCAGAAGACACAAGACTTCTGGGTCAGTGGCCTAAGACTTGGTTACCCATGGCAGAAGCATCCAGAGCTTCAGGTCAGTTCATGTTGGTTCTCATGCCTACCTCGTTCCACAGGAACATTACAAAGACCTCAGCATGCAGCCTGCACACTCATGAGTGTGTTCCCAGAGAGGAAAACTGAGTTTTAGAGCAAGAGAAGATGGGCCAGCTCTGTGCTTAGGAGGAAACGTCTCCTCATCCCTCAAAGTTGCTCAGGACAAATACAATCCTCAGGGGTGGTCCCAGATAGAGTGTGGTCAGGACTTTGGTAGATACAAGGAGTACATTTAGGGACACTTGTGGCCAATGGCAGGTTGCCTCTCCCAACGCTGGGACAAAGACCCAGTCCTGCCACTCATACATCTCAGCTACTCTTCAGGTTACACACCTCAGGCCCTAAATCCATAGGGCCTGGGTGTAAACTCCAGTTTTACCAGTTATTAGCTTCAAACAAGTTATTTAACCACTTTGTGCCTTGGTTTCCCATCAATGATTAGGACAATAATGAAGCCACTTGCTAGGATTAAATGAGTTAACACACATATTGCACTTAGAACAGGTCCTAGTCCTCAGTAAGTAGTATTTCTGTTTCAATATGTATTTTGCTTCTAACTTTCCAATTACCCTTTGGATAATTTCATATTATTTCATTCTAATTCCTCAGCCAGGATTTCATGAGAAAATTAAGCCCTCATGCCACCACAGCTGCATCAAAAGCAATGACTTAACTTCTCCCCTATGCTTCTAGGATGCTAGCTATCAACCCTCCTTCGAAGAATTGAGAAAATGATGACTTGAATTAGGTTCCATGGTCTATCCTTCAGATTGGAATCCCAGGGTTAAAATTTAATTTTTGAGGTCCCTGGGTAGCTCAGTGGGTTGAGCAACCGACTCTTGGTTTCTGCTTGGGTCACAATTTTGGAGTCCTGGGATCAAGCCCCAAATCAGGCTCTGAGCTCAGTGGGATGGCTGCTTGAGGTTCTCTCTCTCCTTCTCCCTCTGCCCCTCCTCCTCCTGCTCATGCTCTCTTTTTTTCTGTCTCTCTAAAAAATAAATAAAATAAATCTCTTGAGAAAAAAAGCTATTTTTTTTCTTTTTTGCCCTTAATGGACAGACCTCACTATAGACCAGCCCGTAGGGGCCACAACCCTTCTAGTCAGTGGCGCTCCTTCGATCAGGGAACAATCTAGTGCTCTTGGCCTCTGCAGCCTGTCCCACTCATCACTGTGTGGCTGGGCCTACTACCACCAAGTCTGACACAGTCGATACAGCAAAATGATTTATTTAATCAATCAATCAAGGGTGTAGCCAGGACCAGCATCGACAGCTTATCCCCCTTCCCCAACTCTATCTTTTTCTTGAATTTGACTCCTAGTATGAATGACTTTAAGGGGCAGTTCTTTTATCTCTTCCGCTTAGTTCTATAAGAAGTAAACTGGAAGATGTGGTACATTATCTGCAGATAAATACACTTCCCAAGACCATGTCTTTTAGAATACTCTCAGCTAACTTTTGCAACAAGGCTAACAGAAGATAGTTTATACATTGCCATGAGATTTTGGAAAATATGCTCCAGGCACATTGCTTTCTGGTAATAAAGATTAGAAAATCTAGGAAAACAGATCCTAGATGGTTTCCTTCCAAAATCCTGTATCTCACATAGACTTTCAGGAAATCCTGGATCACATTCAGCACAGATCTGGAGGTTCTGATACGAGACCCATATACTTCAAATATCAGGCTGTCAGAAGACAGAATGCCATTCCATTGCACAGGTTTTGGCGCTTGACAAATTATTGGTCCTGGAAACTATCCCACTTCCATCTGAGATTGGTCACAAGCTGTCTGAAAATAGAAGTAGTTCCCCAAAAAAGATCTTTTTAAGATATTTGGACTCAGATAAATTCCAGTTGAGACCCCAGGATTCTGACTATATTGATTTCATCTTGAAAAATTTTAGGACATTTTATTCTATGTCAACGATAATTCTTGCAGATAATGCACTTAAATTCCAAAGCAAATCAATATCGAAAAATCCTTAGAGAGCATTTCTGAGCTCAGGGCTGAGCTAGTAGGTGTATGGGAAGCTCAGATATATTTGATCTGCCTTCAAGGAGCTTACCTTCAAGAAGGCTTCCCCTCATACCCACCCACACCTGTTCCCTCCCACCATTTGGCTAGAACTTCCACCCTTTCCTAGAGAAGGTTTACCTTGATTATAGATCAAATTCTAAAAAGAAGGCAAGCTCACTCAGCAAAACTAACTAATCACATGTTTCAAAATAACCAAGTGAGTTCCTCCTTCAAATCATTTTGGAATTTTATTGGATTCCTACCTAATTTAGCCGTAAACCCAAACTCCATTTCTTCATTACATTTCTGAAATTCATTACAGTAATTGCATGATCTTTTCTGCAGGTTAGTTTTATTTCTCCAACTCCCTGTGTAGTCCAAAACTGTTTTGGCTTTCTTTTTCTCATCTCTTAAATTTGTATATATTGCAAACTAAAACTGCACTGCTGTTAAACTGGACTTTACTTTCTCCTACCTGGGAATGTCTCCTGACCAAAAGCCATTGTTCTATAGCAGTATGCTTATATATAATTTCCCCAACTACTAGATCCATTAAATATAAACTTCATTTTTAAGTTTCATGACCCAAGGAAATGAAATGCATTCCCCAAAGCTCTCATGATCTTGCAGTAAAGGAAAAGAAACCAGACTAATTAACTCTTGTTCACAGAAGGCCTCTTCAAACAAACACATGAACAAACAATGTGAGCTTCTGAATGCCGTGGTAGAAATTCCACTGCAGAAGTGGTAAATGGCAAGATTCATCCAAGTTTAGCCACCACCATTCCTGCTGCCTTTACCATGATCACTGGCTGGGGAGGAGTCAGGAGAAAGATCAGTATTGTTACAGTATTTATTGAGAGCTTCCCAGCAGCTATTTATTTCCTCCCCCCCGCCTTAGTAGATTCTTTTTAAAATAATTTTTTTTTTGTTTTTCCTGACTTTAATACACAATGTTAAATTAGTTTCAGGTATGCCACATAGTGATTTGACAACTCTATACATTATGCTGTGCTCACCATAAATGTAGCTCCTATCTGTCACCATATGCACTGTTACAGTATCATTGACTATATTCCTTATGTCTTTTATTCCCTGATTTATTTACTCTATAACTGGAAGCCTGCACCTCCCCCTCCCCTTCACCCATTTTGACCATCACTTCACTGCCTTCTGACAGCCATCAGTTTGTTCTATTTATAGGCCCGATTCTGCTTTATGTTGTTTTTTTTTCCTTTGTTTTTGTAGATTCCACATATGAGTGAAATCATGATTATCTGTCCTTCTCAGTCTGACTTCTTTCACTTAGCACAACACCCTCCAGGTCCATCCATGTTGTTGCAAATGGCACAACCTCATCGTTTTTCCATGCTGCAAAATATTCTGCTATGCACACCCCGGCATGTGTGTGTGGCCACATGTACGCAGGTGGCATGTAGTATGTGTATGCCGTATCTTCCTCCTCCATTCGTCTATCAGTGGACTCTGGTTTCTTCTGTACCTTGACCATCGTAAATAATGCTGCAATAAACATAGGATGCACGTATCTTTTTGAATTCGTGTTTTCATTTTCTTGGGGTCAATACCCAGCCCAGAAGCTCACTTTTATGCACAACTCCACTACCAATTATGAAAACATGGAGAAGGCAATCTGCATTGCATGCCCTTATCTTCCTTTCTTCTATAATGTTAGAAACACTTGATCAAGGCTAAAATTCCATCATCATTCACTTAAGGAAATTTAAACCTACAACGGTTGTAAATTGTCCGGAATTAAAACTAGCAGACTTGTGTGGATTAAAATGCATTTGTTACACTAATACAAAAAGGTATGATGTACATTCACCAGTTTGTTTTTCCTGATTTTAAGTATGGTGAACGTGGGGTACCCGGATGGCTCAGTGGTGGAGGTCGTGATCCCACAGTTCCAGGATCGATTCCCACATCGGGTCCCTGCAGGGAGCCTGCATCTCTCTGTGCCTGTGTTTCTACCTGTCTCTGTGTGTCTTTCATGAATGAATGAATGAATGAATGATCTTTTTAAAAAATAAATAAGGTGAACTTCAAGTACATTTCCAAATATATATATTTGCTCCTCCTAGAATTTAGTAATTGAGTTAAATTGTCTGACATAAATTCCTCCTTCCTTCCTTCCCTCCTGTTTCCACCTCTCCTTTTTCCTTCTACAAACAGCAAGCTGTGAAAATGTTCAAAGCACTGCATTTATCCCTAGAAATTTGCCAAAAATTTTTAAAAATAAAGGAATAAATAATTTTTGCCCTCAAAAAAAGAGGCAGACAACCAAAGTGCTAAGGTTTTCTGCCATAAAAGGTATAGTTGCAATTAATATTCTCTCACACAAATTTTATAGGTTCTTTCGTTCAAAAGGAAATGACACATCAAGTTAGGTACTTTCTTTTTGCTATACATAGTTTTATCAGTTAGTTGTTACTGCAAAAAAAAAATCAATGGGAAAGTAGAAAAGTAATAGAAAACACTCTTTATAGCTGACTTTGCAGAACATTATATCATTCGATTAATGCACCTAGTTAATATTTAACTGTCTTAAGAGAAATATTTTTCTTCTTTACAACCCACATTGCTTCCTTCCCTCAAGCTTAATTTAATGCAAAAACTCCCACTGATAGAGTTGTTAATGCTTGAGAATTTTTGTTTCTGTTCACAAAGCGTGAGATACATTTCTCGGTGTTGTGTACTATATATGTTGAAGCAGCAATAACATTTCTCATAGCCTTTCTCCCCTTTACAGATAGACCCTGGGGTTTCTGGCAGCCTTGCCTGACCTCGCTGGTTAGGAGTCCTGGTGAGGCTCCAGCAGTGTCTGAGGATGAAGCCTGGGCGAGCTCTGTCCTGGGAGGTGGAGGTGTTTGACTCCAGGGATGGATGTTGTGAAGTTCATTTGGAAATGGCTTCCTTGTGCAGGGCCCCACTGTACCTGGCTGTTGATCCTCTCCTAGATGCCCTCTGTGTTGATGTGGTGCTATGGCGTCCCCCCCCCCAAAGGTCAGAGTGCCCTGCTGAGCTGTGCCGGCCTATCCTTAGTGTGCCTTTCCATGTCCCCACATGTCTCCTGGTGGCCGCCGTGCTCCCTCGTGATTTTGATTGTGGGGACTTGGGTCCATGTTACTATGGTAATAGCATCTGAGTTGGAGGGTAGAGTTCATTTTATTCCTTTTTGTTAGAATCCATAGCTTTATCAATGAATTGACTGTGTTTATAGAATCACTGAGATCCTAAAGGGGTCACTTAATTTTTTAAAAATAATCTACCAGCTTTTATGAAGCATGGTATATTCTATAGGGCTTTTCTAAAGGTTTCAGTTCATATGCCTTGCAAATGTCAGTGGCTTGCTATATTAATTTGTCCTAACACAAGGTAGCTTATTGCAGAATAATACAGCGTTTGGGATTTTAAAGGGAACCTCGACATTTCACAGATGTGAAAGTAGTTTCGGAGAGACTTGACTTAGATCATCTCGTTATTCAAAATTTTGACAATTCAGTAGAGGTCTGTCCACAAATTTTGTGAATTTCATCACATCCTTCTTTGGTGAAAAAGAGCCATGATTCCATAGTTCTTTGTTAAAGCTGTGCTCTTTCATGGCTGATCTTTTGATATAATTGCACAAAATGCTTCATAGCTTCTCAGCATTTTTAATCTAGTAATTGCTGGCAAGTTAGATACAACTTAGTGTATTCATGAAACGCGATCCTTCCCCCATTTAAGGTGCTTACTCATGAAATAGAATATATCAAAAGTAGTGTAGTCTGAGTATTTGTTTAAATGAACAAGACATGTTTGTCTTTAGTCTGAAGCATGTTGCTGTAAAGCTTTTCTAGTGATGCTGTTTACAGAAATTATAGGCTTACTTTGTTTCTCTCAATGATGCATCATTATTGTTAGCATTTGTTGAGATATAAAATATAAAGCATGAGTTTCCTTGAGAGGATTACACTATGAAGGGTATATCAACTGAACAAAGATGCAGTTTTCTTCTCTGAGCAGGAGGGAAGATGTGCAGCCTGGGGCTGATGGCAACCTCAACTTACACATCTTACACATCTAGTTGGCATCATTGATTGGTCCTATCATTATTAATGTTTCTGTGTTATTCTGTACAGACTTTACAAAGGGAAATTGCATATAGCTATTACATATAAATCAATACATCGGAAAACTTTTTATGGAAGTTTCTGCTCATCTGCTGATATCACAGCACCGAAGGAAAACCTTCCTCTGAGAATTACTTGAGCATTATTCATTTCACTGGAGTTAAAGTATTTGTGGTACTCAGTATTTTAGGAGTTCTTTCTCCATTAATTCAGTAGCCAGTTTTGCCACAGATTTTGCTCTTTTTTTTCCTCTGAGGTATAATTGGTATATATTCCATAAGTTTAAGATGCACAGCCTTCTAATTTGACATCTGTATATACTACGGAGTGATCGCCACTGTAAGTCTGGTTACCATCTATTACTGTAGTGACCCCCCTTCACCCATTTCACCCATAGCCCATGCCCCTTCCCTCTGATGACCACATCTGCTCTCTGCATCTTTGAGTTTGTTTTTGTTTTGTCTGTTTTGTTCTCTAGATTCCGCAGATGAGTGAAATCATACGGTATTTTTCTTCTTCTGTCTCATGTATTGCACCCTCCAAGTCCATTCTCCTGGTCACAGTTGACTCCTTGTCACAAAGACTTGAGTCTTTTTAATGACTGAGTAGTATTCTGTGCATGTGTGTATATCACATCTTTGTCCATTCATCCATCCATGAACACTTAGATTGCTTTTGTATTTTGGCCAGTGTAAATAATACTGTTGTAAGTTAGGGCTGCATGTATCTTTTTGAATTAGCATTTTGATATCCTTTGGGTAAATACTCAGGAGTGGAATAGCTGGATCAGATGATAGGTTCTAAGACCGGAAGCCAGGAAATGCCTAGAAAACAGGGCAGTAAGCTTCTTGACATTGGTCTTAGCAACATTGTTTTTGGATGGGACTCCAAAGGCAAGGGAAACAAAAGTAAAAATAAACAAATGGGAGTATTATCATGCTAAACTGTTTCTGCACCATGAAGGAAATCATCAACAAAATGAAAATACAGGGCACCTGATTGCCTCAGTTGGTTAAGCATCTGCCTTTGGCTCAGGTCATGGTCCCAGGGTCCTGTAATTGAGCCTCCCATTGGGCTCCCTGCTCAGTGGGGGGATGCCCGCTTCTCCCTCTCTTGCTCCTGCTTGTTCTCTCTCTCTCTGTAAAATAAATAAATATTTTTTAAGTGAAGACAACCTACTAAATGGGAGAAATTATTTGCAAATTATATGTCTAATAAGAGGTTAATATACAAAATATATAAAGAACTCCTACAACTCAACAACAGGTATCTTGACTAAAATATGGCCAGAAGACCTGTAAAGACGTTTCTCCAAAGAAGACCTGCAGATGGCCAACAGATACTTGAAAAGATGCTCAACATCACATCAGGGAAATACAAACCAAAACCATAATGAGCCATGACCTCACACCTGATAGAATGGGTGTTATCATATAGAGAAGAAATAAGTGTTGGTGAGGATACGGAGGAAGGGAAACCCTCTCTGCACTGTTGACAGGAATCAAACTGGTGCAGCCTCTGTGGAGAACAGTATGGAGGTTCGGCAAAGAGATAAAGTAGAACTCGCTCATGTCTTGCCAGTTATTGCTAATTAGTACCTGTATGTGAGAAGAATCGATAGGTGTGGACACTACAAACCCAAGCACTAGTTCTTTTTTCAGTTGTTCTACTTACACAGCTTTGCCATACACTGAATTGTATATGAAAGGAAGAGTTGAGTGGAAGCCTTCAGACCTACTTTGCTTGAGCGTCGAAGTTGACTTCATTTGAGTTTTAATCATAAACATGCAGGATTTTGTATGTGAGGGGACTTTGACCTTAGTGTCATCCATGTCAATTAATAATAATAAAACATACGTTCAAAAGGCATGTGGTTGTCATAGACGCATTATAACAAGTCTTCTACATGAGATGTATCTGTCCAGCCTCCTACCACACACACACACACACATGGAAGGACATTCCCTATGAGGAATTGGAAACATGGCCATTGTCCGTATGTGAGTGGGCTGTTCTTAACCTCCTGAGCTGACAAATCTAGTCTGTGTACAAATTGTGTTTAGTGTCTTTTTAAATGTGTGTTATTTTCTTTTTGAAAATAATCTTAATTTCTTTACGGTTATTTGTTAATTTTATCCATTCTAGAGAGAGCCTTTGTGCAGTACCAAGTATAATAGAACTGTCATCCAATTAGTGATACATTTTTCTAGACTGAAGAAATCTAGATGTATTTTTGTGTTTTATATCTCTAATATTTGAATGGCTTTGACCAAAATAAATAGCTGTTCACGCATGACTGATAGGGTTTTAGTTTTTGTCACCCAGTGAAATAGGGCCCTAGGTCATCATCAGTTTAAAGAGAGGAAAATGCACTTGTTTTAATATCTATGTGATCAAGATACCAAGGTACATTTTCCTCTCTAGCAGAGATGTGTCACACGAGGTTGTAGCTGTGTTCAGTGTAGTCATGTGGATGGATGCAAAATGGAGAGAAACGTTCCAGTCTGAAGCATTGTCATCTTTTCTCCTAAAGAGCCTAAAATTCTAACAAACAATGCACTTTTGGCATCTTTCTTGACAAGCACGCTGTATACGCTTGTCAATGGTTAAAAAAATGGATTGAAAAAAATTGATTGAAAAAAAATGGATTGACTCCCAAATTGTTTTTAAATTCAGAAGTTTATCTAGTAGGTGACAGACTAAAAATGCACACTCGGAGCTTGTTCTCTGGGTTTGAACGTAATTCTATTTAAACTGTAAGACATGGTGTCTTCATTTTCTGACAGTCCTTGAGACAAAATTTGTCTCATTAGTCATTAAGCATCATATTTCTTACATGGCTGCTGTTAATTCGAGGAAGGTCATTTGGGAGGGCTTATTAAGTGGGACAAATGCAGCAAATGCTAAGAAAGTAGGGCCGCCAGCAGTTCAGCCAGCTTGACAAGGCCTGCTGGGTGATTGATAACTGCGCTAGTTTGAAATCCAGACCTCGAGGAATGGAGTGGTAACCAGGGGCGAGAAGAAGCAATTGCCAACATATGCCTCCTCGTAGGCAGGGAAGACATAGATTACAGTGCAGGGAGTGTCAGGAGGCTTTTTTTTTTTATCATGAATTCTGCCTCTTACTCACCTGTTATTTTTAGAACATTGCATCTGTTTGTCAAAAAGAAATGAAGGCTGAATAGGTTCAGTCTACGTGGCCTTCAAGGGGCTCCAGCTCTCTGATACGTGAAGTGACACTGTTTTATATTAACCATAATCTAAAAGTACAGAATTGGTTTGCTTGTTGTTAAAATAACAGCCAGTTTGCTCTGGCTGACATTGTTGCCAAATTGCAAGTTAGTGGCAACATAGATCTAAGCCTACTTGTCTGTGACCTGCCTCACTTTGGCAACCAATGAATGGTACCGGTGAGTAGATGATAAACTCCAACAGGTGACAGGCTGTCGACAGAGAGACTGAAGCAGAAAATCAGGAAATCTTATAATGTGACACATCTGGTACAGAATCGTGTGCAGGCTGGCCCGCTGCCGGATTGTACTGTGGAGTGCAGGAATGCTCTCTGGGTCATATCAACATGTTAATAAAGGGAAAGTTTTCTTTTCCGATTGAGAGGGGTGACCTTATATTAATTGGCAGGAATTTTGAGCAATTTTAAGAATTTTTCAAAAGGTCTTTCATATTACTAAAGGCTCAGGTTTCACAAAATGAGCCAGTGGCTAGTTTAAAAGCCCAGGCTGCTACCCCACAATTGGCTTCTGTAATGTGTGAAGTGCTTATGAGTTAACTAGTCGCAAGGCATTTTTCTTTATGTTTATTTTTTAAAATATTTTATTTATTCATGAGAGAGAGAGGCAGGGACACAGGCAGAGGAAGAAGCAGGCTCCACGCCGGGAGCCCGACCTGGGACTCAATCCCAGGTCTCCAGGATCAGGCCCTGGGCTGAAGGTGGCGCTAAACCGCTGAGCCACCAGGGCTGTCCGCCATGCAGTTTTTATGATCTTGTCATATCTCCCAATACTCCCCATAGAGTACTCTCAAAGTACCTAAAACTATTTGGGATTCCTAGAATCGACCATGACATTTTACACATTCCTACTCTATACCTGCCACTCCTACTGCCTAGAGAATTCCTATTTATACATCAGGACCCGTTGTAAATATCATCTGCTCTGTGATCTCCTTTGGAATTGTGGTTCCATCCTCTGTGCTCCAGAAATATTTTGAATACAGCTCTGATGCAAAATGTACATCAGGTATTTAATGACTTGTTTATATATCTTCTTTCCCACTCTACTGGGAGAGCCACAAGGTCAAGATAATGTACATCCTCCTGCCTAGAACATGCACAGGTTTAGAAAAGCAGTTCATTAAGTTCCTCAAATTGGAGGAAGGACCGACTGTGAGATGTTTCCCCAGGATGCGTGGACAGGAAGCCAAGGGAAGGAAGGAGTTAATAGTTCAACCTTTACAATGCTATGATTGGTAACCTTGGATTTGAATTTCTGTTTAACACAATTGGCCAGTGAGAACGCCATTTTCATCACAAATCCTTATTTCCTCCAAATTTTCTAAAAACATCACCCTATCAGTTTGAATCCTGCAGGCTCTTTCTCAGCCAAAAGGAATTTCCCTTTAAACAAAAACTATTCAGACATTTCCAAGATATGAAATGTTTAAAAACCAGGATTTTACACTCAGACAACTAGGAAACTGTTTGTGGATTTTTTTTTCCCCAGACTCCTCTTATTTGCCAAGAAGTCTGAAGAGGATTTTTTTTTCTGATGTTAAAAAAAATGTTTCCTACCTCTGTGCCTCTCTGTTTTTCCATTCTTTATATTGTCTGGGTTTTACAGAAGCAAGGTTTTAAGTCAGGAAAGAGAGGCTACAGAATGCAACACAACAGCTGCCAACTGAGCTGTTCCAACCATACAGGCAATCAACTAAATCTTGTTGGTGTGTTAAATCATTTTTTAAAGCTGAAAGGCCTTCAAAGGCAAGAGCATGATACCCAGAATAGAACTATGGGGTTAAAAAAAAAAAAAAAAAACACCTTGGTGGCCATGTGATACAAATGCAGTATTTTACAAGTTGGATAAACTGACACCCAGAATGTCAAGTACCTTGTAACACAAGTTTACACATCAAAATGACATGCTTCAAAGAAAAAGTCTCTTCCAAGAGCCATCATTGATACTTCTAACAAGAAGCAGGCATAGGAATTTGGGTGGCTCAGAGTAACCCATCTCTATTCTTAAAAACACCTCAAAGCTCTTCAGTAATGTCAGCACAGTTTGGGTAAATAAATTACTCCAGAATAGAGCAAGTCAAAGGCAGGCAGTTCAACAGGAGGCAATTGCAACTGAGCTTGACAGCAGCTATACACAATAGAGGAAATATACGGTACACGATTCTAAGAAGTTATGTCTGATTTTTGCACTGACCTGCCACCTAGTCCTAGAAAAATTTAGACATACCACCTCAGAACACCACAAAGTGTTTCCCAACCCAAAGAATAAGCACAAGCCCAGCTAAAACACAGCTTGCATCTGACGAGTGACACTGACTCTAGAAACAACTCTGTCCCAGTAATGACCTGTGAGTTTCTCATGGGTCTATACTGCAGGAGAGCTGAGTCAGTAAATATTCCCTGAGATAAATGGGGTGCAGTGATAAAGGTAGTTCAAGGTGTCCCCTACTCTTCTCAGAATAATGATCATGAAGATTCAGGATTACCCATTGCCCTTCCAGAACTAATGAAGGACCAGAAGAATCTTGGGTTATACCAAACTTTCCATCAATAGGCAAAAAAATAGATACAAAGATCTGAGAACCGGCTGTATTGAAAGTGATAGAAGGGAGCATACAGAAAGAATAGAAGGCCAAGTACCAAACACGCACATTTAGGAGGTAGCAAGGAAGCCAGTGAAAAAGGAAAAGCTGAGCCCCTCAGACTGTCATGGAAGCTGATCACGAATGAGTTATGAGATGGCCTTGTAGTCAAGGCTGCCAAATTATGTCCATGAGGCCTAGTAGGTCAGGACAGAGAAAAGACTAGGTGTAGTGGTTATAGAGAAGTTGGAGGACCTTCTAGCAACAGTGGGTACCAGAACTGACAGGGTGCAGAAGTAAGTAGAAAGTAAGGAAATGCAGGCAGTAGGTATTGACTACTTATTTCAGAAAAGCTGGCAGTAAACAAAAGGGAAAAAAATGTGAGCAAGAAGGAGCAACAGCATCTGGCAAACATGTGTTCAAGGCAGAGACCTGTGTTTACAGCAGAAGGTAGAAGCTGGGGAGGGCAGGAAATGAGGATGTGTGCGAGAAACTAATAACAGGCTCTCGTGCTTCCTGAGTGATGTCAGACGCCTAAGGTCAGAGCATCTCTGCCTCAGAGAGAAGATGTTAAGTCAGGGGAGACGGAGGAAAAGCCTATCTATTATGGGCCAGGCAGCGACATGTGAGGTAACTTGCCCAAGGTCACTAGAGAACCAGTGGCCCTTGACGTCGAATCTGCCTGACTTTGCCAAAGCTCACCCTTTCCACCATGCTGCCCTCAGCACCACACTAGTGGAAACCAGGGCTGTTACACAATCACCCACACTCCCACCTTGTTCTTCAAACTAAAGAAAAGATAACTGACACCAAATTACCCATGTTGCTTTCACACTAAATTTTCAGATTTCCAGAAGCATTTACAAGAATTCAGAGTTTAAAAAATATATGAACGAAAGAGGTCAGGGCCACCGAACTTAACCATTCTCCGAGAGTGCCTCACTCCACTTCTTTAGGCATCAAGCAATTATTGTGTATCTCTGAGCATTTTGCACTTGGCTAAGTAAGCATCATGAGAATACAGAAAAGCCAAAGTTGTGTCCCCTGTCCTCAAGGAGCTTGTGTTTCAGCTAAGCCAATCTATTGATTGCTCTAGGCCTCAGATTCTCAGTACATAAAACAGGCCAATGCCTCCCATGCACCCTGCAGATGACCTATATGTTTCAATTCAGGAAAAATCTAGGTCACTTAGAACTTCATTTGGAAGAGATGGAAAGCATGTGATGAGCAGGGAGGAAGAGGAGGAGGCTCAAGGCTGATCCAAAGATCAGGCTTTTCATCATTTTCTTTCGATCTGAACTCTGCAGTGGCAGGGAACATGAACACTCCCCTCATTCATAAAATTACTCACTTGGACAATTGAGACATTCTATAGCCGTGGGCCCAAAATCCTACCAAATAACCAAGCAACACCTAGGGCCATCTGCCTCGAGACAGCACAGGTCAGAGCCATGCCAGGCTGAGGCAGGCATTTCAGGATGCCAATAGGTACACCTGGGCTTATCAATATTTGAATAGCCACGAGCAACCGAAAAAAAAAAAAAAAAAAAAAAAAAAACAACCCAGCTTCCTTGAAAACTGACATTCAGCTTTCTACCTGCAGATCTGAAGTTGTGTGGACCTCCCAACAAAACAAGTCATTCTTGTCTTACATGATAAGCATGATTGTAGGCTTAGTTACCTTTAGCCCTGATATTTGACCCTGATACAGACAGTTCAGATAATATAGTCAATTCTACATTCCCTAGCTAGTGGGTTGGGACACAGCAGCACACCCTCCCTGATCACCTTTGTGTGCATTTCCGAGAGGCCAGTCTTGTCTCTGTGGTCTTCCTTCATTCGTACTATTAGCACAGGTAAATAACACTCTTAGAGCTTTGCAAGTGGCACAGTACCGGTTTGATCTTTTATTTCCAAGGCTAATTACTGTGGATTATAAAACATTTTCCATTTGCTAGCCCAACTCTGTGAGGAAGACAGCCATTGGTCAAACAAACACATAATGAAAGGACTGCCAACTCAGACTATTTTTCCAATGATCATGCTGAGTGAGCTACCGATAGCTCTTCAATCCCCAGATGACTAATCTGAGCCAGTCATGTAAATCCCGTTCTAGCCATTGGTTTTAAAATGGTTAAATGACCCCATCCTTGTCGATGAAGCTCAAAGAGAAATCAGCTGGTGGACTTCTGAGAAAAGTTTCTTCCATTCTAAAAAAGGACACGGCAAGACTCAATCTCTCTTTTTCCTCTGAATATTGCCATTTTGAATCAAATACCAGAAACTCATATGGCAATGAGTTGCTTTCTCATTGCATCGAGCCCAAAGATGAAATTTGCACATAGATGAATGGCAGTTAGGACCATAATGACACAGGAGTTGCCCAGTCAGTCAAACAAGGAGCTATATACTTACAACATGACATAATAATTTACTTATTGTATAAGCAATCTGAATCAGGTTTCAGTTACTTACAGCTGCAAAAATTGTAATTTAATTCAATTATTCACCTAGATGCAATACCTCATTTCTCTTGCAAGACCAGCTTCACGTCAGACTTCCCTGCTTCCATAGAACATTCTTACTTGGGGTCTTTGAAGAGGGCAAGCACAAAATCTAGTAGTGCCCTCTCAACTTTCAGCGGTATGCCTGAGTCCACCTTCCCCCAACCTGTGTTATCACCATGAGAACAATTTCAGAGACAACAATCTAATAGGTCAAAGAAATTTCACCAAGCCATTGAACATCCTTTAGATCATAGATATATTAGCAATGCATGTACCTGGCTGCTTTATGAATAAGAGCAAAGTATATGGAATAGTAGAAGAATAGTGAGTGCTCCCCCCGCTCCCCAAATATTCCTCCCCTACAACTTGGGTATTGCCAGAAGTTCTCCATTTAGAAATCCACCTTTTTGAGTGGAAGTAATTACTGTTAAATATAAATGCCCATTTAGGGGTCATATGTTAAACTTTACTAATATTTAAATTTTCAGTGTAAGCTCATCAAATCTCTCATGAGAGCAAAATTTAGGAGTTAGAAAGAGAACACTATTTTTTTTTTTTTAAAGGTTTTTTATTTATTTATTTACGATAGTCACAGAGAGAGAGAGAGAGAGGCAGAGACACAGGCAGAGGGAGAAGCAGGCTCCATGCACCGGGAGCCCGACGTGGGATTCGATCCCGGGTCTCCAGGATCGCGCCCTGGGCCAAAGGCAGGCGCCAAACCGCTGCGCCACCCAGGGATCCCCGAAAGAGAACACTATTACAGTGAGTACTTGAGGCCCAGCAAGGGAGGAAAACATGAAAACAAAGGTCAAGAAAGGTGAAGTGAGGGCCTTGAAGACAAACTATGTTTGCTTTGCAATTCGACTAGAACTCATTACTTATCATTCAGTGCATGAAGATCAGGTGACAAGCAATGATATCCTCAAGCCAGCAGGACCCCGGGTTCCACCTCAGAACCTGGTCAGGGGCCAATAATAGGAGTTGTCCCCAAGGTGGTACATCAGCCCCAAATCTTCAATATCCCATTGGAGCCACATCAGTCGCTGGGCCAGCCAGGAGGAAGGGGAAACCACCAGCCTGTGAGATTAGCCAACTCCATCCCAGAACTCAGTGATAGATGTGGATGCCAGATGGCCTTCACATCCGGACACAGGTTGAACAGCCCCTTAACTCTCTACCTCCCACTGTCTGGTATTGGTCGTTTCATTTGAAAAACCAACCAGATATAAAATTTTAGTGCACAGCCACTAAATAATCTTACAAGTACTAGATTGATATGAACAGCATTGATAACAAAACCAACCATCATTATCTTTGCAGACTCCATCGTATAGTTTTCTACGAAGATTAAAATCATTGCAAAAATTGAAAAAAAAAATCCCAATTTTCCAGATTGTAAAACTGAGATATAAGAAAGTTACCAAGATCATAAAGTTTATCAGACCCAAACTCACAGTTAATCTTCCACCCATAGAGCCCCCTTCCACCAAGGATTCTGGCCTCCTCCTCTCTTCACCAAGGCCTCCACTGACTTGGAAAGTGTTGAGCCTTTTTTTTTTTTTTAAGATTTTATTTATTTATTCATGGAGACACACAGAGAGAGAGTCAGAGACATAGGCAGATGGGGAGGCAGGCTCCCTGTGGGAAACCTGAAATGGGACTCAGGACTCGATCCCAGGACCCCGGGATCATGACCTGAGCTGAAGGCAGAGCTCAACCACTGAGCCACCCAGGTGCCACAGGAAGTGTTGAGCCTTAATGGAGCACCAGATCTCCTCTCCCGCTAGGGAGACTCAAATTAAAATCACCTCTAGTCCAGTCTTACATGGTGCCTTTAAGCTTTAATTTTACGTTTTCTAAATACATTCTGGAGGTAAAAAATAGAACAGTATAAAAGGGGTAGTATATAAATAACTCCCTCACCCCTGCTCCCTCTGTTGACCCCCCCAGTCCCCAGATTGCCGTGCCAGAAACAATTATTCATTTCTTGAGCGTCCTTCCGAATATAAACTGTGTCTATATTAGTAGATAAAATTGATAGCCTGTTTCCCTCTTTAAATTACAAAATCCCACAACGAATGCCCAGAAATGTAATTTGCACCGAATCTTAGAGGAACACAACATATGTGTTAGAAATGCCCAATATCCGGGCAGGTTTGGGGAAGGAACAGGGTTTCTCACAATGCTTTCAAACCAGAAAAGAGACACACTCTCATTTTTAGATCTACCATCTTTTCTAGGCCCACTTTTAGCCTAGACACACTCTGGATACAACAGCACTCACTGTTTTAAAATAATATGTTGTCAAAAATTTTTTTAAAATAATATGTTGTCATCTGTATGGAAACTTTTTTTTAAGATTTTTTATTTATTTATTCATAGAGACACACACGGAGAGAGAGAGAGAGAGAGAGAGAGAGAGAGAGAGAGAGAGAGAGAGAGGCAGAGACACAGGCAGAGGGAGAAGCAGGCACCATGCAGGGAGCCCGACGTGGGACTGGATCCAGGGTCTCCAAGATCGCACCCTAGGCTTCAGGCAGCGCTAAACCTCTGCGCCACTGGGGCTGCCCTGGAAACTATATTTTAAGCTCCAAGAGGAAGCCCAAAGCTCTAAAAACTTGGGATCTAATGAGCAAGTGCATATTCATTCTATCCATGTACTTCATTATTTTGTAAGCTTGGAACCTGTCCCTTCTAAGCCTTTGTCCTTCTGAACCAAGAAGTCTTCTCCTCACTAACCATATGAGAAAAACACTGCTCCAGCTGGTTCACAGAAGGTGCCAGAGAAGGTACAATCCCAGGCTCAGGCGATTTGAACCCTCTACGTTTTTAAAATCAGGTAGGTGACAGGTTTGCTAAAACAGGGCATTAGCAATCATGCATGTGGTAACTAAATCCCTATTTAGGCCTGAGAGTCAGACTATTCCACATTTTGAACAAACAGCAATAATAACCAGCTCTGCAATTGGATACCCAACAGAGTTCAAGAAACAGATGGGAAAGTTATCTATTTTCAAATCTCTGCCAGACTCCCCTTAGTTTAGAAGCAATACAATCCAGTCGTCTGTTGCTACTAAATCCAATACCTCTTTCAACACTAATTCATATACATAGTGTGTTGGCAAGGACCCGTAGTAATGATGAGTGGCATTTTATAGGAGTGAGCTGCAGAAGAGAGACACATTCCTAAGTGGCAGACATAAAAGTCATTTTAAAAAAATAAATAATTAGAGGAAAAATAATCACACATCACTGCTTCATCACAGTAACATAGAAAAACTGAGCTCTTGGGGGATCCCTGGGTGGCTCAGTGGTTAAGCACCTGCCTGCAGCCCAGGGTGTGATCCTGGAGACCTGGGATTGAGTCCCATGTCGGGCTCCCTGCATGGAGCCTGTGTCTCTGTCTCTGTCTCTCTGTCTCCCTCTCTCTGTGTCTCTCATGAATAAATAAATAAAATCTTTAAAAAAGAAAAACTGAGCTCTTAATACCAAAAGGAATGTAAGGTCTCTACCCCTGACACTCTTCATAAAGATCTTAATTAGAGCCAGTCCAAACTGTTCTGTCTGGAGTTAATGTCATAGTCACAGGTAGCATCTTAAATCCTAGTCTGTGATCTCACAAATGCAAGTCACAGGCCGAAAGGGAATGTGTATGCCTGTGCACAATTCATGCCACCAGCTGAAAGACAACCCCAAAGCTGTGGCATTACAGCTGCTGGATGAGACATTTTCATAGTATGTTTAAGAACAAAAGAGAAGAACTGCCTCCCCCCTCCACCCCATGGTTAAAATGCCGCCCATGTCAGTAGAAACACCTGGAGCACCCAATTACCAGGAGATATTTGAGGGCCAATGTGTTCTAAGTCCTGGACTGACAACAGGAAGTTCATCTGGGCCCTCAAACCAAATGCAGCCCAAATGATCTCCTCGGGGAAAGCCTCAGCGAGCAAAACCCAAATCCCACTACACATCTGACTTTTGCCCCAGCATGAACTACCACTCCCTCTCCGCCCTGCACTCTGCATTTTTCCAACAAGCCATTCTCAGCCATCACAAATGCTTTGGTGGGAATCACAGGGAGGCCCTCATCCCTTTTCCCAAAATAACCTCAACCAGAGGCAAAGGCCAAGGAGGTGGGGCCTGCAGGCCATTTTGCAAAAGTTTCAAATATCCTGGCACTGACCCCCTTAAAAACAATCATGAAGGGAAAACAGCCAAGCTTCTCGTTTTCTCATTAGTTCTCTGTCTCTCACTCATTACTAACTTCTGCATTTTTAAGAAACAAGCAAAAAGTAGATCTCACATAAAATCATATTAACATTGCTGGCTGTTGGAAGCAGGAGTTTATTTTGCAAACTCAATGCCAAACACTTGAACCTGACACCTTTAAAAGAAATGTGCAGTGTTCTGTGACAGTTCAATCCCCAAACGGGTCCCTGACGCATAAGACGGAACAAAGAACTGGGGAGCCGTCCCACCTCCTCCAAAGCCTTTCTGACATATGCAACTGCCTCAGATTTCCATATTCTGCTGATCTTTCCCCTGAAGAAGAGAGAGGAAGCAGATTTATTGGCTGTCCAGTTAGAGACCAAATAACCTAGTCTCTCTCCTACATGTCAAAGAAGCTTTTCCAAAACACACACACACACAGACACACGCACACCCGTGCAATTCCTTCCAGAAACATACAAAAAGTAAAGAGAGAGACTGTGACAGCGAAGGCAAGAAAATGCCACTTTGTTTAGTTCTCCAAACCTTCCCAGGGAACAGCAGCAGACTCAACAGTGGCACCGAATTCTCCACCACCTACCCCTTGGGCTCTCCCCTGCCCCCCAGCAGGGGTGAAACAGGCTCGGGAACAGAGCCTTCCTTGCCAAAGGAACACAAACTGTCACTGCGATGACGGAAGCCCTAAAAGGGCCAGGGGCCCACCCTGGTCTGTCCGGGGGGCAAAAGCACACCTGTCGCTCGGCGTCTTGCCCCGGGCATGCCTGCCTCCTCCCCGACACTTCCTCCGCAGCCCCCGCCCCCCCCCCCCGTGCCCTTCAGGTCCTCACCGTGTGGTACATCAGAGCCTCGGTTTCCCCGGGCTCCGACAGCTCGCTCAGCTTGCGGTCCCACTGCAGGACGCTCTGCTCCCCGCTCTCCAGCACCTCCATGCCGGGCGAGGATGCTGCGGCCGGAGCACAGCGGGTGGAGATGCCTCCGCGGTTAGGGTCCCGCGCGCAGGCTGTGCGCGTGCGCCTGTAGCTTAGGCACCTAGGAAGGAAGCACGTCCTGTGCTGTCTACCTGCCGGAGAACCAGCTGCCAAGGGCTCC
Source organism: Nyctereutes procyonoides (assembly GCF_905146905.1). Classification (NCBI taxonomy): domain Eukaryota; kingdom Metazoa; phylum Chordata; class Mammalia; order Carnivora; family Canidae; genus Nyctereutes; species Nyctereutes procyonoides. The sequence continues at coordinate 31,517,174 of NW_026575120.1, forward strand.
CGGCCGGTGTCCTCGGAACTCCGAGAACTGCCGGGGGAGACAGGCTGTCCAGGGACCCGGCTGAAGGCTGAAGGGGCTACAGCAGGGCGTGCGTCCAAAACAGAGGCAGATCGGGTCTCACCCCAAGAAAATCCCTTTGCAATAAGCCCACTTCCCAATACCGCCCCAGACGCAAACTTGGAGACTTCCCCAGGGCTCCTCAGCTCGGCTCCGGGACCCCAGCTAATGACTCCACCCCCTCCAGGGCAGTGACCAATCGGATGCTCACCGCGCCCGCCCGACCCAATCAGAAGTCAGGCTTCCCGCCCCGTCCCGCCCCGAAAGGCTGGGCAGAGGGAAGGCTCAGCCAGGGTTTTGGAATGTGGGCGGGGAGCGCCTCTGACGTCACCGGGGAACTCCCTCTGCCCGGCGCGACAGCGGACCAATGGAGTGCTCGGTCGGGGCGTGATGGACAGGGGGCGAGGCCAATGACAAAGGGGCGTCTGCAGGGGTCCGGGGCGGGATCCTGGAGACCTGGGATTGACTCTCACCTCGGGCTCCTGCATGGAGCCTGCTTCTCCCTCTGACTGTGTCTCTGCCTCTCTCTCTCTCTCTCTCTCTCTCTCTCTCTTCTCTCTCTCTCTCTCTCTCTCTCTCTGTGTCTCTCATGAATAAATAAAATAAGAATCTTAAAACAAATGGCGCTGCTGGAGGAAGGAAGGTCGGTGAGAAGATCAGGTTAACTGTGAGGAGGCACCAGACATAAGGGGGTGCCATGGAAATGGGGTCCATGGGAGCCAGACTGGGGAGGGATGTCTGAGCAGAAAAACCAGACAACATATTCATCCTATGTTGCATGAAGCCCTGAGATACATAGCGATGTGGATGGAAGTGTCACTAAGGGAAACAGAAAGTATTTTTGAGAAGAGTGAGAGTAAAAAGTACATTTCTACATATGTTGAACTTGAGAAACCAGCCATTTCTGCCCCTCCGGTAAGAACTGGGTTGGGGATCAACATTTTCCATTGATGAGAGTATGCACGATGGCAATTCAGGAAATCCGTCCATCACCACATTTCAAATATTAGACAAGGGTATTCCTTCACACATTCCAACTCTCATAATGGTGTCTTTTGATGAACCTAGAGGGTCATGATTTTAATGAAGCCCAATAGGTGATTCCCATTTTATGGTTAGTAATTTTTGTGTTCTGTTTAAAAATCCTCACAAGTCCCACAGACATTGTTGTCTGTTTTATTTTAAAACTGTAATGTCAGGAGATCCTTGGGTGGCCCAGTGGTTTGGCGCCTGCCTTTGGCCCGGGGAGTGATCCTGAAGTCCCGGGATCGAGCCCCACCTCAGGCTCCCTATGTGGAGCCTGCTTCTCCCTCTGCCTGAGTCTCTGCCCTCCCCCTCTATTTTTTTATTTAAAAAAAAATAAAATCTTTAAAAAAAAAGAAAGAAAACTGTAATGTCTTACCTTAAAGTTTTAAAATTAGAATTCATCTGGAGTAGTTCTTTGGATTATGATGCAAACTAGGGGTCAAGGTCAGCCCCCACCATAAATATTCAACTCATCTTGCACCATTTTTTGATAAGAAGCCCTCCCTCAGGGCCCCCCAGACCATAAGACAGGTGGTCATATATGTGTGGATGTATTTCTGAATCTCCTATTCTGTTCCAGTTCTGTTTTACTCAAAATTTGCCCTAATGCCATACTGTATTATCACTGTAGTTGGAAAATCCTCCAACTTTGTCTTCAAGAGTGAGTGAGGCATTCCTGACTCTGTCTTCCCATATACATTTTATCTATTTTTATTTTTTATTTTTAAAGATTTTATTTTATTTTTTTAAGTAAACTCTATACCCAACGTGTGGCTCGAACTCACAGCCCAGAGATCAAGAGTCACACGCTCTACGGAATGAGTCGGCCAGGTGTCCCTCCATAGAAATTTTAAAATCAGCTTATCGTAGGACTCTTAGCAAGATTTTTATGGGGATTACATAGAACCTAAAGAACATTACAAGGAAACTGGTATTTTAAAATACTGAATTCTCTTATCTATTCCTCCATTTATTTAGATCTTAAAATTTTTTGTCTTTTGCTTTAACTTGATTTTGCTTTTTTTAAATGAAGTTGATTTTTTGGTGCTATTGTTAATGACACTATTTTATATTTTTTATTTTCCTACTTTACATTGCTAACATACAGAAGTAATTGGTTTTTATCTATACCTTATAATAAGCGAAATTGCTATGCTCACCAATTCTAGAAGTTGATTTGTAGATTCATTTGCATATTCTTATACAAATTCACATCATCTGCGAATACTAGCAAGTTTACTTGTTGCATCATTTGTATGCTTCTTAAATTTTCATTTTGCTGTATCATATTTGATAATCCCTTCAGCAAAACACTGACTAGCAGGAGCGGTGGTCTCGGCTTTATCTCAGTCTCGGTCCCTGAAGGACAGATTTCAATTTTTTTTTTTGTATATTCTTAATGTTCAGTTTATTGGGTTGTATTTCAGTGCAATGCAACTGCATTGCACTTTTTTAAATAATAAATTTATTTTTTATTGGAAAGATTTCAATTTTATCCCTTCGAGAACTGTATTGACCTGGATTGTTTCAAAATACACTCTTTATCCAATTAAGGAATGGTATCTCTATTTGTAGTTTTCTAGGATTTTGTCATGAATGGGTGTTGAGTTTTACTAAAAGCTTTTTTCCCTGTATCTACTGGAATAATCGTGGTTAATTTTCTTTTTTATTCTTTAGCGTGAGGTAGAGGGATTTCTTTCCAGACTGAAACCAAACTTGCATGCCAGAATTAACTCCATTTTGTCATCATGTGTTACTGTCCTTATAAATGACTGCATTTTATTTGCTAATATTGAGTTTACTCACTAACTTTTAGCTTATGTTCATGAGTAAGACTGGTCTCTACTTTTTCTTTCTTGTAACTCTCAGGTTAGTATAAAGGGGTAGTTTATCCACATTTTCTATTTTGTGAAGAATTTTTGAAGACCAGTGCTATTCTGTCAAAACTCGTGGCATCCTCTCCTTTTGGTGAAGCCATTTGGGTCTGACTTGTTCTTTAACTGTCATTTAACAGACATGGAACAAATAACATAGGATACTTTTTCTTGTTGCCAGTTTTGTTAAAAGTTTCTCAAGAAACTTGACTGTTTTGTCGAAATTTCATGATTTTTCATGATTTTTTTCTCCTTTTGTTTGTTTTGTTTTGTTTTCTTTAGAGAGAGAAAGAGAGAGAGAGAGACAGAGAGAGAGAATATGAATGAGGAGGGGCAGATGAAAGCGAGAAGCAGACTCCCTACTGAGCAGAGAGCCTGACGCAGGGCTTGATCCCAGGACCCAGGACCTGAGCTGAAAGCAGATGCTTAACCATCTGAGCCACCTAGGCACCCCTTACACAATTAATTTTTAATGTAGTTTTTGGCATGGATGGATTTAGGTTTACCATCTTCTTTGTTATCTCTTTGTCTTATTCTGTTTCTCTTCCTCTGCCCCTTTTTCCTTTTCCTTCCTTTTGGATTATTTGATTTTCAAAAGGTATTCTTTTAAAATGAGGCTACTATTGTTATGGTCATATCTCTGCATTTTTTAAGTGTTTCTTTAGGAATTACCATATGCCTCCCTACCCTCCTTGCAGTTCATCCTGCAGTATCCTATGACACCAGGTAAAATGTAGAAACCGTTCCATTGTATCAGTCATTTAACAGCACCCGTCCCACTGACTTCTATGTTGTGGTTATCATATGATATACAGTCAAACCCCTATCAGCCTATACTATCATTTTTTTTTATCTCAAGAGTCATATCTAGATTTTAAAAACTTAAAAGGAAAAGCAGTCCTTTATTTTTATCCTAATCATCATTTGTGTGCTCTTTTTTAAAAAAGAAAAAAAGAAAAGATTTTATTTATTTGAGAGAAAGAACACATGCAGGGAGAGAAGAAGGGGGAGGCAAAGAGGCAGAGGGAGAAGCAGGCTCCCAGCTGAGCAGGGAGCCTCATGCAGGGCCTTGATCCCAGGACCTCGAGATCATGAACTGAGCTAAAAGGAGATGCTTAACCAACTGGGCCAGCTGGGCAACTAAGCCAGCTGGGCAGCCCAGTTTCTGTTTACCTTGCTGCATTCTTAAAGACACATGTGCATCTCTGAAATCACTCCCCACTGCCTTAAATCCTTTGCTTCAGCATTTCTGGTAGAGCAGACCTTGTGAGTCCAATCCTCTCAGTTTTTCTTTCTGAAAATACTTTTATTTCACTTTAATTCCTGAAAGGGACTTTTGGGAGCTGTAGAATTCTTAGTTAACAGTTCTTGTCCTTTGTAGTTTAAAGATGTTCCACAGCTTTTTGGCCTCCAGGGCTACTGATGGGGAATTTGTGGTCCATATTTAATGTATCATTTTCCTATTATGCCTTCAGAATGGCTTTCTTTGGTTATTATTTTTAAAATTTTAATTCCAATATAGTTAATAGACAGTGTTACAGTAGGTTCAGGCATACAGTATGGTGATTCAGTGTTCCATAGAACACACGCGGCTCATCCCAAGTGCCTCCCCTGAATTCCCCATCACCTTTTTACCCATCCCTCCAGCCACCTCCCCTCTGGTAACTCTCAGTTTGTTCTCTATTAAGAGTCTGTCGCTTGATTTGCCTTCCTCTCTTTTTTTTCTGTGCTCATTTGTTTCTTTAATTCCACACGTGAGTGAGGGCATATGGTATTTGTCTTTCTCTGACGGACTTATTTTGCTTTGCATGATATGCTCTAGTTCTATCCACATCGTTGCAAATGGCAAGATTTCATTCTTTTTTAATGGCTGAATAATGTTCCATCGTGTATATACACCACATCTTCTTCACCCATTCATCTATCAATGGGCACTTCGGCTGTTGCCATAATTTGGCTATTGTAAATAATGTGGCTATAAACACGGGGGTGCATATATGCCTTTGAATTAGCATTTTTCTGTTTTGGAGGTAAATTCCCAGTAGTGGCAATTACTGGATCATCAGGGCAGGTCTATTTTCAGTTTTTTGAGGAACCTCCATACTGTTTTCCAGAGTGGCTGCACCAGGTTGCATTCCCACTAATAGAACAGGATGGATTAAATGGATTACAGACCTAAATGTGAGACCTGAAACCATCAAAGTCCTAGAAGAAAGCTCAGGCAGTAATTTCGCTGACATGGACCATAAGAACATTTTTCTAGATAGGTCTCCTGAGGCAAAGGGAAACAAAAGCAAAAACAAACTATTGGGACTTCATCAAAATGTTACGCGGTAGACTTTCAGAAGTAACAGTTCTGAAGAATACTGGGAAGGAACAAATCAAAGAAAGAGGGAACCGGAGTTACAACGAGATCTATCCTGGAAAGATAATGAATATGTATTAAAAACTCTTGGTAAGTTTTGACTGAAGCTTTAAAAAATACGGGTAAGATAGATTTGCAAATTGAGGAGGCAAAAATGCTACACGATGTGGTGTACCCGTTATAAAAATATCCCACTAAAAAGTCGGTTTCACTCCAACAAAAGACTTTCAGTATTCCACGGCTTAGAAACACATGGGTTCAAACAACAGTTTCCATTTTTAGTATTCTCTTTCGAAAATAGCACTCGTGACCCAGGAAAACAGGCTAAACATGCTAAGATTGCAGAGCACCCCTACAGTTGCTTGCTCAGGACCACCTATTTGGGATGATTACTGTCCACGTAGGTGCCCAGTAGCATTTAGGGATATACTGAAGACATAGGACAGTGGGGCTACTGTGGACCATGGCACCTCTGTTGTTCTGCTTTGCTCGCTGCTGCAGAGGAAAACTCAATGCACTCAGGAAGACTCAAAGTCTGACTACTGCCAAGGCCCTCACCGCCTCACCAGTCCCACGGCCCCACCTGCGATCATATGTACTTCCTCCCAGGTAGACACTCGGAAATTTCCACGTATGGTCTCATTTACTCCCCACAGGCCTCTATAAGGCAGACACTTAGAGAGCTCTAGCAAAACAAAGCCTACAGCAAGGGTCACACTGCAGGAACCCAGAGTCATGTGTGACTGCAAACCCATGTTTTACCTCTTCATACAGAGTGGCAAATGCTGCACAATTTTCCAACTACATTATACTGTATGAGAGTATGAGAAACAGACACCAGGTCTTCTAAATTGCCCTCAGACATCTTTTCCTGGTAATGTAGAGAGGGGCAGCATTCCTGTTCTGCAGACTAAGAGTAGGAGAGAGAAAAAAGAGGTCATTAGCCTTAGGGACAACTGCTGACGGCTTTCTAATGATCACAGTTTAGTAAGTGGGAGATATAAAGATAAGAGTACAGTTGCTCCTTGAACAACTTGACATATATATGTCATAAAGATAGAGATTTCAGTTGCCCCTTGAACAACAGGTGTTTGAAATGCATGGGTCCACTTCTTTATACACAGTACAGTACCATAGATGTCTTCAGTCTGGTGGTTTTCCTTTTTTAAAGATTTAGTAATTTAAGAGAGAAGGAGAGAGAGTGTGTACACATGAGTAATATTTCACATATTCTCATTTTAAAACTTGACTGAGACATCCTAAGACATTCCTATTGTTTCTTTTTTACAGCATAAAGTGAAAGGAAAGCTGTAAATGTTTTAGTGCAAGATATGGAGCTTCTTCTGGTATTTTCACAATTTTTATTCTAATACTTAAACCTGGTAGCTGACTGAACATTATTTCACTTTGGGGATCCATGGAAACTCTTACTACACTTAATCCCTGTGACAAATGATGTCTGAGCATCTTCGCATATACTTATTTGACATTCATTTGTCTTTTGTGAACTGTCAAATCATTTTGCCCGTTTTTAAAAATTGGGCTATTTGTGGGGATCCTGGGATCGATTCCCACACATTGGGTTCCCTACAGGGAACCTGCTTCTCCCTCTGCCCAGGTCTCTGCCTCTCTCTGTGTGTCTCCCAGGAATAAATAAATAAAATCCTTTTAAAAAAAAAAGGCAGTCAATAAAAACAAAAATTGGGTTGTTTGTTTTCTTATTACTGGCGTTTGAAAGTTATTTATACCTTCTGGATGCAAATCTTTGTTTAGGTGTGTGATTTACAAAGATTTTCTCTCAGACTGTGGCTTGTCTTTTTATTCTCTTAATGTCTTCTGCAGAATAGAAGTGTCTGATCTTGATGATGTTCAATTTAAAATACATTCCATTTCCTTGCTGTCTGTTTACCTTTTGTATCAATTACCGAGAAAGAAGTGTTAAAGTCACGAACTGTCATTGTGGATATGTCTGCTTTTCTTTTCAGTTAGAGCAGATTTTGTTTTATAGATTTTGAAGTTCCATTTGTAGATGAAGACACATTTTAAATTGTTGTGTACTATTCATGGATTGACCTGCTTATCATTTTTAACTTTCCTTGCTCTGAAGTCCATGTTATTTGATATCAACACAGACAGCCTCACTTCCTTTTGTTTAGCGTTTGTAGGATATATCGTTTTCTATCTTGTTACTTTTGATCTGTCGTTAAAGGAAATCGGGACTGGACAATAGTTTAAGTGGTAAGAGCAGATTTTATTCAGGAACTATTGCAATAGGGGAAAAGAGACCCAGTCCAGGACTAGGCTCAATTCTGAACACACCATGGACAAATGGAGATTTATAGCCAAGAAGCACATTGGAAGTCAGTGGATAGAAAATTGCTAAGAGGGAACACCTGGGTGGCTCAGTACTTGAGCATCTGCCTTTGCCCCAGGGCATGATCCTGGAGTCCCAGGATAGAGTCCCACATCGGGTTCCCTGCGTGGAGCCTGCTTCTCCCTCTGCCTATGTCTCTGCCTCTCTCCCTGTGTCTCCCCAGGCGCCCCTCTTCCTTATGATTTTAATAACATTTTTTCCCCAGCTCACTTCATTGTAAGATACATATTAATCTACTGTTTATATCATCGGTAAGGATCCAATCAACAGTGGGCTACTACTAACAGTCAAGTTTTGGCAGAATCAAAAATCATACATGGATTTTCAGCTGTGCTGGGGGATGCTGTCGGGACCCCTAATCCCCACGTTGTGGAAGGGTCAGCTATATTGTGATGAATTTGTAGTTCTTTACCGTACTACACTTTCCAATTTTGTCGCTTCTACAAAAACCTGAAGCAGAGAATACAATGTTCATTGAAACCACTGTTTCAGTAACTAAATTTGAGCTACTGTTGATGAAATTGAGTGCTGTATATTTCCTGTTATGAGAGTATCTCGTGCACGCATGCACACACACCATCCCTACAGAGCCTTGTGTGGGCTCCTTGTTTTCCACTCGATGCCAGAGACACTTCCCTGTTTTATCCATAAAGTTCACGTTTCCAAAGCCAACCAACAGCACTGCAAATGTGGACTAGTGGTAACAGGAGCGAGGGATGTCTCGGTCCAGTTAGACCAGAGGAGTGGCAAACATTGTTGCCGCCAAAGCCAACGGAAAGCCCGTTTACAAATATGATGGTCACAAACGACACTTCCCTACAAAACAAAAGTGGCACATCCTGTTGTCTTGTCCAAACTCTCTGTGGCCACAACCAAGCGAGAAGCTTCTAGCTTTCCTGCACTTACTTGCTTCCCTTACTTTTGTCACCTCAGATACACGACTTTTCTTGTGTGCAGCTCACGTTTTGATTTTTTTTGTAACTTCTTCTAAAACTTTCTAAGGTTTTGTTGTATTAATTTCTTCAAAGAATATCAAAACTTTCTAGCTAAGGATCTCCTACAAATGACTGTGTTGTCTTTACTTCAAATAATCAATAAACTTCCTTTGTACTCTTAAGAGTCATTAGGCACCATGACAACCCACTGGTTAGTTCTCAACAATTTGCAATTCAAGTCACTAGTCAGCTTTCTTCCTGGTCTTCAGACCTACTTCAATACAACAGGTAAGTTTAAAAAACAACTTTCATCTGTGAAAAATCCCATAGGAGTTCAGGATTGTTGCACTCTAATGGATACATTGAAGCAAATGTGTATTTCTAGAAGGCAATGAATTTATGACTAGGGAAAGATACAGCACCTGTAAATTGAATAGCTTCTTCCTCAAAAGTATAGCTAACAAAAAAAGTCAGTGCATACGTAGAAAAAGCCTTAAATAAGGGAGGAAGATAAGTAGAACATGTTAAAAAAGTTGGCAGGATGCCTCTCAGTATGGTTTCCTTATCTTTTACTGCATTTAGGATGATTATTTTATTTAGTTTTTTAAAAGGTTTATTTATTTATTTATTTATTTATTTATTTATTTATTTATCTATCTATCTATCTATCTATCCATCCATGAGAGTCACAAGAGAGGGAGAGAGAGGCAGAGACACAGGCAGAGGGAGAAGCAGGCTCCATGCAGGGAGTCTGACGTGGGACTGGATCCCGGGTCTCAAGCATCAGGCCCTGAGCGGAAGGTGGCACTAAACCACTGAGCCACCCAGGCTGCCCGGATGATTATTTTAAAGTATTAAGAGGTATCATGCTGGGAAAATCCTTTCAATGACTGGAAAAAACAAATGGTCACACAATACAATTTGCTGACAGCAGACATATATGATGAATGTTGTCAACTTTCTCCTTCATTAACCCTATGACAAAGCACTGTTTAAAGTACAAGGGGAGGCTACTGGAGGACTTGCCTCCACCTCTGTTTCTGTTGGCATTTTCTTCCTTATGTTTGTCAAGACAGAGAGAAGGATCCTATACTTTCTTCCTCTCTTCCTCTCTTTCCTTCCTTCCTTCCTTCCTTCCTTCCTTTTCTTTCTTTCTTTCTTTCTTTCTTTCTTTCTTTCTTTCTTTCTTTCTTTCTTTCTTTCTTTCTTGTCTTTAGCTGAAAAAAGGCAAAACTATAGGATTTTCCTTTTTTGATGAAAGTCATGGAAACCTGGAGACTCATGAGTTCCAAGCTTAGGGTTTCTGAACTGAAATTAAGAATTTAAGGATTACAGTAAAGTCTCAGAGCAAGATATATGAGGCCAAGTATTTTTCCATGGAAGCCCAAAGAGAAAAACAGAGGCTGACAGCAGAGAAGAGGTGTGACATAAACCACAGATGATGTCAGAACTGTGATTTCTGTTAAATCTTGCCATGTATGCATGGATGTTTGTACAGATACACACTCATAGATCTCCGACAGTTCTTGTTCCTCAATGGTTATGCTCAAGGTTTGGTGGGGGGGACCATCATTCTTTGTCTTGGCATATTTTGCTTACTCTTTCCTATGAAAGGACATAGAAAATTAAGTATAAAGGTAATTTACAGATTTCAACTGTAACAGAAAATATCAGTTTTTAGTCCATAAAATCCAGACACCTACTGATAAAGCATCCTACGAGGATCATCACTAGAAAACTCCAATGGGACACACGGGAAAACTTCACATTAACTACTTCCAAAGACAAAATTATTTTCACACTTTCTAGAGGTATTCAATATTTAATGTTGATGTCTAGAGGAAAGATCTTAAGGACTACAGATGCTCAGACATTGTAGAAAAGGATGTAGTACTGCCACGTCTACCATCAATTCTATCTAAACGAGTGCTATTTTATGGTGTTACTTATTACTGTATATAAAAGTACTGAAGACCAAGATTCTTTGGACATATTCTTACAGTTTCCCCAAATGTGTAAGATGGAAATAGGACTTTTTTGAGCATTCGTTTTTTTCCCTCCTGATTCACTAGCACCTCTCAAAAATAAGCTCTAGGGATTCGTGAAGTCCATTCGATAATATCCTAAACACCACAAATTACATATAAGACCGCCATGTTGATATAGATCTACTCAGATTGTCAAGGAATTATTTAACTTAGATTATGAGCAGCTACGTTTACCAGTGCTTCCAGTCTGGGACCTCATTTCTAAGCGTGTGGGTTGGTTCTCCTGTTTTAATAATAACCAACTTAACAATCAGCTTGGCAGTCAACTACTTTATAGTTTCATTAATATTAGCTCTCTTCTCATTTATACATGAATCGACTGATACTGTGGGACTACTTGTTTTTCTAATATACCTGTAAAAGGGCTCTGAATTCAAGGTAACAAACCTTCTGGAAGAATTAGCTCAGGCTCTTTTGTTTAAACTCAATCTTTGTCTTGTAGAACTTCAATGTATATTTTAGAATTTTCTTCCAATACTTTAGGACTCACTTAAACTTCTAGTCCTAAAGCCAGGATTTCCTTTTGTTCCTGCAGGGACCTAGAAGAACAACAAAGTTACGAGCTAGAAGTTTTTCAGTTTTTGAATGTCAGTAAAAACCAAACAAAAGGAAACGACTAAGAAATTCAAAGAATTCAACTGGAATACAAAGTGGTCTTCATTTCACAGGACTCCCTCTATCGTTAATCCTCACGAGAATGAACACAGAAAGGAAGCTACTCCCTTACTGTATGATGAAAATCATGATTTTTGTAATGCTTTTCCAAATCAAAAAGCTCTCGAAACTAGTTCTTTCTCTCTCCTCTTTTCCTGGTTTTGAGTAAAAGACCCTTCTTAGTAGATGATCTGGTACATAACAAGCACTGCTGGTTGGCTGCACACACACGTACAACAACATGAACCCAACAAGTAGAACCAAACGTCAGTCTCATTTCATGGCTCTCCGATTCTTTTCTATTATCAGACATTTTAAGTTACGAGGCAGAGATTGAAGGTTGACTAAAGCGAAGTAAAAACTCTCCACTCCTTCGGGGATCTCTTTCTGACCTTCTTGTCACTTCTGAGCCTGGCCCTCTGAAGGCTTAGAGCGCCCTGTTCTCTTTATATGGGTCCCAGATAGCCTGAGCCACATGCTTTACTCCACCATCATCCATCAGCAGCACTTGGCTTCTGGGCCTTAGCTGTTTGAGCCTGGCACGGCTGTCAGTGCTGAGTGCTTGTGAGGAGCTGAGATGACACCTGCTGATTCGAAGCCATCTTGGTCTCTCCTCCCCATCTGGTTCTCTCCCTCCCTATCTCTGACTCCCGCTCCCTGTCTTGCCGGCTCTCCTTCCCTGTGTCTCTGTCTCTCTCCCCATCTCTATCTCTCCACCAGTCTCTCTGTGTCTCCCTCCATGTCTCTTGCTCCCTGTCTCTGTGTCTCCCCCTTCCTGTCTCTCGGTCTCTCTCTCCCTGTCTCGTTCTCTCTCCATCCTGTCTCTGTGTCTGCCTCCCTGTCTCTGGGTCTCCTTGTCTCTCTGTTTCTTCCTCCCTGTCTCTCGGTGTGTCCCTCCCTGTGTCTAGGGGTCTCCCTCACTGTCTCTGTCTCTCCCTTCCTGTCTCTCGGACTCTCCTTCTGTGTCTGTCTCTCCCTCCCTCCCTCAGTCTCCCTCCTTGTCTTGGTCTCTCCCTCGCCATCTCTCTGTCTCTCCCTCGCTGTCTCTCCCCCATCCCTATCCCTCCCTGTCTGTGTCCCCCTCCCTGTGTCTGTCCATCTCTGCGAATCTCTGTCTCTCCTTCCCTCTCCACATTAATGAAAGAAAGGACAAGGACCGGAGGATTCTCTCAATAGATGCAGAAAAAGCATTTGACAAAATAGACCATCCTTTCATGATTAAAACCTTCTGCCAGGTACGGATACCGGGAACAAACCTTAAATATCATAAAAGCCATCTACAAAAGACCCAGAGGGAACGTCCTCTTCATTGGGAAAAACCTGGAGCTTTTCCCTTAAGGTCAGGAACACGACAGGGTGTCCGGCATCAACACTGCTGTTCGGCACAGTCGTAGTGCTCCTCGCTTTGGCAGTGAGATCCCGAAACAGAAAGAAAAGGCATCCCGATTGGCAAAGAGTCAAACTCTCACTCTTCACAGACGACATGACACTCCATGTGGGAAACCTGAAAGAGTCACTAGATCGTACTTAAAGGATCTATCCAACAAGACGACCTAACAATCGTGGGTATCTATGCCCCGAATGTGGGAGCTGCCAAGGATATCAAGCAATTAGTACCAAAGTTAAGACATACTTAGGTAATAAGACACTTTGACTGGAGACTCAAATACGGCGCTTTCTACAATTCATAGATCTTTCAGACACAACATCTCCAAAGAAACAAGCGCATGACAGGATACACTGGACCAGATGGGTCTCACAGATATTTACAGAACTTTACCTCCAAATGCAACTGAATACACATTCTTCTCAAGTGCACATGGAACTTTCTGCAGAACACACCACATCCTGGGTCACAAATCAGGTCGTAACTGATAGCAAAAGACTGGGATCGTCCCCTGCGTATTTTCAGACCATGATGCTTTGAAACTAGAACTAAACCACAAGAAGAAGTCTGCAAGGATTTCAAACACGTGCAGGTTAAGGACCATCCTGCTAAAAGTTCAAAGGGTCAACCAGGAAATGAGAGAAGACTTAAAAAGATTCACGGAAACCAATGAGAATGAGCATACAACCAACCGTTCAAAAGCTTTGGGACAGGGCAAAAGCAGTCCCGAGGGGGAAACACATCCCAATGCAAGCATCCATCCAAACACTGGAAAGAACTCAAATACAAAAGCTATCCTTGCACCTAAAGGAGCTGGAGAAGGAACGGCAAATGAAACCTTCACCCAGCAGAAGATGACGGTTAATAAAAATTTGAGCAGAACTCAATGAAATAGAGAGCAGAGGAGCTGTGGAACAGATCAACAAAACCAGGAGGTGGTTCTTTGAAAGAACTAAGAAGAGAGAGAAACCATCAGCCAGCCTTATTAAAAAGAAGAGAGAAAAGGCTCAAATTAATAAAATCATGAATGGGAAAGGAGAGATCACCACCAACACCAAGGAAATACAAACGATTTTAAAAACTCTTTCTGAGCAGCTATACGCCAATAAATTGGGCAATCGAGAAGAAATGGATGCATTTCTGGAAAACCGCAAACTACCAAAACTGGAACAGGAAGACATAGAAAACCGGAACAGGCCAATAACCAGGGAGGAAACTGAAGCAGTCATCATCAATACCCTCCTGAGGCACAAACCTCCCAGGGCCGGATGGCTTCCCTGGGGAATTCTATCAAATGTTAAAAGAAGAGACTGTACCTATTTCTACTAAAGCGGTTCCGAAAGATAGAAAGAGAGGTAATGCTTCCAAACTCATTCTATGAGGCCAGCATCACCTTAAGTCCAAAACCAGACAAAGACCCCACCAGAAAGGAGAATTATAAACCGATATCCCCAATGAACATGGATGCAAACATTCTCAACAAGATACGAGCCAATAGAATCCAAAGGTACATTAAGAAGTTACTCGCCATGACCAAGTGGGATTTATCCCCGGGATGCAAGGCTGGCCCAACAGTCATAAAGCAGTCAATCTGATTGATCAGATCAGCAAGAGAAAAAACAAGAACCAGATGATCCTCCCAATAGATGCAGAGAAAGCATTTGACAAAATACGGCATCCATTCTTGATCCAAATGCTTCAGAGTGTAGGGACAGAGGGAACATTCCTCAGCATCTCCAAAGCCATCTACAGAAAGGAAAGCCCATGGCAAATTATCATCCTCAATGCAGAAACACTGGGAGCCTTTCCCCAAAGATCTGGAACGAGACAGGGATGTCCACTCTCACCACAGCTACTCAATATACTACTAGACATCCCGGCCTCAGAAATCAGGCAACAAAAAGAAATAAAAGACATTCAAATCAAGCAAAGAAGTAGTCAAACTCTCCCTCTTCACCGACGACACGATACTGTACCTAGAAATCACAAAAGACTCCACCCCAAGATTGCTAGAACTGATACAGCAAATTCGGCAGCGTTGCAGGATACCAAATCAATGCCCAGAAATCAGTGGCCTCTCTATTTGCTAACGATGAGAATGAAGAAAGAGAAATTAAGGAGTCAGTCCCATTGACAATTTCACCTAAAAGCATGAGATACCTAGGAATACACCTAACCAAAGATGTAAAGGAGCTCTACCCAAAAAACCACAGAACACGTCTCAAAGAAATTGAGGAAGACACAAAAAGATGGAAAACTATTCCATGTTCATGGATTTGAAGAATTAATATATTGGGAAAATGTCAACGTGATCCAGGGCAATTTATACATTTACCGCAATCCCTATCAGAAATACCATGGGCTCTCTTCAGAGAGCTGGAACAAATCATTGGAAGATTAGTATGGAATCAGAAAAGACCCCGAATGGCCAGGGCAATATGAGAAAAGGAAACCACAGCTGGCGGCATCACAATGCCGGACTTCAGGTTGTGCTACAAAGCTGTGCTCATCAAGACAGTGTGGTACTGGCACAAAAACAGACACACAGATCAATGGAACAGAAAAGAGAAATCCAGAAGTGGACCCTCAACTCTACAGTCAAGACCATATATTCGACCAAGCAGGAAAGACCATCCACTGGAACAAAGACAGAGACTCTTCAATAAATGCTGCTGGGAACATTGGACAGCCACACGCAGAGGAATGAACCTGGACCATTCTCTCACACCACCGGACACAAAGATAAACTCAAAATGGATGAAGGATCTAAATGTGAGACAATATTCCACCAAAATCCTAGGGGAGAACACAGGCAACACCCTTCTTGAACTTGGCCACAGCAACTTCTTGCAAATTACATCAGCCACGAAGGCCAGAGAAACAAAAGCGAAAATGGACCGCTGGGACTTCATCAAGATGAGCCGCTTCCGCACAGCAAAAGAAAAACTCAACAAAACTAGAAGACAACCTCCAGACTGGGAGAAGATATGTACAAATGACCTGTCAGATAAAGGGCCAGTTATTTAAGATCTCTAAAGAACTTATTCAACTCAAGAGCAAAGAAACCAACAGTCCAAACCTGAAATGGGCAAAAGACACGAACAGAAACATCACACAGGAAGACATAGACATGGGCAATAAGCACAGGAGTCAATGCTCTGCATCACTGGCCATCAGGGAAATACAGATCAAAAGCACAATGAGATACCACCTCACACCGGTGAGAATGGGGAACATTAACCAGACAGGAAACAACAAATGTTGGAGATGTGGAGAAAGGGGAACGCTTTCAAAATTCAAAAGTTTCAGAAATAGCCATACTCACCTGATAGGGATCAAGGGGGGGCGGGCGTGCTCCCTGCGAGCCTGGGGAGCTTAGGGACGGGAGAGAAGGGGGACGGGGGGGGAGGGGGGAGGTGGGAGAGCCAAGGCCCTTGGAGGGGCCCCTGGGACCCAGCAGCCCAGGCCCTCAAGCCACTGCCCCAAGGCCCTGCCCTGATGTTGCAAGGTGCCTGCATCCAAACCCCTCAGAGCAGGCGCAGATGGGTTCGGCACCCTCCCTGAGCCCCGGTGGAAGGGACACGCACACTCCCTGAGCCGGGGGGAGACCTGACCCGTAGGAGGCCCCACCGCAACCCCCCTCCGCAAACAGGTCCCACCACTCCTCCCACGAGCATCCCGAGTCCTGGCACCCTGGCGGCCCAAAGGGTGTTGGCACGCCTCGCCACGCCTCCATGAGGCCCCCGAGGCCCACTATCCCCCTCCCAGTCCCTCCCAGGCACCCGCCGCGCCACAGGGAGGGCCAGGTGCCTCTCGCACAGCCACCCCGGGGCCCCTCACACTTCCCGGGGCCCACGCCGACCTGCGCGCCAGGGGCCGAGGCCTGCAGAGCCGCTGCGGGTATTCAATTTGCCAACATATAGAATAATACCCAGTGCTCATCCCATCAAGTGCTCCCCTCAGTGCCTGTCACCCAGTCACCCACCCCCACCCCCCCGCCCACCTCCCCTTCCACCACCCCTAGTTCATCTCCCAGAGTTCGGAGTTACTCATGTTCTGTCTCCCTTTCTGATATTTCCCACTCATTTCTTCTCCTTTCCCCTTTATTCCCTTTCACTATTTTTTATATTCCCCAAATGAATGAGACCATATAATGTTTGTCCTTCTCTGATTGACTTATTTCACTCAGCATAATACCCTCCAGTTCCATCCATGTCGAAGCAAATGGTGGGTGTTTGTCTTTTCTAATGGCTGAGGAATATTCCATTGTATACAGAGACCACATCTTCTTATTCATTCATCTTTCAATGGACACTGAGGCTCCTTCCACAGTTTGGCTATTGTGGGCATTGCTGCTATAAATTATATTTCAATTTTTAAAAAGATCTTTCACTCTCTCATTTGATGCAACTTCCTTCCTACATAGTGCTTCCCACTGGCCACACTGCTTTGTTTTTTTGTTTATTTTCATTCTGCCTTATCCATGCAGATACATTAATTTAAATCATGACATACACTATTTCAACATATCCAAATGAATAGGAAAAAATATGAAGTTAATTTGGGTAAATTTTGGGTTGCCTGGGTGGCTCAGCGGTTGAGTGTCTGCCTTCGGCCCAGAGTCCCGGGATCGAGTCCCGCATTGGGCTCCCTGCATGGAGCCTGCTTCTCCCTCTGCCTGTGTCTCTGCCTCTCTCTCTCTCTCTCTCTCTCTCTGTGTGTGTGTGTGTGTCTTATGAATAAATGAATAAAATCTTTTTAAAAAATCGGGTAAATTTTGTCCACATGGATGCCCTCACATGGGTAATGAGAACCATTTGGATGAGTATCAGTATTCTCTCACGATTCTGGTTGTAACTATAAAAACTCCTCGTGCTTGATAATATAAATGAAACCGAATTTGGCTTCTTTCTGAAAATTGGAATGATCAGATGAGGATGTAAGTATGTGGCCTCTGGTGCTCTTTGTGACCAGGGTCCACAAGACATCCTTCTGGCCCCACTGGCTGTCCCGTGTCTTCTGCAGAATGCTTCTCCCAGATAGGTTCACCCTTGCTCTGCCTGTCTGGTCTCAGAACCTAGATTAGGCAGTTTTATCTCTAGAGAAAGGCTGATGAGATAATATCCTCCAAGACAAATTCCATTTTCACATCACATTACTTACTGGTATGGAAAAACTCTTTGGAAGTATTCCACAAAGGATGTTTTTAATTTTTAAGAAAACCTAGTTTTGACCTTAAATACTGACTAGTGTTGGAATTACATTTTATTAGGTGGGTGGACAGCCCAAAAGAACTATACAAGGTACTACCCTCCAACTAGGATCTCAGAGAACCTAATTGTACATAGATAATAGGCATTTATGTTATTTGTTAAATATCTGGCCTCCTGAGCCCAGGCTAAGAAAAATTTAATGACTTATTCATCTTTTTATCTCAGTGCTAATACATAGTGCCTAAAACACAATACTATTTAATACTGTGAAAAGTGGTGGAAAGGAGGACATATGGAGAAAAAAGGGGAGCAAAGAAACCCATTAGGATCAATCTCTCCTAAGAATCCCAGAAAAACTATCTGAAAAGCTAAGTGAAAAGCACTTCCATGTGAATGATAATCGTGATATTTCTTTCTTGAATCTGATTAATTGTAGAGATCCACCTACAGGGAAAATTACTCTTGATTTTCCCAGAACATAATCATAAATTGGCTTCACATAAAGTCAGAATTGACACATGCTGGAATGCATGAGGGGATCTGTTATCTAATCTTCTCTGGAGGCTGATTTCATTTGATTTGGATGGTTTAGGTTTAATCCTGCCTGATTCTTTTCTGAAACAAGATAATAACAGAATTACATTGTTTTTCTCCAAAATTCGAATGGAAAATAATAATTAATGCTTAAATCTCAAATAAATTTCTGCACAAAACAAGGGTCAATATACAGAACAGTTAATAAGAGCTGAAACAGTGATAGTTAGAGGAGGTCACTGTTTTAAGTACTTTGCACTTATTAATTACTCTCATAACAGTGTGTAGGTGTTACTTTGCAGATGGAGGACTCCAGCACAGAGGTTATTTCATGTGCCCAAGATCAAATGGATAACAAGCACAGAGTTCCATTTAGACCAGTTATACCAGAATCCATATGCTCTCTCCTATCTGTGTAAACCAACATAGCTATGTTTTCCTCTTCTTGTCCCTCCCATCCAGACTTTCTGACCCTTTCAACTCCCGCTGAACCCAGGACCACCCACACTTACAATCATACTCCCCTTTCTCACCTTGACTGAGAATCAAATTAGCAATGCAGCATATGGGATGAAGTTGAAGGAGGAAAGGTGGAGCAGGTAGGGACAGAGATGGCCTGGTGACATTTCCTCCCTCTTGGCCCCAATGCCTGTTTCCCAGACTAGGGTGAGGCCTCTAGTCTCAACTCTTGTTTACTGCCTCCTTATAGAACCAATGTTTTTGTTCAGATTATGTGTATAGAATCCATACACCCAGTGGAAAGCCTGTGGAAGTGAAAACCACATAAACTTCTGAAGAAGGTACAGCAAACACCTGATCTGAATGTTAACTTCACTTCATGCTGGGCAAAGACCAGATTATTGGTTCCAGTATAACAGCCAATTTATAAACATGTTTATTCCCAGTAGATACTACCTCAGAAAAAGCCTATACTTTATGGAGAATCTCCCCAATGATTTATATAATATTCATGGAAGAAAACACATCACAATTGATGGATGCCACATTGTAACTGGGTTGTGACTCTCCAGGAAATAAAGAATAAATAGAACACTGTGCATCAGGTAGGGGAAACACCTGATGGAATCGATAACTGCAGTTCTGTAACTGCTGTGGGGGCTCCTGTGGCATTCATCCTTTGGGTATTTTTCCCCAGACATTAATTAATTCTTTTTTTCTGTTTGTTGCTTGAATTTCTTCCAGATCTCAACATGATTATCTAATCAAGTGAGAGAAGAACTTTAGAAAACAGTGATTATGCCCCCTTAGTGCTGTACCTGAGAAAACGGAGCACAGAATGCTCAGGGGAAGTGCCAAACAGGGACACACTACATTTCCAATTACAACTTAGGATTGGCTCTCTTTAAACATAGACCCACCTCTCTACTCTTTTCTTTGCCTACCTGCCCATCAGGATTTCTGGGAGTGCCATTCACTCAGGCTTCCTTAGAATAAATATGAGAACACAGAATGTGCATAGAGGAAGTGGGAGGGCACTTGCATATCTTTAAATCTGGGGAAAATGGACTTGTTGATTTGACAGTCCTTTGCAAAAGAAGGCCAAGGTTCTCAAGAGTAGGCTGGTCAGCAGGAAAAAGATGCTGTGACAGCAAGATTCCTCATTGCAGTTATGGACATGGATGTGGAGAAAATTTACTAGATGATTGAGCTGATATAGCTTACCTCAGTCTATGGTTGTGCAGCCCCTGTAAGGTGGGTGTCCCTCCAAATTGAAGCAGTTGTGCTTTAGGAGAACATGTAGTGAGTCCTCAGTATTCACAGCCAACCTGGAGCTCAGAGGGCTATGGGGTGAAAAGGCGCAGTGCTGTGGGATAATTCCTATGCCACTTGAGAGTCTGTTTTAGCTCACAGCCCTTGATCCTATGGCACAGTTGAAAATCCCACACATATCCCAGAAGGTAGGATAAGTCAAGTCAAGATAACAAGACAGTTTATTGTGTGGTTGAGAGATGGAGGTTAAGACATTGATGAAACCACTGCCTGAGATGATAGGAGATGAAAGTGTTAGATATACAATCCCCAGTAATTTGGGAGAAGATATTTACAAATGGTGCATCAAATAAAGGACTAGTATCCACTTTCTATAAAGAACTTATCAAACTCACACCCAAAAAAACAAAGAATCCAGTCAAGAAATGCGCAGAAGACATGAACAGACATTTCTCCAAAGTAGACATATAAATGGCCAACAGACACATGAAAAGATGCTCAACATCACTCATAATCAGGGAAATGCAAATCAAAACTATAATGAGATACCACCTCACACCAGTCAGAATGGCTATAATTAACAAGACAGGAAACAAGAAATGTTGGCCAGGATGTGGAAAAAGGGGAACCCTTTTACATTGTTGGTGGGAATGCAAGCTGGTGCAGCCCCTCTGAAAAACAGTATAGAGGTTCCTCAAGAAGTTAAAAATAGAGCTACCCTATGACCCAGCAATTGCACTACTAGTAATTACCCCAAAGATACAAATGTAGTGATCCAAAAGGGGCACCTGCACCCCAATGTTGATAGCAGCAATGAGTGGATAAAGAAGATACAGTGTATATATACAATGGAATATTACTCAACCAGCAGAAAGGATGAATACTTACCATTTACATTAATGTGGTTGGACCTGGAGGGTATTGAGCTAAATGAAAGAAGTCAATCAGAAAAAGACAATTAACATATGATGTCACTCATATATGAAATATAAGAAACAACACAGAAGATCATAGGGGGAGGGAGGGAAAACTGAATGGGAAGAAATTAGAGATGGAGACAAACCACAAGAGACTCCTAACTCTAGGAAACAAACTAAGGGTTGCTGCAGGGAAGGTAGTTGGAAGGATGGTATAATTGGGTGATAAGTATTAATGAGAGCCCATGATGTGATGCATACTGGTTGTTATGCACAACAGATGAATTATTGAACACTACATTGGAAACTAATGATGTGCTATATGTTGGTTAATTGAATTTAAATAAAAAAATAGACTGATTTTTTTTGTAAATTTATTTTTTATTGGTGTTCAATTTGCCAACATATAGAATAACACCCAGTGCTCATCCCACCAAGTGCCCCCCTTCAGTGCCCATCACCCAGTCACCCCCACCCCCCGCCCACCTCCCCTTCCACCACCCCTAGTTCGTTTCCCAGAGTTAGGAGTCTCTCATGTTCTGTCTCTCTTTCTGATATTTCCCACTCATTTTTTCTCCTTTCCCCTTTATTCCCTGTCACTATTTTTTATATTCCCCAAATGAATGAGACCATATAATGTTTGTCCTTCTTCAACTGACTTATTTCACTCAGCATAATACCCTCCAGTTCCATCCACGTCGAAGTAAATGGTGGGTATTTGTCGTTTCTAATGAGTAATATTCCATTGTATACAGAGACCACATCTTCTTTATCCATTCATCTTTCGATGGACACCGAGGCTCCTTCCACAGTTTAGCTATTGTGGACATTGCTGCTATAAACATCGGGGTGCAGGTGTCCCGAAGTTTCATTGCATCTGTATCTTTGGGGTAAATCCCCAGCAGAGCAATTGCTGGGTCGTAGGGCAGATCTAAAAAATAGACTGATTTTTAGGAAAAATAATTCAATTTAAAAAGGGGGACTGACAGTATACTTATTTTGATAAGCACTGAGAAGTGTGTAGAATTATGGAATCATTATATTTCATACCTGAAACTAATATTACATTGTATATTAATTTTACTTGAAATGTTTTTTTAAAAAAGGAAAGAAAATAAGAGAAATGAAATCTCTGCCTGTGAGGTACTTATATACTTATAAAAAGAGAAGATAATAAATGCATAATTAAATATACATAAAAAAAAGAAAGAACTAGTGTTGGTGAGAATGTGTAGAAGAAGGAACCTTTGTGCATTTTGGTGGAAATGTGAACTGTACAGCCAATGTGGAAAGGAGTATAGAGGTTCCTTAAAAAACTAAAAACAGAACTACCATATGATCCAGTAATTCCATTTCTAGGTGTTTACCCCCCTAAAATGAAAATACTAATTCAAAAATATATATGCACCTCTGTGTTTATTGCAGCATTATTTATAATAGCCAAAATATGGAACAATTCAAGTGTCCATCAATAGATGAATGGACAAAGAAAGTGTGAGATCTTCTATATATACACAAACACAGACATACACAATGAGTATTACCTAGCCATAATAAAGAATGAAATCTTGCCATTTGCAACAACATGGATACCTAGAGGGTATTATTCTAAGTGAAATAAGTCAAATAGAGAAACAAATACCACATGATTTCCTAAATGTGGAATGTATGAAACAAAACACTTGAAAAAGACAAGACAAAAAATAGACTCTTAAATACAGAGAACAAAGTGGTGGTTGCAGAGGGGAGGTGAAGGGAGGTGAAATGGGTGAGCACTAAGAAATATAGAGAATTGAAAAAAAAAGAAATATATAGAATTGTTGAATCATTACGTCATACACCTGAGACTTATATGAGACTGTATGCTAATTATACCTCAATGTTTAAAGAAAATCATTTAATTATCCATATGAAAGCATCAACAGGTAGTGAGCTCCCTGATTATACAGACCCCAGGAGGGCCTTGGAACTTTGGGTTCCCGGGGTCCTCAGTGGAGCTGGGTCCCAGGGACTGCTCTAATAATGCCCTCCATACAGTGGTTCTCAGTGGGAGCTGATGATCTTGAATTCACGCTGTCTGCCCAGGTAACGTTTCTGTGACTCAGAGCCACCCACCAGGTGTGATCTGACAGCACGGGCTGGGAGACAGTGCTCGGAAGTCATCTCTTGACTTCCCCAAAAAACACACAGTTCAGAGCAGTTGGACATGTGCATGGGTTTGTGTGGTCAGCTTCAGGGTTCGTCTGCCTCCATTCAGACAGAAGTGACAGGTTCTCTCAGTTCTCTGTAGACACAGCCTGAACCACCATGGAAAATAGCTTCGCCTTTCTGGGATTTGGTTTTCCCCACCATTAATTTAAAGTCTGGAGAGCCATTTCATACGAATAAACAAAAATAATTATCTGAGCCCTCTCCAGTGTAAGACCGTACAACAAACAGCTTGAAGCTCCAGTGTAAGACCTTACAACAAATAGCTCAATTCCTTAGGAATGAGCTAGAACAAAAACACCTTTTCTGGCAGATTATAACTGTATAGGTAAACAGCCTGTTCAGGTCAACTTTCCAGGTAAACAGCCTGACATTTCAAATATTATTAATGATTGATTGACTGAAGATAATCAATTTATATTATTGCATTTACTACTTAATAAGTATTATAGTAATAAAAAGAGAAATTAAAGGTAAAAGAAAAACCCATCACCCATCATCTCAAAATTTAAAACACTCTTCCATTTTTTTTCTGTATAAAATATGTAGTTTTATCATTGCAATTATAGTTTTATATTCTACTTTATAATTGCATTATTTTCATAAGATTCCCCTTATGTTGCTACAGATTTTAAGTATGTGTCATTTTCAAAGGATTAATGCTACACCACGGGATGGACCTAACAAAATTTATCTTCCTGTTTCCCTATAGCTAGGCATTTACTTTTTATCCCATTTTGTATGAATATAGGCTAAGCTATATAGAATATATTTATGCACACAGCTTTACCGTCCTTATTAATAATTGCTTTACCAGAAATTCCCAAACTTAATGGATCAAAATGTTTTCTGAATGTGTTGGTAATTTATACAGCTACAGGCAAAGTTTGAGTGTTCACACAATATTTATGTATGCAAAATTTTTGGTTTGATATTTTTAAAATAGTACTTAGGAGTTGTTCCATCTGCAGGCTTATTTCAAAGATTAGGATTTTGTGCATCCTCAGTTTTGCAGCTATTTACTTTGCTGATGGGTTTGCTGGACTTGAACACTCTAGCTCTCAAACCAGTCAGCTAAAGCTAAAGTCAGACCGCAGTGATTACTCTTGAAAACTCTCAATTCTTCCCTAAACATTTGAGTAAATGGCTTTCACTTGTGGTAAAATGAATGTTTTCTGATTTGGTTTGGGAAACGTAAACCCAGTGGCAAATCCTCCAAAAAAAAATGCACTCCTCACCAAATGAGGCTTTGAAGAATGACATTCCTTATTTAAAATCTTGGTTCTGCATCCTGCTGATAGTGTAGACTTGAGAAAGTTACTTAAACTTTCTGAGCCTCCATGTGGTCCACAGATGTAATAATCCATAATTTATATGGTTGGTGTGAGCATGTAAAAATCATGACTGAATGAATGACAGACACATGGTAGGTACACAACAAATGGTAACCTATTAATAGCATTAAGAATAATAATAGAAGTGACCAGAAGGCTTATAATGCAGATTTTAAAATATCACAGTGACAAAAATACTTCAATGTATATGAAAAATATGAGAATCACTGTATTTTATTTTATTTTTTAAATATTTATTTACTTAATTTAGAGAGAGAATGAGAAGGAAGGGCAGAGGGAGAGGGAGAGAGAATCTGAAGCAGACTTTAAAATGAGCATGGAGCCCAACTGGGGGCCCAATCCCACCACCTGGAGATCAGGACCTAAGCTGAGTCTGACATTCCACTGACTGCACCATCAGGGTGCCCCAAGAATTACTGGATTTGATATAGGAATGCTCAAGTACTCACCTATGAAGAATTCTAGTAGTAATTAATGTAAGAGTTTAGACGTAGGTTCAGAAACCTGGCAATGCCAAAATGGGAGGAAGATAGTTGGAATAGGTACAAGTAATAGAGCAAATAATGAGGGATATATATAGGCTATTATTAGCTTAATAAACCAAATTATGCAATGGGAGAAAAAAAAAAACCCTTGTAATTGAAAAGCCCAGAAGTCACCACTGCTTCTGTCATCATCAAAAATTACTGAGGCATTGTTTTTTGTTTTTTTTTATTTATGATAGTCACAGAGAGAGAGAGAGAGGCAGAGACACAGGCAGAGGGAGAAGCAGGCTCCATGCACCGGGAGCCCGACGTGGGATTCAATCCCGGGTCTCCAGGATCGCGCCCTGGGCCAAAGGCAGGCGCCAAACCGCTGCGCCACCCAGGGATCCCCCTGAGGCATTGTTTTTAAAGAAATTAAGGTTTACTGAGTGGAGGGAGGATGTGTTGAAGAGCAATGGAAAACAAGCTTGTAAAGACAAGGTTTAAAATGTGTGGGTGTTCAGTAACAGAAGACAGAAGCTGGCTTTGTTACTCCCTTCTGAGATGATCTGTCCTACTAAGAACAACTTCATCTTGGGGTTGTGAGATTGAGCCCTGTGTTGGGTGTAGACATTGCTTATAAAAGAAAATCTTGGGATGCCAGAATCACTGATTGAGTGTCTGCCTTTGGCTCAGGGCGTGATCCTGGAGTCCTGGGTTTGAGTCCCACATCAGGCTCCCCGCAGGGAGCCTGCTTCTCTCTCTGCCTGTGTCTCTGCCTCTCTTTCTCTGTCTCTCATGAATAAATAAATAAAATCTTTTAAAAAAAAATCTTAAAAAGCAGCAGCAGAAGAAGAAGAAACCAAGGAATATAAAAGCAAATGGAGAAAGGAAGATTATGGTTGAATAATATTCCATTGCATATATATAAAAGCCACACTTTTTATCCTTTCACTCAATAGACATTTAAGTTGTTTCCATCTTTTCACTATTGTGAAGAATGCTGCAATGAACACCAGGAGTGCAGGTGTCTCTTCAAGACCCTAACTTCAATTCCTTTGGATAAATACCTAGAAATGCTATTGCTGGGTCATAGGAGCTGGGGATGGGGATGGAAGATGTTGGTCAAGGGACACAAGGTTTCAGTTATGCAAGATTAATAAATTCTGGAGTTCTAATGTATAACATGGTGACCATAGGTAACAATACTGTTACCTGGCTAATTAGCTTGATTGTGGTGATTATTTCACAATGCATACGTATATCAAATCAGCAAATTGTGCACCTAAAATATATACAATACTTTTTGAAAAAACTATGGCTGGACATAAACTTCTTTTTATACCAGCCCAAGGAGACTCTGGAATGTACCAGAACAATCCTTTCTTTTAGGTAGCTTGGACTTTTCATGTGCAGAGAGCTGGATCATATGATCTTGTGGTCTTATGATTCCTACCAAACTAGAACAGCTCAAGGGTATAGTCCATGAGTCTCACAATATAAGCCCACTCCTGGAGACACTTAATAAGCACTGTTGGATACACAAAGAGTAAGATCGCATATGAAAAGCAGAGATACCAGGAAGAATCAAGTACAAAGCAGTAAACAGAGATTTCCCTGACTTTAGTAGTAGACTAACCTTACACAGAAGTCATGTACAGGTGGGTTATTCACAGGGATTATTCAGTCAGTAGAGAGCAGCATCCATGAAGCCTGTTTTTTTTTTTTTTTTTTTTATGATAGTCACAGAGAGAGAGAGAGAGAGGCAGAGACACAGGCAGAGGGAGAAGCAGGCTCCATGCACCGGAGCCTGACG
The DNA here is from genome assembly GCF_905146905.1 of Nyctereutes procyonoides. Taxonomy (NCBI): domain Eukaryota; kingdom Metazoa; phylum Chordata; class Mammalia; order Carnivora; family Canidae; genus Nyctereutes; species Nyctereutes procyonoides. Next base: position 31,544,132 of record NW_026575120.1, read on the forward strand.
TGGGATTCGATCCCGGGTCTCCAGGATCACGCCCTGAGCCAAAGGCAGGCGCCAAACCGCTGCACCACCCAGGGATCCCCATGAAGCCTGTTAATCACTTTTATCTCACTAATAGTTCCCTGGATCTCAAGTTAGTTCATGATGATGGAGACTGAGGATAGCTGAAGCTGAGGCTAGAAGAACCTCAATAAAGTAAAAAGGAATATGACTTCATGGTCTTAGCTATGGTGATGCTTGTAGCACTTTAAAACATTAAGGGAAATTTGACAATGAGGCTGAATAAAAAGGTCCTGCACTTTTGGAAAATAAATTCATAATATTTCATTTCCCACTGAAAATCCATGGTGACATCAGTGTGCATAGATACAACAGTTACTGACTGTACTTTTTCTGGTAGCATAGTAGAGTAAGGGTCAGTGAACCATAGAAAGTAACCTGGAGAGGCCTATGCTCAGTGAAGAAAACAGATTCTTTCTCCAGAGCCTTTAGCTTACACACTCTCCATGACTATTTGAGCACTTGAGACAGGCAAGATTTCAACATATAAATGTTAAAAGAGAAATGCGTGGTTGTTATTAGATCTCACAGGATCAAAACTTGTGATGTTCCACAAACAACTTTCAGCTGTAGGAGATAGAAGACAAACATTGCATCAGGTTATGATCAGTGATTAAGAAATATGTTTTGAATGAGTAAAGGCAAGAATGAATGAATAAAAGTTCTTCAACAACAACAAAAAAATAGGTTTAGATCTGGTTAAAATATGAGTACAGTTGGCAGATGTGGGAGCCATTACTGATCCCAAATTCAGTTCCCCTGGACAAGATGCTTTCCTTTTAGAGTCTCAATTTCCATCTCTGCAAAATGGGATAATAGCATTTATCTCATTTTTCTGTATGTTATTTGAGTTCATAAATTCTGAGAGCACAACAATCTTATCTCTGTGATCTGTGCATATTCAACAACAACTGCAAACATTTGACTCTATGGTATACAATTGCCTAAAGAAAAAAATGAAATAATCAAGGAATGAGATAGTGGATGTGGACCATATTTTATTTTATTTTTTTTAATTTTATTTTTATTTTATGATAGTCACAGAGAGAGAGAGAGAGGCAGAGACACAGGCAGAGGGAGAAGCAGGCTCCATGCACCGGGAGCCCGGGTGTGGGATTTGATCCCGGGTCTCCAGGATCGCGCCCTGGGCCAAAGGCAGGTGCCAAACTGCTGCGCCACCCAGGGATCCCTGGACCATATTTTATAACCTGTTTTATACTATTCGGAGATAGGGTTTCATTATTGTTTAGAACACAGATATCTGATTAATTTTGTTGAGAAATAGACCAAATTCATTTCTTCATTCACTAAGTCCAAAATGTCAGTTTATTAGGACTGTATAAACATAACCACCAAACAGCTGTGTGTTTGGGGGGGGTGCATATTAACATGACCTAAATTCTCACATATCCACCTAGGACTGGCTGGGTGCCCATAGTACATGCTGGCCACAGTGTAAACCAAGGAAGTCCTAGGCTTCACCATGACCCAGACCTGAGATCACATCGCAAGATGACCTTGAACACTAAAACTAGTAAATCTTCTGAACTTCTATTTTGTCATGTGTAAAATAATGACCTATTATCTTTTTCATTATACTAGTATGTGGATAAGTTGAGATAATGTGTTAAGTGTTTAATACAAAATAGGAGATATATATTTGTTTGCTTGTCATTGTGATTACTTTTAGAATTGAGGAATAAAAACCCATTAGAGCAAAACCTATTTTGCCTAACGGGCAAAAAAGCTATAGCTAAGATCAACTTCAGTAGACATTTTGAAGGAAGGGAAAAGAAGATGGAGGAAGAGAGATGAAGGAAGAGAGGAAGGAAGGGAGGAAGGAAGGGAGGGAGAGAGGAAAGGGAGGAGGGAGGGAGGGAAGATGCTGACTGGGGAGCAGTTTCCCCTAGACACAGAGATGACACTATGTTGATCTAACCAATGATGTTTAAGCCTTCCCATAAATACCCTGTGTATATAAAGCTTTGAAACAATAGTGTGGGGGCCCTGGAGCCCCTGCAGATACTGCATTATGGCTGAGGATGTGGTCATGTGTTTTTCCATAGGAGCCACCACTTGTCCACAAACATGAACTTTATCTCAGACCTTAACATTTGTGTTTATTTAGAATTCTTTTCAATCTATGCCATGTCTCCTTTCTGAAGCTATTTAATTATCTGCACAGAAAAACTTAGGCAATACTTAGGAGCCAGCAAGGAGAGAATCACTGGCTCGTGGTTTTGGAAAACATCCTGTCCAGTTTCAAGGCCTCAGGTGTCTGCACAGGTAAGGATCTTGCTCCCCTATTTGTAAAGAATCCCAAAGGAAGAGGAGCCACAATCTTTTTCAATCAGCTATTTTAAAAGAAAGCAACCTTCTCTGTCAAGATATCTCATTTTATATCCATTAATCATAGGGACTGTGTTAAAGTACTAGTGCAGAAGAACTAAGAAGAAGGGTTAACTGCCCTCCATCTTCTTTTCTCTTGATGATATGTAAGAAGTTTTAGATGTTTCCATATAGGTTTTATTTGAGTACAGCCTATAAATTACTCAGCTTGTAGTTAAAGTAGGTCTACTAACCAGCGTTTCTACAATTAATTAATTGAGTTACACTGGCATCTGGTGGCCAGTTGTACACCAATTTTGAAGACATATTTTTTTAGAGAGCTGTTGTCAGAATGTTGTCAAAACAAAATAACATTGTGCAACAAGTAGTAGCTTCTGGTCAGATTGGATTTGAACCCTCTACTCTGGTATCTGCTATCTCTGAATCTTGGCTTTTAACTCTGTAAAGTGCAGATAACAATGCCTACCAAGAACACATGCATTTGGCACACTGAGCACAATCCTGGCACATAGTAGGCTAGTGGGTAGTAATATTAAAACCATTTGTGTATCCAGATGAAATTCCAATGCCATGTTAGGTGGTTGAACAGAGATTCTTACTTATCCCCCAGCCAGTCTACCCCTCTGGCCTGTCTCAACAGGTGAGAAAACTACTCACAGGTCAGTCACTTTCATTGTCTCCCTGGCACTGAGTTCAGATTTTGGCCATGGCTACAGAACATGAAACAAATCAGCAGAACTTTGGAAAGATCATCCATAAATCAGACCAATAGCAAGTATTACACAGTGGCAGTTTTTCCCTCATAGAGTCTGAGCCACATCCATGAGAACCCACCACCACCCTTGTGTTATTAAAGAAAAATACCTGCCAGATGTGCACATCCCACAAACCTAAATACTCATCAAAAGAATTGGCTGTTTGTGCCAGGCTGTCCATTGCTTAGGAAACACCTGGCCATGTCTCTATGGATCCTGTAAGACCTGGGCTAAGGTTGTTTTCAAGCTCTAAGTAGATGTGAACTTTCACTATTTTAAAAGCACCTCCTTTAGTGAACTGTATGAGCTTTGGTCTTTCCCTTCACTTCTATCGTGAGTCGTGTTCATTCACTTAATCATTCAACAATCTCATTCAGCTGCCACAATATGCAACAATCATCTCACTGTTCCGCAGGACATAGAATAAAAATACACCCAGGGAGGGGCACCTGGGTTGCTCAGTGGTTGAGCACCTGCCTTTGGCTCGGGTTGTGATCCTGGGGTCTTGGGATCAAGCCCTGCATCAGGCTTCCCACCAGGAGACTTTTTCCCTCTGCCTATATCTCTGCCTCTCTCTTGAATAATAAATAAAACCTTTAAAAAAACAGCCCCAGGGAACATAAATTTAGGCCAAAATTGCCTAGGAAGCCAGTGCAATTAATAGCAAGCTTTCCCAATCTTGGCACTATGGACATTTTAGGCTGATTAATTTTTGATTCAGGGGCTATCCTGTCATTGTAGGGTGTTTAACAGAATCCCTGGCTTCTTCCCACTATATGCCATCCCTACTTCTGAGTTATAACAACCAAAAATGCTTTCAGCCATCGACAAATGTCCCTGGGCAATGGGGGGAATCAGTCCTGGTTGACAAACTCTGTATTAGGGTGGTTCTCAAACATTAGCAAATATCGGACCAACTGCAGGGCTTGTTAAAAACAGTTCTGGGTGTTATTCTGTATGTTGGCAAATTGAACACCATAAAAATAAATTTATTATTAAAAAATAAATAAATAAAAAATAAAAACAGTTCTGAGCTACCACCGAGTGTTTCTGATTTGATAAATCTGTGTGGGGACTGTGATTTTTGCATTTTGAAGAAGCAGCTGATGCTGCTGATCCAGGGACCATGTTCTGATCTAAGGAGATATAGGCATCAACAGTTGGCATATCTGCCATTCCTCTGTTTGTGAAATCTGTAGTCAGTGATGTCTGGATTTGTCTGTAGATTAGAATCACTTGGAAACCTTTTTGGCCTTCCGAAGACCTGGCCATATCACAGACCAATTAAATCACTAATTCTGAAGATGAGGCACATACATTAGTAGTTTCTGAAGGTCCTTAGATAATTCTGATGTGCAGATTTGAGGACCAAATCTAAATGCCATCACTTCATATGGGATTTGAAGTTTGGGGGCTAAGTAACATGTCCTCCCAGCATACATATCCTGTAAATCTCAAAAAAATAGTTACATCGTAAGAACTCATCTATGAAAGACTGCAATCCTAGTCTCTGTGGGTAAGAAAATAGGGCAAACTCAGTTATAAAAGCTTAGCAGTCACAGCATTCTGAAGTGGATAAAGGGGTGCTAGGAAGAGGCAACAACAGCTCACCCTATTTGCAGTGAAGGTGGTTAAGGCATGCTGTGGAAAACAGAGCTCTCAGGGGAAAACAGGAAGCTTTCAGAGGTGCCTTGCTGAAATGAGATGGATGTATGGCCTCAGCTTTCACAGCCTTCCGTGTGGACTTCCCAAGGGACTGTCAGTTTCTGAGCTACAACTTGGAGCCCAGGAAGGACATGGAAGAAAGAGAAAAGTCAACAAGAGGCTGAACCTCCTGATGGAGACTGCACATTGGGACAATGTGAGGTGAGTAAGGGAAAGATGGGAGGTCAAGAGATAGGGAAATAATTTAAAATCCTCACCCCCATTCATGCAGCCCAATGTTTGACCATGGGCAATTCCACAATTTCTTTTTTTTTAAGATTTTATTTACTTATTCATGAGAGACACAAAAAGAGAGGCAGAGACACAGGCAGAGGGAGAAGCAGGCTCCCCGAGGGGAGCCCAATACAGTACTCGATCCCAGGACTCCGGGATCATGACCTGAGCCAAAGGCAGATGCCCAACCACCAAGCCACCCGGGTACCCCTAATTCCACAACTTCTGTCAAATTTTCCAGCATTGAAAATATCTGACAGTTGTTTGATTTTTGGTTTTTGTTTTTCAACACTATCTTTCTCCATAAATGAGATATCTTGAATTATAAAAACCAAGCCTGTGTTTTATTTTAAAAAGAAACAAAAAAACAGTTAAACTCTAGGGGAATAGAAAAAAAAAATCATACCAGTACAGAAAATTCATGGGAGAGAATTAAGATTAGGTGTTGGCATACCTGACAACATAAAATGTATTGTTTACATCGAGGATTACTTTTTTAATTCATTCTAGTGTATGTTTAATACCTAGAGGGTACCAGTTCAGATCTAGGCAAGCTAGAGATGGCAGTAATAGAAAAATATATCCTCTTCCCCCAGTGACCAATCTGAAAGAAAAAGAATCACCCTAAGTAATTATTCTGAGACACACACATGCACACACATGTACCTCAAACATGGCGATGCAGATGTGTGTGTGTTAATACTGAGAAACTGCCACAAAGGGAGAAATTGATAGTATCAGGACAATCAATAATTTCTAGGAACAGTTACTTATGCACAGCCCCCACCAAAGGGGTATTGAATCCAGTTGGCAATACCAAAAGACAGCCACAGAGGTAATAGCGTTTATGTGGGCAAGGTTGCGTTTCTTTCATCTATTCACCACACACATCCCATAAGCATTGACCAGAGACCATGCAAACTCCTTTCTGTGGAGAAATATAAAAGAAGGAAAGGACAGAGTCCTTAGTCATAAGAATACCCAGTCGAAGTAGGGAGATCCAGTGTGCAGTGGAGGAGCACCATCACAACAAACACAAGGTTTCTGAGAACAAAACTTGTAGAAGGGGAGTCTCCAAGGGGGAGGGACTAGGAGCTCTTTGCAGGTGGGTAAAATTGTTGATTGTATGATTATTTTGCAAAACTAATTTGCTTAAGTGACAAAGGGAAGTGTTCTAATACTTATTGAACCTATTATGCAAAATGTATTCTTTTCTTATTCAATAGCAAGTATCATGACCCATTTAATATAGAGAGATAAGCAGAGGCTCAGGGTTATTAAAATGAGTTATTAAAGTGGTAAGAGTTGTGATGTTATCAGCAGCTGACACACACCATATGCCTCCTGCCTGCCTGTACCCTAAGCATCCTACACGTATTATTAACCATTTAACACTCCCAAAACATGGGGTATTCTAATGCATTGTGTTTCTTTTTCTAACTTTTTAAGATGGAAACTTTGATCATTGGTTTTCAGTCTTTCCTCTTTTTTAACACACGCATTTTGCATTATAACTTCCCCTCTGAGCACTGCTTTGGCTGCATGCTATAGCTTTTATAGTATTTTTTCAACATGAAATAATGCCAAACCTACAAAAATTTGCAAGAGTATTAAGAAGAACTCCCATAGCCTCTGTGCCAGCTTACTTGTTGCTCTTTGCTGTTCTCATCCATCACTTTCTCTCAAACTCAGAGTGGATCCTTCTGAGCCCTTGATAAGTTGGTTTCCTTCCTCCCTACAGTGAGGCTTGGCAGGAGACAAGTAGAGGGCCCTGGAACCACTCCTCTACCATCGGCTTTGTCCTCACAAGTCTTTTCAATGACAGTCCAATGCACCTGTTCCTCTTCAGCATGGTTGTGGTAGTCTACACACTAGCGATGGCTGGCAACACTGCCATGGTCCTCTTGATCTGGGCTGATGCCCGGCTCCACACACCCATGTATTTCCTCCTCAGCCAGTTGTCTTTCCTGGACATCTTCTTCACCTCAGTCACCGTCCCCAAGATGATAGCAGGCTTCCTCTTTGGCTGGACTAGCATCTCATTTGTGGGCTGTGGGGCACAAATGTTTTTCTTCATGTTCCTTGGGGCCGCTGAATGCCTCCTGCTGGCCCTCATGGCCTATGACCGCTATGTGGCCATCTGCAACCCTCTGCGCTACCCATCACTCATGAGCCACCAGACCTGTCTGCTCATGGTGGCTGCCTCCTGGCTGGGTGGATCCATCAATGCCTCCGTCCAGACAGCATTGACCCTACAGTTTCCCTATTGTGGCTCAAGGAAGATTGCACACTTTTTCTGTGAGGTGCCTTCGCTGCTGAGGCTGGCCTGTGCTGACACAGCAGCCTATGAGCAAGTGCTCTTTGTGACAGGTGTGGTGGTCCTTCTGCTGCCCATTGCCTTCATCACCACCTCCTATGCCCTCATTCTGGCAGCAGTGCTTGGGATGCACTCCGTGGAGGGGCGTCAGAAGGCCCTAGCCACCTGCTCCTCCCACTTAACAGTTGTCAACCTCTTCTATGGGCCTCTTGTGTATACCTATATGTTACCTGCATCTTACCACTCTCCTGGCCAGGATGATGTAGTGTCTATCTTTTATACAGTCCTCACACCCATGCTGAACCCTGTCATCTACAGCCTCAGGAACAAGGAAGTGACAGGAGCAATGAAGAAGGTCATAGGGAAGTGTAGGGTGGGTAGGACTGCTTAAGACTCAGAGAGGGGTCCTCCTCCTCTAGGATGTCCCTGTGGCTCCAGGAGCCCATGATAGGATTTTCTTCTGAGAAGAGAAGTCAAGAGTAGAATAGCCACCTATGGCTATTTCCCCAAACTTCTCCTTCCTCTCCTCCAGCTGCACTGGCCCTCTTGTTATTGGTCAGAATTCCTAAGCACAATTCTAGCTTGTGGTCCTTCACACATGGTTCCTGATGCCTGGGTGCTTTCCTCCACATTTTTGCATGGCTTTCCCCTGCACTGCATTTAGGAACTTTCAAATGTGATCATATCAGAGATGCCTGCACCGGCCACCCTTTCCAAAATGGAAAGATGCCTTTCCAGAGATGCCTTCACTTCATTCCGCCATCTCTTTCATGTTTCTTAATTCAAGGTTTCTTTTACCCTTTAGAATATGAAAAACATGGCTTTGACTTTAATATTGTACCCTCATCAATAAATATTCATTGAATAAATGGACAAGCCCAAAGAACATTTATTACCTAATCTCAACAGCATTGGCACTGTTAGTTCCTCCTTGAAAATCTTTCTCCTTTGGTAGTGACATCACATTTCTGGTTTTTCTCCTATTCTGGCCCACTCCTTCCCATTAAGTGATAAATGAATTAAAACCTGGTGCTAAAAAAAAAAAAAACAAAAAACAAAACAAAACAAACAAAACAAAAAACAAACCTGGTGCTAGACCACAGGTTTTCTTTTCTCAGTCCACAGTCTCTTAAATCACTCTCATTCATGGTACACCAAAGTCTGTCACACATATTATAGGCCATGAGATGTCTCCTCCAAGCTCTTCACCACCCAACTCCACCTCAATACCCACACTGGATGTTCCAGAGGCATCTCAAATTCATCATGCCAACAAACAAAGTCATGATATCCCCTCCAGGGCTGGTAACTGAGTGACTGCTTCATCAGGTCAGCAGGTCTCTGTCACCACCTATATATCTCATCCCTCACCAAATCCTGTCCATTTGACTGTCACTGCTTACCTTTCCATGAGATTCAATCCTTATAGTTGCAACTACCACTCTCATAGGCAAAGATACACTCATTCTTTACTTGGATGATGCTGGAATTTCCAAATGGGGCTCCCGGCCCTCATTCTCATCCCACCTCATATACACAACTACAGCTTGTCTTTCCAAGATGTGTGCCTACACACAAATCTAATCACATGCAACCTACTCCACTCCTTAACTTCCCCTTAAATCCCTTTAGCAATTCTTATTGCTCTTACATATTTCACCATTTAACATAGAAGGCAGCAGAGAGGGAGGAAAGAACAGTCCCTGATTGCAGTCTTGTATCTCTAAGCTAGACCATACTTTATCATCCCAAGTGTTTCATTATAGAAAGCAACCATCAGGGACACCTGGGTGGCTCAGTGGTTGGGCGTCTGCCTTTGGCTCAGGGTGTGATCCCAGTTTAGGGATCAAGTCCCATATTGGGCTTCCTGTGAGGAGACTGCTTCTCCCTCTGCCTGTGTCTCTGCCTTTCTCTCTCTCTCTCTCTCTCTCTCTCTCTCTCTCTCTGTGTGTGTGTGTCACTCATGAATAAATAAAAAAAAAAGAATGCAGCCATCATAGAGATGCCAAAATCACTTTCTGTTTTCTTAAGACATCACTAAAAGTCTTCAGAGGCCAAAAGTCATCCTTAAAGTTCAATCTGCATCCCTTTTACTGCAGCTGGATTAATTTCTTTAAATTGGAGCACCTGGGTGGCTCAATGGTTAAGCATCTGCCTTCGACCCAGGTCATGATTCTGAGGTCCTGGGATGGAGTTCTGCTTCAGGCTCCCCACAGGGAGCTGCTTCTCCCTCTGCCTATGTCTCTGCTTCTCTCTCTGTGACTCACATGAATAAATAAATAAAACCTTTAATAATAATAATAATAATAATAATAGTTTTTCTAAATTGACTCTTCATAAAAATCAAGAACAGCAAAGAGATTTGCACTCTCACCCAAACATTTCTACCACATTTTCTCTTCAAAAAAGGAATTTACTCAGGGAGGAGTGACTTCTATTCCAAGAGGGTATGTGGCCAAAATCAAATAAGCATATGCCTACTACCTGATTCTAGAACAGGATTCCCTTCACCACCACAGTCCCCCACCTCACACCCCATAAGCATGACCTTACACATCCTTTGACTCGTTATCACTTACCCAAATAAAAAATAAAGCCATAATTTGCAATTAGTAATGCATCTGACCTCATGCCCATTAAACAGGTGGGCAAGCTTTGAAAACTGACATGTAGAAGATAAGCTGCCTGTTCATCCGTTCTTGTGATACATAGAGCCAGTTGTTCCCTAATATCCAATTTTGCCTTCCTTAAAAATATACTTAATTTTAACTGAGAGAAAAAAATACTCTATTTTAACTGAAGCAAATATATTTCCCAATCACCAATGCAGCTAGGTAAGGTTATGAACCCAAGCTGTAAAGTGAACTACAAGCATAAATGTATGCTTCCTTCCAGCACTGTCCTGGGATCACACTCTTCATTTCACCACTCTTTCCTATTAGCTGACATGTAGTCATGACCACCAGAGCTTCTGCAGATGTCTTGTACAAGAGATAAAAGCCAGCAGATGAAGAGGGCAAATGAACAATATAGAAGGAAACTGAGTTCATGAAATTGTGGAGGTAATCTACTATTTTGTTTTCGGCACTTACAGTGAACCTAATCTAAAGTCCTTTCACAAAACAAACATGACAGGAAGAGAACAGGCCCTTTTTGTGGCACAAGAGAAATTACTGTGTGGCTCCAGATTGCTGGAATGCTGAAAAACGCTTGCTGAAAAGGAGGTTCAAGTGGACCCAAGGAGGCACACATCACAATGCAACATGGAGACTATAAAATCAGTAGCTCTGAGAATGTGATCCACACACAGAAAAAATGACAAACTCCAATTAGATCTGGAACTTATTTAAGAAACTTATAATTTCCAATTTATACTGTAAGCCACAATTTATTTTCTTTATTTTACTAGAACCTAAAACCATGAAAATGGAAAGATTCTAAAGCTGAGTTATGAGGGGACAAGTGACATGGTGAAGCTTAGCTCTATTAGACATGAAAGATACTAAATGAAGTGGAGAAGCTCAAAGCTAAATTTCAGGAACAATGAGGGCAGACTCTAGCATTGTAGAAAACATTTTTGCCTGAGAAGATGATGGAAGAAGGATAGTGATTCATGGAGGGATCACTGGGTGGCGCAGTGGTTTAGCGCCTGCCTTTGGCCTAGGGCGTGATCCTGGAGACCCGGGATCGAATCCCACGTCGGGCTCCCGGTGCATGGAGCCTGCTTCTCCCTCTGCCTGTGTCTCTGCCTCTCTCTCTCTCTCTCTCTCTCTCTCTCTCTCATAAATAAATAAAAATTTAAAAAAAGAAGTTTAAAAAAAAGATTCATGGAAACTAATGAGAATGAAGATACAACCATTCAAAATCTTTGGGATGCAGCAAAAGCAGTCTTAAGGGGGAAATACATCGCAATACAAGCATCCATTCAAAAACTGGAAAGAACCCAAATACAAAAGCTAACCTTACACATAAAGGAGCTAGAGAAAAAACAGCAGATAGATCCTACACCCAGAAAAAGAGAGTTAATTAAGATTCAAGCAGAACTCCATGAAATCGAGACCAGAAGAACTGTGGAACAGATCAACAAAACCAGGAGTTGGTTCTTTGAAAGAATTAATAAGATAGATAAACCATTAGCCAGCCTTATTAAAAAGAAGAGAGAGAGGACTCAAATTAATAAAATCATGAATGAGAAAGGAGAGATCACCACCAACACCAAGGAAATACAAATGACTTTAAAAACATATTATGAACAGCTCTACGCCAATAAATTAGGCAATCTACAAGAAATGGACACATTCCTGGAAAGCCACAAACTACCAAAACTGGAACAGGAAGAAATAGAAAACCTGAACAGGCCAATAACCAGGGAGGAAATTGAAGCAGTCATCAAAAACCTCCCAAGACACAAGAGTCCAGGGCCAGATGGCTTCCCAGGGGAATTCTATCAAACATTTAAAGAAGAAATCATACCTATTCTACTAAAGCTGTTTGGAAAGATAGAAAGAGATGGAGTACTTCCAAATTCGTTCTATGAGGCCAGCATCACCTTAATTCCAAAACCAGACAAAGACCCCACCAAAAAGGAGAATTACAGACCAATATCCCTGATGAACATGGATGCAAAAATTCTCAACAAGATACTAGCCAATAGGATCCAACAATACATTAAGAAAATTATTCACCATGACCAAGTAGGATTTATCCCTGGGACACAAGGCTGGTTCAACACTCGTAAAACAATCAATGTGATTCATCATATCAGCAAGAGAAAAACCAAGAACCATATGATCCTCTCATTAGATGCAGAGAAAGCATTTGACAAAATACAGCATCCATTCCTGATCAAAACTCTTCAGAGTGTAGGGATAGAGGGAACATTCCTCGACATCTTAAGAGCCATCTACGAAAAGCCCACAGCAAATATCATTCTCAATGGGGAAGCACTGGGAGCCTTTCCCCTAAGATGAGGAACAAGACAGCGATGTCCACTCTCACCACCGCTATTCAACATAGTACTGGAAGTCCTAGCCTCAGCAATCAGACAACAAAAAGACATTAAAGGCATTCAAATTGGCAAAGAAGAACTCAAACTCTCCCTCTTCACCGATGACATGATAGTCTACATAGAAAACCCAAAAGCCTCCACCCCCAGATTGCTAGAACTCATACAGCAATTTGGTAGCGTGGCAGGATACAAAATCAATGTCCAGAAATCAATGGCATTTCTATACACTAACAATGAGACTGAAGAAAGAGAAATTAAGGAGTCAATCCCATTTACAATTGCACACAAAATCATAAGATACCTAGGAATAAACCTAACCAAAGAGGTAAAGGATCTATACCCTAAAAACTATAGAATACTTCTGAAAGAAATTGAGGAAGACACAAAGAGATGGAAAAATATTCCATGCTCCTGGATTGGCAGAATTAATATTGAGAAAATGTCCAATGTTACCCAGGGCAATTTACACGTTTAATGCAATCCCTATCAAAATACCATGGACTTCCTTCAGAGAATTAGAACAAATTATTTTAAGATTTGTGTGGAATCAGAAAAGACCCCGAATCGCCAGGGGAATATTAAAAGAGAAAACCATATCTGGGGGCATCACAATGCCAGATTTCAGGTTGTACTACAAAGCTGTGGTCATCAAGACAGTGTGGTACTGGCACAAAAACAGACACATAGATCAATGGAACAGAATAGAGAACCCAGAAGTGGACCCTGAACTTTATGGTCAACTAATATTCGATAAAGGAGGAAAGACGATCCACTGGAAGAAAGACAGTCTCTTCAGTAGATGGTGCTGGGAAAATTGGACATCCACATGCAGAGGAATGAAACTAGACCACTCTCTTTCACCATACACAAAGATAAACTCAAAATGGATGAAAGATCTAAATGTGAGACAAGATTCCATCAAAATCCTAGGAGAAAACACAGGCAAACAACCTTTTTGAACTTGGCCACAGAAACTTCTTTTTTTTTAAATTTTTATTTATTTATGATAGTCACACACAGAGAGAGAGAGAGAGAGAGAGAGAGAGGCAGAGACACAGGCAGAGGGAGAAGCAGGGTCCACGCACCGGGAGCCCGACGTGGGATTCAATCCCGGGTCTCCAGGATCGCGCCCTGGGCCAAAGGCAGGCACCAAACCGCTGCGCCACCCAGGGATCCCGAAACTTCTTACAAGATCCATCCACAAAGGCAAAAGAAACAAAAGCAAAAATGAACTATTGGGACTTCATCAAGATAAGAAGCTTTTGCACAGCAAAGGATACAGTCAACAAAACTCAAAGACAACCTACAGAATGGGAGAAGATATTTGTAATGACATATCAGATAAAGGGCTAGTTTCCAAGATCTATAAAGAACTTCTTAAACTCAACACCAAAGAAACAAACAATCCAATCATGAATGGGCAAAGGACATGAACAGAAATCTCACAGAGGAAGACATAGACATGGCCAACATGCACATAAGAAAATGCTCTGCATCACTTGCCATCGGGGAAATACAAATCAAAACCACAATGAGATACCACCTCACACCAGTGAGAATGGGGAAAATTAACAAGGCAGGAAACCACAAATGTTGGAGAGGATGTGGAGAAAAGGGAAACCTCTTACACTGTTGGTGGGAATGTGAACTGGTGCAGCCACTCTGGAAAACTGTGTGGAGGTTCCTTAAAAAGTTAAAAATAGACCTGCCCTATGACCCAGCAATTGCACTGTTGGGGATTTACCCCAAAGATTCAGATGCAATGAAACGCCAGGACACCTGCACCCCAATGTTTATAGCAGCAATGTCCACAATAGCCAAACTGTGGAAGGAGCCTTGGTGTCCATCGAAAGATGAATGGATAAAGAAGATGTGGTTTATGTATACAATGGAATATTACTCAGCCATTAGAAACGACAAATACCCACCATTTGCTTTGGCATGGATGGAACTGGAGGGTATTATGCTGAGTGAAGTAAGTCAATCGGAGAAGGACAAACAGGGTATGTTCTCATTCATTTGGGGAATATGAATAATAGTGAAAGGGAATAGAAGGGAAGGGAGAAGAAATGTGTGGGAAATATCAAAAAGGGAGACAGAACATAAAGACTCCTAACTCTGGGAAACGAACTAGGGGTGGTGGAATGGGAGGAGGGCGGGGGGTGAGGGCAAATGAGTAACGAGTAACAGGCACTGAGGGGGGCACTTGACGGGGTGAGCACTGGGTGTTATTCTGTATGTTGGTAAATTGAACACCAATAAAAAATTAATTTAAAAAAAACAAAAAACAAAATACTAATAATAAAATAACTGTTTCTTTAAAAAAATTACTTTAAACTTAAAAACTAATAATTTCCTCAGTAATTGAGAAAAATTTTAGTATGTTCGAAGCATCTAAGGTATGTGAATCTCGTTTTCAACTATAAATTTTGTTATTTATTTATTTTTAAAGATTTACTTATTTATTTGGGAGAGAAGGAGCAGGCATGTGAGTGGGGGAAGTACAGAGGGGAGGGAGAGAGAGAGAATCTCGAGCAGACTCCCTGCTGAGTGCAGAGCCCAAAACAGGGCTTGAACTCATGATCCTGAGATCACAACCTAAGCCAAATCAAGAGTTGGACACTTAACCAACTGAGCCACCCAGGTGCCCTTCAACTATAAATTTTATAAGATCAAAATACAGATTAAGGATTTCCCCTGAAAACTAAATGTTCCTGTGAAAACTGGAATGTTCTCTAAGTGTAAAGTATTCAATTTTGAACACTTAGCACAAAAAGAAAGAAAATGGAAACTATTTCATTAACATTTTCCATTCGATTATATATTGAAATTGTATTTTGGATATATAGGGTTAAATAAAATATATTATTGGAGTCAATTTTACTGGTTTCTTTTACTTTTCTTAGTAAAGCTACTGGAAAATTTTAAAATACAAATGTGGCTCCCACTGCAAGCCCTTGGAGATATTTACCTTAGACATTTTATACTTTCTCCCTCGTAAGGTGGTATGCTGGCTTTCCACTTAACATTTTATGTAGTGTCACTCTTAAAATGTCTTGAAAACAAAGCTTAAAGCTCTCCTTGTTTACTAGAGGAAAGGAACCAGAAGGGATCCACGTGCTCAAACACTCTCTGGTGGGAACAGAAGTGAGATGTCGAAGAGATCTGGAGTGGGAGTTAGAGCACTAGGAATGGCAGGTCCTGTTCAGGAACAGTTGTCAGGGCGTCAGAAATTTTATTGTGTGACTGTGTGAGAGTAGAGTGCAGGCAAAGGGCACAGTTAGAGCAACTCAGCATGATAGCTTCCGAGTTTGGGCTACTTGAGTTTAAATTAATTAAAATTAAATTTTCCATTCCCCATTCTAATAACCATATTCCAAGTGTGCAATTACTTCAAGAACCATATGAGTTACTTATAATATTTCCCTAGGGCTGCTGTAACAGATTACCACAGACCCAGTTACTTAAAACAACAGAAAAAGACTTGCTCACAGTTCTGGGGGCCAATCAGATGTTGGGAGGGCTATGCTCACTCTCAGGCTTTAGGGAAGAATCCAGTTCCTTGCCTCTTCCAGCTTCCAGTACCTGTCAGTCCTCCTTGGCTCCTGGCTATATTCCTACAGTTTCCAGCTCCATGGTCTCATAGCCTCCTTTCTTCTGTGTCTTCTCCCCTGTATTTGTCTCAAAACTCTCTCTGCTCCTCTCGCAAAGATGTGAGTGAGTGCATTTAGGGCCCAGATAATCTAGGATAAGTAGAGCAACTCAATATGGATCTTTAACTTAATCTAGGATAAGTAGAGCAACTCTTCTGGATCTTTAACTTAATCACGCCTATTGCCATATAAAGTAGTATTCACAGGTTCTAGGGATTTAGATGTGGGCGTATCTTTGGGGCCACAATGCAACTCATTACAATATGTGTTGGCGCAGATATACATTTTCACCATTGGAGAAATTTCTTCTGCACAGGGCTGTAGAGGAAAGTTATGAAACAAGGGTCACAACACTTCATGATACAGATGCAATGAAACGCCAGGAAACGTGCACCCTGATGTTTATAGCAGCAGTGTCCACAATAGCCAAACTGTGGAAGGAGCCTCGGTGTCCATCGAAAGATGATGGATAAAGTAGATGTGGTCTATGTATACAATGGAATACTACTCAGCCATTAGAAACGACAAACACCCACCGTTTGCTTCGGGGTGGATGGAACTGGAGGGTATTCTGCTGAGTGAAATAAGTCAATTGAAGAAGGACAAACATTATATGGTCTCATTCATTTGGGGAATATGAATAATAGTGAAAGGGAATATAAGGGAAGGGAGAAGAAGTGTGTGGGAAATATCAGAAAGGGAGACAGAACATGAGAGACTCCTAACTCTGGGAAACGAACTAGGGGTGGGGGAAGGGGAGGTGGGTGGGGGTGGGGGTGGCTGGGTGATGGGCTCTGAGGGGGATGAGCACTGGGTGTTGTTCTATATGTTGGCAGATTGAACACCAATAAAAAAATTTAAAAAAACCCAAATATTCCAATAATAAATTCCTGTCAAAAAACAAACAAACAAACAAACAAAAAACCCTTGATAAAGGTTCAGAAATAAGTCAGTAGGTGGTGAATCTAAGGCAGCAGGGGCAAATGTCAAAGGAATATGGGTTTTTTAAATTGTTGTAAAACTAAACAAACACATAACAAAACTTTCCATCTTTATCATTTTTAAGTGCGTGATATAGTCCTGCTAACTATATGTACATCATTATGCAAGAGATCCCCAGAACTTTTTTATCTTTCAAAATTGAAACTCTATACCTTTTGAATGACTCCTCTCCCCCCTCCCTCCTGGCAGTCACCATTCTACTTAGTTCCTAAAAGTCTGACCACTTGAAATACCTCATATTAAGCTGTATTTGTCTTTTTGTGATTGGTTTACTTCACTTGGCATAATGTCCTCAGGGCTACGCATGTTGTTGCTCATAACAGGATTTCTTTCTTTTTAAGGCTGAGTAATAGTCCCTTGTGTGTATATATCAAGTTTTGCTTATGTATTCATCTTTCAATGGGTCCTTAGGTTGCTTCCCCCCTAAAAGCAGGGGTTTTGCACGTGCTGCAAAAGTCAGGTGTGAAAACACCCAGGGAAGCCTTCTAGCATTCTTGCCCTCGAGGGTAGGAGGGCTCCGTCCCTGAGTCATCACAGAGACTGCGGGTGCGTTCCGGTCCCTAAGCTAGGGAGGGGCCTACCCCGATGGTGCGCGTGCGCGTGCGCGTGCGCAGCGTGGGTGGCTCTCAAACGGCTCAGCCCAGGGTTTCGCCGTCGTGGAGCGCGCTGGGAAAGGTCTCAGGGGTCCAACCCCCCTAGAAGCATAGGCCACCCGCAGCCCAGGGTGCAGGACTGGTCAGAGGTTCGAGCATCTCGGTACCTTGTGCTCCGCGTTTTGCAGAGCAGGTGGGAAGAGGGTCAGGCGTGGTAGGACATCTCCAGGGGGTGGGGTGGTGGGCGGCGCAGAACCAGGGAACCACGCCCTCGGGCCGCCCTGGCCTTTCCCAATTCTCGGCACTGGGGGAACAGCGCAGCAGGGCCTCTCCTGTCAGGCGGGACCTGCGGTGCCCGCATCTCATTGGCCAGGACTGGGCGGGGGGGCGGGAAGAACAGGAGGGACCAATCGGGGTGGGCCACCGGGGGGGCTGCTCCCACGCAGGCGCAAGTCCTCTGGCCCGCCCGGGAAGAGCCGCGGCCCCGCCCGGCGGCGGGTGCGGGCCGAGGCTGGTGCGTGCGGGCTCGCCTGCCGCGCAGCCGGCCTGCTGCTGTGGGGGAAGCGCGTTCCGTGTGGGGGAAGCCGGCGGCTGCCCCAGGCTTACAGCAGAGGCCATTCCGAGTCTGGCTGTGAGGGGCCGGCGGTTCCCAAGCGGCAGAAAGGCCCCCCGGGTGGGGGCGCGCCTGGGGGGCCGGCGCCCACCTGTGCAGGCGCGCGGACTGACTGCCCCGCGTTTACCGCAGGGAACGGACGTGGCCCCAGCCGTGAGCCCAGCCGTGAGCCCAGCCGCTCGGCGCGGTCTCCTGCGGGCCTGCAGCCTGGCCTTCGCGCCACTGCTCGCAGGTGAGGCCAAGGGCCCCCTTCCGGCCCGGCCACCCCGGCTCCCTGCCCCCCTCGCTGCCCCGGCTCGCTCCGTGCTGCCCACCGTCGGCCACGCGTCCCGCGGCAGCTGCTGGCTCAGCAGGGCGTCCACCTGCCAGGCAGACGAGGAGCCTGCGCCCGTGACCCACGGCCCGCTGACCAGTGCTGCCCCCGTGGCTCCCACGGCCCGCTGATCGCTGCTGCCCCCCTAACTCCCACGGCCTGCTGATCGCTGCTGCCCTCCTAACTCCCACGGCCTGCTGATCGCTGCTGCCCTCCTAACTCCCACGGCCTGCTGATCGCTGCTGCCCTCCTAACTCCCACGGCCTGCTGATCGCTGCTGCCCCCCTAACTCCCACGGCCCGCTGATCGCTGCTGCCCTCCTAACTCCCACGGCCTGCTGATCGCTGCTGCCCTCCTAACTCCCACGGCCTGCTGATCGCTGCTGCCCTCCTAACTCCCACGGCCTGCTGATCGCTGCTGCCCTCCTAACTCCCACGGCCTGCTGATCGCTGCTGCCCTCCTAACTCCCACGGCCTGCTGATCGCTGCTGCCCTCCTAACTCCCACGGCCTGCTGATCGCTGCTGCCCTCCTAACTCCCACGGCCTGCTGATCGCTGCTGCCCTCCTAACTCCCACGGCCTGCTGATCGCTGCTGCCCCCCTAACTCCCACGGCCCGCTGATCGCTGCTGCCCCCCTAACTCCCACGGCCTGCTGATCGCTGCTGCCCTCCTAACTCCCACGGCCTGCTGATCGCTGCTGCCCTCCTAACTCCCACGGCCCGCTGATCGCTGCTGCCCCCCTAACTCCCACGGCCTACTGATCGCTGCTGCCCTCCTAACTCCCACGGCCCGCTGATCGCTGCTGCCCTCCTAACTCCCACGGCCTGCTGATCGCTGCTGCCCCCCTAACTCCCACGGCCTGCTGATCGCTGCTGCCCTCCTAACTCCCACGGCCTGCTGATCGCTGCTGCCCCCCTAACTCCCACGGCCTGCTGATCGCTGCTGCCCCCCTAACTCCCACGGCCTGCTGATCGCTGCTGCCCTCCTAACTCCCACGGCCTGCTGATCGCTGCTGCCCCCCTAACTCCCACGGCCTGCTGATCGCTGCTGCCCCCCTAACTCCCACGGCCTGCTGATCGCTGCTGCCCTCCTAACTCCCACGGCCTACTGATCGCTGCTGCCCTCCTAACTCCCACGGCCTGCTGATCGCTGCTGCCCTCCTAACTCCCACGGCCTACTGATCGCTGCTGCCCTCCTAACTCCCACGGCCTACTGATCGCTGCTGCCCTCCTAACTCCCACAGCCTACTGATCGCTGCTGCCCTCCTAACTCCCACAGCCTACTGATCACTGCTGCCCTCATAACTCCCACGGCCCACTGACCAGTGCTGCCCTCCTAGCTCACGGCCTCCTGAGCACTGCTGCCCTGTGGCTCATGGCCTACTGACCACTGCTCCCCTCATACCTCTCACAGCCAACTGACCAGCTGCCCTCATGACTCTTACATCCTACTGACCAGTACTGAGCACAGAATCTCAATCAACTACTTGGTCTCAAGCAAACCAGTGAGGCAGTTCCTGCTTTCCTGACTTTAAGAGTTGTGACAAACTGAGGGGGGAAAAATCAGAGAGGAAGACAAACCATGAGACACCATTAACTCTGGGAAACAAAGGGCTGTAGAATGGGAAGGGATGGGGGATGGGTGATTGGGGGACAGGCACTAAGGAGGGCAGATGATGGGATGAGCACTGGGGTTATTCTATATGTTGGCAAATTGAATTTAAATAAAATATTTTTGTAAAAAGCCTGACTATGGGAGAAAGTAAAGGGTTGCCACTCCTTTGTTTAAGGAGTGCTTTTTGTTTGTTTTTCTCCAGAGGCACCTCCTATTGGGGGAAAGGAGGAGAGAAAATGTTCACCACCAAAATGTGAATCGAGAGTCCTAAGTAGTTCTATTTCTTCATGGATTTCCCTGCGGGTTTGGGGTACCCTATGGACAGCCCCTAAGCACCCCTGGTTGCTCCAGATGTAGCATGTTCTGATCTACTTATGGGCACAAGTCACTCAATTAGTGCCACATAATCGTATTTAAGTTTACCTGGTCGTTGCGACCTCCATCATCCGGACTGTTCACTAATTCAGTGCCCAGAGGCTTTTACTGCTCATGGTCTCCTGTATGCCTTCCCTTCCTCCCTCTGCCTCTTGAGTTCCCATCTGGTTTGATAGGAAGGAGTAGAGCTGCCTGAAAATAGACACCCCTCCTCCTTACCCCTCCCACCTACCCCCTACTGGCAGGCCAACCACCACAATAAAGAGGGATCACTTAACAAGAGGAAATGAGTCAATTTAGAACTTCTGACAAAATTTAAAAGGTTAGCATAATAATAGATAAAATTTCAGGTCTTTCTCCATTGCTTTCCTCCTCTGCTGTGCATACTAATAAAAGATTACAGAAGATCACTTGTTTTACTGATTTTGGGAACAGGTCTTAGTAAAATGTGGAAGTTTATGCTGAGCTTTCAACCTTTAAGATGCTCTTCTTCTTTCCCCTAATTCCTATTTTCCTCTATATTTTTCTCCTCCAGAATTCAAAGCCAGTTTCACTGAGTTTTCCCATCAAATTCCTCTCACAGTGAAGAACTGAGTGCCACTAACCTGTCCCAGGTGCTCTGCATTCTAACAAAAACCAAATCCCAAAGCTTTAAAAGAAGAAGAAAAGAAGAAGCAGCTTTTTCCTGCAAAAGAGGACATGAGTTTGTGACATGTGTGTTTAGTTTCAGTTGAGAGGGTAGGGAGACTCATCTGTCTGCCCAAGATACACTAGTAATTTGTTCCCAGTTCAGGGACCTTTCTTTGCTCTGGGCACCCAAGGGGGATGGGGGTGCAGAAGAGGGGGGCTTGAAGGAGGGAAGGGGAAGCAGTGATGCTCCTGCACTCCACCAGGTGATCACTTGTTTTCAGAAGGGCCCTCCTAAAGGAATGCCTTATGGTTACATGGTTCACTTGCATGTTCTCTACAATAAGCCTTTCCCCCAGTTTTTTTGAAATATAATTGACATACATTGCTGCGTAAGTCTAAGGTGTACAGCATGTTGTGAAATTATGATCATGGTTCTCATCCATCTTGTCACGGAGATAGAATTTTTAAAAAAGTAATTTTTTTTTGTTTGTCATGAGAATTTGGGATTTACTCGCAACAACTTTCATGTATATCATACAGCAGTGTTAGTGTCATCCTCTCATACATCACATCCTGAGTACTACTTTATCTTAGAACTGGAAGTTTGTACCTTTTAACCATCTTCCTCAGACTTCCCCTCCGCCAGCCTCCAGTAACCACAAATCTGATTTCGTTTTTTCTGTGGCTTTTTGTTTTGTTTTAAGATTCCACATATAAATGAAAACATACAATATGCATCTTTCTCTGATGTAGGGGCAAAAAAGTGTTTCTTCCCTTCTAGGTTTTTGGGCTGGCCTAATAATTACATTGTTATAAAATAGATGAACAGGGAAAATAAAAGCTTTAGGACCATCTATACATGGGAGAGACCCAGAAAAACTGAGTAACTCCGAAATGGCCAAAGCCATCACCTGAAATAATACCACCATCAGCCAAAGATGAATAATATGTTGGCGGTGGGAAGTCAGTTATCGGGAAAGGCACAGTAAATGAGGATAAGTTTATTGTGTAGTTTGAAGTCATCTAATTCATCAATAAGTATTTCTAGAGATTTGGAATCCTCCCCTTCTTGTAGCTGGGAGACACCCTGACAAATGGAAAATCCCCTCATAAGTTCCCTTGTAAATATCTCTTACAAAAGAGTAACTTCTACTTGGTTTTCAGAGCTTCTCCTATGTTTCTAGTTTCTTAAAAAAGATAATAAACCTAAAATAGTCCTTATGCAGAGGATACAATTATTTTTAAGTAAACTCTACCAATGTGAGGCTTGAACTCCATGACCCTGAGATCAAGGATCACATATGTGCTCTACCAGCTGAGGCGGCCAGGCATCCCAATAGAGACATTTTGGGATGGCAAATTTTGCTCCCCCACACTGACTTACCTCATTTAGTGTAATGGCTTCAAGGTCCATCCATGATGTCACAAATGGCAAGATTTCCTTGCCATTGTTTGTTGCTTTAAATGACTAAATAATATTCCATTGTGTATGTATATGCCACAACTTCTTTATCCCTTCATGTGTTGGTGGACACTTTGGTTATTTCCATGTCTTGGCTATTATAAAAATGCCGCTATGAACACGGGATGCAGATATCCTTTCAAATTCGTTTTGGTTTCCTATGGATATATTCTCAGAAATGAAATCACTGGATGATGTTGATGTGATTTGGAGTGTTGGAGTCTGGAGCCAATGGCCAAGAAAGAAGTCTTGAGACATCTTTGGTGCAAAAAGAGTGCCCTGGGGTTGTGAGGGGTGGTTGGTTCTATACTTTGGAGTGGGGGGAGGTAAGGACAGAGGGAGGTGTCCAGAAGGACTGTCATGTTAAAGACTCTCAGGGTGCTAGAGATCTTGCCTTTGCCAAGGGAGGGTTTTCCTTCCCTCTAACAATGCATTAACATGAAGATAGTTGGGAGCTTCCTGGAGGAATGTTCTCTGCCCACCTCAAGTATTTGTCAGTGGGCTGCGGGTTATGAGGAAATTTAGTTTTATCTACATTCCCTTCTGCCTCTGTTTTCTAGCTCATTGTGGATGGGAGAGTGGTGTTAGGGCTCTAGGAAATTGAGTCTATGGGTTTCTGGAAGTTAGAGTGTTGATAAGATTGCTTTTTCTTGTAAATCACTAAGACACTTGTAAATAGGTGGAGAGTCATGTCCAGGACTGTGATCTTTATCAGTTAATCATTTCATTTTCCTTGGGGGGAGCGGGGGAGTGTCAGCTTGTGCTTTGCCTTCTGCTTGCCTTCTGCTCCCTCATCAATATAGTAATGTTATTATAAAAATATATTTTAAGATCTAATTGGCTTTATTAAATGTTTCATGAATCCAGCAGCTCTCATTCTAGCAAGCAGTGGGGAGCCCCACTGAGCTCCAGAAAAGGGAAGGTTTTTAAAGACAGGGAAATGCATTTAAAAGGGGGGGTTTAGGGGATCCCTGGGTGGCGCAGCGGTTTACCGCCTGCCTTTGGCCCAGGGCTCGATCCTGGAGACCCGGGATCGAATCCCACGTCGGGCTCCCAGTGCATGGAGCCTGCTTCTCCCTCTGCCTATGTCTCTGCCTCTCTCTCTGTGTGTGTGTGACTATCATAAATATAAATAAATAAATAATAAATAAATAAATAAATAAATAAATAAATAAATAAATAAAAGGGGGGAGTTTATTAGCAAAGAATGTATTTAGGCCAAGTCGCTCTCCTAATAGGGAAGAGCCTCCTAGTGTGAACAGTCCTTTTGGCTGTAGGTTACATTCCTGAAGGCTTGAACTGTAGTTAGGTTACTGTTAAATTTTGCCTTACTGTTGGGGGGTCTTTTGGGGGGCCTGTGTAGTTTTTTGGTTTGGGGGCTTATTTTACAATTCCTTCCTTTTGATCTATCTCTTAGCTTAACTGAGAAAGAGATGTGATCAAATGTTAAGGCATTCATTAGAAATGTCAAATACCCACCATTTACTTCGACATGGATGGAACTGGAGAGTATTATGCTGAATGAAATAAGTCAATCGGAGAAGGACAAACATTATATGGTCTTATTCATTTGGGAAATATAAAAAATAGTGAAAGGGAATAAAGGGGAAAGGAGAAGAAATCAGTGGGAAATATCAGAAAGGGAGACAGAACATGAGAGACTCCTAACTCTGGGAAATGAACTAGGGGTGGTAGAAGGGGAGGTGGGTGGATGGGGTGGGGTGACTGGGTGATGGGCACTGAGGGGGGCACTTGATGGGATGAGCACTGGATGTTATTCTATATATTTGCAAATTTAACACCAATAAAAAATAAATTTATAAAAAAGTTTTTTAAGGCATTGGTGCCACTCTCAGATAGCACTCTAGTTCTCACAGCTTTTGGTGAACCCTGTGTGAGGTATTCACAGGTCATGACGTTTTTGTTTAATTTCTTTAGTATTCACAGGTTATTTCAGCTTCACAATTTTTAAGTCATCATCTTCTTTTTTTTTCCTTTTCCTGATGTTTGAATCTTAAGGAGATCATGTGCCCCGTGGCTAGTGACTACAAGCATGCATTTAAAGCTTCTGAGATCTCCAATTTTCCCAGCACCATTTATTAAAGAGACTGTCTTTTTTTCCAATGCATAGTCTTCCTCCTTTGTTGAATATTAGTTGACCATAAAGTTGAGGGTCCACTTCTGAATTCTCTATTCTGTTCCATTGATCTATGTGTCTGTTTTTGTGCCGGTACCAACTGTCTTGATGAGCACAGCTTTGTAGTACAACCTGAAATCTGGCATTGTGATGCCGCCAGCTGTGGTTTTCTTTTCTAATATTCCGCTATTCCGCTGGCCATTCGGGGTCTTTTCTGATTACACACAAATCTTAAGATGATTTGTTGCAACCCTCTGAAGAGAATCCATGGTATTTTGATAGGGATTGCTTAAACGTGTAAATTGCCCCGGGTAACGCTGACAATTTCACAATATTAATTCTTCCAATCCATGAGCATGGAATATTTTTCCATCTTTTTGTGTCTTCCTCAGTTTCTTTCAGACATGTTCTGTAGTTGTTCAGGTATAGATCCTTTATCTCTTTGGTTAGGTTTATTCCTAGGTATCTTATGATTTTGGGTGCAATTGTAAATGGGACTGCCTCCTTAATTTCTCTTTCTTCAGTCTCATTGTTAGTGTCTAGAGAGGCCACTGATTTCTGGGCATTGATTTGGTATCCTGCCACACTGCCGAATTTGCTGTATGAGTTCTAGCAATCTTGGGGTGGAGTCTTTTGGGCTTTCTAGGTACAATATCACGTCATCTGGGAAAAGGGAGAGTTTGACTTCTTCTTTGCCAATTTAAATGGCTTTTATTTCTTTTTGTTGCCTGATTGCTGAGGCTATGACGTCTAGTACTATGTTGAATAGCAGTGGTGAGATTGGACATCCCTGTCTCGTTCCTGATCTTCGGGGATAGGCTTCCAGTGCTTCCCCACTGAGAATGATAATTTGCTGTGGGCTTTTCGTAGATGGCTTTGAAGACACTGAAGAACGTTCCCTCTATCCCTGTACTCTGAAGCATTTGGATCAGGAATGGATGCCGTATTTTGTCAAATGCTTTCTCTGCATCTATTGAGAGGATCATCTGGTTCTGGTTTTTTCTCTTGCTGATCTGATCAATCACATTGACTGCTTTACCAGTGTTGAACCAGCCTTGCATCCCGGGGATAAATCCCTCTTGGTCATGGTGAGTAACTTCTTAATGTATTGTTGGATCCTATTGGCTATCTTGTTAAGAATGTTTGCATCCATGTTCATTGGGGATATCGGTTTATAATTCTCCTTTCTGGTGGGGTCTTTGTCTGGTTTTGGACTTAAGGTGATGCTGGCCTCATAGAACGAGTTTGGAAGTACTCCATCTCTTTCTATCTTTCGGAACAGCTTTAGTAGAATATGTATGGTTTCTTCTTTAAATGTTTGATAGAATTCCCCTGAGAAGCCACTGGCCCTGGACTTTTGTGTGTTGGGAGGTTTGTTTATTTGTTTGTTTGTTTTTATTGGAGTTCAATTTGCCAACATATAACACCCAGTACTCATCCCATCAAGTGCCCCCCTCAGTGCCCATCACCCAATCACCCCCACCCCCTGCCCACCTCCCTTTCTTCCACCCCTTGTTCGTTTCCCCGAGTTAGGAGTCTTCCATGTTCTGTCTCCCTTTCTTATATTTCCCACTCATTTTTTCTCCTTTCCTCTTTATTCCCTTTCACTATTTTTTTATATTCCCCAAATGAATGAGACCATATAACGTTTGTCCTTCTCTGATTGACTTATTTCATTCAGCATAATACCCTCCAGTTCCATCCACGTTGAAGCATATGGTGGGTATTTGTCGTTTCTAATGGCTGAGTAATATTCCATTGTATACAGACCACATCTTCTTTATCCATTATCTTTCGATGGACACCGAGGCTCCTTCCACAGTGTGGCTATTGTGGACATTGCTGTTAGAAACATCGGGGTGCAGGCCTCCCAGTGTTTCACTGCATCTGTATCTTTGGGGTACATCTCCACCAGTGCAATTGCTGGATCATAGGACAGATGTATTTTTAACTCTTCAAGGAACCTCCACACAGTTTTCCAGAGTAGCTGCACCAGTTCACATTCCCACCAACAGTGCAAGAGGGTTCCCCTTTCACCACATCCTCTCCAACATTTGTTGTTTCCTGTCTTGTTAATGTTCCCCATTCTCACTGGTGTGAGGTGGTATCTCATTGTGGTTTTGACCCTGATGGCCAGTGATGTAGAGCATTTTCTCATGTGCTTGTTGGCCATGTCTATGCCTTCCTCTGTGAAATTTCTGTTCATGTCTTTTGCCCATTTCAGGATTGGTTTTTGGTTTCTTGGCTGTTGAGTTGAATAAGTTCTTTAGAGATCTTGGATACTGGCCCTTTGTCTGACAGGTCATTTGCACATATCTTCTCCCATTCTGGAGGTTGTCTTTTAGTTTTGTTGAGTGTTTCTTTTGCTGTGCGGAAGATTCTTATCTTGATGAAGTCCCAATAATTCATTTTTGATTTTGTTTCTCTTGCCTTCATGGATGTATCTTGCAAGAAGTTGCTGTGGCCAAGTTCAAGAAGGGTGTTGCCTAGGTTCTCCCCTAGGATTTTGATGGATTCTTGTCTCACATTTAGATCTTTCATCCATTTTGAGTTTATCTTTGTGTATGGTGTAAGAGAATGGTCCAGTTTCATTCCTTTGTGTGTGGCTGTCCAGTGTTCCCAGCACCATTTATTGAAGAGACTGTCTTTTTTTCCAGTGGATGGTCTTTCCTGCTTTGTCAAATATTAGTTGACCATAGAGTTGAGGGTCCACTTCTGGATTCTCTCTTCTGTTCCATTGATGGATGTGTCTGTTTTTGTGCCAGTACATAGAAAACCAAAAAGACTCCACCTCAAGATTGCTAGAACTCATACAGCAATTTGGCAGTGTGGCAGGATACCAAATCAATGCCCAGAAGTCAGTGGCATTTCTATACACTAACAATGAGACTGAAGAAAGAGAAATTAGTGAGTCAATACCATTTACAATTGCACCCAAAAGCATAAGAGACCTAGGAATAAACCTAACCAAAGAGGGAAATGATCTATACCCGAAAAACTACAGAACACGGCTAAAAGAAATTGAGGAAGACACAAGGAGATGGAAAAATATTCCATGCTTATGGATTGGAAGAATTGCTATTGTGAAAATGTCCATGCTACCTTGGGTAATTTACACATTTAATGCAATCCCTATCAAAATACCATGGACTTTCTTCAGAGGGTTGAACAAATTATCTTAAGATATGTGTGGAATCAGAAAAGACCCCGAATAGCCAGGGGAATATTAAAAAAGAAAACCAAAGCTGGGGGCATCACAGTACCAGATTTCAGGTTGTACTACAAAGCTGTCGTTATCAAGGCAGTGTTTGTCTTTTTTAAAAAGATTGTATTTATTTATTAGAGTGAGAGAGTGAGAGCTCAAGAGAGAGCACAAACAGGGGAAGGGGCAGAGGGAGGAGCAGCCACTGAGCAGGGAGCCCAGTGTGGGGCTGGATCATGACCTGAGCTGAAGGCAGATGCTTAACCAATTAAGCCCCCCAGGTGCCTCTGTTTTTGTTTGTTTGCTGATTTTTGGTCTTTTCTTTTCTTTTCTTTTTAGATCATGACAAATCCAGCAGTCTGAAAGACAAAGTTTCCACCCACTTCCTCTTAGAAAGGCCCGGGAGATATAGATAATGACATCATCTTTCCAGGCCTGTATCAGAGTAAAGCAAAGGAAGAGAAGAAAGGGATTCGTGTTAAAGTATAAAGTCCTGATCCAAGATCTTGGGCAGAAGCCATTTACCTCAACGTCTGTTCCTAGTCAGTTTGATTTGGAGGTCTCCAGTGCTTGTCCAGGACCACTTGTCCTGCAGACTCTTTTTCCAGCTGTGAGGTGCATATCCCTGAAGTTTGAGTAGTGTCATCTGGGTCATGAGGAAGCCCTGGTATGTCCTTTCCAAGGAGATTCAAGGCATGTTGTTGTTCTTACTTCCAAATGAGAAGGGTGAGAGGAAATTGGAAACATTAGTTTGGAGAGTTGTAACCAGATTTTTTAGAAAACTAGAATTCAGGATCCAGTCCAATTTACAGGTATATAACACAACCTCAAAGACAATTATCAGGATTATAATCTAATATAAATAAAGATGTGGGGATAATTTCTTTTATTTAAAATGACCCTCATTTTTAATAATAAAACTAATTTTTCTGTATTAAATTTGGCCTGATTATTACATAAGTACAAGAATAGTGATGGAGTACTCTATGAGATGTTTTCTGTTGGTTTTTTTAAAACTGATTTACTGGGAAGCTTTTTTTTTTTTTTCAATTTTTTTTTAATTGGAGTTCAATTTGCCAACATTTAGCATAACACCCAGTGCTCATCCCACCAAGTGCCCCCCTCAGTGCCTGTCACCCAGTCACCCCAACCCCCACCCACCTCCCCTTCCACTACCCCTTGTTCATTTCCCAGAGTTAGGTGTCTCTCATGTTTTGTCTCCCTCACTGATATTTCCCACTCATTTTCTCTCCTTTCCCTTTATTCCCTTTCACTAATTTTTACATTCCCCAAATGAATGAGACCATATAATGTTTGTCCTTTTCCTTTTTTTTGACATATCTGAAATTTTAATAATTGCTTGGGATGAGGTATTGTATCTTCTTTTTTTTTGACATATCTGAAATTTTAATAATTGCTTGGGATGAGGTACCATATTTTCTTTTTTTATTTTAATAAATTTATTTTTTATTGGTATTCAATTTGCCAACATATAGAATAACACTTCTGGAAGAAATTGAGGAAGACTGTCCTTTTCAGATTGGCTTATTTCACTCAGCATAATACCCTCCAGGTCCCTCCACGTCGAAGCATATGGTGGGTATTTGTCGTTTCTAATGGCTGAGTAAT
Source organism: Nyctereutes procyonoides (assembly GCF_905146905.1). NCBI lineage: Eukaryota > Metazoa > Chordata > Mammalia > Carnivora > Canidae > Nyctereutes > Nyctereutes procyonoides. The sequence continues at coordinate 31,573,779 of NW_026575120.1, forward strand.
ATTCCATAGTATACAGAGACCACATCTTCTTTATCCATTCATCTTTTGATGGACACCGAGGCTCCTTCCACAGTGTGGCTATTGTGGACATTGCTGCTATAAACATCGGGGTGCAGTGCCCCGGAGTTTCACTGCATCTGTATCTTTGAGATCAATTCTACTGGGAAGCTTTTAAGCCAAGGTACCAGGTTGATTTTTTTTTCATGGGGCTTTTTAGCTCAGTGTACTCATGTTTAGTTCCTAAAACTGACTGATTGTGAACTAATTAATATGAGTTCACTCCATGGTGAGTCAGAAAATGCATCAAGTTGTTCGTCACACAAGGAAAATTTTTATTTGCAGCAGATAATGAGATCACAAGGGTGATCTCATGGCTTCCAAAGCTATGACTTCCAGAGGGTGGGTGAATGTGTTCCTTTTGTTTAGGATTAGGATGAATATTTAGGTAGGTAAGCCTTTTCACCCTATGTAGAGGCAGGTAAGGTCACACATGCAACTTACAGACACAAGCCTATACATACACTGTATGTTAGTAAATGAGGCTGAAGCTCCTCCTTGGGCAGAGGTTTTAGTATTATAATGAAGTAAAGGTAACTGCAGGTATTCTAGACCTCCCCCCATGGTCCATCTGCACAGGCATGAGTCAGATTTAGCTTAAAGGGTCTGCATGGTCTGGGGCAGGAGGACTTGTCAGGGCAATCACCATCACCTGGAGAGTCGTTTCTGGTTTCTTTTACCTGACTCAAGAGGAAAGTCAGAAAGAAGAGCTTAGGTGAAAATATAAGATGAAGTTGGTGAGTCCAAGCAGATGGGCAATAGAGGCCAGGTCCTGGGGTCTATCTGTGACATGATCTTATTCAAGTTGATGTACCTCTCTTCTGAGGATGATATTCCAGTCAAAGTTTTGATAATATAATCACTGTCCTATTATTATGAGGAAAACAGATTCTCATTGAACTTACGTAAACAACTAATTATCTTGCCATAAAAAGAATTCTCAAAGAGTTTTTGAATTTTGGAGAAATCAGGTAGGGAGAAAAAGTAAATGTTTCATCTTTGTTCACAAGGTATATCATACCAAACTGTTGATAGCTTAAGAGAAAACAGAAAAACACTTCTTCAAAATCTAGAGAAACAACATTAGAGAGTCATCAATGTCTTAAACAAGTCATAAAAATTAAAATTCAGTTCATTTGGTCCCATTATTAAATTTTGTTCTGTCAGAATCCAGTTTTTCCACTAGTTTTAGAAATTTTTACCCAGTTCAGTTTTATGTGCTGACATGATCAGAAAACTGTATTGTAGAGTAATTATCAGATTTTTATGAATGTATTTGAAAATAAAACACATTTTTATCCCCCTTGAAAACTGTCTATAAGCTACTGTTTATTTAAAAGTCTTAAATACGGCATAAAGGTCTGATTAGAGCTCATTACAATGCAAGTGATGAACAAATTTGGTCATTCTTGTGACGTATAACATTTTAAAATAATAATTAGAGTTATGGCTGATAATATTACATCAGGACATACCACAATTTTAGATATTTTACACAATGTCTAGTACACATATTAATAATATTTACATAAACTATACAAGATTTAGCTTCACCTACTTGACAATGCTTCCCATGTAATTTAACATGCCAAATAAGCCTCATTATAGTTTAGTCTCTCCCTTTTTATAACGAGAAAGAACAACCCTTTGAATGTTCCGATGACCCTCTGGAAATTTCAGAGTTGATTTGTGGTCAAAAGACTTCATTTTAAATTTGATTTGAAGAAGTTTGTCAAAAATATCAAAAGGTTTCGGACACATGACTATTAGGATAATAGGTGGCTTAGTTCTATTTAACCAAAGTGACAAAGACTTCACAGGCAAATACAGAAAGTTACATAATCGTGAGTAAAATTTAGCCTTTTTTAATATTAAAAAGACTCCTGTTTTCTTATTTAAAGACTGATGATAAAGATATAATCACAGAATATTATTTTAATAAAATAGACAATACCTGTTTTCCAGGCAGTTAATTTTGAAAGGTAAAAAAATAATTAAAAACTCTGTAATCTCTTATCAAGAGCAAGCCAATAGTTCAAAAAAACTTGTCCTTCATAGACATGGCCAACTAGCACATAAGAAAATGCTCTGCATCACTTGCCATCAGGAAAATACAAATCAAAACCACTATGAGATACCACCTCACACCAGTGAGAATGGTGAAAATTAACAAGACAGGAAATAACAAATGTTGGCGAGGATGTGGAGAAAGGGCAACCCTCTTGCACTGTTGGTGGGAATGTAACCTGGTACAGCCACTCTGGAAAACTGTGTGGAGGTTCCTCAAAGAGTTAAAAATAGATCCGCCCTATAACCCAGCAATTGCACTGCTGGGGATTTATCCCAAACATACAGATGCAGTGAAACACCGGGACACCTGCACCCCGATGTTTATAGCAGCAATGTCTGCAATAGCCGAACTGTGGAAGGAGCTTTGGTGTCCATCGAGAGATTAACAAGACAACAAATGTTGGAGAGGATGTGGAGAAAGGGGAAAGATGAATGGATAAAGAAGATGTGGTCTATGTATACATTGGGATATTACTCATCCGTTAGAAACGACAAATACCCACCATTTGCTTCAACATGGATGGAACTGGAGGGTATGATGCTGAGTGAAGTAAGTCAATCGGACAAGGACAAACATTATATGGTCTCATTCATTTGGGGAATGTAAGAAATAGTGAAAGGGATTATAGGGGAAAGGAGAGAAAATGAGTGGGAAATATCAGTGAGTGTGACAGGACATGAGAGACACCTAACTCTGGGAAACGAACCAGGGGTAGTAGAAAGGGAGGTGGGTGGGGGGACAGGGTGACTGGGTGATGGGCACTGAGGGGGCTCTTGACAGGATGAGCACTGGGTGTTATATGTTGGCAAATCGAACTCCATAAAAAAATATACAAAAAGAAAACCTTTGTCCTTTTAGAAAAAGAAAACCAAATTTTAATTTTCTACTAGTGTACTTTTGATATTAAAACTCATTCTTCAATAAAATTATCTTAATCTTAGCCAGCTTGACCACATATGAAAATTCCTTTTCAAAGAATCTTTTTTCACAAATCCTCTATAGCTTTTTCATTTTCTTTTTTAACATTCAAATCTTATCCTAAGTTTTCCCTCTTTAAATAATCAGCCTCATTTTAGGACAAAATTATTTTTTAATCGCCACCAACAAAATGCACTTCCATTCCTTATACCTTCTTTTCCTGAAAGCATATATCTTACTTTATTTTCATATAGAGATGAGCGTCTCTTGCTGTTTCTAGTTCCTTTAACCACATACATTAATTAGAATTCTTAACTCTTAGAAAATTTAATTTCTAGCAAATACTAAGTAAAAAATTGTGAACTGTTATATCACGAATCTTTAAATTGGCAAATTTATGAATACATTTCATGATTCTTCTTTTTTATATTTTATTTTTTTCATAAATATGAGAGAGAAGAAGAGACATAGGCAGAAGGAGAAGCAGGCTCCCTATGGGGAGCCCGATGTGGGACTTGATCCTGGGACTCCGAGATCATGACCTGAGCCAAAGGCAGATGCTCAACCACTGAACCACCCAGTCATCCCACATTTCATAATTTCTGGAAATGTGCTTTCTAATAGTACGATCTTTTTTTTTAATAGTACAATCTTTAACTAAAGCACAAAAAAAATGCTAAGGGATCCAAATTTATTTTTAATTTCTGTGTAATAAGGAAGCCAAAAGTTCAGTAATTAATGCTACATTATCTTATTTGGATAATAAGATAACTTAGCAAAACTTTAAAAGTTTCAAGTTGCCAAAAAGATTTTGAAAGCTGTTTTTAAGTGAGAGTTTCATTATACCAAACTATTATTGGCATGTTTTGTAACAGAGATAACATGAGCTTATTTTATTTGTATATTTTTTTATTGGAGTTCAATTTGCCAACATATAGTATAACACCCAGTGCTCATCCCGTCAAGTGCCCCCCTCAGAGCTTATTTTATTTCAGTAAACCTAGATAGAATAAACACTTTATATTTAATGTTGATAACTCTAAAGACATCCCTGTTTTAAGTAAACTCACAAACTTAAATTAGCTTTATTGCCAAATATTTTCCTAGATCACGTGAACCTGAAATTCATTTTCATTCATTGTTTTTTATTTTATTTTTGAGAATTTTTATTTTTTTATTTTTATTTTTATTTTTTTTTAAGATTTTATTTATTTATTCATGAGAGAAAGAGAGGCAGAGACACAGGCTGAGGGAGAAACAGGCTCCATGCAGGGATCCCAATGTGGGACTTGATCCCGGGACCCCAGGATCATGCCCTGGGCTGAAGGCAGGGGCTAAACTACTGAGCAACCCAGGGATACCCTATTTTTGAGAATTTTTAAAAAAGTTCTATTTATCTATAAGTAACTTCTACACCCGATATGGGGCTGGAACTCATGAACCCAAGAACCAGTCTGGCTCCCTTATTTTTAAGAATTTTTGTGAATACTAAAATTATCTAATTGCTTACTTTTCTTTATAACTGACTTAAAGTTGTTTTACAAGTTAATTTTAGCAATATGTTAGAGGTAGAAAATGCCATATATTCACAATAGACACAATTGACATAAATATACAGATAGAGAGATCTTGTCATTATCAATATTCGTGGAGAAGATTTTTGAGATTTGTGATCGTCCCTGGAAGAAATCTTGAGGCTGAGGTGTTGGGTTTGTCAGGTGAGTCCTTTTGGCAGTTCATATTTTTAAAAAGCCTCTGTTCTTTCTTTTTTTCTCCTTTGGTCTCAGGTGGTCTGGGTTTATATTTTAAAGACATGATTAGATTTATAGCTTAAGGGACAGATAAAGAATGTAAGTTCCCCCGTGAGTGACTTTGGTTTTCTAAGGCCAATATTTTAAAAACCTTTTGAGATAAATAGGGGAGGTTTTGGATTTGGTAAAGGAAGAGGTGAACTATGAATTGCTTCTAGAATTACTTTTCTAGTTTTGCTATGGTTTGTAAAATAAGGACAGTTGCTTTTAATTACACCAAGAATTGAGTTCCAGCCAGAATGTGATATTAAAGGAAGAACATGGAGCTACATATGTTGATTTTTTTAGTTGTGTTTGTTTATTTTTTACTTTTAGTTTTCCCTTGACTGATTAAAAGAGTAATGTAGAAGTTTATCAAGAAATCCTTTAGTATCTCACCAACTCTGGTAGGGACCCATCAGGGGCCCTCCTCTAAAGGTAGATAGAACTTTTGTTTATGGTCATGCAAAGACAATTCAGAGGATAACTGGAATGAGGATTGAAATAAAGGAGGGTAGAGGGAAGCAGTAAGATTATGTCAGTCTTACAGTCTTTTGTGCTAGGTATGTCTTATGTCTTTTTAAATTTTTATCACTTTTTTTTTTCTGTGAGTTTCAGTGAAGTTATTTTTGGAATTTTGAAGCCTTTGCTTTTAAGTACACTTCTTAAGTGACCTTATCTAATTGGAACATTCCTCATAATGGCCATTGTAAATCTGGGTTGTAATTCCCCTGAAGGCTGGCAGCAGTTTGGTAGGACCCTAACTTCAAATGAAGTTTAAACCACATTTCTGTCTGGCCATATCTAGTCATGAATAGAGCATAGCTAACATTTCTCTCTGGTCTTATTTTGGGGGACCCCAGCCTGACAGTTACCAAGCCACGTTCTTCAGGACACAAAACAAGCTTGCAGATTTTTATGGCTTCCAGGATCATAGTTCTTAGATATAAAATAAGCCGGTGTATGAGAAGATGGATCACTTAACTCTTTGGATTTTAAAAATCCCCTTCTCTTATTATTTAGTTATTCTTTTTCTTTTTTTTTTTTAAGATTTTATTTATTTGAAAGAGAGAGCACAAGATGGGGGAGGAACAGAGGGAGAGGGAGAAACAGACTCCCCACTGAGCAGGGAACACCACGCGGGGCTCAATATCAGAATCCTGGGATCCCAACCCAAGCTGAAGGTAGGGGCTCAACCAACTGAGCCACCCAGTTACTATTTTTCTTTTACCCAAGCCTTTGCATCATGTGCACAGTAACAGAATCCAGCAGGACTGAGGAGATAGCAGTGTGGATGCCAGCAGTAGCTAAAGAACTAGGGGCTGGGGCAGGATTGAACCAGCACACCTGCCACAGCCATTCCCAACATGGACTCTGAGAACAGAACCAAGGACTGACTGAGCTTGAGAAGTTACAGCAAAGAGGCCAACAGAAGACCCTGTGTGCACCACCAGCAGTCCTCAGAGTGGACTGACCCAGGGGACTATAGCAGGTGGGGCCCTACAGACGAACTGGGAAAGGAATTAAGCCGGCAAACCCCACTAAATGACTGAACTAAGGGCTAACAACTGGCACTCTGTTGGTCCCTTTTCTCAATATAGACTGATCATTAACTCTGACCTGGAGAACCAATTAGATCAGGAGCTTGGAGCAAAGACAGCAGAGGTCCGAGTAGTCACCACAGCCCTCAGAAACTCAAAGACAGTGAACTCAAAAGGGTTTTCAGGGTGCCATGCCTGTGTTTCTCATGTTCCCTGAATCTGTCAGAAACACACACAAATTCAACCGAGTAAATTTGAAGGTCTGATTGGCTTCTGTAAGATGATTTGTCCATTGGTGTAAGTGATGTGTTAAAATACCCTACTATTATTGTATCATTATCCATGAGTTTCTTTATGTTTTTTATTAATTGATTTATATATTTGGGTGATCACAAGTTGGGAGCAAAAGTATTTACAATTGTTAGATCTTCTTGATGGATAGACTCCTTAGTTGTGATATAGTCCCCCTCTTCATTCTTGTTACAGTCTTTGGTTTAAAATCTAGTTTGTGGGGCAGCCCAGGTGGCTCCGGGGTTTAGCTCCACCTTCAGCCCAGGGCGTGATCCTGGAGACCCGGAATCGAGTCCCACCTTGCGCTCCCTGCATGGAGCCTGCTTCTCCCTCTGCCCGTGTCTCTGCCACCCCCCCCCATGTCTCATGAATAAATAAATAAAATCTTTAAAAAATAAAATAAATAAAATAAAATCTAGTGTGTGTGATATAAGTATGGTTACTCCAGCTTTCTTTTGACAACCATTAACATGGTAGATGGTTCTCCTTCCCTCCACCTTCAATATGCAGGTATCTTTAGGTCTAAAATGAGTCTCTTGTAGGCAGCATATGAATAGGTCTTTTTTAAAAATACATTTTGATACTTTATGTCTTGATTGAAGCATTTAGTCCATTTATATTCTAAGTGATTATTGCTAGATAGGAATTTGGTGACATTGTATTACCTGTAAAGCTGGTGTTTCTGGTGATGTTCTCTGCCCCCTTTCTAGTCTAGTCTTTGTTGCTTTTGGCCTTTCTTTCGCACTGAAAGAGTCCCCCTCTAATATCTCTTGTGGGGCTGATTTAGTGGTCATGAACTCCCTTAGTTTTTGTTTGGGAAACTCTTTATCTCTCCTTCTATTCTAAATGACAGCTTTCCAGGGCAAAGTGGCCTTGCTGTGTGTTCTTCCCATTCAGCACGTCGAATATATCCTGCCACTTGTTTCTGTCCTCTCAAGTTTCTGTGGGCAGATGTGCTGCAAACCCACTTGTCTTCTCTTGTCAGTTAAGGACTTTTTTCCCCTTGCTCCTTTCAGGATTCTTTCCTTGTCTGTGTATTTTGTGAATTTGACTATGATATGTCTTGGCGATATGTGGCTTTTGTTAAATTTAATGGGAGTTTCTCTGTGCTTCTAGGTATTGACGCCTGTATCCTCCCCTAGACTAGCTAAGTTTCCAGTTATAATTTGCTTCCAGCTATAAGTGGCTCAGATAGGCCTTCTTCCCTTTATCTCTCTTTTAATCTCTGGGATTCCTATGATACTCCATTTTAATAAGTTACTGAGTTTCCTAAGTCAACTTTCAAGACCCATTACCTTTGTTTCTCTCTTCTTTGCAGCTTCATTATTTTCCATAATTTTCTCTTCTATACACTGATTCATTCCTCTGCTTTCCTAGATGCAGTCCATCTAGGTCTGCATTTCACTTATAGCATTTTTAATTTTGGCCTGAGCAGATTTTAGTCCTTTTATCTGTGCAGGAAGTGATTCTCTAGTGTCTTCTATGCTTTTTTTCCCCAAGCCCAGCTAGTACCATTACAATTGTTGTTTTAAATTCTAATTCAGACATCTTATTAATTAAATCTTTGGCTGTCATTTCTTCCTGCTCTTTGTCTTTCTTTTGGGTGAGTTATTCTGTCTTGCCATTTTGGATGGAGGGAAAAAAAAATAAAATAAAAATTAAAAAATCAAAAATATTTTAAGATAAAATATAATGAAATACATGAAGGAAGCTGGATCCTAGGTGTGTTTTGGTCTTCTTGTTACAAAAAGCTTGATAGAATAAAAGGTAGGAAGAAAGAAAAGGAAAAGAAAAAATTTTTGAAAAATGAATTGTTCTTTCTGTATCCAAGAAAAAAGAAAAAACAGAGAGAAAACCAAAAAACAAAAAGAAACAAAAATTTAAAAACCTAATGGATGCTGGATTCTGTTTCCCATAGAGCTGAAGCTTTGCAGCATTCTGTGATCAGTAGGCCTGTGCTGGTGTTCTAGGGGTTGGGGGAAAGGCCTGCCCCGATGATTCTCAGGTGAAGTTGCCCTAGTGGGGATGTGCCTGCAAGGTGCAGGGGGCGGAGCTCGGTGCACCTGCTCTGTTCTCCACTTGGTGGCAGTGTTTAGCTCACTGAGGTGGATCAGGCTGCCGGGCACTAGGAGAGCGTGGCCTTGCCCCATCCTCTCTGCTTAGGAGCAGGAAATGTAAGCTACCCTTCTTCAGTAAGCCTTCACAATGTGCAGACAATGACCCCTCCTGTTTCTATGACTTCTGTCAGATTCCTGCCTTCACCCTGTGTCTGAACTGTTTGCCCGCCAAATGGCACAGCTCTCCTGTTTTGTTTTGTTTAATCATTTAAATTCAGTTGGCCAACATAATCATTCCAGATGTAGAGCTCTGTAATTCATCAGTTGTGTATAACACCCAATGCTCAGCACATCTCTTGCCCTTCTTAATGCCCATCACGTAGTTACTCCATCCCCCACCCCCCTCCCCTCCAGCAACCCTCAGTTTGTTTCCTTCAGTTAAGACTCACTCTCCTGGATTTATCTCAGGCACAGCTGTGTTTGAAAACCCCACACTTCAGGTATCCCCACTGGTTGGACCGGCACTGATCCTCTGGGGAAGGGTCTCCCTGTGCGGTGACCAGTTCCAGCTTGTCCCTGAAGACAGTGGTGGGACTGTGCAGCAGTTCTCGGTTTATGCTAAGTCACAACACACAGCCTGCACCAGGGATTGCTGCCTTCAGCTGGCATCTTTGTTCCTATACCAGTGAGCTGGGCAGCTCAATGAGCCTACAGGATCCTTTGCCCATGGAGAGGCCATATTACCACTGGCATATGCACTCCAAGTGGGGAACCACTTCTTCCCTGTGGCTATGGGGAGCCTTAGAATGCCCAGTGCTGGGGCTCTGCCCTGGTCTTCCACTGGAGCACCACTCAATTCCCCAGGTGCAAACCTAGCAATGTCTTGGACTTCTGAAGCTTCAGACTCTGCACTCAGCTGTATATAGAAAACTGGTGGTATTGTAAACCTCACCCTTTTTTTTTTTCAGTGATTTTTCTCTCTCTCCTTCTCTCTGGCTACTCCCTCCTCTGAGCAGCACCCATGATTCTTTTCTCCCAAGAATCAGCTCTAGAGTTCTTACCTTCCACGCATCATTTTTCTAGTTTTAGACATGCAGCTATGTTCTCTAAGACTTCCAACCAATGTCTTGGGTGTTCAGAATGATTTGATAGTTAACTAGCTGTGTTTGAGGGAGGAGGAAAGCTGAGGGTCACCCTACTACTCCACCATCTTATGTCTCTCCAAGTTTCATGACTTATTTATATATTTTGTGTATTAACACTTTACCAAATATGTCAGGCAAATATCTTCTCCCATTCTGTAGTTTAGGTTTTTAAAAATATTTTATACATTTATTCGTTTGAGAGAGAGTGTGCAAGACAACAAGAGAGAGCACAAAGGGAGAGGGAGAAGCACACTCCTTGCTGAGCAGAGAACCTGATGTGGGACTCAATCCAAGGACTCCAGGATCATGACCTGAGCCAAAGGCAGACACTTAACAACTGAGCCACCCAGGCACCCCTGTAGTGTTTTTGTTTTTTTTTAAATCTTTTTTTTATAAATTTATTTCTTATTGGTGTTCAATTTACCAACATACAGAATAACACCCAGTGCTCATCCCGTCAAGTGCCCCCCCTCAGTGCCCGTCACCCATTCACCCCCACCCCCCACCCTCCTCCCCTTCCACCACCCCTAGTTCGTTTCCCAGAGTTAGGAGTCTCTCATGTTCTGTCTCCCTTCCTGATATTTCCCACTCATTTTTTCTCCTTTCCCCTTTATTCCCTTTCACTATTTTTTATATTCCCCAAATGAATGAGACCATATAATATTTGTCCTTCTCTTATTGACTTATTTCACTCAGCATAATACCCTCCAGTTCCATCCACGTCGCAGCAAATGGTGGGTATTTGTCATTTCTAATGGCAATATTACAATGGTAATATTCCATTGTATACAGAGACCACATCTTCTTTATCCATTCATCTTTCGATGGACACCGAGGTTCCTTCCACAGTTTGGCTATTGCGGACATTGCTGCTAGAAACTTTGGGGCGCAGGTGTCCCGCGTTTCACTGCATCTGTATCTTTTGGGTAAATTCCCAGCAATGCGATTGCTGGGTTATAGGGCAGGTCTATTTTTAACTCTTTGAGGAACCTCCACACAGTTTTCCAGAGTGGCTGCACCAGTTCACATTCCCACCAACAGTGCAGGAGGGTCCCCCTTTATCCACATCCTCTCCAACATTTGTGGTTTCCTGCTTTGTTAATTTTCCCCATTCTCACTGGTGTGAGGTGGTGTCTCATTGTGGTTTTGATTTGTATTTCCCTGATGGCAAGTGATGCGGAGCATTTCCTCATGTGCTTGTTTTTTAGTTTTGTTGATTGATTCCTACACTATGCAGAAGGTTTTTATTTTGAATTAAATTCCAGCCGTTAATTTTTGCTTTTATTTCCCTTGCATCAGGAGACTTATCTATAAAGAACTTGCTGTGGCCAAGGTCAAGCAGGTTACTACCTGTGTTCTCCTCTAGGATTTTAATGGTTTCCTGTCTCAGATTTAGGTCTTTCATCCATTTTGTGTTTATTTTTGTGTATGGTATAAGAAAGTGGTCCAGTTTCATTCGTTTGCATATTTCTGCCCAGTTTTCCCAACACCATTTGTTGAAAAAACTGTCTTTTTCCCATTGGATATTGTTTCCTGCTTTGTCAAAGATTAATTGAACATTTAGTTGTGCATTTGTTTGTGGGTTTTCTACTCTGTTCCACTGACTTATGTGTCCATTTTTGTGCCACAACCATTCTGTTTTGACCACTGCACTTTGTAATATGCCTTGAAGTCTAGAATTGTGATGCTTCCAGCTTTACTTTCTTTTCCAAGATTGTTTTAGCTATTGAGGCTCTTTTCTGGTTCCACACAAATTTTAGGATTGTTTATTCTAGCTCTGTGAAAAATGCTGGTGATATTTTGATAGGGATTGTGTTAAATGTGTCGATTGCTTTGGGTAGTGCAGGCATTTAAAAAATATCTGTTCTTCCTATCCCTAAGCGTAGAATGTCTTTCCATTTGTTTGTGTCCTCTTCAGTTTCTTTCAACATTGCTTATAGTTTTCAGAGTACAGTTCTTTTAACTCTTTCATTAGGTTTCTTCTTAGATATCATATTGGGGTTTTTTGGTGTAATTGTAAATGGGATTGAGCATTTAATTTCTCTTTTTGCTGCAACATTATTGGTGCATAGAAATGCACAGATTTCTCAATGTTAATTTTCTATCCTTTGATCTACTAAATTTGTTTATCAGTTCTAGTAATTTTCTGGTGGAGTCTTTTCAGTTTTCTATATATAGTATCATGACATCTGCAAATACTGAAAATTTGACATCTTCCTTGCTGGTTTGGATGTCTTTTATTTCTTTTTGTTGTCTGATTGCTCTGGTGAGGACTTCTACTACTATGCTAATTAACAGTATGAGAGTGGTGGACATCCTTGTCTTTTTCCTGACCATAGAGGAAAATCTTTCGGTTTTTCTCCATTGAGGATGATATTAGCTGTGGGTTTTTCATATATGGGTTTTATTGTTAGTTATGTTCCCTCAAAATCTACTTTGCTGTGGGTTTCTACCATGAATGGATGTTGTACTTTGTTAAATGCTTTTTCTGCATCTACTGAAATGATCATATGGTTCTCTTTTTTTGGGAAATTTTTATTTAAATTTTAGTTAGTTAACATACAGTGCAGTATTGTTTCAGGAATAGAATTCAGTGATTCATCACTTACATGTAATAGTCTGTGCTCAGCACAATAAGGGCCCTCCTTATTACCCATCACCCATCCAGCCCATACCCTTAGTACCTTCCTCCATCAACCGTCAGTTTGTTCTCTATCTTTAGGAATCTCTTATAGTTTGTTTCTCTCTCTCTCTCTCTTTGTTTTTAAAGATTTATTATTTATTTATTTTAGAGAGAGAGGGCACAAGAAACAGGGGTAGAGGGAGAGAGAGAATCTCAAGTAGACTCAGTACGAGGCTCGAGAGCAGGACCTAAGCTGAAACCAAGAGTTGGACGGTTAATTAACTATACCACCCAGGTGCTCCTCTCTCTCACTCTTTTTTCCCTCTTCCATATGTTCATCTGTATTATTTCTTAAATTCCACTAATGAATGATGTTACATGGTATTTGTCTTTCTCTGACTTATTCACTTAGCATAATACACTGTAGCTCCATCCACATCACTGCAGATGGAAAGATATCATTCTTTTTGATGGCTGAGTAATACTCCACCGTGTATATATACAATATCTTCCTTATCCATACATCAATCAACGGACAATTGGACGATGGCTATTGTTGATAATACTACGATGAACATCAGGGTGAATGTACCACTTCATTTTTTTAATAAATTAATTTTTTATTGGTGTTCAATTTACCAACATACAGAATAACACCCAGTGCTCATCCCGTCAAGTGCCCCCTCAGTGCCCGTCACCCATTCACCCCCCCCCCGCCTTCCTCCCCTTCCACCACCCCTAGTTTGTTTCCCAGAGTTAGGAGTCTTTATGTTCTGTCTCCCTTTCTGATATTTCCCACACATTTCTTCTCCCTTCCCTTATATTCCCTTTCACTATTATTCATATTCCCCAAATGAATGAGAACATACCCTGTTTGTCCTTCTCCGATTGACTTACTTCACTCAGCATAATACCCTCCAGTTCCATCCACGTTGAAGCAAATGGTGGGTATTTGTCGTTTCTAATGGCTGAGGAATATTCCATTGTATACAGAGACCACATCTTCTTTATCCATTCATCTTTCGATGGACACCGAGGCTCCTTCCACAGTTTGGCTATTGTGGACATTGCTGCTAGAAACATCGGGGTGCAGGTGTCCCGGCGTTTCATTGCATCTGAATCTTTGGGGTAAATCCCCAACAGTGCAATTGCTGGGTCGTAGGGCAGGTCTATTTTTAACTCTTTGAGGAACCTCCACACAGTTTTCCAGAGTGGCTGCACCAGTTCACATTCCCACCAACAGTGTAAGAGGGTTCCCTTTTCTCCGCATCCTCTCCAACATTTGTGGTTTCCTGCCTTGTTAATTTTCCCCATTCTCACTGGTGTGAGGTGGTATCTCATTTGGTTTTGATTTGTATTTCCCTGATGGCAAGTGATGCAGAGCATTTTCTCATGTGCATGTTGGCCATGTCTATGTCTTCCTCTGTGAGATTTCTCTTCATGTCTTTTGCCCATTTCATGATTGGGTTGTTTGTTTCTTTGCTGTTGAGTTTAAGAAGTTCTTTATAGATCTTGGAAACTATCCCTTTATCTGATACGTCCTTTGCAAATATCTTCTCCCATTCTGTAGGTTGTCTTTTAGTTTTGTTGACTGTATCCTTTGCTGTGCAAAAGCTTCTTATCTTGATGAAGTCCCAATAGTTCATTTTTGCTTTTGTTTCTTTTGCCTTCGTGGATGTATCTTGCAAGAAGTTATTGTGGCCGAGTTCAGAAAGGGTGTTGCCTGTGTTCTCCTCTAGGATTTTGATGGAATCTTGTCTCACATTTAGATCTTTCATCCATTTTGAGTTTATCTTTGTGTATGGTGCAAGAGAGTGGTCTAGTTTCATTCTCTGCATGTGGATGTCCAATTTTCCCAGCACCATTTATTGAAGAGACTGTCTTTCTTCCAGTGGATAGTCTTTCCTCCTTTATCGAATATTAGTTGACCATAAAGTTCAGGGTCCACTTCTGGGTTCTCTATTCTGTTCCATTGATCTATGTGTCTGTTTTTGTGCCAGTACCACACTGTCTTGATGACCACAGCTTTGTAGTACAACCTGAAATCTGGCATTGCGATGCCCCCAGATGTGGTTTTCTTTTTTAAAATTCCCCTGGCTATTCGGGGTCTTTTCTGATTCCACACAAATCTTAAAATAATTTGTTCTAATCTCTGAAGAAAGTCCATGGTATTTTGATAGGGATTGCATTGAACGTGTAAATTGTCCTTGGTAATGTTGACATTTTCACAATATTAATTCTGCCAATCCATGAGCATGGAATATTTTTCCATCTCTTTGTGTCTTCCTCAATTTCTTTCAGAAGTGTTCTATAGTTTTTAGGGTATAGATCCTTTACCTCTTTGGTTAGGTTTATTCCTAGGTCTCTTATGCTTTTGGGTGCAATTGTAAATGGGATTGACTCCTTAATTTCTCTTTCTTCAGTCTTGTTAGTGTATAGAAATGCCATTCATTTCTGGGCATTGATTTTGTATCCTGCCACACTACCAAATTGCTGTATGAGTTCTAGCAATCCTGGGGTGGAGGCTTTTGGGTTTTCTATGTAGAGTATCATGTCATCGGCGAAGAGGGATAGTTTGAGTTCTTCTTTGCCAATTTGAATGTCTTTAATGTCTTTTTGTTGTCAGATTGCTGAGGCTAGGACTTCCAGTACTATGTTGAATAGCAGTGGTGAGAGTGGACATCCCTGTCTTGTTCCTGATCTTAGGGGAAAGGCTCCCAGTGCTTCCCCATTGAGAATGATATTTGCCCTGGGCTTTTCATAGATGGCCTTTAAGATGTGAAGGAATGTTCCCTCTATCCCTACACTCTGAAGAGTTTTGATCAGGAATGGATGCTGTATTTTGTCAAATGCTTTCTCTGCATCTGATGAGAGGATCATATGGTTCTTGGTTTTTCTCTTGCTGATATGATGAATCACATTGATTGTTTTACGAGTGTTGAACCAGCCTTGCATCCCGGGGATAAATCCTACTTGTTCATGGTGACTAATTTTCTTAATGTACTTTTGGATCCTATTGGCTAGTATCTTGTTGAGAATTTTTGCATCCATGTTCATCAGGGATATTGGTCTGTAATTCTCCTTTTTGGTGGGGTCTTTGTCTGGTTTTGGAATTAAGGTGATGCTGGCCTCATAGAACGAATTTGGAAGTACTCCATCTCTTTGTATCTTTCCAAACAGCTTTAGTAGAATAGGTATGATTTCTTCTTTAAACGTTTGATAGAATTCCCCTGGGAAGCCATCTGGCCCTGGACTCTTGTGTCTTGGGAGGTTTTTGATGACTGCTTCAATTTCCTCCCTGGTTATTGGCCTGTTCAGGTTTTCTATTTCTTCCTGTTCCAGTTTTGGTAGTTTGTGGCTTTCCAGGAATGCGTCCATTTCTTCCAGATTGCCTAATTTATTGGCATATAACTGTTCATAATATGTTTTTAAAGTCGTTTCTATTTCCTTGGTGTTGGTAGTGATCTCTCCTTTCTCATTCATGATTTTATTAATTTGAGTCTTCTCTCTCTTCTTTTTAATAAGGTTGGCTAATGGTTTATCTATCTTATTAATTCTTTCAAAGAACCAACTCCTGGTTATGTTGATCTGTTCCACAGTTCTTCTGGTTTGGATTTCGTTGAGTTCTGCTCGAATGTTAATTAACTCTCTTCTTCTGCTGGGTGTAGGATCTATCTGGTGTTTTTTCTCTAGCTCCTTTATGTGTAAGGTTAGCTTTTGTATTTGAGTTCTTTCCAGTTTTTGAATGGATGCTTGTATTGCGATGGATGCTTATATTTCCCCCTTAGGACTGCTTTTGCTGCATCCCAAAGATTTTTAATGGTTGTATCTTCATTCTCATTAGTTTCCATGAATCTTTTAATTCTTCCTTAATTTCCTGGTTGACCCTTTCATCTTTTAGCAGGATGGTCCCTAACCTCCACGTGTTGAGGTCCTTCCAAACTTCTTGTTGTGATTGAGTTCTCATTTCAAGGCATTATGGTCTGAGAATATGCAGGGGACGATCCCAATCTTTTGGTATCGGTTCAGACCCGATTTGTGACCCAGTATGTGGTCTATTCTGGAGAAAGTTCCATGTGCACTTGAGAAGAATGTGTATTCAGTTGAGTTTGGATGTAAAGTTCTGTAGATATCTGTGAAATCTATCTGGGCCAGTGTATCATTTAAAGCTCTCGTTTCTTTGGAGATGTTGTGGTTAGAAGACCTATCGAGGGTAGAAAGAGCTAGACTGAAGTCACCAAGTATAAGTGTATTATTATCTAAGTATTTCTTCACTTTAGTTATTAATTGGTTTAAATATTTGGCAGCTCCCACATTCGGGGCATATATATTGAGGATTGTTAAGTCCTCTTGTTGGATAGATCCTTTAAGTATGAGATAGTGTCCCTCTTCATCTCTCACTACAGTCTTTGGGGTAAATTTTAGTTTATCTGATATAAGGATGGCTACCCCTGCTTTCTTTTGAGGACCATTTGAATGGTAAATGGTTCTGCAACATTTTATTTTCAGGTTGTAGGTGTCCTTCTGTCTAAAATGAGTCTCTTGTAGACAGCAAATAGATGGGTCCTGCTTTTTTATCCAGTCTGAAACCCTGCGCCTTTTGATGGGGTCATTAAGCCCGTCCACGTTCAGAGTTACTATTGACAGATATGAGTTTAGTGTCATCATGATATCTATTCAGTCCTTGTTTTTGTGGATTGTTCCCTGAACTTCTTAAAGGGGAATTTTAAGAGTCCCCCTTAAAATTTCTTGCAGAGCTGGTTTGGAGGTCACATATTCTTTCAGTTCCTGCCTGTCTTGGAAGCTCTTCATCTCTCCTTCCATTTTGAATGAGAGCCTTGCTGGATAAAGTATTCTTGGCTGCATGTTCTTCTCATTTAGGACCCTGAATATAGCCTGCCAGCCCTTTCTGGCCTGCCAGGTCTCTGTGGAGAGGTCTGCTGTTACCCTAATATTCCTCCCCATGAAAGTCCGGGACTTCTTGTCTCTTGCTGCTTTAAGGATCTTCTCTTTATCTTTGGAATTTGCAAGCTTCACTATTAGATGTCGAGGTGTTGAACGGTTTTTATTGATTTTAGGGGGGGGATCTCTCTATTTCCTGGATCTGAATGCCTGTTTCCCTTCCCAGATTGGGAAAGTTTTCAGCTAGGATTTGTTCAAATACATATTCTGGCCCTCTGTCCCTTTCGGTGCCCTCGGGAACCCCAATTAAACGTAGGTTTTTCTTCCTTAGGCTGTCATTTATTTCCCTTAATCTGTCTTCATGGTCTTTTAATTGTCTGTCTCTTTTTTCCTCAGTTTCCCTCTTTGCCATCAACTTGTCTTCTATGTCACTCACTCATTCTTCCACCTCGTTAACCCTCGTCATTAGGACTTCTAGTTTGGATTGCATCTCATTCAATTGATTTTTAATTTCTGCCTGATTGGACCTAAATTCTGCAGTCATGAAGTCTCTTGAGTCCTTTATGCTTTTTTTCTAGAGCCACCAGTAGCTGTATAATAGTGCTCCTGAATTGGCTTTCTGACATTGAATTGTAATCCAGATTTTATAACTCTGTGGGAGAGAGGACTGTTTCTGATTCTTTCTTTTGAGGTGAGGTTTTCCTTCTAGTCATTTTGCTCAGTGCAGAGTGGCCAAAAACAAGTTGTATTGGGAAAAGGAGGAAAAGCGAGGAGAGAAAGAAGGAAAGAAAAGAGAAAAAGAAAAAAAAAGGAAAAAAGAGAAGAGAAAGAAAAAGAAAAGAAAGGGGAAAAAAGGGTGGGGAAGCAATCCGAAATCAAAAAGAAAAAAAAAACACGGGGGAGTATCTTCTGATTCTGTAGACTTTAAGTCCCTTGACTTCCCCTGGAACTGGTCCTTCTAGCTGGTCTTCTGGGGGAGGGGCCTGCTGTGCTGATTTTCAGGTGTTAGCACTTGGGGGAGCTTCTCTGCCCCTGCATGGGGCAGGGCTCAGTGGGGGTTGTTTACCCCGTGAGGCCCAGGAGGAACAACCCCAGTGGCGGGGCCAGCCCTGGAGCCCTGGAGTCAGCTCCCGCAGTAACTCCGGAGCTCTCGGTCTCCACGGCCTGGAGGCTCCGGGGCGGGGCCGCTGATCTGCTCAGCTCGGGGCAGGAGCGTCCTCGCTGTCCTGGGCCCTCCCGGCCTCTGCCTGTCCCGGGGGAGGCCGGATCCTGGGCTGTGTCCCGGCTCCCTGTGCTCGGGGCCTGCGCTGTGGGATTCGCGCTCCCGCCCCGCAGCCCCCTCCGCGGAGCCGCCGCCCGAGCCCCTCCGAGCTGCTCCGGGTCCCGCCGTGCGCGCTGCAGCCCTTAGGGAGCTCGGCGCACTCTCCCCGGGCGCAGGTGTCTGTTAGTGTCCCAGGGAGCCCGAGGGCATCCCCGCCCTCCTGGGTCCTGCTCCAACTCCCTGCGAGCCCCTTTCCCCCGGGAAGGTTGGTGCAGCTCCTGCTTCTCCGGGACGGGGCTCTCCTGTCCTGGGGACACTCGCCCCGGCCTCAGCCCGGCTCCTCGCGGGGCCCCTCCCCCTCGGAGGCCTTTTGTTTCTTTATTTCTTTTTCCCCGTCTTCCTACCTTGATAGAAGCGCGAACTCTTCTCACTGTAGCGTTTCAACTGTTCTCTCTTTAAATCTCAGGCCGAATTCGTAGATTTTCAGGATGATTTGAAGGTTATCTAGGTACTTTGGTGGGGACAGGTTGATTTGGGGACCCTACTCTTCCGCCATCCTGCCCCTCCTCCTCGAATGTACCACTTCAAATCTATATTTTTGTATCCTTTGGGTAAATATTTAGTAGTGCAATTGTTAGATCATAGGGTAGTTCTATATTTAACTTTTTGAGGAACTTTCATACTGTTCTCCAGAATGGCTGCTGCAGTTTGCATCCCACTGACACTACAAGAGGGTTCCCCCTTCTCTGCATCCTCTCCAACATCTGTTCTTTCCTTAGCCATTCTGACTGGTGTGAGGTGATATCTCATCGGGATCCTATGGTTCTTATCCTTTCTTTTATTAATGTGGTGTGTCATGTTGATTGATTTGTGAATATTGACTACTGTTGTGCCTTCAGGAATAAATCCTCCTTGATTGTGGTGAATGATTTTTTAAATGTATTGTTGGATTTGGTTTGCTGGTATTTTATTGAAAATTTTTGCATCCATGTTCATCAAGGATATTGGCCTGTAGTTCTGTTTTTTTTTTTTTTTTGTTTTTTTTTTTTTTGTGGAGTCTATCTGATTTTGGTATCAGGGTAATGCTGGCCTCATAGAATGAGTTTGGAAGGTTTTCTCCCTTTTCTTTTTTTCTTTCTTTCTTTTCTTTTATTTTTTTTAATGTTTAAGAAGAATAGGTATTAACTCTTCTTAAATGTTTGGTAGACTTTGTGAAGAGATCTGGCCCTGGACTTTTGCTTTTTGGGAGATTTTTGAGTATTGATTTACTGATTATAGGTCCGTTCAAGTTTTCTATTTCTTCCTGTTTCAGTTTTGGTAGTTTATAGGTTTCTAGGAATTTATCCATTTCTTGGAGGTAATCTAGTTTGTTGCCATATAGTTTTTCATGATATTCTCATAATTGTTTTTATATCTGTGGCGTTTGTTTTCATTTGTCTCCTCTTAATTGTGATTTTATTTATTTGGGTCCTTTTTCTTTTCTGTAAGTCTGGCTCAAGGTTTATCAATTATTAATTTTGTTCAAAGAAGAAGTTCCTGGTTTCATTGATCTGTTCTATTATTTTTGTAGTTTCTATATCATTTATTTCTTATCTTTATTATTTCCTTCCTTTTCTTGGCATTAGACTTTATTTGTTGTTCTTTCTCTAGTTTCTTTAGGTTCAAGATTAGGATGTTTATTTGAGATTTTCTTGCTTCTTCAGTAGGACTGTGTTACTCTGAGGATTGCTTTTGCTGGATCCCAAAGGTATTAGACTCTTGTTTTCATGTTTATATGTTTCTGTGTATTGTTTATTCGTTGTTTGTTGTTTGATTTCCTGGTTGACTCAATTTAGTAACATGTTGTTTAACCTCTGTGTATTTGTGATCTTTCCAAATTTTTCTTGTGGTTGACTTCTTGTTTCATAGTGTTGTAGTAAGAAAGGATGCATGGGAAAAAAAAAGAAAAGATGCATGGTATGATTCATTATTTCTGTATTTTTTGAGGCCTAATGTAACCTAGTATAGGATCTATTCTGAAAATTATCCCATGTAACCTTGAAAAGAATGTGTATTGTGCTCTTTTTGGATGGAATATTCTGAATGTATCTGTCAAGTCCATCTGTTCCAGTGTGTCATTTAAAGCTATTGTTTCCTTGTTGGTCTTCTGTTTAGATGACCTGTCCACTGACATAAGTGAAGTGTTTAAGTCCACTACTCTTAGTGTATTATAATCAATTCTTTTTATTTTTAAAAAAGATTTTATTTATTTATTTTACAGAGAGAGAGAGAGCGAGCGAGCGAGCACAAGTGGGGGGAGTGGCAGAGAGAGAGGGAGAAGAGGGCTCCCCACCAAGCAGGGAGCTCTATCCCAGAACCCTGGGATCATGACCTGAGCTGAAGGCAGACACTAATTTAGGGGTGTCACCCAGACACCCCTAGAGATAAATTGTGTTAAGGCTCCTGATAATTCATTCTAAATAGTTTTTACTGGGAGATACTTTATAAAGTGACTTATTAGGTGGCCTCAGGAGGGGCCTGTTGATGCTGAGACAGTATTTTTCAGACAGGATGGTCAATGAGTAAACAAAGTGGCATTTGAAGAGCGGAGATAAGTAGGATCCATGCTGGTGAAGAGTGAAATCTTGTGATAAGGAGATCATGTATAATGTAAACAAACCAAAGCTATCCAAACAGTGTCACAATGATTCCCCAGTGACTTAAAAGCACAAATAGGAGTTATTATTCGGCTGGATTTTCAATTCTGAATTTTGCTCAATGTTAAGCGCCGAGAGGAAAATCTTACGCTGTTTTCCTGGATGCTCTGGGTGCAGTTGGACAGTCATTTGTGTGGTTGAGGCTATAAAAACTGCTGTTTACAAAGCTGTGGGGATTGAGGATCCCTGGCTTGGGTTGGAGAAGAAGACTCTGGCTGTAGTAGGCATTGTAGTGGGTAGAAAGTCAGGCTGTGGTAGGCGAGCCCCCTTAACTCTGAGATCAGGCAACCGGCACCCTCAAGGCCTCTGCCCACCACTTCTCGTAAGAGACCTCTGCTATTTATATGTCTTCCAAAGAAGAGACCCGTCGGTTGTGCAGTACTCTGAAGAAATTTTAGAAGAGGTCACGGCCTTGGAGCAGCACCGGGGATTGGACCCAGCCCATGGAGAAGCTGCCTGAGCAGATGGCCTCGGAGTCCCTGTACCCATCTTCTGTGCAGGAGCCCCGACAGAGCAAGGGTGAGGAGCTGACCTAGCTGGCTTTCTTTGTCTAAACTTTGTCCTTCCAGCTGCAGCCTCAGATCAGATGGACACGATTGATCTTGAGCTTAGAATTGTCCTGGTAAAAAACTTTTTGAATCTCAAGGCTCTATTACATATAAATAAAGCCTGTAACCAAAAAAAAAAAAAAAAAAAAAAAAAAAAAGAAAGAAAGAAAGAAAAAGAAATGTCTGTTCATGTCTTCTGCCTATTTCTTGACTGGATTTTTTGTTTGTTTGTCTTTTTAGGTTTTGAGCTTGATAGGTTCTTTATAGATTTTGGATACTAGCCCTTTCTCTGACATGTCATTTGCAAGTAACTTCTCCCATTCTGTAGGTTGCCTTTTAGTTTTGTTGACTATTTCCTTTGCTGTGCAAAAGCTTATTATCATGATGAAGTCTTAATAGTTCCATTTTTGCTTTTGTTTCTCTTGCCTTTGGAGATGGTCTAGCAAGATGTCCCTGCGGTTGAGGTCAGAGGTTCCTGCCTGCGTTCTTCTGTAGGATTTTGATGCATTTCTGTCTCATCGTTGGGTTTTTCATCCATTTTGAGTTAATTTTGTGTATGGTGTAAGGAAATAGTCCAGTTTCATTCGTTTGCTTGTGGCTGTCCCAATTTTCCCAACACCATTTTTTGAAGAAACTGTCTTTATTCCATTGGATATTCTTTCCTCATTTGTTGAAGATTAGTTAACCACAGAGATGAGGGTCCATTTCTGAGTTCCCTATTTTGTTCCATTGATTTATGTGTCTATTTTTGTGCCCGTACCCATACTGTCTTGATGATTGCAACTTTGTATTGTGGTGCCTCTGGTTTTGGTTTTCTTTTTCAACATTTCTTTTTTTTATTTTGTTATTTTTTCAGTCTCAAATCTATTATATTTTATTTTTTTAAATAATAAATTTATTTTGTATTGGTGTTCAATTTGCCAATATACAGAATAACACCCAGTGCTCATCCCGTCAAGTGCCGCCCTCAGTGCCCGCCACCCTGTCACCCCCACCCCCCGCCCTCCTCCCCTTCTACCACCCCTAGTTCGTTTCCCAGAGTTAGGAGTCTTTATGTTCTGTCTCCCTCTCTGATATTTCCCACTCATTTCTTCTCCTTTAAATATACAATTAAGTATATAAATAATATATAATTTATAATATAAAAATAATAAAATATATAAATAATATAAACAATAATTAAAAATATATATAAATAATATTCTAAATGTATAAAGAGCTTATACAACTCAATACCAAAAAACCGCCACAAATAATCCAATTAAAAAATGGGCATGGGACCTGAATAGACATTTTTCCAAGAAAGGTATACAGATGGGGCAGCTCCGGTAGCTCAGCGGCTTAGTGCCCAGGGCCTGATCCTGGAGACTCCGGATCCAGTCCCACGTCGGGCTCCCTGCATGGAGCCTGCTTCTCCCTCTGCCTGTGTCTCTGCGTCTCTCTCTGTGTGTCTCTCATGAATACATTAAAAAAAAAAAAAAAGAAGATACACAGATGGCCAACAGACCTAGGGGCCCCTCTAGGCTCCGCGGAGGGCGGGCCTCTGTGCGGGGGCGTGGCCGGGGGCGTGGCCGGGGCGTGGCCGGGGGCGCGGCCGGAGCATGCCCTGCGCCCGACCCCGAGCGTGACCCGAAGGCCTCAGGGCGTGGCCGCGGGCGGAGCTGGGCGCAGATGCGGGACCCGACGCGGCTGTGGCAGGAGGTTGCGCGGCCGCTCCAGGCCCGCGGTTCCCGGCGCTGCGGGCTCCCGGCGCTGCGGGCTCCCGGCGCTGCGGGCTCCCGGCAGCGGCTCTGCAGGCCTCGGCCCCCGGCGCGCAGGTCGGCGTGGGCCCCGGGAGGCGTGAGGGGCCCCGGGGTGGCCGTGCGAGAGGCATGTGGCCCTCGCGTGTGGCGCGGCGGGTGCCTGGGAGGGACCGGGCGGGGGACAGCGGGCCTCGGGGGCCGCACGGAGGCGCCCCCGTGCGAGCCGGGCCGACGCCCTTTGGGCCGCCAGGGTGCCGGGCAGAGGGCTGCGCGGGGTGGGGGGAGGAGGGGCGGGACCTGTTGGCGGAGGGGGGTGCGGTGGGGCCTCCTCCGGGTCAGGCCAGGTCTCCTCCGGGCGGCTCAGGGAGGGTGCGGGGCCCCTCCCCCGGGGCTCAGGGAGGTGCCGCCGAACCCATGCGCGCGCTCAGAGGGGTTAGGGTGCAGGCACCGTCCACCGTCAGGGCACGGCCTTGGGGCGGCGGCTTGAGGGCCTGGGCTGCTGGGCCCCGGGGTCCCCCCCAAGGCCCTGGCTCTTCCTCCGCCCCCCTCCGCCCTCCCCGCTCTCAGGTCCCTCCTAAGCGCCCCAGCCTGGCCGGGAGCCCGCCCCCCGCCTTGGTCCCTATCAGGTGAGTACGGCGGCCTCTGAAATTTCTGAATTTTGAGAGCGTTCCCCTTGGTGCGTGCGCATCCTGTCCAGCGTTTGGTGTTTCCTGTCTGCCCGGTGTTGCCCATTCTCACCGCTGTGAGGTGGCATCTCGTTGTGGTTTTGATCTGTATTTCCCCGCTGGAAATACAGCGATGCGGCGCACCGTGTCGCGGGCTTGTCCGCCACGTCTACGTCTGGCTCGGTGCCGTTTCCATTGGTGTCTTTTGCCCATTCCCGGATTGGATGGTTGGTTTCTCTGCTGTGGAGTTGAATGGGTTCTGTGGAGATCTTGGATGCTGGCCCTTTATCCGACGGGTCATTTGCAAGTAGCTTCTCCCAGTCTGGAGGTTGTCTTTGAGTTTTGTTGAGTGTCTCTTTGGCTGTGCGGAAACAGCTCATCTTCATGACGTCCCAGCGGTCCATTTTCGCTCTCGTTTCCCTGGCCTTCGTGGCTGACGTAATTTGCAAGAAGTTGCTGTGGCCCAGTTCAAGAAGGGTGTTGTTGCCTGTGTTCTCCCGGAGGGTTTTGATGGAATCTTGTCTCACATTTAGATCCTTCCTCCATTTTGAGTTTATCCTTGTGTTTGGTGTGAGAGGAATGGTCCAGTTTCATTCCTCTGCAGGTGGCTGTCCAGTGTTCCCAGCAGCCTTTATGGAAGAGACTTTTTTTCCCCCGTGGATGGTCTTTCCTGCCTGGCCGAATATTAGTTGCCCGTAGCGTTGAGGGTCCACATCTGGATGCTCTCCTCTGTTCCATTGATCCATGTGTCCATTTTTGTGCCAGTACCACACCGTCTTGATGGTCACAGCTTTGTGGCACACCCTGAAATCGGGCATTGTGCTGCCCCCCCCCCCCCCGGCAGTGGGTTTCTTGGCTACTATTCCCTTGGCTGTTCGGGGTCTTTTCTGTTCCACACGAGTCTTCAGATGATTTGTTCCAGCTCTCTGAAGAGAGTCCGTGGTATTTCTGACAGATTTTGCACTGGTTGTGTAAATTGCCCTGGGTCATGTTGACATTTTCCCCAATATTAATTCTTCCAACCCAGGAGCATGGAACCTTTTTTCCATCTCTTTGTGTCTTCCTCAGTTTCTTTCAGACGTGTTCTGCAATGTTTCGGGTAGAGATCCTTTACCCCTTTGGTTAGGTTTCTTTCTAGGTAGCTCATGCTTTTTTTTTGGGGGGGGTGTTGTGGTTGTATAAATGGGATTGACCCCTTCCTCGATGTCCCTTTCCTCGGTCTCATTGTTCACGTACAGAAAGGCCACTGGTTTCTGGGCCCTGAGTTTGTATCCCGCCACACTGCCGAACTTGCTGTAGGAGTTCCAGCAGTCTTGGGGTGGAGTCTTTTGGGTTTTCTAGTACGGTATCATGTCATCGGCGAAGAGGGAGAGTTTGACTTCTCCTTTGCGGGTTTGAATGCCTTTTATTTCTTTTCGTTGCCTGATTGCTGAGGCCGTGACATCTCGTACTATGTTGAGAATAGTAGCGGTGAGAGTGGACATCCCCGTCTCGTGCCTGGTCTTCGGGGAAAGGCTCCCAGTGTTTCCCCATTGGGAATGATAATTTGCCAGGGGCTTGTCGTAGATGGCTTTGAAGATGCTGAGGGACTTTCCATCTATCTCTATACTCTGAAGCGTTTGGATCAGGAATGGATTTTGTCAAATGCTTTCTCTGCATCTCTTGAGAGGATCATCTGGTTCTTGTTTTTCCTCTTGCAGATCTGATCAGTCACACACACGGAGTGCTTGCCGAGTGTTGAACCAGCCTTGCGTCCCGGGGATAAATGCCACCTGGTCACGGTGAGTAACTTCTCAATGTACCGTTGGATCCTATTGGCTCGTATCTTGTGGAGAATGTTTGCATCCGTGTTCGTGAGGTCTGTCGGTCTGTAACTCTCCTTTGTTGGTGGGGTCTTTGTCTGCTTTTGGACTTAAGGTGATGCTGGCCTCCAAGAACGAGTTTGGAAGTATTCCATCTCTTGTCTATCTTTCGGAACCGCTTTAGTCGAAATAGGTACGGTTTCTTCTTTAAACGTTTGATAGCATTCCCCAGGGAAGCCATCCGGCCCTGGGCTTTTGTGTCTCGGGAGGTCTTTGATGATGACTGCTTCAGTTTCCTCCCTGGATATTGGCCTGTTCGGGTTTTCTGTGTCTTCCTGTTCCGGTTTCGGTAGTTTGTGGTTTTCTGGAAATGCGTCCGTTTCTTCCCGATTGCCCAATTTATTGGCGTATAGCTGCTCAGGATGAGTTTTTAAGATCGTTTGTATTTCCCTGGTGGTGGTGGTGATCTCTCCTTTCTCATTCATGATTTTATTCATTGGAGTCTTTTCTGTCTTTTTTTTTTTTTTAATAAGGCTGGCTTAATGGTTTCTCTCTCTCTTATTGGTTCTTTCAGAGATCCACCTCCTGGTTTTGTGGATGTGTTTCCCCAATTCCTCTGCTCTCTATTTCATTGAGTTCTGCTCGAATTCTTATTAACTGTTGACTTCTGCTGGGTGAAGGTTTCATTTGTCGTTCCTTCTCCAGCTCCTTTAGGTGCAAGGTTTGCTTTTGTATTTGAGTTCTTTCCAGTGTTTGGATTGACGCTTGCATTGGGATGTATTTCTCCTATGTGGGACCGGTTTTGCCGTATCCCAAAGATTTGGAACAGGTTGGTTGTATCTTCATTCTCGTTGGTTTTTGTGAATCTTTTTAATTCTTCTCTAATGTCCTGGTTGACCCTTTCTTTCGTCTTTTAGCAGGATGGTCCTTAACCTGCACGTGTTTGAAATCCTTGCAAACTTCTTCTTGTGGTTGAGTTCTAGTTTCAGAGCATTATGGTCTGAAAGTACGCAGGGGATGATCCCAGTCTTTTGGTATCGGTCACGACCTGATTTGTGACCCAGTATGTGGTCTCTTCTGGACAAAGTTCCACGTGCACTTGAGAAGAATGTGAATTCAGTTGCATTTGGATGTAAACTTTTGTAAACATCTGTGAGATCCATCTGGTCCAGTGTACCCTTTAGTGCCCTTGTTTCTTTGGAGATGCTGTGCCTGGAAGATCTATCAATCGTAGAAAGCGCCGTGTTCGAGTCTCCAAGTAAAAGTGTATCATTATCTAAGTATGTCTTAACTTTGCTTAGCAAATGATTGATATCCGTGGCAGCTCCCACATTCGGGGCATAGATATCCATGATTGTTAGGTCGTCTTGTTGCATAGATCCTTTAGGTACGATCTAGTGACTGTTTGAGGTTTTCCACGTAGAGTGTCATGTCCTCTGTGAAGAGTGAGAGTTTGACTTCTTTGCCGATCGGGATGCCTTTTCTTTCTGTTTCGGAATGTCACTGCGAAAGCTAGGACCGCTACTACTGTGCCAAACGACAGCGTTGAGGGTGGACACCCTGTCGTGTTCCTGACCTTAAGTTAAAAGCTCCAGGATTTTCCCAATGAAGAGGACGTTCCCTCTGGGTCTTTTGTAGACGGGTTCTATGAGAATTGAGGTTTGTTCCTGGTATCCGTGCCGGGCAGAAGGTTTTCATCATGAAAGGATGGTCTGTTTGGTCAAATGCTTTTCCTGCATCTATTGAGAGAATCCTACGGTTGTCATCCTTTCTTTCATTGACATGGAGAGGGAAGGAGAGACAGAGAACCGTAGGGACGGACAGACACAGGGAGGGGGACACAGACAGGGAGGAAGAGATAGGGGAGGGGAGGGAGAGACAGCGAGATGGCGGGGGAGAGACCGAGACAAGGAGGGAGACTGAGGGAGGGAGGGAGAGAGCCAGACACGGAAGGAGAGTCAGAGAGACAGGGAGGGAGAGACAGAGACAGAGAGGGAGACACCGAGAGACAGGGAGGGACACACCGAGAGACAGTGAGGAAGAGACAGAGACAGGGAGGAAGATCGAGACACAGAGAGGGGGACACAGAGACAGGATGGAGAGAACGAGACAGGGAGTGAGAGACCGGGAGACACGAAGGGAGACACACAGGGACTGGCAGAGAGATAGAGACGCAAAGAGAGACAGAGACAGAGGGAGGGAGAACCGGCGAGACAGGGAGTGAGAGTCAGAGAGAGGGAGGGAGAGAAGGAGACGGGTGGGGGGGACAGACCGAGATGGGGCGGCGGGGAGAGACAGACACAGACACAGGGAAGGAGAGTCAGAGAGACAGGGACGGAGAGACAGAGACGGTGAGGGAGAGACAGAAAGACAGGGAAGGAGAGGCAGGGAAACAGGTAGGGAGACACCGAGAGACTGGGAGGGAGAGACCGAGACACAGAGAGGGAGACACAGAGACAAGGAGGGTGAGATCTAGACAGCGTGGGAGAGACAGAGAGGGAGGGAGGGACAGCCCCAGAGACAGGGAGGGAGAGACCGAGAGACAAAGGACTGCTCGGTGGAGGAGTGGTGGGACCTGTTCGTGGAGGGGGCTGGCGGTGGGGCCTCCTACGGGTCATGTCTCCTCCGGGCGGCTCAGGGAGGGTGCGGGGCCCATCCGGGCACGCTCCGAGGGGTTTGGATGCAGGCACTGTCCACCGTCAGGGTACGGCCTTGGGGCGGTGGCTTGAGGGCCTGGGTGGCTGGGCCCCAGGAGCGCCCCCAAGGCCCTTGGCTCTTCCTCCTCCCCCCTCCTCCCCTCCCCCCTCCCCCCCCCGTCCTCCTTTCCCCCTTCCCCCTTCAGCCCCTGCCCCCCTTCCCCCCTTCCCCCATTCCCAAGCTCCCCAGGCTCGCCGGGTGCACGCCCACCTCCCCTTGGTCCCTGTCAGGTGAGTATGGCGATTTCTGAAACTTGTGAATTTTGAAAGCGTTCCCCTTTCTCCACATCCTCTCCAACATTTGTTGTTTCCTGTCTGGTTCGTGTTCCCCATTCTCACCGGTGTGAGGTGGTATCTCATTGTGCTTTCGCTCTGTATTTCCCTGATGGCCGGCGATGCGGAGCATCGTCTCGTGTGCTTGTTGGCCACGTCTGTGTCTTCCTGTGTGACGTTTCTGTTGGTGTCTTTTGCCCATTTCAGGGTGGCACTCTTGGTTTCTCTGCTGTTGAGTTGAATAGGTTCTTTAGAGATCTTGGATGCTGGCCCTTTATCCGACGGGTCATTTGCAAGTAGCTTCTCCCATTCTGGAGATTGTCTGTGGGTTTTGTTGAGTGTCTCTTTGGCTGTGCGGAAGCTTCTCATCCTGATGAAGTCCCAATAGTTCATCTCTGCTTTTGTTTCTCTGGCCTTCATGGGTGTATCTTGCAAGAAGTTGCTGTGGCCAAGTTCGGGACGGGCGTTGCCTGTGTTCTCCCCCAGGGTTTTGATGGAATCTCGTCTCACATTTACATCTTTCATCCATTTTGAGTTTATCTTTGTGTCTGGTGTGAGGCAGTGGTCCAGTTTCCCTCCTCTGCATGTGGCTGTCCAGCATTCCCAGTGGCATTTATGGAAGAGACTTGTCTTTTTTCCAGTGGATGGTCTCTCCTGCTTGGTCGAATATATGGTCTTGACCGTAGAGTTGAGGGTCCACTTCTGCATTCCTCTTCTGTTCCATTGATGGATGTGTCTGGTTTTGTGCCTGTACCACACTGTCTTGGTGAGCACAGCTTTGCGGTGCAACCTGAAATCCGGCATTGTGCTGCCCCCCACTGTGGTTTTCTTGGCTACTATTCCCGTGGCCATCCGGGGTCCTTTCTGATTCCACACAAATCTTCAGATGATCTGTTCCAGCTCTGTGAAGAGAGTCCGTGGTATTTTTGATAGGGATTGCGTTAATTGTGTAAATTGCCCATGTTGACATTTTCCCAATATTCATTCTTCGGATCCATGAGCATGGAATAGTTTTCCATCTCTTTGTCTTCCTCAGTCTCTTTCAGACGTGTTCTGTCGTTTTTCGGGTTGAGATCCTTTACCTCTTTCGTTAGGTTGATTCCTAGGTAGCACATGCTTTTGGGTGCCATCGTAAATGGGGTTGACTCCTTAATTTCTCTTTCCTCAGTCTCATCGTTAGCGTCTAGAAAGGCCACTGATTTCTGGGCATTGATTTTGTACCCTGCCACACTGCCGAATTTGCTGTATGAGTCCTAGCAGTCTTGGGGTGGAGTCTTTTGGGTTTTCTAGG
Source organism: Nyctereutes procyonoides (assembly GCF_905146905.1). NCBI lineage: Eukaryota > Metazoa > Chordata > Mammalia > Carnivora > Canidae > Nyctereutes > Nyctereutes procyonoides. The sequence goes on from NW_026575120.1 coordinate 31,604,148, forward strand.
TGTACGGTATCATGTCATCTGCGAAGAGGGAGAGTTTGACTTCTTCTAGGCCGATCTGAATGCCTTTTATTTCTTTTTGTTGCCTGATTGCTGAGGCTACGATGTCTAGTGTTATGTTGAATTGCAGTGGTGAGAGTGGACATCCGTGTCTCATTCCTGATCTTCTTCGGGGAAAGGCTCCCAGCGTTTCCCCCTTGGGAATGATAATTTGCTGTGGGCTTTTCGTAGACGGCTTTGAAGATGCTGAGGAACGTTCCCTCTATCCCTATACTCTGAAGCTTTTGGATCAGGAATGGATGTCGTATTTTGTCAAATGCTTTCTCTGCATCTATTGAGAGGATCACCTGGTTCTTGTTTTTTCTCTTGCAGATCTGATCAGTCACACGGAGTGTTTGACGAGTGTTGAACCAGCCTTGCGTCCCGGGGATAAATGCCACCTGGTCACCGTGAGTAACTTCTCAATGTACCGTTGGATTGTATTGGCTTGTATCTTGTTGAGAATGTTTGCATCCGTGTTCATCGGGGACATCGTTCTATCACTCTCCTTTTTGGTGGGGTGGGGTCTTTGTCTGCTTTTGGACTTAAGGTGATGGTGGCCTCATAGAACGAGTTTGGAAGTATTCCATCTCCAGAAGCTTCAGCTGGCCTCACTGTAGTCTCTGTGGCGGGCTCTTGATTTGGTTCAGGATGGAGCTCAGTGGCCAAAGTCGTTCGCTCCAGTGAGGCAGGTGGCTGCTCCGGCATGTGCGGGAACCCGATAGCATGCACCTGGGCGTGCTCTTCCTCCAGGGTGGCCACGGGTACAAGTAGCTCTTGCATATCGGAACAGTGAGTCAGAGGTATTACCACCACGTGCATTGGTTTGGTCTCAGCAGCTGGCATCTCGGTTCGAGCTGTGACCAGCTCGATCACCTCTGGCCCTGAAGCTTTAGCAGGCCCCGAGGTAGGAGCTGGGGCCGGTTGTTGAGGTGGTTCAGGATATTGCACAGGGGCGGACGCTAGTTGCTCCACTGAGCCGGGTGGCCACTCCGGCATGTGGCGGACCCTGTTATCATGCGCCGGGACATGATCTACCGCGAGGGTGGCCAAGATTGCAGGTGGGTCCTCCTTGTCGGGAGAGTGAATAGAGGTGTGACCACCTCGTGCATTGGCTTCGACTCAGCAGCTGGCATCTGCGCTCTGGCCAAGCACTCAGCACCGACAGTCCCGCCCAGCTCGATCACCTCAGGCCCAGAAGCTTCATCAGCCCCCACCTTCGGAGCTGGGGTGGGCTGCTGACGTGGTTCATGATGTTGCTCAGGGGCCGAAGCTGGTTGCTGCACTTAGGCAGGTGACTCCTTTGGCATGGCATGCCGGGGACATTGATCGTGGGCGCCCTGGGGGAGCTCTTCTTGCAGGGTGGCCAAGTGTGCAGGTGGTTCCTCCAGGTCGGGACAGTGAATCAGAGGTGTGACTGCCATGTAAATTGTCTTGGCCTCAGCAGCTGGCATCTCGGCTCGGGCCAAGAACTCAGCACTGACTGCCATGCCCGGCTCGAACTGCTCAGGCCCATAAGCTTCAGCTCGCCCCATTGTAGTAGCTCTGCTGGGTTCTTGATTTCGTTTAGGATGTTGCTCAGTGCCCGAGGTCGGTTGCTCCACTGAGGCAAGTGGCTGCTCCGTCATGTGGGGGATCCTGATAGCATGCCCCTTGGCGTGCTCTTCCTCCAGGGTGGCCGTGGGTACAGGTACTTTTTCACATTTGAAATACATTATTGCATATTTGCTTATGTTAAAAAAATAACTGTGTCCAAGACTTAAAGATTCTTATTTACTGATGCATTCCAATCTTTCTCATAATGATCTACGGCATTTAATGTAGTAGGGAAATTGTTCATATCGGTGCCTCCGGCAGCTTTTCCTTCTGTACTTGTGATGTTCCTGTTTATATCATTCGGATATCTTTTGAAAAACAATGACATTCTTTAGAACCCTGAAGATTTCCCTGGTGTCTTTTTTTTTGTTTTTTTTTTTTTTTTTTTTTTTTTTAGTGCCATACATTTCCATTTATTGGACCTAATGAATACATCAGTTAAATGTTTGCTTATTTACATAAAGGGCCCATTTTCTTTTTTTTGAATTTTTAATTTTTATTGGAGTTCAATTTGTCCACATATAGCGCAACACCCAGTGCTCATCCCGCCAAGAGCCCCCCTCATGGCCCATCACCCAGTCACCCCACCCCACCACCCACTTCCCCTTCCACTACCCCTTGTTTGTTTCCCAGAGTTAGGTGTCTCCTGTTTTGTCACCCTCACTGATACTTTCACTCATTTTCTCTCCTTTGCCTTTATTCCCTTTCACTAATTTTTATATTTCCCAAATGAGTGAGACCATATAATGTCTGTCCTTTTCCGATTGACTGTTTTCACTCAGCATAATAACCGGGACAGCTGCACCCCAATGTTTATTGCAGCAATGTCCACAATAGGCAAACTGCGGAAGGAGCTTCTGTGTCCATCGAAAGATGATGGATCAAGAAGCTGTGGTGTGGCGGGCAGTCATGGCGGCTCACCTAAAGAAACGAGTGTACAAGGAATTCACTAAGGTGGTCCAGCAACAACAGGAGGAAATTGCAACCAAGAAACTGCGATTGACAAAACCAAGTAAATCTGCAGCACTCCACGTAGATCGGTGTAAAGCTCCCTCCCCAGCGGATGCTTTGCAGTATCTACTCCAGTTTGCCAGAAAGCCTGTTGAAGCAGTAAGTGTGGAAGGAGTAGTCAGGATTCTCTTGGAACATTATTATAAGGAGAATGATCCATCTGTGAGACTGAAAATTGCATCATTGTTGGGTTTATTATCAAAGACTGCAGGATTTTCACCAGACTGCGTTATGGATGATGCCATTAACATCCTGCAGAATGAAAAGTCTCATCAAGTCCTTGCTCAACTGTTGGACACCTTGCTCCCAGACAACTGGCACCAAACTCCCAGAGAATCAAGCTATCCAGATGGGATTAGTTGATGTAGCCTGCAAGCACCTCACAGACACGTCTCATGGTGTAACAAATAAGTGCCTGCAATTACATGGCAATCTTGGCTCTATGGAGACAAGTGTCACAAAAGATGGAGAAGGCCTAGCTGTCAGAGATGTCCAGAAGATTATAGGGGATTACTTCAGTGACCAAGACCCACATGTCAGAGCAGCAGGTATAAAAGCCATGTTGCAGCTTCATGAAAGAGGACTGAAATTACACCAAGCAATTTATAATCAGGCCTGTAAATTGTTGTCTGATGACTATGAACAAGTGCGCAGTGCTGCAGTCCAACTTATCTGGGCTGTCAGTCAGCTCTATCCTGAAAGCACTGTCCCCATTCCTTCTTCTAATGAAGAAACTCGCTTAGTTGATGATGCATGTGGAAAAATTTGTCCCGTGGTCAGTGATGGCTCCTGGGTGGTTGGAGTTCAGGCTGCAAAGCTATTGGGCTCAATGGAACAAGTCAGTTCTGATTTCTTGGAGCAGACGCTCGACAAGAAGCTCATGTCAGATCTCAGGAGAAAACGCACTACACATGAACGTGCCAAGGAACTTCACAGGTCAGGAGAGTTTTCCAGTGGCAGAAGGTGGGGAGGTGATGCTCCCAAGGAAGAAATAGATACAGGAGCTGTGAACTTGATTGAGTCAGGAGCTTGTGGAGCCTTTGTTCATGGATTGGAAGATGAGATGTATGAGGTCCACATTGCTGCTGTGGAGGCTCTCTGCATGCTGGCCCAATCTTCACCTTCTTTTGTGGAGAAATACCGCCCTGATTTCCCGGTTGACATGTTTAATGATGAAATTGAGGAAGTACGCCTGCAGTCCATACACAGCATGAGAAAAATTTCTAATAATATCACTCTCCGAGATCCTGGCTGTGTTAGAGGATTTGTCCAGAGATATTCGAGAGGCTGGCTCTTCACGAACTTTTATGCTGTACTAATGTTTCGACTAAAGAAGGGATTCATCTTGCACTGGTGGAGCTGCTGAAAAATTTAACCAAGTACCCTACTGATAGGGACTCTGTATGGAAGTGCTTGAAGTTTCTGGGAAGTCGGCATCCAACCCTGGTGCTTCCCTTGGTGCCAGAGCTCCTGAGCACACATCCATTTTTTGACACGGCTGAACCAGACATGGATGACCCAGCTTACATTGCAGTTTTGGTTCTTATTTTTAATGCTGCTACAACCTGTCCAACAATGCAGGCACTGTTCTCAGATCATACCTTCAGGCATTATGCCTACCTCCGAGACAGTCTTTCTCATCTTGTTCCTGCCTTAAGGTTACCAGGTAGAAAACTAGTGTCATCGTCCATTTCTCCTGGTATTGCGCCCCATGAGGACCTGTCCCATCAGTTCCTGCAGCAGAGCCCTGAAAGGGTGTACAGTCTTCAGAGCACCAGGACCCTCAGGGAACCCAGAAGCTGCTGGAGTTCACCATCCGGGATCTGCAAAGACTTGGAGAACTTCAGTCTGAACTAGCAGGAGTTGCTGACTTCTTGGCTACCTATCTTCGGTGTCAGCTTCTTCTCATCAAGGCCTTGCAAGGAAAGCTGTGGAATGTGGCTGCCCCTTTGTATTTGAAGCAGAGTGACTTGGCCTCCGCGGCAGCAAAACATCATGGAAGAGACCTGCAAAATGGACTTCATGTACAGTGGTGTGGAGAAGAAACAGGGAGTGATTATACATCACATGAGGCTGCAGGCCAAAGCCTTGCAACTTATAGTAACAGCACAGACTACTCGAAGAGTTGACCCCTTATTTGGGATGTGTGAAAACTTTTTACAGGAAGTGGACTTTTTTCAGAGGTGTTTTATTGCTGATTTGCCCCCACCTACAGGACAGCTTTGTGGACAAACGTCTTGACCTTATGCCCCGACTCATGACATCCAAACCTGTGGAAGTGGTCAAAATTCTACAGACCATGCTGAGGCAGAGTACCTTCTTGCACCTCCCCCTTCCAGAGCAGATGGAACACACTTCAGCCACCATCATTGAGCCAGCAGGCGAGTCAGACAACCCTTTGCGGTTTACATCTGGATTGGTTGTGGCCCTGGATGTCGATGCGACCCTGGAACATGTGCAGGACCCTGAGAGAGCTGTGAAGGTCCATGTCTTCTATCCAGATGGCCAGGCTCAGAGGATTCATCCTAAGCCGGCAGACTTGCAGAATCCTGGCCCAGGGCGCCACCAGCTTATCACTCAGGTGTACCTCTCCCATACTGCCTGGACAGAACCATGCCAGGTGGAAGTGAGACTGCTACTGGCCTACAACTCTAATTCCCGCATTCCAACCCCCCCCCCGGATTGAAGGTGGCAAAGTGTCACCCCAGGTGGAAACCAGCATGGAGGGCACCATCCCCTTCAGCAAGTCTGTGAAAGTTTACATAATGCCCAACCCCGCAAGGCGCTGAGTCACAAGCATTGTGTAGAGCTGAAGCTGAGAAAGACCTTCTTAGGTAGCAGAGTGAGCCCGAAGCCTAGAGCACTTCACCTGGAGCCGGCGTATGGGCATGTGCACCATCACCCTTATCGTCTCATCTGGTATCAAACACAAAATAAATTATTTTGCATTAAAAAATCAAAAACCTTCAAGTCCACACCTCTTCCTTCCCTGACTCCCCCCACCACCTCTATAAAGTTGAGAAAACAACAACAACAACAACAACAACAACAACAACAAAAGAAGCTGTGGTCTATGATACGATGGAATATTACTCAGCCATTAGAAACGACAAACGCCGTGAAAGGAGAGTGACGTTTGGTTCTACTTGTTGGGTTCGTGTTGTTGTACGTGTGTGTGCAGCCAACCAGCAGTGCTCGTTAGGTACCAGATCATCTACTAAGAAGGGTCTTTTACTCGAAACCAGGAAAGAGGAGAGAGAAAGAACTAGTTTCGAGAGCTTTTTGATTTGGAAAAAGCATTCCAAAAATCACGATTTTCATTATACAGTAAGGGAGTAGCTTCCTTTCTGTGTTCATTCTCGTGAGGATTAACGATAGAGGGAGTCCTGTGAAATGAAGACTACTTTGTATTCCAATTTAATTCCTGGAATTTCCTTTTTTTTTTTTTTTTTTTTGGTTTTGGTTTTGACTGACATTCAAAAACTGAAAAACTTCTAGCTCATAACTTTGTTGCATTTCTAGGTCCCTGCAGCAACAAAAGGAAATCGTCGTATTAGGACTAGAAGTTTAAGTGAGTCCTAAAGTATTGGAAGAAAATTCTAAAATATACATTGAGGTTCTACAGGGAAAAGATTGAGTTTAAACAAAAGAGCCTGAGCTAATTCTTCCAGAAGGTTTGTTACCTTGAATTCAGAGCCCTTTTACGAGTATATTAGAAAAATAAGTAGTCCCACAGTATCAGTCGATTCATGTATTAATGAGATGAGAGCTAACATTAATGAAACTAACTCTAAAGTAGTTGACTGCCAAGCTGATTGTTAAATTGGTTATTATGGAAACAGGAGAACCAACTCACACACTTAGAAATAAGGTCCCAGACTGGAAGCACTGGTAAATGTAGCTGCTCATAATCTAAGTTAAATAATTCCTTGACAGTCCGAGTAGATCTATATCAACATGGCGGTCTTCTGTGTAATTTAGGGTGTTTAGTAGGAAATTATCGAATAGACTTCATGATTCCCTAGAGCTTATTTTTGAGAGGTGCTAGTGAATCAGGAGGGAAAAAAATGAATGCTCAAAAAAGTCCTATTTCCATCTTACACATTTGGGGAAACTGTAAGAATATGTCCAAAGAATCTTGGTCTTCAATAGTTTTATATACAGTAATAACTAACACCATAAAATAGCACTTATTTGGATAGAATTGATGGTAGACGTGGCAGTACTACATCCTTTTCTACAATGTCTGAGCGTTTGTAGTACTTCAGACCTTTCCATCAGGCGTCAACATTAAATATTGAATACCTCTAGAAAGTGTGAAAATAATTTTGACTTTGGAAGTAGTTAACGTGAAGTTTTTCCGTGTGTCCCATTGGACTTTTCTAGTGATGATCCTCCTAGGATGCTTTATCAGTAGGTGTCTGGATTTTATGGACTAAAAACCTGATATTTTCTTTTACAGTTGAAATCTGTAAATTATCTTTATACTTAATTTTCTATGTCCTTTCATAGCAAAAAGTAAGCAAAATATGCCAAGACAAAGAATGATGGTCCCCCCACCAAACCTTGAACATAACCGTTGAGGAACAAGAACTGTCGGAGATCTATGTGTGTGTATCTGTCCGTACATCCATGCATACATGGCAAGATTTAACAGAAATCACAATTCCGACATCATCTGTGGTTTATGTCACAGCTCTTCTCTGTCGTCAGCCTCTGTTTTTCTCTTTGGGCTTTCGTTGAAAAATACTCGGCCTCATGTCTTTCGCTCTGAGACTTTAACTGTAATCCTTGAATTCTTAATTTCAGTTCACAAACCCTAGTCTTAGAACTCATGAGTCTCCAGATTTCCATGACTGTCACCAAAAGTTGAAAATCCTATCGGTTTGCCCCCCTTTTTTTATTTAAACTAAAGACTTAAAAGAAAGGAAATAAAAAAAAATGCTTCTTTCTGTCTTGACAGACATGAGGAAGAAACTGCAAACAGGAATACAGGTGGAAGCAACTCCTTCCGTAGCCTCCCCTTGTACTTTTAAAAGAGCTTTATCATGTGGTTAATGATGGAGAAAGTGGACAACGTGCATTGTATATGTCTGCTGTCCGCAGACTGTATTGTGTGACTGTATTTTTTTCCCAGTCATTGAAAGGATTCTCCCAGTATGATACCTCATAATTTAAAAAAAGTGGTTTTTTTTCTCCTTTAAAATAGTCATCATTTGGAACTGGAGGGTATTACGCTGAGTGAAGTAAGTCAATCGGAGAAGGACAAACATTGTAATGTCTCATTCATTTGGGGCATATACAAATAGTGAAAAGGAAGAAAGGGGAAAGGAGAACAAATGAGTGGGAAATATCAGAAAGGGAGACAGAACGTGAGAGACTCCTCACTCTGGAAAACGAACAAGGGGTGGAAGAAAAGGAGGTGGGGTGGGGGTGTGCGGTGACTGGGTGACGAGCATTGAGGGGGGCAGTTGATGGGATGAGCGCTGGGTGTTATGCTATATGTTGGCAAACTGAACTCCAATAAAAAAATCATCATTATTTTATGACATTTATAAAATGCAGTAAAAGATAAGGAAACCATCCTGAGAGGCAGGATGCCTCTCTCATTTGGCCATCTTTTTAACACGTTCTACTTATTTTCCTCCCTTATTATTTAAGGCTTTTTTGGATGTATGCACTGACTTTTTTTATCAGCTGTATTTTTGAGGAATAAGCTCTTCAGTTTACAGGTGCTGTATCTTTTATAGTCATAAATTCATTGGTTTCTAGAAATACACATTTGCTTCCATGTATCCATTAGAGTGCAACAATCCTGAACTCCTATGGGAGTTTTCACTGATGAAAGTTGTTTTTATACTTACCTGTTGTATTGAAGCAGGTCTGAAGACCAGGAAGAAAGCTGACTAGTGATCTGAATTGCAAAATGCTGAGAACTAACCAGTGGGTTGTCATGGTGCCTAATGACTCTTTGTGTGTGTGTGTGTGTGTGTGTGTGTGTGTGTGCACGCGCGCGCCTGATGACTCTTAAGTACAAAGGAAGTTTAGTAATTATTTGAAGTAAAGACAACACAGTCATTTGTAGGAGATCCTTAGCTAGAAAGTGTTGATATTCTTTGAAGAAATCAATACAACAAAACCTTAGAAAGTTTTAGAAGAAGTTACCAAAAAATCAAAACCTGAGCTGCAGAAAAGAAAAGTCATGTATCTGAGGTGACAAACGTAAGGGAAGCAAGTAAGTGCAGGAAAGCTGGAAGCTCTCGATTGGTCGCGGCCACAGAGAGTTTGGACAAGACAACAGGATGTGCCACTTTTGTTTTGTAGGGAAGTGTCGTTTGTGACCATCATATTTGTAATGGGTTTTCCGTTGGTTTTGGCGGCAACAATGTTTGCCACTCCTCTGGTCTAACTGGACCGAGACATCCCTCGCTCCTGTTACCACTAGTCCATGTTTGCAGTGATGTTGGTTGGCTTTGGAAATGGGAACTTTGTGGATAAAACGGAAGTTTCTCTGGCATCGAGTGGAAAACAAAGAGCCCACACAAGGCTCTGTAGGGATGGTGTGTGTGTCATGCGTGCGCACGAGGTACTCTCATAACGGGAAATATACAGTACTCCATTTCATCAACAGTAGCTCAAATTTAGTTACTGAAACAGTGGTTTCAATGAACATTGTGTTCTCTGCTTCAGGTTTTTGTTAAGCGACAAATTTGGAAAGTGTAGTACCGTAAAGAACTATAAATTCATTAGAATATAGCTGACCTTCCCACAACGTGGGGATTAGGGGTCCCGACAGCATCCCCCAGCACAGCTGAAAATCCATGTATGATTTTTGATTCTGCCAAAACCTGACTGTTAGTAGTAGCCCACTGTTGATTGGAACCTTACCGATGATATAAACAGTAGATTAATATGTATCTTACAATGAAGTGAGCTGGGGAAAAGAGAATGTTATTAAAATCATAAGGAAGAGGGGCGCCTGGGTGGTGCAGTCATTGGGTTCCTGGGCGATGCCGTCAGTTAAATGCCTGACTCTTGGATTTGGTTCAGGTCATGATCTCATGGTCTCTGGATCAAGCCCTGCATCGGGATTCATGCTCAGCAGTGAGTCTACTTGGAATTCTCTCCCTCTGCCCCTCCAACTCTTGTACACACTCTTTCTCATTCTCTCTTAAGTAACTAACTAAATCTTTAAAAAAAGAAAATCATGGGAGTAAAGACATGTATGGTGCTGTACTGTATAAAGAAGTGGACCCATGCAATGCAAACACATGTTGTTCAAGGAACAACTGTACTCTTACCTTTTATATATATATGTCCCACTTATTAAACTGTGATCGTTAGACAGCCATCAGCAGTTGTCCCTAAGGCTAGTGACCTCTTTTTTTCTCTCTCCTACTCCTTGTCTGCAGAACAGGAATGCTGCCCCTCTCTACTGCATTAGCGGGAAAGGATCTCTGAGGGCAATTTAGAAGACCTGGTGTCTGTTTCCACGCTTGCCCTTTCCAAGCTGGGTCACCTGTCCTCACTCCACGGGGCCTTTGTTCTGTTATGTGTGCTTGAATAGTAGATGGTGGTCAAAGAGTCTCATACAGTATAATCTAGTTAGAAATCACTGAGCGCACGACTTACACGAGAGCCACTCCGCCCCGGGTCCCCTGCCCTGCGTGCCCGCTCTTCGTGGCGCTCGCCACCTTGTGACAGGTTACAGATTTATTCAGTCATTGTCTCTTCCACCCGCCGAGGAAGACCAAACCTGTGGTTGGGGGCAGACGCCTGATGTGTTTTGCCCATCGCTGTGTCATCAGCGCCTGCGTCAGAGCGTGTCGGAAACCACATGAGGCTCGCGGTGAATGTTTCTGGAATGAGTTAGTTATTAGGATCCAAACTGTATTTCTGGGTAATAATTTAGAGATCACTAAAACCTAAGTTCCTATGATAAGGGTTTTATGTGTCTGTCAGCCGGCTTTATGACGTTCTTTGGTTTGCATGAAAAACTCTATTCCTCCTACAGGATAGGATTCGAAGAGCAATTTATATTTAGAAGATGTTTATAGTAAGCCTTATGGGCCCGGTTTATCGCAGTGGTCTCTTGTTATTCAAATGCTGTATTTTCTCAAATGTAGATTGTACAGTTGTGCCTGGGAGGCGTGTGCACTGCATGAAAGTAGTATCTGTGAGGCACTCTAGCCATCGTCACAGCGTATGGCTATTCCTGTAGATACTTACTTAAACCACAAAATATTGGCACATTGCTTTCTTTCTTAGCAGGTAGAAAATGTACATGATAATAAAAATGTTACCTGATAGAAGAAATTTAATTCATTCGTTTCACAATTAAGAGTCTGACGATGAGAGATCTGCCCTAAATGGCTACCTACTTATGCATCATGCTTATTATATGTGTCAGATTGAAATATTTCCCATCATCCTGGTAAGTTGAGGAGTAAGGCCCACCTGAGCGCGACCCGAACGCAAGGGCATGAGGCTTTGCACGAGGTGTGGTGCATGGCAATTGGTCCTTTCTGTTTACAGTCACTCCGGGGTGGGGTCCGGGTCTGGAGTGATATCATCTCCTGTCCTGCCTTGCGTGCTGTTTGTAGGTGGACACCTCCCACATTTGTCATTCTCCCACTGAATTGTATATCCAACTACTCATGTAACCTCTCCTCCAGTTTCTGCACATAAACATGATCTCACCAACTCCCCCTGAACACACTCATCTGTATTCTTCACCCCTATGACTTGACTGCAAGGCTGTCTTCCCAGTTACTCAGCCTCCAGACCTCAGAGGTGTCTTTAATTCCTTGCTGTCTTTCAAACCCCCATCCAGTGCATCAGCAAAATACCTTTTATCTTGACCTTCAATATAGATCCAGAATGCAGCTGTTTTCTATTATCTCCACTGCTAGATCCTAATTCAAGTGACCATCTTCTCTTGCCTGAATTCTTCAGAAGCCTTTTGTGGGGTTTTCCTGCCTTTCCCCATGCCCCGCTGTAAGATTCTACACGGAGCAGCCATCTCGATCCACTTAAAGCAAAAGTAAGATCCTATAACTCTTCTGAAACCATTTGAAGGCTCACCTGGCTCAGTCACTGTAAAAGCCTAAGTGAGGATGGTGGTCAAAAGGCCTACGTGATCTGTCTGCCCTTCCTTGTCTCTTTTATCACAACCTCTGTGTCTGCCTTCCTGACCACTCTGCGTCTTCCTTTACTGTTTCTCAGAAACCCATACAAGTGCCCACTCTTGGACTCATTCTAGCCCGTTCCCTCGCCTAGAAAATTCTTTGTCTCGAATTTCTCTTAGAAAGCCTTCACTTGCTTCAAGTCTGTTCCCAGAGGTAAACTGTTCATGAAGGCCTACATTGATCATTTATTCTAACTGTAAATCCCATCTCCCTGGCACCCCTCATTTCCGTTGTCCTGCTCCATTTTTTCTTTGCTACACGTCTCTTTCTAAAATGCGATGTGATGTTTTGTATTCGTTGCTAATTACTGGTTTCCCACTCTAGAAGCTTCACCAGAGCAGGAACTTTTGCATCTTTCTGTCTCTGCTCTACCCAATGAGGTGAAGACCGCGCTTTACACAAGATAATAGCTTATTGAATAATTGAACAAATAAACTAGAAGATACAGAATTTCCACTCACTCATAATGATGTTTGGGGCTTTGCACTATTAGGCTACCTGTTGTGGGTTTGGGAATGATTCAGAAAAGAACAGAGTTAGGGACACCTGGTATGTGTGTGGGGGCTCAGTCGGTTGAGCCTCTGCCTTTCGGCTCAGGTCGGGATCCCAGGGTCCTGGGATCCGCCCTGCATCAGGATCCCTGCCCAGTGGGGCGTCTGCTTCTCCCTCTCCTTCTGCCCCTCCCCTCCCCAACTCATGCACTCTCTCTCATGCTCTCTCTCAAAGAGATAAAAGTCGTCTTAAAAAAATTGATAAGATTTGAGTTACAGTGGGAAGGCTAGCCAGAATGCAATGATATTAGTTCTAGTGAGAGATGACATGGGACATATAAATGTGACCTGGGTGCTGACTATAGAGAAGAAAATAATAAGATGGTTGTAAAGTATATTTTAAATTAGAATGGTCGTGGGTTAGATGTAGAAACAGATATGGCTGCCTGGTTTCAGTCATAAGCAAATGGATGGATACAGGTAGATAGAAATGTTGGGGTGAGAAACAGATAATAACATAATGAAACGTTGTCCACCTTTGTAGGGAGATGGGGATTAGGAAGCAGATGATCAGGATCCCTGGGTGGCTCAGCGGTTTGACGGTTTGGCGCCTGCCTTTGGCCCAGGGCGCGATCCTGGAATCCCGGGATCAAGTACCGTGTCAGGCTCCCAGCATGGAGCCTGCTTTTCCCTCCTCCCGTGTCTCTGTCTCTCTCTTTCTCTCTATATATATATCATGAATAAATAAATCTTTAAAAAAAGGAGATGTTAAAAAAATTAAGTCCGTTCTTTGAGTTTAATCGGGTTCATTTTGGTGATCATTCCCATATTTTATCCATGTTGTCCCATATTGTGCCAGAAGGCTCTGCTCTGAAAGAGTGTCTGAGTCTCACAGTTTTGCGCAGAATGAACAACGGGCTAGATACTTCAGGCATGGAAAGCTTGTGAGATGTTGTGTAATATGCATCATCCTGAGCATCTCTTTTCATCCTACATTTACACCAGTAAATGTAGAGTCCATCTTCCTCAGGTCTCGTCTTCAGGGTCTCGGCTTGAAAAAATCTCCACCTGCTCCTCCTTTATTTTGACTGTGGGTTGTGATTTTTTTTTTTTTTTTTGAGTCTGGGTAGACCAGATGGGACCAGGTGAGGAGCAAGGATTTGGCCTACAGCAAAGCTTGGGAAGGAATGTAAATATCTGTAAATATCGCGAGCCCTGAGAGGACAAAGCCCACAGCAGAATGTCCATGTGAATGAATCACCGACACGCAAGCCTGGGCACAGGACAAGGGTTTGTATTCTAGGGGTCCAAACTTGGCAGGGGACACAATGAGACACGGGGAAAGCATGCAGCTGCGAAAGGTGTCCCCACAACAGGACAGCCACAGGCGGAGGTGGTATTCAAGAGTTCAGATAAAGGTTGGCACCTCATTGTTTTGGAGAAACACACTGAGAATGCAGTTTGGGAAGCTAGGATTGTTAAGAGGCCCATGTGATGGAACAATCAGAATATCCTTGCAGAGCCGTTCCATCACTAGTGTTCAGTGCCCTTCTTGAATTCCTGGGGGAGACCAACAGACGTGCACCAGATGAAGCTGAGCCAGGCCCGAGGCAGTGACGTGTACAGACTGTCGATAATGGTATAGAATGATTCCTCTGGTGAGCCTTCACTCACACCTACTCCTGGGTCGAGCAGTTTCTTGTTGCCTCTGCTGCATTGTTAAGTCTGACACCCCATGGACTGGTGGTCTCATCATCGTCTTTTAGAGTTCGAAGACTCAGCCAAATGCATAGGTAACATCCTACTTGCTCTTCTCTTACTTTTAATCATACAAGTTGCCTAAAAGGGTGACTAATGTATTCAGGCCTTGAAGAGTCATTAGTGAGAAACTGAAACAATGTGAAGACCCAGAAAGACCGTACCTTTCCGCTTCAAGTTCCGCGTGTCTGTTTCTCATTGACTTTGGTGCTATCAAATCACAACGACTGAGGCTCCCCGGAACCATTGAGAAAAGTATCGTGTGTCATCTAAGCTGGGATGTATTTAAAACACTGCATTATCACTTTGCTAAATAAGATAAGATGTCTTTTTTCCCACATCTGAAGCTAGATGTGGTCAGATTCGTCTACAAATTCCAAAGAACATTGCCTAATACCAGATACCATGAGCCCATTTCAAAGCCAAGAGTGAATGATGTCTGGAATTTATGTCCCTGCCAGTTTCACACATCTTGGAACGATATAGTTCCTAACAACGTAGAGATTAGCTGTCACAGTCTTTAAGTGGCAGTTTGGTACAAAAGGACCATGGTTTTTGTCAAGTTTAATCTGAACGGTAGTGAACGGGAAGAGTGGCCAGGCAAAAGTTGGTCGAAACAGGCTTTTATTTTTATTTATCTATTTTTGTTGAAACAGGCTTGTAATGGGCTGCGCTCCCTGGCTAGGTTACCTGGCTAGGTTACGCAGCCCGCAGGCAAGGGAGAGAGCGATGGGGGGTGTCATGCCCAAGCCAACTGCAGGGGGGTCTATAAAGAGTTTTCCGCGGGAAGATGGGGGCAGGGCGGCATTCCAATGAGGGCAAGGGTTACAGGTCTTGGTGTGCTAAGTTAGGGTAGGGCAGCAAGGCGGCCTTATTGGGACGTTGCTGGCCTGGGGTCGGCCGTTTTGAGGTCCCCAGTCTTGCCGGCCCAACATTCAGATCTTTTTGTTATGTTATAATGGGGCGACGATTCAGATCCGGCTGCTTCCTGCTGATTTCGGGGCGTCGTGGTGCCTGTCGGAGGTGGGCAGGCCAGCGTAGGGATGTAAAACAAGTTAGTTGATTGATCACCGAGATATTTCGTGGATTCCTTCCTTGATGATTCGGAGAAAGCAAGGGGCCACCATTAATGGTATGCCAATGATCAGGAGTGGGCTTAGAGAGAGGAGGAGCCATGTGGTTAGTGGGGTCTGCCACCATTGGGGTGTAGTTGGGTCGACAGGGTGATACCGTTTTCGGAGAGACTCCCGAACTTTGGCGAGGATGTGGAGATTGGTTTCAACTACACCTGTTTCATTGATGTAGTAGTAGCGATCTTCATTGAGACACGTACAAGTTCCTCCTTTCTCGGCCATGAGGAGGTCCACGACACGTCGGTTCTGACGAGCTACCTGGGCCACCGGGTTTATTTGGCGTTGTCGGGAAGCAAAAGACTCTGCCGAAGCCTCGATAGCCATCTGAGGCCTCTCGGGTAGGTCCCTGGAGGAATCTGCAGAGTGGAATAAGGGACCCGTACCCAGTGGCCACCAGGGTTGAGGCCAGGGAGACCCCGACCAACCAGTGGGAGAAAGATCACTCTTTCCGCTTTTCCGGGGGGCTGGTGAGGAGGGCTACTTCCGCCTGACTGTAGGTGGTTAATCGCGGAACTAGGGAGACAGGCAGACAGGAGGGAGGCAGAGGTACTGAGAGATTTAGATACGGTGCCCTGGCACCAAAAGAATCGGCCAATAGCAGCGTGATGAGAGGTGATGTTTGACCGGGTGACGTTGCACAGGGATGAGTTAGGGGCGGAATAACAGAAGGGGAATTGATGGTTGAGAGGGTCAGTAAATAGGGCAGCATTAGTGAGAGAGGGATGAGGCAGGTGCTGGAGGTGTGGGTGGGTGCAGGGCTGGTGCAGCTGAATGCACTTGGGGAGGGGAATGGCCACAAGGGGAGTTTTGCCTAAAGCGGCACAGATAAAACGGTGGGACAGATTGCCCATGCAGGAAAGGCTGGCGAGGGAAGTGCCTTGTTGGATAAGTTTTATCCAGGAGAAGGGGCCCTGGTCCTGAGTTGGATTAGCCTGTAGGTGGGTGTTCCTGGAGTACGGGTGACTGAATCCACATGGGCCCGCAGGAGGGCTCTTAGAAGAGTTAGGGAAGGTAGGTAAGTAAGATAGGAGAGGAGGAGGTGATGATGGAAGATTTTAAGTGAGCAGGAAGGGCCGCCCCGTAGAGAAGCTCAAAGGGACTTAGGCCCGACAGCCCTCTAGGGGTGGCTCTGAGCCTTGTTAAAGGCAGCAGGAGGAGGGTTGGCCAGGACAGGTGGGGTTTCAAGGGTAAGTTTGGTGAGATGTTCCTTGAGAAGGCCGTTGGCCCACCCTACCTTACCCGAAGACTGGGGGTGATATGGGATATGGAGTTTCCAGGTGATACTTAGGCTCTCGGAGTCTTGCCGGGTGATGCTGGAGATGAAAGCCGGGCCAATGTCAGATTGTAGGATCTCCAGGAGGCTGAATCTCAGAATGATGTGTTCGATGAGTATGGTGGCCGCCACATCCACCATTTCCCGAGCTGTGGGGAAAGCCTCTATCTACCCTGTAAAGGTGTCCACTGAGGTTAATAGGTAGCGAAAGGATTTATGGCACAGCATGTGGGAAAAGTCAAGCTGCCAGTCCTTGCCAGGTTGGTAGCCGTGGAGCTGGTGATTGGGTCCTGGCCTGCGAATTCCCCCTTCAGCATTTACAGTGGAGCAGGTTTTGCAAGACTAATGCACCTCTCCAATTACCCTTGGGAGATGTGGATAGTGGAAAAGGGGTCCTGGGAACTGGTGTAAGGCCTTGGGACCAATGTGTAGGGATTGACGTATGTCTGAAATGATCATAGGAGCTAAATGGTTTGGAAGAGCGAGTTTCTTTTGAATGAAGATCCAGTCTTTTTCCCCGGCTATTCTTCCCATCTCTTTTAGTGTCTGAGTTTCCTCATCGGTGTAAGAGGGGGAATGTGGTGTGTTGAGGAAGAGGAAGGGAGCTGGTGAGGAGCCTAAGGCAGTGGCTTGGGCAGTTGAGTCGGCTTTGTTGTTGGCCCGGGACCCCGGGTTCTTGGAGGATTGGTGTCCACGACAGTGGACGATGGCTACTTCAGTGGGAAGGCTGAGGGCCTCTAGTAGTTTTGAAATGAGGGGCCCATAGATTATGAGGCTTCCCTTGGTTGTAAGAAACCTTTGCTCTTGCCAGAGGACAGAATGTGTATGTGTGACGAGAGAGGCGTATTTGGAGTCCGTGTCGTTGGTAGCTCGTTGCCCTTTGGACAGGCGAGGAGCCCTGGTGAGAGCTCTAAGTTCTGCCTTCCGAGAGCTTGTCCCGAGGAGGAGGGAACTGCCTCTGGGATGGCGTCTAGGGTAACGACGGCCTATGCTGCGTGTCTCTGGCCACAAAGAGTATTTGGTCAGGGTTATGGAAGGGCTGATTGGAAAGTCCTGGATGTGGAAGAGTCAGCTCTTCCAGGAGTTGAGAGCAGGGATGGGAGGGTTCTGGGTTAGTAGAGGGGGTAGGTAGGAGGGTAGCAGGACTTAGCCGAGGAGAAGCTGATAGATGTCAGGATTTTCGATGAAAAGGAGCTGGGCAGGAAGGGATTCTTAGGAAGGAGTGTGAGGAAGAGAACCCATCCAGGCTGCAAGAGAGGAGTGGGGCAGTCCGTGGAATAGAGGAGGTGCCATCAGTTCCCATCACCACTACTGGAGAGGGGAAGCTGTCCCCCGAGTAGGAAGGCACAATGGAGTCGGTCACCCCCGTGTCCAACAGGAAAGAAATGGGCTTCCCCACTCCCTGGAGCAGGACCCTGGGCTTGGCCTGGGTTATGGGGTGTCTGAGTCTGGGCCCCGTCAGTCATCGTCCAATCCGAGTAGTTGAAAGGCTGGACTTCCCGGCTCAGGGTTTCTTTCCTCTGTGTGGAGGCACCGAGGATCCTCCGAGACCCGGGCAGGCAGATTTCCAGTGGCCCATCGTTCGACATTGAGGGCATTGCCGCGTTGGCTCCTTGGGATTGGGACATTGACGGGCCCATTGTCCCTCGGTGCTGCATCTGAAGCAAGCCCCAGGCGGGGTTCGGTTGGTTCCCCCTTTCTGCGGGCTTGCGGAGCCTGCCGGCCGCAGGGCTGCCACCGAGGCTTGGGTCTGGAGTTGGACCTTCTACTGGAGCCTGGCCTGCCTCTTAAGTTCAGCCACTTCCTCTCAGGTGTTAAGGACTTTAAATGCCATTTTCACCAGGTCGGGCATGGGAGTTTGAGGACCCTCCTCGGTCTTCTTTAGTTTTCTACGGATATCGGAGGAGGACTGATACACCACTGCAGTGGTAATCCATTTTAGCGCATCTGTAAGGACCAGTGTGTGTGTGTGTGGGGGGGGGGGGATCAAGGTGAGACTCTGGAACAGTCCGCGTGGGAAAAACATGACTCATGATGCTGGGAGTGGCATGCACACGGAGATTTTCTTACCGTTTAAGTTTCCTGGCAGAAGTCTCTCTTTTTATTCGGGTCTGATTCATAAAACACAAACCAGTACGTAAATTTCTCATGAGAAACTTTCCATGAAGTGGTATAAGGAAAGAGGTCTTACAGGTGTTTCTTCCGCAAGTTCTGAAGTTCCGCGTTTTCAAGTGTGACCTTTGGTGGTTCATTTTTCTTCTGTTTTCCTTATGAGGAGAACATTTTTAAAGGAGACTGTATGATTCAGAGCTGTTTTATGAAAGTTCCTTAAGAACGACAAAATGAAAAGAAGGACACCATTTCCTGTAGCTTCACTCTGAGGGACACAACCCCTGTGTCTCTGGCTTGTGACGCTTCCACGGCGCACTCCTGCAAGGATGGGAGCTTGCTGTCTTCTCGCTGGTCTGCGGTGGGATTAGGGATGACCCACGGGTGAATGTGACAGCGGGAAAGCTCTCGTAAGCCCTGGTTTTAATCTGGTTCTGAGTTCAACTGTGGAGTTTTGCCGAAACCCAGGTTTTGTTCTCAGCTTTGTTCTAGGGGTTCACTAGCTCATGACAGAGTTCAGGAACTGGGTGAGTAGTAAGGAAGCCGTCTCTGTTGGAAGAAAAGCGTCTTTATGATCTCCTATCTATGGGCTCATTTTCTAACTTACGAAGCACCGTCAGGGAGTCTTGTGGGCTCTCAACCTGAATTCCGTTTTCACGTAAGAACGACTTTTGCTCTGAACTCCCAGAAAAATGACAGGACGTTTGCAATTTCTGTTTAGATTTACATAGTGTTGCTGCTTTAAAAGCAATTTTTAGTCCTTTACTCGGCCTAATGGTTTTCTACTTTTTCTTACATATGCAAATGAATTAGAATATAGGAATGCAGTTGACATCCAATCATAATTAATGATCATTTGTTAGTTAAAGGCTATTTCAGTCTATAACACTTTGATCCCTAGGAATTTAGCTGTGGTTTTATGAGTTTTCCCGTATGATTGCCCACAAATTTTTATGTTGACTAAAATTGTAAGTGGTTTAAACGGTTCAAATTACTTAGCAATTAAACCTCCAGCAAAATTGTAATTCATTTTAAATTTAGCACAGAGGTTTGATGCTCTTTCTGAGCAAAACAACGGGACATAAGGGTGCAATACGGAAATTCGGTATTTTGCGTGAACTGTTTCCGACAGGACAAAAACATTCCCGGCACTGGGCGTAGCAAAGCCTTCCACTAATGTGAATTAATTTTGTAGCGAAGGATCACTTGGGAGGATTCCTGCTTTTGAGTTTTATCCAGGTTTCTTTCTTTGAAGCACCCTTTCCATAAATTTGTGTTCTATCTCTAATTTGTCGTACTTCACCTTTTGATATTTAAACAACTCACATGCAGCTAACCGAAGTGACGGTAGTATTCGCTTCTATATCAACCTGCTATGTTGAGAATTGCAAAGCCAGAGCACATTGCAAAGAGTCAGTTGGATTTTGATACCCAAAATTGCATTTACAAGGTTCACACTCCTTTGTATTTCACCAGATAGAGACAGCAACAGTGTTCTCATGTAGTGTGTGCTTCAGCCTCTGTGCCAGAATGTATAGTGTCTGGATTTTAATATGTAGTGTTGATCTGTTAACCAAAGTTGTTTTGCTTGTTTTGTTTTGTTTTGTCCACAGAGGCATGGACACCTGCTTGTGGTGAGTCTTTACGCTGAATATACATACTCAGTTGTCGGTATGTATGTATGTATGTATGTATGTCACTTTGAGGTTCTCTCTCGCCAGTGTTACCATTCTTGACAAAAAAAAAAAAGTCTTTGTGTTTGATGTCCTTTCTCGTTTGTTAGCCAGGGTCTACCAAAACCATTACTTTTTGACGACACTTCAGTTTTGGCCCAGAATGTCACAGTCTGTATTGAATCCCTCATTTCATCGATCCCTCGTGGCTTTTAATTAACTTTAGCAGCATTCGAAGATTTTCTTTCACTAAGGGGAGTCAGAGGAATCAGAGTCTTTCTCTACATTTTTTAAGTCATTCCATAAAAATATTCCTGTGACGTAACCTGAACTCAAAACGCATTTCGTCAAAAGGGAGAATTAATCCAGTTTGATGAGCAAGTTCCGAATTCGATATGCTTTGTTTAATAACTTGGTCCCGATGCTACGCGTCCCGTCTTTCTGTTGTAGTTTTGTGTTCCCGTGCTAATTTTGCATACGTCCTTGCTCAGGAGTCTGGGGATTAGACTGCATTCTATCCCTGTGTTATGTCAGCTGGTATTTTCATTATTTTCATCTTGCTTGCTTTCAGATTTTCCCCTCCTTCCCCAACTTTTCCAATTGTTGAGGTCTTTTATCTTTTTTTCTTGCCTGCTTTCTGGGAGTTTTGTTTAAGGGAAATGAACCTCTTGCTTCTTACAATTTATGTTTTCCTAGCCATCTTATGGCCTTCCTCATTACTTAATTTTTTTAGGAAGATGAGCAGTTCAAAAAAAAAACAACCAACATGAATATATGTTTTTGTTACTGTGATAGGGAAAAATCTTTATCATTTCTTGTCGAAAGCATTCTTCAACCCCGAGCATTTCACATACTAAAATGAATCTGTTGCCTATACGGAATGGAAGCCTAGCGTAGCAGTAAATGGTTCCCTCAGAAATTTTTTGTTTTTTATTGATTGCTAGCCATTTTGATTTCATTTATTAATGACTTTGTCACTGATCAGAAAACTCTGAGGTAGTATTTCTGTTTACTACTTCGGGAAAAGACTAATTAGGACCATTATTTGTAACTCCAACATAGCTTGTTAATTTTCAAGTTCATCGTACCAGAATATGCGCATGTGTGTGTGTTTGCAATCCTATTGATGTTTCAGAGTGTCTTCCTAAAAATTTACAATGTCTGTAGATAGCTATTTCAACATTGTGTGAGGTCTTATTTTTCTTTGTTCTTTTATTAAAAGAACAGCAAGTAAGTAGCCCATACTTTTGGTTGTGTCCTATAAGAATTTCTGCTTGGAATACTTGGAAAGAATAATGCTAGTGTTATACGAATTTTGTCTTAATCATCAATTATCAACCATTTTTTAAACTATTTTTATCTTGAGTATGATAAATGATCATGTAGTCAAAAACTGTTTAGTTTAAACATATAATGTTCTTCAGTCGATAGTTTATGAGATTCATTTCATAGAAGTGTCTTTATGTTTCCATTTTGTGCTCAGTGTCCTTTTGTAGAAATCCAGATTGACTACTTTACACTGTGCATATATTTAGAGCATCACAAATGTGGGCCATCAAAATGATAATTTCATGGTATCGGTGAAACTCTGGATAGAATTTTCTGTCCTATCATCTGTCAGAGCTTTAATTTGTTAACTTTTCATTTCCTAAGTGTACTCAGTTATATCCTGAACCGGAAAGGTCGTTGAATATATGACACCTATAAGTACATACCTATCGAAACTGTAATTAAGATGCACTTTGCCATTTTGACCAAAATGTCATAACAGC
Source organism: Nyctereutes procyonoides (assembly GCF_905146905.1). Taxonomy (NCBI): domain Eukaryota; kingdom Metazoa; phylum Chordata; class Mammalia; order Carnivora; family Canidae; genus Nyctereutes; species Nyctereutes procyonoides. Next base: position 31,626,188 of record NW_026575120.1, read on the forward strand.
AGAGGCACACCTAAGTCTCTTAGTGGGTTTTTGCTTGATGTCATTGAGAGCAGTATAGTCGAGAGTAACGCACTACTGGTCCCTGAGCCTCACATGAAAACACATTCTGTACCAGAGGGTGGAGCATCTTTCACTTCTTCTCGATACCTCTTTTATTTTTTTTAAGATTTTTATTTATTTATTCATAGAGACACACACACACACACAGAGAGAGAGAGAGAGAGAGAGAGAGAGAGAAGCAGAGACACAGGCAGAGGGAGAAGCAGGCTCCACGCAGAGAGCCCGACGTGGGACTTGATCCAGGGTCTCCAGGATCACGCCCTGGGCTGCAGGCGGCGCTAAACTGCTGTGCCACCGGGGCTGCCCTCGATACCTCTTATATGTAGTGTTGGTGCTGCTCACTGCAGAAATGACAGAATGAGCATGGGACTACTCTGTAGGCACAGTGAACATTTCCCAAAGTCTTCAAAGTGCACAGTCCCTTCAGGGTAGTAGACTAGCACAGGACCTTGCTAGAAGTTTTTCTTCTTTAAAAATAAAGCCCTTTGGGATCCCTGGGTGACGCAGCGGTTTGGCGCCTGCCTTTGGCCCAGGGCGTGATCCTGGAGACCCGGGATCGAATCCCACATCGGGCTCCCGGTGCATGGAGCCTGCTTCTCCCTCTGCCTATGTCTCTGCCTCTCTCTCTCTCTCTGTGACTATCATAAATAAATAAAAATTAAAAAAAAATAAAGCCCTTTGTTTTTTCTTTCTCATTTCATGTCAGAATCTCTTCAAAAAATAGGACATTTTACTTTGGAAAGAACTTTTCAGATAAATGATCGTTAAAAATGCAATCAGTATATAGAAGTGCAAAAAGAAAATGGAATTGCAGATCTCGTCACTCAGAGACAGCTCCTGTTAGCGCTTGCTGATGTCTCTCACTGGTCACGTGTTCTCGTGCAGATTTAGAAATGTACATATAGGATTTTGTATACATGAGAATCTGTTGATCGTGATGTTTTGCAGCATGCTCTGTCTCCTCCATATATCATAGACATCATTGCATATATTTTATGGATAACAGATTTACATTATAATTTAATGACCTCACAATCTGTTGTTTATCCGTATCATGATACTGCGATTTCACGCTACTTTAATTTATGATATTTCTAAATGTTTACTGTGAAAACAATGCTATGTGTAAATCTTTCCTAAGTTATTATTTTCCTTGTTTAAGCTTGAGAGCTGGTGCTAAAGGCATCCCTCTCTCATTCCCTCTGACCCGTCTTCCCCTTCATGTTTCCACCAAACGTGGTAGTTGCTTTCCTGTGTATACGTGAGGAATGGAGAAGATTGTCATTTTTATATTAAAGTGAACCCATGTTTTATGTAGCCAGTTACAAAAATGTGAGATTTCAAAGAAATGTCTAATTTTCTTTGCATCAGCTCAGTTCTAAAGTTCTGTAACTCGTTCCCTCTTTCCTTTCATTAACAATACTTTGACAGGAAACATTGAGAAATATTCTGAGTGTTTGAAATATCAAATAGTGATTATCCAGTGGGGAAAAGGGAGTAATACTTAATATACTCCGATTTCATCTTTTTATGCCTGCTGGTTTTGATGTAAACACGTGGTGTCAGACTCTTGATGTTTTAGGAGAGCTTTAATAATTAAGTTTATAGTAAATTGTCATATCAGGATTAGTGATAAATACAGTAGCCCATGTTCTGACCTAGGGTTAGCGGTCAGCCAGCTGTTGGTAGAAGTTTTTACTTTGCAATGCGTAGGCATCCTAAAGTATCTCATGGTATCATGACATCTATAATTCAGGCATGAAAAATAAGGAATGGAGGTGAGAATCCATTTTTTTTAAAATAAAATTTGAGGCTTTCGTGGTCTTGGTGGGTGATAGCTACGTGAGCACAGCCCAGTTTTCCCACCTGCAAAAGTCTTACGAAAGTACTGTTCATGCTCCGTCCTCCAAACCCCATAGTCAAATGCTTTCCCCGAATCTCGAGCTAAGCTGCACGAGTGGGAGCTCTCGGTGCTCCCTTGGTCTTGTGGAGCCACTGTAAGGCTTTAATATGCACCGCGGTTGTCGTGGCTTGTTCCTCCTGGCAGTTTTGCCTGTTGTGGAAATAGTCCTCTTCTTCTGGCCTGTGGCTTGTAAGTGCGCTGCTGCCTGCCCACTTCTGGGAGAGGAGACTTGCACCCTTCGACTCCCTACACGAGAAGACCTGCCGACACATTCAGAATAGGGCTGTGGGGCTTCTCTTTTTATAGAACCGAACACGACAAAATTCACTTTGTTTTGTTAAGGAAGGAAGGATGCATACAGCTTACTTTGGGGCAGAAAAATATTTCCCATATATAGATTAACACCTTTCAAATTGATTTTCTGAAATGTCTTATGTGGTTTCTTTGACATCTTCGATTTTATCAGAGATGTTTAAAGGGCAGAGTTTATGGGTGACGGGCACTGAGGGGGCCACTTGATGGGATGAGCACTGGGTGGTATTCTGTATGTTGGCAAATTGAACACCAATATAAAGTAAATTTATTATTTAAAAAATTTTTAAAAATAAAACTAAAGGGCGGAGTTTAAGCAATGGATCAGTCTTAACCAGAAAAATGTAGGAGCTTCTTCTGAAAAAAGAAAGGTCAGTATTTCGACTTTGGTCATATGTATACGTTCTAAGAACCAGGGAAGCTGTGTTGCGTTACCTTGGGCCCGTGTGTGTCAGTCGGCGGTAAATGACCGAGATCGTGTGGTTTTCATCAATATTAACACTTACTGGGGCACCATTTCTAAAAGGTCAGGAATGACGGAGCGAAACATTTTCCCGAGAATGCTTTATAAGATGCCTTGAAAACATGAAGCAATTTAACCCACTTGATAGATCGTCCGTGGCTGCTGAGGTAAGGCTGCATGTCCAGAGCGCAGGGCATTGGCAATACGGAGCAGCGGGGCCGCAGTGTGTGCGATCCCCTTTCAGGGCTCGGGGGCCGGGGGGCCGGGGGCCAGGGACCCGGGGCCAGGCGGCCGGGGCCGGCTGAGGATGCGGCTCAGCCTGCGTCGCACACCTTCCATTGTGGTCCTCCTTTCTCTTATGTGGAGAACACTTCTTTGCACACTCGAGTTATTCGTCAAGCATCACACATGTGTAGACTGGTCTAGCGATTTTCTGGTAGGAGCTTGTTTTCATATTTAGGCCCTCGGTTTTTATTGAGTCACCATCAGCAGTGATTCGAAAAAATCCTCTCCGTATTTGCAGGGTTGGAGATTTGTTTGAAATCTGACCATCCATTAAGTCGGTCTCTGCATGCCGTGTGACAAATGTGTAGCGTTACCAGCAAAGATCATATTAGTTCCTTTAATTAACGCGTGACTCGAGAAGTCTCGGATTAATCAGCACATGACTCGTGGTTATTCGTACCCTTGTGGGAGTTTTTTGCCACCAAATGCAAATACCAGGCTAAAAATACTGCTTTGTTTGTACATGGAGCGAATATTCATCGCAATAGTCCTGTACATCTAAGAAAACAGAGAGTAATTAAAATGTTGATCACTATAGTAAATCTCCGCAACGGCTGCTTGTTTGTATTTCATATGTGCTCACGTTTCTGAGAAGTTAGCTCTTACACAACAACCTACCATGATTATCTGATATCCTCCAGAAGGTTAGCTGGGTGGTTTCCTATATTACTTAGGAAAAACTTTCTTTTCGCAATCGAAAATGTCAGCATCAGTTTAAAGTGTAACACTAAGCATGTGCTTGCTCTCTGAATATCGCCCTCCAGCCACCCTGCCGAGGATCTGGCCGTGACACTTTGAGGAGATCATCGATCCTCACTGTTCACGGCACTTTGCCTGAACACCCGGGCTGCCGGGGCACCTCTGGGTCCAGCTGCCGTTGTTTCCGTGACCCAAGGTGCGCTGACCGTAGCAATTTACATTATGTGCGCAAATTAAAAGTTACCTTGCAACAGCAGTTTACTTTAAAAAATGATCTCGTTTTCCCCCATGTTAAAGTTCTGTTATGTTATAGGAGTTGCATTTTTGTATGATGCAAGGATCTTTTCGTAGGACATAGTCACCCGCCATGATGAAGACAGGTTTCTTTTTTCTTTTCATTTGGGCTTAGGTCGGAATCTCCATAAGGAAAATTATCTTTCATCATCTTGTGCTATATAGAAATATATATATATATATATATATATATATATATATGCTATTTGATTGCATGTTTTAAATTTAATTACATTTTTTTTACCAGATTTAAGTCTAAAATAATTGAACTTGTCATATATTGCTGAAAATCTTTCTTCTTTCTGCTCCTAAATTCTCCACTTGAACTGTCACAGTGGTCTGATTTATCCTGTCCTGTTTATAGTTGTAGTGATAGAGAGAAATACCTACTTAACATTTTCAGTGCAAATTGTTGTAGTTGCAGACTGCAACATAAGCATACTGCTAAATCTGGCATTATCCGAGTTTTGGATACCATAAGTATCTTTTGTTTTCCTCACAACTTTTTATTTCTGCGATGAGGGAAGGAAAAGAGAAAACTTCCTATCATTAACATTTTATGATCCTCTAGGGTAGAGACCTGACTTTGGGTGTTCAACCAAAGTTTTGCTGTTTGGGTTTGAACAGTGTTAACTGGGAAACGGCCACCCCATTAAAGAGTGTTCCCCCCAGTATTGGTAGAGACAAAGTAAAGTCAGATACACGCTGTGTCTGTTATTTTTGTTGGAACTTACTATTGTTCTTCAGTTTCTGATTGTTCATTATTTTAAGGCATATGTGAGCCTTGTGCAAGTATATTGAAGTGCCGTGCTCTTTTGGTGAGAAAATCTTTTGTATTTATCAGAGAGCACATGGATACATACAGTATATAAGATTTTACTGTTTTTGACGCACTTTTTCTTCCCCTAGAGATGTAGAGCTTTCGGAATCATGAACAGTTTTCATCTTGATTTGTAATGATCTGTTTGTCCATAGATTGGAAAATGTTATGAAATAATACTAAATATTCCTAGGTAAGATTATACCTTGTAGAGAGACCAAAGCCCAACATGCATGCAGTTAGATTTTTGTCATATCCGGAGCAGTGAGTATGCATGGTGTACGGTGGCCATAAGCACATGTATTCTGTGTCGGCTGTCTCTTACCTGGTCTACTTATGTTTTCAGTAGCATGGCTAATGTTCATTATAAAATCTTGATCTTATCTCTGAAAGTCTGTAATAAATGTAAACTTTCAAGTGTTTGACAGCGGCACGATCCGCCAGGCTGGATAGCTCATTTGACTAATAGGTCGTTGGCCTACTCTTAATTCACCCTTTTGTCCATCCAGCTGCGTGACCTTGTGTGCATTCCTTTAAATCTCTGTCTCTCGTCTGTGCACGCGTGGGATCCCGGGGGAGCTGGAGCTGGGGTCGCAGCCCCCGAGTTCCCTGTGTTCCACAGCAGCTGTACTTGCTTGAACAAACCTCCTTGACTCTCCGAGCCTGGTTTCGTGGTCTGAACCCCTGATGTGATCAGATGTAGACTGTCGTGAGGATCACTTGAGGCAATAAATGGAAAGCCCCGTGAGGGGCTTGTGGCGAGGAAAGCTCTGTGTAGGCTTATTAATCTCTAGTACCTGACTTTGAACAACACCATTACTTCCTGATGAAGTACTTCATCAGTACTTCCTAATGGCCGACCTGATGCAGCGTCGGCCAAGTTATTTAACCTCTTAAGCTCCATTCACTCAACTACAAATATGGAGAATTAATTACTCTTTCTTCCAGAATTCTCATAAGGAGTGAACTACATGAGGTTAAGTACGTAACATGTCACAGCAGAGTGACGTCAGGTCTTCCTGTCCTGTCACTGGGTATCACTTCTGCCTCGTGCATTTTCATCTAGTGAAAGCTTCCTGAGGCCCAGCTTCATTTTAAGTTCTGGGGGAGAGTGATGAGCAAGACAAGGACTCTGTATTTCTGGAGCTGACTTCCTTGTGGGGTCTCAGGAAATAGAGGAGTGAGCCAATCAGTAATTTCAGAAAGCAGTGGGTACTATGGAGGAATGATGTTGGGTGACAGGCAAGGAAGTGACAAGGGGTGGGGGGGAGTCATGGCAGAGGTTAGCGGTTGCAGATAGATCTTTTGCAGAAGGCAGCCCCAGAGCGTTTTGTAAAGACTTTTCTTTGAGATAGTCGTAGACTCCCATGCAGTTGTAAGACATGACACAAAATATTAGATGCAGAGTACCGTAATACACACATAACCAAACTAACAGTCCGAGCATTCTTTCTGAGGCATTTAGAGTCGAATCTTGAATGATGAGAGGGATTATGTCAAAGAGCATTCCAGGTGGAGGGAATAGAGAGGTGCCGATTCTGAAGTGGGAAGACATTGGGGCGTTGGCTTCACTGAGCAGGGCCACTGTGGCCGTGACCCTTGCATGAGGGAACGAGGGCTTTATGAAAGGTTGAGCAGCCAAGCCACTGTGTCTTGCAGGGCCGTGACGGTGGTGGTGCGAGACTTGTGTTCTTTGTGCAAGCAATCACACTGGTTGTGCTTCAGCAGAGTGCTCAAGATCTCCCTCCATAATTTGTCAAAACTATCACCCCCTCCCCATTTTTAAATTGGACCTCAAACATTTTCATCTCAAGTATCAATAGTACAGGATGGGGTTTCTAGTGTATGGGAAAAGTTGACCTTGTAAAAGTATTTTATATCTCACTATTGAATATGTATCCAATAGAACGTTACTACCATGATAATTTGATGCTCACTATCATCCCTTTGAACTTTACCTGACTGAGCTCTCCCTTTTCACTGTCAGAACAATTATATTTGCTTTTCTTCTTGAACTCCTGTCTCTTTCATTTCCTCCATAGATTTTATTTTATGGTTTTTATAATGGGAAGATGTTTTAATAAGTATCCTGTCATTTTCCTGTGTGTATGTGTGTACATATAGAGACCCGTACATATACACATGGAAGTAAGGTTTCTAAAGTTTTAGTGTCTTTGGCTACAGTATTCTAAGTGTGAAAATCGGTCAGAAAGAATTGCTATCATAAATAGTACTGGTGCACAATTGATATAAACGGCAAAATTAATAGTATGATTGGTAATTTTTAAACATGAAATATAATGAATGCCATTGGGATGCCTCTCTTAGCAAGATGGAGAGAGAGTTTATAAAATTTCAGATCATGTACCCATGAATGAATACTGTGACCAGGGTGATGTAAAGTCTGGTGGAAATTAATAGTGAACATAAATGATATGCTGTGGGGCTTCGAAATGAAGTTTGAATGATTATTAGGTATGTTGTTTGTATATTATATATGTTTATAGTATGTCATTACAGTCGATGAATTACACTGTTTTAGAAGTTCATGTAATGTTAACAAGGGCATGCTAGGAATGAATAAGCAGGAAGGTGCTTACCTTCCTGATGAGGGGGTAGATATATGTGCTTAGTAAAAATTTATAGTACCCGATATTCTTTGTGTAAAAACTTAATGATACTGTTCCTCTAAGTTTGAATAAACGTTTAAGAAAAGATATATCTTATGTTATATAATATTAAATATATGTGTGTGTGTGTGTGTGTGTGTATCAGTTCTGAGAAAGGATTATTTTACTGACTTAAGATTGGTCTACTGGAAATTCATGTAGCATCTTTCACCTCTTCCTCCTTGAAATGTCACAGAAAATACATAACTGAGACAGACCGAGGCATGTGTGAGTGGGTGGGCTCTGGCTCCTGACTCAGCATCGTGACTTTGTAGATAGGGTGTGTGAATTATTTCCCAGGATTCTTTTCTTCTTCTCTTCTTTTCTTTTTTAAAGCAAAACCTGAGGTAATTCCATGCTTAGAGACAGTATAGGTCTTTGCCGTGAGCTTTCTGCCTCAGTGAGTTGAGTTTCCACTGTCTCCAGCCTTTCTTTCCTGTTCTCTTTGTGCGTGGCTCCCAGTCAGCTTGATGCCCTTCCCTGATGATCCTTCGGGATTGAGGAGGCAGGATCTCTCAGCAGGAACCGCCACCACTCTCACCATCCCATCGTCACTGTCCCTGAATTTAGGACAGATGAATTTAGGCCAGGTGGCGTGTGTCTGCTGTCATGCTCCTCTTTTTATGGAAATGAACGCAAAGAAGGAAAGACTGGATGTTCTGTCCCAGGCTCAGTGACGTCTTGACTTTAGAAAGGCTTTGCGGTTAACAGGGGATTCTGTGGTGTTCCAGTGCCTTTTACCACTCACTCTGGAGCACAGTACAGGAGGAGCAAGGAGGAGGCCTTCATTCTGGTAAGTGACAGAAAAGCGGTGATGGGGTAGGATGTGGTGAAGGCGAAATGGCATCGGGTGCTACCTCAGGAGCTTTCGTCAGCTTTCAGGGACAGGAAGGACTAGCTGAGCCAGGGATCAGGAATCGACAGCTGTAAACCATCTGTACCTAACTGCTGTCTTTCAGAATTCTTCACGTGCCCTAGGAGTGTGTGGAGGTCATGGTCTGGGTCGGAAGGTCCTGGCAGATGGACATGTAAGCACACATGTGTTTTCATTCTGCCTCTTGAATGTGGGAGTTGGTGTCTTTCTGCAGTTTGGGATCCTTGGCTGTTCTCTCTCTGGATGTTGCTTCTGTCTCTGTCCCTCTTTTCCTGGGACCTCAAGTACAAGTATGATGGGCCTTTTGCTGTGGACCGTGTGTCTTCTGTTCTTTTCATTGCTTCTTCTGCTTGCTCTCCGGTTTTGGTATTGTCTGTGTGCTCTGTCTCAGAACCCACCAATCTTTCCTTTCCTATGCCATCCGAGATTTCTGTTAAGCCATCGATGAATGCTTGATGAAAGATAGTTTATTTTATAGGTCTAGAATATCCATGTGATTTCTTCATATGCATTACACTCTTCTCATTCAGTTCTCCATCTGTTGCATCCACTTCTGTCCATCTTGTTACCTGTTTTTCTTACCAAGATGATCTTACTTACTTCACAGTCTTTGCTTATTTTTATTCTGAATTATTGGTTGCATTTTCCTTCCCGTGTACGTTTCTGGTAATTCCTTGGATGTGTGCCTAACACGGTGAATGAAAGAACATCGAGGGCCAGATGGTTTATTTGGTTGGTCGATAGTCCCTTCTTCTCTTTGGTGCATTGAGCTGGCCTTCGGTGCCCCTGTAATTTGTCCCTGTTTTTCCCCTGTGGACACTCTGTGTTTTGATTGAGACCCACTAGTCAGAAGCAGGCTCTTTGTCCTCAGCACTGGAAGGCCTCACAAGCACTACGCTAGTCCTTTCAGGGATTTGGAGCGTCATACTTAGTCTTCTTTGGCCCCATGCAGCTTAGTCATCTGGCAGCTCCCACGTGGGTGGGTCTGTGTTTGTGGGAGACCCGTTCTCGCTAGCAGAGGCTCATCCCGTAGGTACTGCGAGGCCACGGTAAGCTTCGCTCGGTCCCGTCCCCTTCACCTCCCACCTTGCCAAAGCACACGTCCTGTGGGAACGTCAGCCTTGCATCTGGGCCTCCTTGAGTTTCCAGTGTGTCACTGTATGGTGGTGGTGTCCTCTAATCCCAGTGGAGCTGATGTCCTGAGCTGCAATCAGCAAGTGGCCTGGGAACAAAATGGTGCCCCATCCTCAGCCTCCCCAGTGAAGGGCTCTCTGTCCTCTGCACGGATCCTTTACCTAGCTCTGGTCATCTGACAGTTTCCTGACTATCGCCAGGAGCACATCTGTGCGTAACCAGCCTTTTCTGGTTGTTGGGATGGAGGCTTTGGCTTGCACCATGTATGTATGTATGTATCTTCTCAGGAAGCAGAAGTCCCTGATTTAATAAAAAGCTTAGAAATTATGATTTGTTAATACCTGAAAGATGGTGGTGAGCAAGTTCTTGGTAACTGATGATGCACATAGCGAGTGCCCCATTACTGCTTTTTTAATTGGATGCAGAGTTCTTTGTTCACTGTACACAAGAATGTGTGATTTTTTTCATTCTTTTTTTTAGATTGTATTCAAATCCAAGTTAGTTAACATATAGTGTAGTATGAGATTCAGGGGTAGAATGGAGTGATTGATCAGTTGCATATAACACCGAGTGCTCATCACTTCACATGCCCTCCTTAATGCCCATCCCCCAGGTACCCCAAACACCACCCACCTCCCCTCCGGTGACTCTCACTTTGTTTCCTACGATTAAGAGTCTCTTACGGTTTGCCTCCCGCTCTGTTTTTATCTCATTGTATTTTTCCTTCTCTTCCCCATGCCCATCAGTTTCGTTTCTTGAATTCCACATACGAGTGACCCAGAGGGCTGACACACCCAGCCAGAGAAGCAGGGCGCCCGGGGCGCAGGGCAGCCCTGAGCCAGCAGGTATCCCCGGGACTTTACAGCAGCTGCTGTGGGAGGCTGAGGTCGGGGGTGCGGGGAGGCAGGAGGCAGGAGGCAGGGCCGAGTCCTGGCACCTTCCCCACCAGAGGCCGTCTCCCTACATGCAACAGCGGGCTGCCCCCAAACCCTACACGCAACATGTTCGCCAGATGCCCAACCGCCTGGGGGTTGGAATGGCAGGGGTCCGGAGCACCCTGGGTGAAGGAGGACCCCAGAGCTGTGTGGGGCCCCGCCTGGCCCCTCTCCCGCAGCCCTGTGGCTGCTTCTGCAGCAGAGCTCCTCTTCGCTGGGGACCCACCGGCCTGGGGTCTCCTGTCCCGGGCCCCCCAGACCACCGGACAGCTGACAGGTGGCTCCCGAGGCTCCTACGCCTTTGAGTTCGAGCACAAGCTCCTGCTTGGCAGCCCCTCCGTGGCACCTGCCAACCCAGACCCACTGCAGGCCAGGCACATGATGGAGGGCTCACTGGAGCGCCAGCCTGCTGGTGGGGCAGACCCGGGTGGCTGTGGGTCTGTCCTCAGGTGGGCAGTCCTGGGCTCACTCCTCTCCACACCGCAACTGCCGCCTCCCGGACACTTCCTTTCTACGTAGAACATGGAGACTGTTCTCCCTCCCACACGTTTTGGGGCAAACTGTTGAAAGATGGGGCCTCTCCTCCCTGGCAGATAATCTCTGGTCCTGGGCACTTGTGCGCTAATGCCACCACGCATCCTCCATTCACTCGAGAAGCATCGCCAGAGCCTGCCCACAAGCACGGTCCCTGGTACTGGGGTGCAGTCGACGTGCTGTGCCCAGGAGGGTGCAGGCAGATGGGTGAGCCCAGCACCGCAGGGCGAGACTCGCTCTACGGGGTGCCGGGGGAGGGGAGTTGTCCTCTGGCTGAAGCTTCGGGATCCTGTGCTCACTTCAGCTTTTCAGAACCTGCTGGAGACCCATGTCAGCTCTGCAACGACAATCCTTTTTTCTTGAAAGCTCATCAGATTTCTGAAAACCACAGGTTACAGCAGACATAGTTCAGAAGACACTGAGGAATCCCCTACTTTTGGCGTCTGCTTTGTCCGTGAGCCAGGGACCTCGTGGCTGGAGTTCCGGAAACGCACGCACGCACACAGAGAAGTCTCGGGAGCAAGTGACACACACGGACGCCGAAGTGCTTAAATACAGATTTATTGCAAACCGACACTGGAGAGGGGACCTCGCGGGCCGGCACCCTGGTCTCCGCGGACCTCGGCAGACGGAGCTCAGTGGCCAATCTGAGGCGGCCGCATCTGGAGAGAGAAAACACGCAGGCTGCACCGGCTCCAGGGCCCAGGCCGGCAGCAATGGGCAGAGGACACCCGCGAGGACGGCCCGCCATCGGCCGCATGGCCCGGTGCCCCAGCCCGCCACTCTGACGCTGGTGAGCCGCTGCCACGGCAGGCGGGGTGGGCCAAAATGCAACACTGAAAACGACGTCAGATAGAGAAGACGAAGGACCATGGAGTCCATGGCTCCCCAGTCTCCTGAGTAGCTGGGGTACGGTGCATGCCCCACCTCGTCACACCAGGAGACCCCGACGAGACCATCGAGACCGGTTCTCACACACGTGCGTGGCATGAGAGCCCTGGGACGTGGGACAGGTGTGCAAATCCTGGGCACCCTGAGGATGGGTCTCAGCAGCTCCAGCAACAGGCTCCGGCCCAACTATGGGGGCAGAGCTCTGCGCCCCCTTGGCGACGCTCCTCCCAGCCATCTGGTGTCTGGACCTCCTTCGTGGCACGAGAGCCACCCGATGCTTCCCAGGGGCTGCTTCGGACATACTCAGGAATCCCCACTCACTTCTGGCCACCTCGAGCCTCAAACCGGCCCCCACACGACTGACGAGTGAGCTCCCGCCTGCTCAAGCCGTTTGAAGGGGGCCGTTTCTGGAGGAACCATCGCCTAGAAAGGAGTCCTCCTCAGCCCCCAGGACAGCCCCCGAGGGAAGGTCCTAGGAAACCTGCCAGCTGACAGCCCCCAGAGCAGCGGGCATGCGGCATGCGGGCCTGGGGTGGCTCAGGCCCCACGGGCAGAGCAGAGGCAGGAGGAAAGGCGCGGCTGTGTCTCCCGAGGGCACCCGGTCAGCTCCCCGACAAGGACCAGGCCCCACAGAGGACGTGGGAGGACAGTTCCTGCTGTGTCTGTGGCCTACTCGGGAAGGTGTCCCCACATCCGGCAGCGCCGACCAAGAGCCCCAGTCTGGTCTCCCCGACGGGGCTGAGCATCCGGCGGACGCACACACACACCAAGCGAGAGCGCAAGCATGGGTGTGCAAGAGAGATGAAGGCGAGGGCCTCTCACACCCCCCTCGGCAGCAGCCGGCCCATTACCCGCTCCCCGGCCCAGCATGAGGAAAGGAAGCAGAGCCCACGCAGCAGCAGCAGCAGGAGGAGAGTGGGTGGCCGGCGTCCCGCTCACCCCACGCTGCTCCCCAAGTGTGGAGACGCAGGGCCGGGCGCCGCAGGTTCACCCTTCTTTTTAAAATGATTTTTTTTATTGGAGTTCAGTTTGCTGTCATGTAGCATAACACCCAGTGCTCATCCCACCAAGTGCCCCCTCAGTTCCAATCACCCAGTCACCCCAACCCCCACCCACTTCCCCTTCCACTACCCCTTGTTCTTTTCCCAGAGTTAGGTGTCTCTCATGTTTTGTCACCCTCACCGATATTTTCACTCATTTTCTCTCCTTTCCCTTTATTCCCTGTCACTAATTTTTATATTCCCCAAATGAATGAGACCATATAATGTTTGTCCTTCTCACATTGACTTATTTCACACAACGTAATACCCTCTAGGTCCCTCCACGTAGAAGCAGATGGTGTGTATCGTCCTTTCGGTTGGCTGAGGAATATTCCATTGTATACATAAACCACATCCTCTTTATGCATTCATCTGTCGATGGGCACCGAGGCTCCTTCCACAGTGTGGCTATTGTGGACATTGCCGCTATAATCATCGGGGTGCAGGTGTCCCGGCATTTCACTGCGTCTGTATCTTTGGGGTAAATCCCCAGCAGTGGGATTGCTGGGTCACACGGCAGCTCTATTTTGAACTCTTTGAGGAAGCTCCACACAGTTTTCCAGAGTGGCTGCACCAGTTCACATTCCCACCAACAGTGCAGGAGGGTTCCCCTTTCTCCACATCGTCTCCAACATTTGTGGTTTCCTGTCTTCTTAATGTTCACCACTCTCACTGGTGTGAGGTGGTATCTCATTGTGCTTTTGAGTTGTGTTTCCCTGATGGCCAGTGATGCGGAGCATTGTCTCATGTGCTTGGTGGCCACGTCTGTGTCTTCCTCTGTGACATTTCTGTTTATGTCTTTTGCCCATTTCATGATTGGATTGTTGGTTTCTTTGCTGTAGAGTTGAATGAGTTCTTTAGAGATCTTGGACACTGGCCCTTTGTCTGACGGTCATTTACAAATATCTTCTCCCATTCTGTGGGTTGTCTTTTACTTTTGTTGAGCGTTTCTTTTGCTGTGGGGAAGCTTCTCATCTTGATGAAGTCCCAGGGATTCATTTTTGCTTTTGTTTCTCTGGCCTTCATGGATGTATCTTGCAAGAAGTTGCTGTGGCCAAATTCAAGAAGGGTGTTGCCTGTGTTCTCCTCTAGGATTTTGATGGCTTCCTGTCTCACATTTAGATCTTTCATCCATTTTGAGTTTCTCTTTGTGTACGGTGGTGTGAGAGAATGGTCCAGTTTCATTCCTCTGCGTGTGACTGTCCAATGTTCCCAGCAGCATTTATTGAAGAGACTGTCTTTGTTCCAGTGGATGGTGATTCTTGCGTTGTCGAATATTAGTTGACCATAAAGTTCAGGGTCCACTTCTGGATTCTCTGTTCTGTTCCATTGGTCTATGTGTCTGTCTGTTTTTGTGCCAGTACCACACTGTCTTGATGAGCACAGCTTTGTAGCACAACTTGACATCCAGCATTGTGATGCCCCGGCTCTGGTTTTCTTTTTTCATACTCCCCTGGCTACTTGGGGTCTTTTCTGATTCCACACTAATCTTCAGATGATTTGTTCCAACTCTCTGAAGAAAGTCCATGGTATTTCGATAGGGATTGGGTTCCATGTGTAAATTGCCCTGGGTCACGTGGACATTTTCCCAATATATGAATTCTTCCAATCCAGGAGCATGGAATAGTTTTCCATCTCTCTGTGCCTTCCTCAATTTCTTTCAGACGTGTTCTGTAGTTTTTTGGGTAGGGATCCTTTACCTCTCTGGTTAGGTGTATTCCTAGGTATCTCATGCTTTTGGGTGCAATTGTCAATGGGACTGACTCCTTAATTTCTCTTTCTTCAGTCTCATTGTTAGTGTATAGAAATGCCACTGATTTCTGGGCATTGATTTGGTATCCTGCCACGCCGCCGAATTTCTTGTATGAGTTCTAGCAATCGTGGGGTGGAGTCTTTTGGGTTTTCTATGTAGAGTATCATGTCATCTGCAAAGAGGGAGAGTTTGACCTCTTCTTTGCCAACTTGAATGCCTTTTATTTCTTTTTGCTGCCTGATTGCTGAAGCTAGGACTTGTAGTAGTATGTTGAGTAGCCGTGGTGAGAGTGTACGTCCCTGTCGTGTTCCTGATCTTAGGGGAGAGGCTCCCAGTGTTTTCCCATCGGGAATGATATTTGCTATGGGCTTTTCGTAGATGGCTTTGAAGATGCTGAGGAATCACTGTAGTTCCGTCTCTCACTACAGTCTCAAGAGTTTTGATCAGGAATGGATGCTGTATTTTGTCAAATGCTTTCTCTGCATCTATTGAGAGGATCATCTGTTTCTTCTTTTTTCTCTTGTTGATGTGATCCATCCCATTGACTGCTTTACGAGTGTTGAACCAGCCTTGCATCCCGGGGATAAATCCCACTTGGTCATGGCGAGTAATCTTCTTTATGTACTGTTGGATCCTGTTGGCTCGTATCTTGTTGAGAATGTTTGCATCCGTGTTCATCGGGGATATCGGTCTATAATTCTCCTTTTTGGTGGGGTCTTTGTCTGGTTTTGGAATTAAGGTGATGCTAGCCTCATAGAAGGAGTTTGGAAGTATGAATGGACCTAAAGTAGCACGATGTATAATTTAAAAGCATCAGAGTCAATTTTGTACAAAGTTAACTTATCCTTTATTACAAATAAAATTCATGAAGCAATTATAGAGGTTTATGAAAAACACAAAACGCAGAAACAGCACAATGAAAGGGGAGGGGAAGGCTTCAGGAGTGCTGCAGCCATCACGAGCTGCTGCTCGGGGGCCGAGGCTGGTGGCTCCACTGAGGCAGGTGGCAGCTCCGGCCCTTCGATGAACTCGAGAGCCAGCGTCGGGACCTGCTCCTTCTGGGGTGGCCAAGAAGCAGGTGGCTCCTCCAGGTCGGGACAGTGAATCTGAGGTATGACCACCAGGTACCTTGGCTTGACCTCAGCAGCCGGCATCTCGGCCCAGGCCTAGCTCTCAGCACCAGCAGCCGGGACCGGCTCGATCACCTCAGGCCCA